>NC_052307.1:27345486-27949236 GCF_016432855.1 Salvelinus namaycush | reverse complement strand
GAGCCACCAAGCCCCATAGCCCCACAGCCACCCAGCCCCACAGCCCCATAGCCACCCAGGCCCAGAGCCCCACAGCCACCCAGCCCCACAGCCACCCTGCCCCAGAGCCCCACAGCCTCCCAGCCTCCCAGCCCCAGAGCCCCACAGCCACCCAGCCCCACAGCCACCCAGCCCCACAGCCACCCAGCCACCCAGCCCCACAGCCCCACAGCCCCCCAGCCACCCAGCCCCACAGCCCCACAGCCCCCCAGCCACCCAGCCCCCCAGCCACCCAGCCCCACAGCCCCACAGCCCCCCAGCCACCCAGCCCCACAGCCCCCCAGCCCCTGAGCCCCACAGCCACCCAGCCCCACAGCCCCCCAGCCACCCAGCCCCACAGCCCCCCAGCCACCCAGCCACCCAGCCCCACAGCCCCCAGCCACCCAGCCCCACAGCCACCCAGCCACCCAGCCCCACAGCCCCCCAGCCACCCAGCCCCACAGCCCCCCAGCCACCCAGCCCCACAGCCCCACAGCCCCACAGCCACCCAGCCCCACAGCCCCACAGCCCCCCAGACACCCAGCCCCACAGCCACCCAGCCCTAGAGCCACCAAGCCCCATAGCCCCACAGCCACCCAGCCCCACAGCCCCATAGCCACCCAGGCCCAGAGCCCCACAGCCACCCAGCCCCACAGCCACCCTGCCCCAGAGCCCCACAGCCTCCCCGCCTCCCAGCCCCAGAGCCCCACAGCTACCCAGCCCCACAGCCACCCAGCCCCACAGCCACCCAGCCACCCAGCCCCAGAGCCACCCATCCACCCGGCCCCAGAGCCACCCAGCCACCCAGCCCCACAGCCACCCAGCCCCACAGCCACCCAGACATCCCCACAGCCAACCAGCTACCCACCCACCCAGCTACTGCAGTCCCACAGCTCCTCAGCCACCCAGCCACCCAAACCCCTCAGCCACCCAGCCCCACAGCCACTGCAGCCCCACAGCAGGTTGGAGCTGGAGATGGGTTGTCTCCATAAATATGACTGAGAGCAGGGCCAGGCCTGCAGACTCAGCTGTCTGTGGGATCCCACAGGGCCACAGGGGCCGAACTGACAGCCACAGGAAATTGCGCACACTCATTGTTATTGGGAGAGATTAATGAACACAGAGACATGGTCTGAGACTGGGCTAACAGAGGAGAGATGGGCCGACTGCAGTCGGTTTTACTGGCCTGGTTGGAGGTGTGCTGCAGTAAGCAGCTTCCTCACTACATGTGGGTAGACTTGTACATGCTCACCCCAAAATACTCCACTGGTCCACACCAGCTACCACCCTGGAGCCCAGAGAGTGAGGGTGTATAGCAGCTGCTGAGTCCAGCTGCAGAGGACCCACTGTGGGACAAAGGAGAGGACCTGGCCTGGGCTTTATGGTCTTACTGAGACTTCCCATCCACACCAGTGGGACAAACAGCCCACTGCAGCAACTCACTCTGTCACGCCCTGACCTTACAGATCCTTTTTATGTCTCTATTTTGGTTGGTCAGGGCGTGAGTTGGGATGGGCATTCTATGTTTTTGTTCTATGTTGTCTATTTCTATGTGTTTGGCCGGGTGTGGTTTTCAATCAGAGGCAGCTGTCTATCGTTGTCTCTGATTGAGAACCATACTTAGGTAGCCTTTTCCCACCTGTGTTTTGTGGGTAGTTGTTTTCTGTTTTTGTGTTGCTGCACCAGACAGAACTGTTTTGCTTTCGTTCTCCTGTTTGTTGTTTTTGTTCGATTTGGTTTTTGGATTAAATCATGAACACTTTAAACGCTGCACCTTGGTCCACTCTTCCTTCAGCCCACGAGAAGCGTTACACACTCACAAACACACACAGCTCGCCCATACTGCTACAATAGGTGTGTAGCAGACAAATAATAATTCTAGGCACAAGAGTCAAAGGCATTCAACTCCAAACTGATCACCACTATTTCGGGCAGCCAATAAGCTTCAATCATAAAACGCCAAATGGATCACGTCCGCCTCAGCAGCAAATGGCTGGCAGGAGGCTGTAGACAGGCAGGTGCTCAGGTATTTTATTATGAAGCCTAGTCACTCAAGCTCATTGTAGCACCTCTAATCCACTGCACCAAACCTGCACATACAGCATAGCACAGCAGGACCACCAGCCTATCCGTCTCTCCCATCACCATAACGATCTCTCTCTCACATACACTTTCTCTCTTTCAGGGGGAGAGAGAGAGGGGGGAGAGAGAGAGGGGGGAGAGAGGGAGATGGGGAGAGAGCGAGAGAGAGCGAGAAAGAGAGAGAGAGAGAGAGAGAGAGAGAGAGCTTTGACTATGTACAGACTCAGTGAGCATAGCCTTGCTATTGAGAAAGGCCGCCGTAGGCAGACATGGCTCTCAAGAGAAGACAGGCTATGTGCACACTGCCCACAAAATGAGGTGGAAACTGAGCTGCACTTCCTAACCTCCTGCCCAATGTATGACCATATTAGAGACACATATTTCCCTCAGATTACACAGATCCACAAAGAATTCGAAAACAAATCCAATTTTGATAAACTCCCATATCTACTGGGTGAAATTCCACAGTGTGCCATCACAGCAGCAAGATTTGTGACCTGTTGCCACAAGAAAAGGGCAACCAGTGAAGAACAAACACCATTGTAAATACAACCCATATTTATGCTTATTTATTTTAACTTGTGTGCTTTAACCATTTGTACATTGTTACAACACTGTATATATATAATATGACATTTGTAATGTCTTTATTGTTTTGAAACTTCTGTATGTGTAATGTTTACTGTTAATTTGTATTGTTTGTTTCACTTTTGTGTATTGTCTACCTCACTTGCTTTGGCAATGTTAACACATGTTTCCCATGCCAATAAAGCCCCTTGAATTGAATTGAATTGAGAGAGAGACAGAGACAGAGAGAGAGAAAGACACACACACACACAGCGAGGAGGGAGGAAGAGAGACACAATAATGCTTTGAGAAGAGACTGTGCTACACGCACTGGACACTTTCTCTCTTTCAGGTTGAGAGAGAGAGGGGGGAGAGAGGGAGGGGGAGAGAGGGATATGGGGAGAGAGAGAGAGAGAGAGAGAGAGAGAGAGAGAGAGAGAGAGAGAGAGAGAGAGAGAGAGAGAGAGAGAGAGAGAGAGAGAGAGAGAGAGAGAGAGAGAGAGAGAGAGAGACACACACAGCGAGGAGGGAGGAGGAGAGACACAATAATGCTTTGAGAAGAGACTGTGCTACACGCACTGGACACTTTCTCTCTTTCAGGTTGAGAGAGAGAGGGGGGAGAGAGAGGGGGAGAGAGGGAGATGGGGAGAGAGAGGGGGGGGAGAGAGAGAGAGAGACACACACACACAGCAGGGAGGGAGGAAGAGAGACACAATAATGCTTTGAGAAGAGACTGTGGTACACGCACTGGACACTTTCTCTCTTTCAGGGGGAGAGAGAGAGGGGGGAGAGAGGGAGAGGGAGAGAGGGGGGGGGGGGGAGAGGGAGAGAGAGAGAGAGACACACACACAGCGAGGAGGGAGGAAGAGAGACACAATAATGCTTTGAGAAGAGACTGTGCTACACGCACTGGACACTTTCTCTCTTTCAGGGGGAGAGAGAGAGGGGGGAGAGAGGGAGATGGGGAGATAGAGAGGGGAGAGAGAGAGAGAGAGAGAGAGAGAGAGAGAGAGAGAGAGAGAGAGAGAGAGAGAGAGAGAGAGAGAGAGAGAGAGAGAGAGAGAGAAAGACACACACACACAGCGAGGAGGGAGGAAGAGAGACACAATAATGCTTTGAGAAGAGACTGTGGTACACGCACTGGACACTTTCTCTCTTTCAGGTTGAGAGAGAGAGGGGGGAGAGAGGGAGGGGGAGAGAGGGAGAGGGGGAGAGAGAGAGGGGGGAGAGAGAGATGGGGAGAGAGAGAGGGAGAGAGAGAGGAGAGAGAGAGAGAGAGAGAGAGAGAGAGAGAGAGAGAGAGAGAGAGAGAGAGAGAGAGAAAGACACACACACACAGCGAGGAGGGAGGAAGAGAGACACAATAATGCTTTGAGAAGAGACTGTGCTACACGCACTGGACACTTTCTCTCTTTCAGGTTGAGAGAGAGAGGGGGAGAGAGAGAGGGGGGAGAGAGGGAGGGGGGAGAGAGGGAGATGGGGAGAGAGAGAGGGGGGAGAGAGAGAGATGGGGAGAGAGAGAGGGGGGAGAGAGGGAGATGGGGAGAGAGAGAGAGAGAGAGAGAGAGAGAGAGAGAGAGAGAGAGAGAGAGAGAGAGAGAGAGAGAGAGAGAGAGAGGGGAGATGGAGAGAGAGGGAGAGAGAGAGGGGGGCAGGCTGCAGAGAGACACTACAGGCTAGGAGACAGGTTAGCCATGTCAAAGAAAATACGAACCCTTACATATCACCCTCGTATTTGGAGATGTACGTGCATTGCAAATTAGGGCTAGCACAATATCGTGGCACAATTATCCCATCTTCTAAACTCATTGACAAGTGGCACCATTGAATTATGGCATCAATATGTGTCTTAAAATAAATAACTACATATAAAAAAATATATATATATATATCATATAATTTGAATACAGGGAGGGACCAGGAAACCTGGTCACAATGCGGACACAGTGGACAGATACGAGACACATTTTAATACCATGTGTAGACCTATTTTAGAACATTTGGGCACAATCAGAATGTGGACAAGATCAGGTCAAAGGACGCATGTTAGCGACAGGTTTAAATTAGGCTACTGAGGCATACTGCATTATTGAACACACACATTCCTATTCACACAGGCTGGCATACACTGTGGCCTCAGAGTCATACCCTGGGGGATAATAAATAATCCTAATTGTACTAAGAATTGGCATTTGGTGCAAATCAATCCCTGAATGGCCGTTAAGGGAAAGTAATCAAACTGAAAGATTTTACTGTATTACCAGAGGAGAACTAGACATTTGAAATATCTTGAAAATACCAGTTTTACTTATTCTCACAAATGTGCTCTGCTATCTTAATATTCATATCACAGGATAAAACATAAAATAAGGAGTAAGAGACATGAGGAAGTATCCAAGGTTCTGTGTCATAGATATGTAGGCCTCAACAAGGGATAGCTCACAAAAATGACTAAATGACACATTGATTTCCTTCCCCTGTAAGCATTCTATGGATAAAACATGACATCAATCCATGCTTTTTTCTTATTTCCCTGGCAGTGTTTCCAAATGGAAACATTTTATCATTTGTGGCACAAATCCCATTCAAGTCATGGTACCGATATTAGCATTTTTTGTGCATTGTGTCCAAATCATCTGAAAGTATCTAAAATTGATAATGAAGCTCAACAAAGTCACTTAGATGATACGAACATGAGCGAAAAATACTGATATCGGTACCATGACTTGAATAGGATTTGTGCCACAAATAGTAAAACATTAGCATTTGGAAACAGTGCCGGGGGAAACTATGTCAAAGCATGGATTGCTGTGATACCTTGTCCATACACTGCTTACAGGGTAAGGAAACCAATATGTAAACTTTCCCTGAAATCTGAGCAAGGTAAAGTATTGACCTCAGGTCTCCACCACATGTTTTTTACCATTATTTAACTAGGCAAGTCAGTTAAATAAATATTTCCACCTCCGTAGAATTTATTATGGAGTTCCCTGAATAGAATGGGTTTAAATGCGAAAATGAGGAAAAAACCAAGTCAAATAGTGAATACCATTATATCTCCACGGAAGCGTTGTTGAGAACAGAGATAAATAAATCTATCAGTGAGCGAGCCATCGTGCCTGAGATAAGATGCCTTCGGGGAAAATATTCAGTGAAAAAAAGCATAAATCGGGAACACAATTCAACCATAGCCTCTGTATAACCCAGCACTGTCCTGTGTGTCACCCTGCTCTGAGACTAGTGTTTACTGGGTGTGGGTGTGGGGACTCAAATGTCCCCCTAAAGTGTCCTCCTGTCTGCACCACAAACACAAACTCAGAACCTCAGGCCCACGGCTACAGCAAGAGTGGACACAAGACATAACAGTATGACTGTACTTCAATGGTTTAGAAGAGAGAATGGAGAAAGAGAGAGAACGAGAGAGTGCCCCCTGAGTTAACATCTGCTCCAGAAACCAAGATAGCCTCTAAGCTGGAGAGAGGGTAGAGGAGGGAAGGCAGGGGAGGGGAAGGCTGGGGTAGTCACAACACTTATTTAACAGACTTTATTAAGCTGGGTGGCTGCTGGTTACATAAGTGACATGGGATACTCTGTAACAATACACTTTCAATCAAAGTTGGGCTGCATTGCCAGAATGACTGTCTCTCTCCCCTTCGCTGGTCTCTCCCTCCACTCCATGGACTCCCATACTGCCCGCCACACACACACACACACACACACACACACACACACACACACACACACACACACACACACACACACACACACACACACAAAAACAAGTAATGTGGGCTCAACAGCCATGTAGGACGAAATCAGTAATAACAGCCTAATAAAAGATAAACGTGATAAAATAAGATGGGGCATTTCCACCTGCTATTTTCAGAGGACAACAAAAACAAAGATTAAATGCTGAATTGAGTGGTGGGGGCCCTTGAGGGCCCATTGGTTCTCAGGTCCATGAGTCACTTGTCCATATCTAAACACACTAATACACCCATAGCACATACTGTACATACTGTATCTACCAAATCGGTTTCCCAGCTAGCACATTTGGTCCATTGGAAGTTGTGGGAATGTATGTTTTTGGTTTCACATTTTTGGTGGTAATGAAGCCATACACTTCCTGAGCGGACGTTCTGAGAACAGAAGTGAAAATTTTGCCTATAGAGTGCTTGCAGTTGCGTCACAAATCACCTAGCAACCGCACTAAGCTCCATGTTGGAAGACCAAACTCAGTCTGTTGAAAGTCCTCCAATCATCCACATGGCTGGCTGCGTTTTGCTACCACTGGAAACTTTGGGAAAATGGCCCATTATTTCGTTTTTCTACAGACCCAGAAAATGGAGGCAGTGGGAGAACCTATTAAAGTAAGAAAATATACAGTATGTTGAAAGTGATCAGAAACGATGCTAGCTTGCTACGCAAACTTGGTGTGCAGGCTAATTCACGTTATTCTAAAATGTATTAAATACATTGTTTTCCTTATCAATCTACAATCTACACACAATACCCAAAAATGACAAAGCAAAAACAGGTTTTTAGAAATGGTTGCAAATGTATTAAAAATAAAAATTGTACATAAGTATTCAGACCCTTCGCTAGGAGACTCAAAATTCAGCTCAGGTGCACCCTGTTTCCATTGATCATCCTTGAGTTGTTTCTACAACTTGATTGGAGTCCACCTGTGGTAAATTCAATTGATTGGACATGATTTGGAAAGGCACACACCTGTATATACAAGGTCTCACAGTTGACAGTGCATGTCAGAGCAAAAACCAAGCCATGTGGTCGAAGCAATTGTTCGTAGAGCTCCGAGACAGAATTGTGTCGAGGCACAGATCTGGGGAAGGGTACCAAAACATTTCTGCAGCATTGAAGGTCCCCAAGAACACAGTGGCCTCCATCATTCTAAATGGAAGAAGTTTGGAACCACCTAGCTCTTTCCTAGAGCTGGCCGCCAAACTGAGCAATCGGGCAGAAGGGCCTTAGTCAGGGAGGTGACCAAGAACCCGATGGTCACTCTGACAGAGCTCCAGAGTTCCTCTGTGGAGATGGGAGAACCTTCCGGAAGGACAACCATTTCTGCATCACTCCACCAATCAGGCCTTTATGGTAGAGTGGCCAGACGGAAGCCACTCCTCAGTAAAAGGCACATGACAACCCCCTTGGAGTTTGCATAAAGGCACCTAAAGGACTCTCAGACCATGAGAAACAAGATTCTCTGGTCTGATGAAACCAAGATTGAAGCCTTTGACCTGAATGTCAAGCGTCACGTCAGGAGGAAACCTGGCACCGCTCATCATTTGGCCAGTACCATCCCTACAGTGAAGCATGGTGGTGGCCGTATCATGATGTGGGGGTGTTTTTCTGTGGCAGGGACTGGGAGACTAGTCAGGATCGAGGGAAAGATGAACTGAGCAAAGTAGAGAGATCCTTGATAAAAACCTGCTCCAGAGCGCTCAGGACCTCAGACTGGGGCGAAGGTTCATCTTCCAACAGGACAATGACCCTAAGCACACAGCCAAGACAACACAGGAGTGGCTTCGGGACAAGTCTCTGATTGTCCTGAAAAGAGACCTGAAAATAGCTGTGCAGCGACGCTCTGTATGGACCGACGCCGGACAGGAGAAGCAGGTACGGGGAGTCAAACATTTATTCAGGAACGGACATGGAACACAACAAGAACAGCGTCAGCACATAGGTAAAACAAGGACATATGACAAACAATCCCGAAGCAGGGAACAGAGCTAGGAAACAGACATAGAGAAGGAAATTACACAAGTAATTGAGTCCACGTGAGTCCAATGAGCGCTGATGCACGTGACGGGAAAAGGCAGATGTGCGTACTGAAGGTCGCTTGAGTGCTTAAAGTTGGGGAGTCTGGCGCCCTCGAGCGCCAGAGGGAGGAAGAGCGGGAGCAGGCGTGACACGCTCCCCATCCAACCTGACAGAGCTTAAGAGGATCTGCAGAGAAGAATGGGAGAAACTCCCCAAATACAGGTATGCCAAGCTTGTAGCGTCATCAAATCAAATGTTATTGGTCACAAACAGATATTTAGCAGATGTTATGGCGAGTGTAGCGGGTGTGTACAGTCTCATACCCAAGTAGACTCGAGACTGTAATCGCTGCCAAATGTGCTTCAACAAAGTACTGAGTAAAGGGTCTGAAGACTTATGTAAATGTCATATTTAAATTTGCAAAAATGACTAAAAACCTGTTTTGCTTTGTCATTAGGGGGTATTTTGTGTATTATTGATGAGAAAAAAAATGTTATCCATTTTAGAATAAGGCTGTAACGTAGCAAAATGTGGGGAAAGTGAAAGGGTCTGAATACTTTCCAAAGCACTGTAATGTTCGCTAGTTAGCTAACTTTACATACTGTTTAGATAGCTTTCTACGTAAATAAAAAATCACCAGCTTGCTAACTTCATATTAGCTAGTTAGCTACCTTGATGTATTTATCGTTGTAACTCCAAATGCAGTTATAGCTAGGTTAGCTAGCTAACAGCCATGGAAGAGGGTGAAAGGATTAGCTAGCACTTCCAGTTGTCAGAGAAGGGAGAGCAGGCTACTCTGGATAGAGCAGGTAACTTTGTGGGAGGACATTATGAAACTATTCTCAAATTCCAGTCCCTAGTGAGAAAAACTGAGGACAGAGAGATATAGCAGCATAATATTCAGGGCTGTCTAACTTGAGTATAATGCAGCCTGTTTCTTTGTGATGTTTTCTGTCCTCAGATAGAGAGCCGTCAAACCCTGTCTGCAGAGGAAGAGGTCCCAATGAATGTCCCAAGAGAATAAGGGTACATCCTTGTATACCATGAATTACAGTATATGTTAGCAAATTCTGTGAACAAAAATACAGTTTAAAAGTCACACAATGTCTAAACCTATTACAACTGGAGCAGGCCAACCCTGCTGGGTGTGCAGGCTTCTGTTCCAGCCCTGCATTAACACACCTGATTCAATGTATCAAACCTAATTAGTTAATAATCAAGTGTGCTATTGCTGGTCTGGATCAGAAGTCTGCTCACCCAGTAGATCAGGGATCAGTGGAGTGAGGTTGGACACCTCTGCTATTGACTTATGCTTTAGTATTTAGTAACAGCCTACTTGTTACTAAAATGTCTAACCTTTACATATGAGTTAGCTTACTTGTACACTTTGAAATGATATGAAAGTGTTGATTCTTTCAAGTTAAGTTTTAACTTGTTTTGTTAACTTAACTATTATGCAAGATGAACTAGTGTTGATGTTGATGAATCACAGATCACAATCCTGCAATAAAGAGGGGAAGGGAATCTGTCTAATGTGTCTGTGTTTCTGTGTTGTATTCTAAAATGAGCAGTACCTTTTTGTTCAGTCATAAGCTCTCCAATTAGTTTTATTTGATTGTCAATACATTTTTCAGGATTTCAGCCATGTGAACCCATTTTGCATCTGATAATCGCATGCAACACCAATGCAGCCATAGGCCTACAGCAGTGGTTCCCTACTCCAGTCCTCCAGTACCCCCAACAGCCCAGCTCCAGTCCTCCAGTACCCCCAACAGCCCAGCTCCAGTTCTCCAGTACCCCTAACAGCCCAACTCCAGTCCTCCAGTACCCCCAACAGCCCAACTCCAGTCCTCCAGTACCCCCAACAGCCCAACTCCAGTCCTCCAGTACCCCCAACAGCCCAACTCCAGTCCTCCAGTACCCCCAACAGCCCAACTCCAGTCCTCCAGTACCCCCAACAGCCCAACTCCAGTCCTCCAGTACCCCCAACAGCATACTTTTGTTGTAGCCCCGGACAAACATACTTGATTAAACTCATTGAGGGCCTGATGAATAGTTGACAAGTTGAATCAGGTGTGTTTGTCCGCGGCTACAATAAAACTGTACTGTTGGGTTACTCGATTATCCGAGTTAGGAACCATTGGCCTACAGTATGATGGCAGTAGCCTTACGGTCATTTGCAATGCACCCCTTGACATTGTATATTTGAAGCAGAGAATAGCTTAACTCACACTGTTTACATATTCTTCAGCTATGTGTTCTAAATTTTAAAATTATACCAGTAGACAATGTATATGAGGCTAATCATTAAACTAGAATGTGTACATGCCTTGTGCTGACATGACAATTTAGGTACCATACCTATGTAAGACTGCTGATCATCGTATGCAGCTCAGCATTTAACACCATAGTACCATGCAAACCCGTCATTAAGCTCGAGACCCTGGGTCTCAACCCCGCCCTGTACAACTGGGTCCTAGACTTTCTGATGGGCCGCCCCCAGGTGGTGAAGATAGGAAACAACATCTCCAGTCCGCTGATCCTCAACACTGGGGCCCCACAAGGGTGCATTCTCAGCCCTCTCCTGTACTCCCTGTTCACCCATGACTGCGTGGCCATGCACGCCTCCAACTCAATCATCAAGTTTGCAGACAACACTACAGCTTGATTACCAACAATGATGAGACGGCCTACAGGGAGGAGGTGAGGTCCCTCCGAGTGTGGTGTCAGGAAAATAACCTCACACTCAATGTCAACAAAACAAAGGAGATGATTGTGGATTTCAGGAAACAGCAGAGGGAGCACCCCCCTATCCACATCGACGGGATAGTAGTGGAGAAGGTGGAAAGTTCCTCTGCGTACACATCACAGACAAACTGAAATGGTCCACCCACACAGACAGTGTGGTGAAGAAGGCACAACAGCAACAGCTGTTGGAGGCTGAAGAAATTTGGCTTGTCACCGAAAACACTCACAAACTTTTACAGATGCACAATCGAGAGCATCCGGTCGGGTTGTATCACCGCCTGGTATAGCAACTGCTCCGCCCACAACCATAAAGCTCTCCAGAGGGTAGTGAGGTCTGCACAACGCATCACCGGGGGGCAAACTACATGCCCTCCAGGACACCTACACCACCCGATGTCACAGGAAGGCCAAAAAGATCATCAAGAACAACAACCACCCGAGCCACTGCCTGTTCACCCCGCTATCATCCAAAAGGCGAGGTCAGTACAGGTGCATCAAAGCTGGGACCGAGAGACTGAAAAACAAACAGCTTATATCTCAAGGCCATCAGACTGTTAAACAGCCATCACTAACATTTTATACCTTTATTTAACTAGGCAAGTCAGTTGAGAACAAATTCTTATTTTCAATGATGGCCTAGGAACCAGAGTAAAGGTTGTCCTACAGCCCACGGAGGCCTTTGTCCTATGTTGTAATGTCCATACATTTTCCCTCCTATTAATAAAGTTCTCAACAAATTGTCACTGGGTTATCATATGAATATATCATATGAATATATGATAACCACTGGAGTTTTTTTGGACAATAATGTCCTTCAGGCTATATGGACGTCATATTTAACAATTTGCGTCTCCCCTTTTCATGGCCATAGCTAGAAGGGATCCAGCTTTTGTCAAATTAACGTCAGATTTGACATTTCATAGCAGATTAGGAGAATTTAGGCAGCAGGTTAGGATAATTAGGTTAAAGTTAGGAAAAGGGTTAGGGTTAGCTAAATTGCACAAAAATTACTTTTGACAATTTGACTAAAGGCTGGATCTCTTTTAGCCAGGACCCCTTTTTCCTAGCCATAGATTACATGGTTACATTCAAGACAAGGTGGTTTTTATTGATCTGTTGTCAGTAGAGTAGGCCTAGGCCTAGGGTACCATCGTATTAACAAATAATCTGGAGGTTTTTGAATAACTTAAAACTTTCACAGAACGTTTCAATAAGACTTTTAATAACAGTGCTAGCTTATTTTGGATTAACTTTTTTGAACTGCAAGCACATGTAGGACACATGGAAATTCATTTCCTTAGGCATTAAAAATACAAACACATGTATTTTTTATTGTGACACGGCATCAGTGAGATTCAAACCTATAATCTTCTTCTCTATCCACGGAATGAATCCACTGTGTCACCAGGATGGAGCTAGCATGCCAGGTTTTTTTACTCATACAAAGCTGTTAACTTTAGTCTATTCAAACAGACCCCATTTCAAAGGAAAAAAGCATTAAGATCAGGTGTGGCCAATTAGTGGACACAGCCAACACACCTAAACACACTTAACAAGATAGAGGATAGAGGGAGTTTTGTTGATGCTGAGATCGGGAATGTATATGCTTTTAAATAACATTCCCACAGAAGAAAATTGTTTCTTAACATTCTCTGTATTGTTTGAGAACATTCACAATGTCAAACCAGTTGGAGAACGTTCCTAGAACATGACCAAAATTGAAAATGTAATTGAACTTTTAGGAACCATGCAGTTTTTTGGCATGTTCCTTAAATGTGCTGAGAATGTTTCAAAACCAAGCAACTATCCTGCACAATTCCCAGAAAGTTGTGGAAAGGTTGTATGCAAAATAACCATAGGACAACCACGCTCTCACCAATCTCTAAGAAACATATGGTTCTCAGAACGTTATGTGCTAGCTGGGTGGCTAGAAACTCTGTTTGTAGCAGTGAAACAGCTCTCGTGACTTTCCTTTCTACCCAACTGTTTTTCCACCTCCAATACATCTGCAGCCATACACAAACTATGCAAGACAACCCCACCCCTACCCCAGCATCCGTTCTCCCCCCTCCGTCCATCTCCCTCTGCGGGTGCATCCTGTATGGGATCACTAGTAGCCGACAGTCAGTCAGTCTGTCTGTCTGTCTGTCCATAACTCTGTCTCTACTGCACCGGCATCAGATCAGTTTACAGCAGAACAGTCCTACAGGCAGATACATGCAGCTGGACACCAGCCCAGGGGTATACAGACAGACAGACGCAGAGGAATGTCTTATCATATGCTAAACAATGCTCATCGATGGCTTTGATAAGTGTTTAATTCATGAAACTAAGTGAAATGTGAAGTAAAAGAGCCAAGTAGGGATTTCCCAGCTATCCCAGTCATAATCACAGATTGCGCTGATACAGGTCCATCTGTAACCCACAACACAACAGCCAGTGATTGATGAAGCAGCATGTAATGTTTGTGGCAAGTGCAACTAGTGTGACAACAGCCACCAGCGCTGGCAGCGCAGTGCACAGGTCCCAGTATGAGAAAAGCCTGCAGGTAATTATTACTCCTTAGTCAGCAGTCATTACAATAGTTCTTAAATGAGAGGTAGAAGAAAGAGGATGAGGTGAGGGGCACAAAAACATGTCCTCTCTCAGGGAAATGTTGCTCATTGACACAATACGCCGCAGTGTGAAGACAAAGAGAGGAGAGACAGGGAGAGAGAGACAGGAAGATAAAGGGAGAGAGAAAGAGGTAGAGTACCACACAGACCCATAGGACAGCTCTGCCAGAGGAGTCAGTAAATCAGGAAGAGGAGAAAGAGAGTGTGCAGTGTGTTTAGTTTCCCCATTTCTGTATGCACAGTACATGCGTGTCAGTGCCACTTTGCACACACTGTAGAAACACGCATCAGTGTGTGTGCCCCAGCACCACTAACCAGAGCTTAGTATTAGAGAGAAAGAAGGGGGGCGTTTTTCTCCCTCCTGCCCCCATCTCCACTGCTCCCTCTCCCCACCCCCAACGAACCCCTGTAAGCAGACCCTTTACCTTGCGCTTTTTATCTCGCGAGCGGTTCCTCTTCTTGGCCTTTTCCTCCTCCTTCTCCTTGCGCTCTGCCTCAAGATGGGCTTCTAAATCCTTGTTCTTGCGGAGATGTTTGGCAGCTTGTGCCATGTTTCAGCCTGGTTGAGCTGACTGTATTGTGGAGATGAAGGTGGTAGAGGCCTTGCGAGGTCCTGGGGTTGGGGCTGAGAGGCTGGGCGGATGCAGCACTGGAGGTCCTGCCTGCCACGAACAGACACGGATGCTGATGGTGCCGGTGTGTGTTTCCTTGTAGGGCCCTGCTGTGTCTAAGAGAGCATGCTCACACTGCCTCCTCCTCCTCTTCTTCAGCAGTGCAGTGCAGTCACACAGACATGCCGCACACACACACACACACACACATACACAGACAGGGAGGCAGTCCTCAGCCGTCTGCTGTAGGATGCTACTGCAGCTCTGCTCCCGCTCTCCTTCTCTCTTCCTCTGCCTCTTATTCTCACTCACATACACTTTCCCCGTGTAATTATTGTAGCTGCCACTCCCTCGCTCTCAGATCCTCCGTTCTTCCTATCTCTGAACCACAACAAGGGAGCAGAACAGGGGGAAATTCAGGTGAAGCTGTCTGTCTCGCTTCCTCTCCCTCTCTCGAGGCTCTCTTCCTCCCCTGCTGTTCTGCAGTTCTGTGAAACTACTCCGACCCCCCTCTACGGAAATGAAAAGATTAAGAAGAGAGGGATGGACGAAGGAATAGAACAGCCTGAACAGCTTTAAGTGAAAGTCAAATCTCCCTCCTCTTGCATTGATTTGGTTTCTTGTTGCAGTTTTTTTTCTCCTCTCTAATAGTCCTGCTGCTTGTTCGTCTGTGGAAGGAAGTGCGGACAGAGTGGTGGACAGAGTGGTGGACAGAGCTGTGGGCGCTACTCGCCATGGCTCTGCTACAGAGAATCACTGAGCATCACAGGCATTCTGAGTATCATCACACTCACTCACCAAGAGACCAGGGAAGACAAAAACCCATCCAAAACATGCACATAAAAAAATTAACTGCCTCTCTTACTCACTCACCGTGTTGCTCCCTCCCTCTCCCTCTATCGCTGCTCCCCTTCCCTTGCTCTCTTTCGCTGCTCCCACCTCCCTCTCTCCCTGCTCTTCACCCAGTTAGCACGTATGGTACCATGGAAGTTGTGGGAACATACGTTTTTGGTTTCCCATTGGTTCTGGGAACGAAGCCATAAGTTTCCTGACCCATAAAACTGAATGTTTTGTAAATGTTATGAAAACAGAAGTGAAAATTTCGACCTGTTCCTTTGAACGTGAATTTTTTACCATTAACATTTTCTTGGAGGTTTTATTAACGTTCTGAGAATGGAAATTATAGGTTATTTGAAAGGTAATTAAATAACATTCTGAAAACATGTTTCAATAAGACTGTTAATAACACTGCTAGCTTAGGTTAACTGTTTTGAACTCCAAGCACAGATAGGACACATGGAAATGCATTTACTCATACAAAAATGTGTTGTATTTTTTGGGGCATCAGTGAGATTCAAACCTAGTATGCTCTTCTGTTCTCTATCCATGGAATTAGTCCACTGTGGCACCAGGATGGAGATAGAAAGCCATCTTTTTTGCAAACTCATGCAAAGCTGCTCATTTTAGTCTCAAACAGACCCCATTTCAAAGGAAACAAGCACTCATTAAGATCAGGTGTGGCCAATCAGTTGGCGCACCCAACACACCTGGACACATTTAACAAGATAGAGGATAAAGAGAGTTTTGTTGATGCTGAGAACGGAATGCATGTTTTTTAAATAACCTTCTTAGAACGCTCTACGACCTCCACAAGTGTCAGGAGATTTGTCTGAAGTCCATATGTCAAGAGTGTGCAAAGCCGTCATTTGCGCCTCCCGGGTGGCGCAGTGGTCTAGGGCACTGCATCGCAGTGCTAGCTGCGCCACCAGAGTCTCTGGGTTCGTGCCCAGGCTGGGCTGGCCGCAACCGGGAGGTCCGTGGGGCGACGCACAATTGGCATAGCGTCGTCCGGGTTAGGGAGGGTTTGGCCGGTAGGGATATCCTTGTCTCAGTATGTAAAATGTAATAAAAATGTATGCACTCTACTGTAAGTCGCTCTGGATAAGAGCGTCTGCTAAATGACAAAAATGTAATGTAAATGTAAGGCAAATGTATATTTAACAAAATATATTTGTTAAATACTTTTTTGGTTACTACATGATTCCATGTGTTATTTCATAGTTTTGATGTCTTCACTATTATTCTACAATGTATAAAATAGTAAAAATAAAGAAAAAGCCTTGAATGAGTAGGTGTGTCCAAACTTTTGACTGGTACTGTATATATGGAGGCTGTTTAATGCCAGAAATATGGGGTTAAATACATGTTAAAAAAAAAATATATATATATATATATATAAACATGTTTCCTGATCTTTCTTATATCACTCAGATATAGGAGAGACAGTCCAGAACAAACTTCCTTTTGATATTTTGGGGGGACTATCTGTTATTCAATGCATTTGTATGGGCTAATAGCAGTAAGGCCCCAACATTTTTTCATCAAATAATTTGTTTATATATTTTTTTTATACTTCAAATGTCTTAAGACGGGCACCTATTGGTAGATGGGTAAATATAAAAAAAGCAGTCATTGAATCCCTTTGAGCATGAAGTTATTAATTAGACTTTGGATGGTGTATCAATACACCCAGTCACTACGACGATACAGGCGTCCTTCCTAACTCAGTTGCCGGAGAGGAACACTCAGGGATTTCACCATGGTACACTATAGGATTTTTTTCATGTGGGTTCTCAAGCGGTTCATATGGGCGGTGATACAGGACAGTTTGTGGCTGTTTCTCAGGAGCTTGGTGGTGCAGTTACCTCTCTTTGGATGGAGCAGGTCATCCAATGGGTGGTCAAGAGCAGTGTTGGGGAGTAGTGAACTACATGTAATAATTTAACAACATTTTGAATTAGCTTGGTGGTAGTTGAACGACACTGAACAAAAATATAAATGCAACAGTGTTGGTCCCATGTTTCATGAGCTGAAATAAAAGATCTCAGAAATGTTCCATATGCACAAAAAAAGCTTATTTCTCTACTTTTGTTTTTACACCAATTTGTTTAAATCCCTGTTAGTGAGTATTCCTCCTTTGCCAAGATCATCCACCCACCTGACAGGTGTGGCATATCAAGAATCTGATTAAACAGCAATAAAAGGTCACTCTAAAATGTGCAGTTTTGTCACACAACACAATGCCACAAATGTCTCAAGTGTTGTGAGAGCTTGCAACTGGCATGCTGACTGCAGGAATGTCCACCAGAGAATTAGGAATGTTGCCGAATGCTGCAGGAATGCTGCCAGAGAATTAAATGTTATTTTCTCTACCATAAGCTGCCTCTAACGTCGTATTAGAGAATTTGGCAGTACGTCCAACCGGCCTCGCAACCGCAGACCACATGTAACCACGCCAGCCCAGGAACTCCACATCCGACTTCTTCCCCTGCAGGATCGTCTGATACCAGCTACCCGGACAGCTGATGAAACTGTGGGTTGCACAACCAAAGAATTTCTGCACAAACTGTCAGAAACCGACTAAGGAAAGCTCATCTGTGTGTTCATCACCCGGGTCTGGACGTGACCTGACTGCAGTTCGGCGTCGTAACCGACTTCAGTGGGAAAATGCTCACCTTTGATGGTCACTGGCACGCTGGAGAAGTGTGCTCTTCACAGATGAATCCTGGTTACAACTGTACCGGGCAGACGGCAAACAGCGTGTATGGCGTCGTGTGGGCGAGCGGTTTGCTGATGTCAACGTTGGGAACAGAGTGTCCCATGGTGGCTTTGGGGTTATGGAATGGGCATAAGCTATGGACAACGAACACAATTGCATTTTATCGATGGCAATTTGAATGCACAGGGATTCCGTGATGAGATCCCTGTCACCTCATGTTTCAGCAGGATAATGCATGGCCCCATTTCGCTAGGATCTGTACAGAATTCCTGGAAGCTGAAAATGTCCCAGTTCTTCCATGGCCTGTATACTCACCAGACATGTCACCCATTGAGCATGTTTGGGATGCTCTGGATCAACGTGTTCGACAGCGTGTTCTAGTTCCCACCAATATCCAGCAACTTCGCACAGCCACTGAAAAGGAGTGGGACAACATTCCACAGGCCACAATCAACAGCCTGATCAACTCTATGGTGGTCACATAGAGTTGCCTCTGAGGTAAATGGTGGTCACACCAGATACTGATTGGTTTTCTGATCCACGCCCCTACCATTTTTTTAAAGGTATCTGTGACCAACAGATACATATCTGTATTCCCAGTCACGTGAAATCCATAGATTAGGGCCTAATTCATTTATTTCAATTGACTTTATTCCTTATATGAACTGTAACAGTAAAATCGTTGAAATTGTTGCATGTGGCGTTTATATATTTGTTCAGTGTAAATTCAAATTTAGGTAGTGTTTAGAGTAGTTAATTACTTTTTTGCGGTGTAGATAACTACTGAAACAACACACTACTTTTTGCAAAAATAAAATATGGGTGAACTAGGCAATAATTTCCTTTCTTTTTCGTTATCAGACCTGCCTAAATCTTACTTGAAACGTTTTTGTGTTTAATAGGCTAAGTTACACATTCTGTTAACATATGACCGCAAAGTGATCTGTTCTTGCAATTTATCATCTGACATGTTCAGATTTACATATAATAATTTTTTCACAAAGT
This sequence comes from Salvelinus namaycush, assembly GCF_016432855.1. Lineage (NCBI taxonomy): Eukaryota > Metazoa > Chordata > Actinopteri > Salmoniformes > Salmonidae > Salvelinus > Salvelinus namaycush. Next base: position 27,930,250 of record NC_052307.1, on the reverse strand, counting down.
AGTTTAGATGTAGTGAACTACTTTTTCAAAGTAACTTTAGTTTAAAAAATACTATATTTTTGGTAGGGGTAGCTGTAGTGTATATTAACTTCTTTGCACCGTGAAGTAATTGGTAGCTTGGTAAACTATATTTTCAGAGTAGCTTCTCCAACACTGTTCAATAGTGTGCATGTCCTTCACCAGGTGCACTGCAGCCTGCCCTCACCTGCTCTGCAGTGCATCCAACTAACAACACTCCATCATATTCCAGACAAGGCCTGACCAGTGTAGTGTATACTGTTTAGTTTAGTTTAATAAGATCCCCATTAGCTACTGTACTAGCAGTAGCTACTCATCCTGGGGTCCACATAAAATGTACAAATGCATGACGAACTACATGACAGTAAAAGAGAACAAAATAAGATATTACTTTGAATAAAAAATGATATATAGGAAAGACACCAAGAAATAACAAAAAAAACTATTTACACACTTCATATACATATTCATATTTTATATACAGTACAGTTCAATTAGATCTATATATTAAGAGGAGAGGCGCTGTGATGCAAGATGTTTATAGAAAGAGGAGAGGCGCTGTGATACAAGATGTTTATAGAAAGAGGAGAGGCGCTGTGATACAAGATGTTTCTAGAAAGAGGAGAGGCGTTGTGATGCAAGATGTTTATAGAAAGAGGAGAGGTGCTGTGATACAAGATGTTTCTAGAAAGAGGAGAGGTGCTGTGATACAAGATGTTTCTAGAAAGAGGAGAGGTGCTGTGATACAAGATGTTTATAGAAAGAGGAGAGGCGCTGTGATACAAGATGTTTATAGAAAGAGGAGAGGCGCTGTGATACAAGATGTTTATAGAAAGAGGAGAGGCGTTGTGATGCAAGATGTTTATAGAAAGAGGAGAGGTGCTGTGATACAAGATGTTTCTAGAAAGAGGAGAGGTGCTGTGATACAAGATGTTTCTAGAAAGAGGAGAGGTGCTGTGATACAAGATGTTTATAGAAAGAGGAGAGGCGCTGTGATACAAGATGTTTCTAGAAAGAGGAGAGGCGCTGTGATACAAGATGTTTATAGAAAGAGGAGAGGCGCTGTGATACAAGATGTTTCTAGAAAGAGGAGAGGCGTTGTGATGCAAGATGTTTATAGAAAGAGGAGAGGTGCTGTGATACAAGATGTTTATAGAAAGAGGAGAGGTGCTGTGATACAAGATGTTTATAGAAAGAGGAGAGGTGATGTGATACAAGATGTTTATAGAAAGAGGAGAGGCGCTGTGATACAAGATGTTTATAGAAAGAGGAGAGGCGCTGTGATGCAAGATGTTTATAGAAAGAGGAGAGGTGCTGTGATACAAGATGTTTATAGAAAGAGGAGAGGCGCTGTGATGCAAGAAGTTTATAGAAAGAGGAGAGGCGCTGTGATGCAAGATGTTTATAGAAAGAGGAGAGGCGCTGTGATGCAAGATGTTTATAGAAAGAGGAGAGGCGCTGTGATGCAAGATGTTTATAGAAAGAGGAGAGGTGCTGTGATACAAGATGTTTATAGAAAGAGGAGAGGCGCTGTGATACAAGATGTTTATAGAAAGAGGAGAGGCGCTGTGATACAAGATGTTTATAGAAAGAGGAGAGGTGCTGTGATACAAGATGTTTATAGAAAGAGGAGAGGTGCTGTGATACAAGATGTTTATAGAAAGAGGAGAGGCGCTGTGATACAAGATGTTTATAGAAAGAGGAGAGGCGCTGTGATGCAAGATGTTTATAGAAAGATGAGAGGCGCTGTGATACAAGATGTTTCTAGAAAGAGGAGAGGCGCTGTGATGCAAGATGTTTCTAGAAAGAGGAGAGGCGCTGTGATGCAAGATGTTTATAGAAAGAGGAGAGGCGCTGTGATACAAGATGTTTCTAGAAAGAGGAGAGGCGCTGTGATACAAGATGTTTCTAGAAAGAGGAGAGGCGCTGTGATACAAGATGTTTCTAGAAAGAGGAGAGGCGCTGTGATACAAGATGTTTCTAGAAAGAGGAGAGGCGCTGTGATGCAAGATGTTTATAGAAAGAGGAGAGGCGCTGTGATACAAGATGTTTCTAGAAAGAGGAGAGGCGCTGTGATACAAGATGTTTCTAGAAAGAGGAGAGGCGCTGTGATACAAGATGTTTCTAGAAAGAGGAGAGGCGCTGTGATACAAGATGTTTATAGAAAGAGGAGAGGCGCTGTGATACAAGATGTTTATAGAAAGAGGAGAGGCGCTGTGATACAAGATGTTTATAGAAAGAGGAGAGGCGCTGTGATACAAGATGTTTCTAGAAAGAGGAGAGGCGCTGTGATACAAGATGTTTCTAGAAAGAGGAGAGGCGCTGTGATACAAGATGTTTATAGAAAGAGGAGAGGCGCTGTGATACAAGATGTTTCTAGAAAGAGGAGAGGTGCTGTGATACAAGATGTTTATAGAAAGAGGAGAGGCGCTGTGATGCAAGATGTTTATAGAAAGAGGAGAGGCGCTGTGATACAAGATGTTTATAGAAAGAGGAGAGGTGCTGTGATGCAAGATGTTTATAGAAAGAGGAGAGGTGCTGTGATACAAGATGTTTATAGAAAGAGGAGAGGTGCTGTGATGCAAGATGTTTATAGAAAGAGGAGAGGTGCTGTGATACAAGATGTTTATAGAAAGAGGAGAGGTGCTGTGATGCAAAATGTTTCTAGAAAGAGGAGAGGTGCTGTGATACAAGATGTTTATAGAAAGAGGAGAGGCGCTGTGATACAAGATGTTTCTAGAAAGAGGAGAGGTGCTGTGATACAAGATGTTTCTAGAAAGAGGAGAGGCGCTGTGATACAAGATGTTTATAGAAAGAGGAGAGGCGCTGTGATACAAGATGTTTATAGAAAGAGGAGAGGCGCTGTGATACAAGATGTTTATAGAAAGAGGAGAGGTGCTGTGATACAAGATGTTTATAGAAAGAGGAGAGGTGCTGTGATGCAAGATGTTTATAGAAAGAGGAGAGGCGCTGTGATACAAGATGTTTCTAGAAAGAGGAGAGGCGCTGTGATACAAGATGTTTCTAGAAAGAGGAGAGGTGCTGTGATACAAGATGTTTCTAGAAAGAGGAGAGGCGCTGTGATACAAGATGTTTATAGAAAGAGGAGAGGCGCTGTGATACAAGATGTTTATAGAAAGAGGAGAGGCGCTGTGATACAAGATGTTTATAGAAAGAGGAGAGGTGCTGTGATACAAGATGTTTATAGAAAGAGGAGAGGTGCTGTGATGCAAGATGTTTATAGAAAGAGGAGAGGCGCTGTGATACAAGATGTTTATAGAAAGAGGAGAGGCGCTGTGATACAAGATGTTTATAGAAAGAGGAGAGGCGCTGTGATACAAGATGTTTATAGAAAGAGGAGAGGCGCTGTGATACAAGATGTTTCTAGAAAGAGGAGAGGCGCTGTGATACAAGATGTTTCTAGAAAGAGGAGAGGCGCTGTGATACAAGATGTTTCTAGAAAGAGGAGAGGCGCTGTGATACAAGATGTTTCTAGAAAGAGGAGAGGCGCTGTGATACAAGATGTTTCTAGAAAGAGGAGAGGCGCTGTGATACAAGATGTTTCTAGAAAGAGGAGAGGCGCTGTGATACAAGATGTTTCTAGAAAGAGGAGAGGCGCTGTGATACAAGATGTTTCTAGAAAGAGGAGAGGCGCTGTGATACAAGATGTTTCTAGAAAGAGGAGAGGCGCTGTGATACAAGATGTTTCTAGAAAGAGGAGAGGCGCTGTGATACAAGATGTTTCTAGAAAGAGGAGAGGCGCTGTGATACAAGATGTTTCTAGAAAGAGGAGAGGCGCTGTGATACAAGATGTTTATAGAAAGAGGAGAGGTGCTGTGATACAAGATGTTTATAGAAAGAGGAGAGGTGCTGTGATGCAAGATGTTTATAGAAAGAGGAGAGGTGCTGTGATGCAAGATGTTTATAGAAAGAGGAGAGGCGCTGTGATACAAGATGTTTATAGAAAGAGGAGAGGCGCTGTGATACAAGATGTTTCTAGAAAGAGGAGAGGCGCTGTGATGCAAGATGTTTATAGAAAGAGGAGAGGCGCTGTGATACAAGATGTTTCTAGAAAGAGGAGAGGCGCTGTGATACAAGATGTTTCTAGAAAGAGGAGAGGCGCTGTGATACAAGATGTTTCTAGAAAGAGGAGAGGCGCTGTGATGCAAGATGTTTCTAGAAAGAGGAGAGGCGCTGTGATACAAGATGTTTATAGAAAGAGGAGAGGCGCTGTGATACAAGATGTTTATAGAAAGAGGAGAGGCGCTGTGATACAAGATGTTTATAGAAAGAGGAGAGGCGATGTGATACAAGATGTTTATAGAAAGAGGAGAGGCGCTGTGATACAAGATGTTTCTAGAAAGAGGAGAGGTGCTGTGATACAAGATGTTTCTAGAAAGAGGAGAGGCGCTGTGATACAAGATGTTTCTAGAAAGAGGAGAGGCGCTGTGATACAAGATGTTTATAGAAAGAGGAGAGGTGCTGTGATACAAGATGTTTATAGAAAGAGGAGAGGCGCTGTGATACAAGATGTTTCTAGAAAGAGGAGAGGCGCTGTGATACAAGATGTTTATAGAAAGAGGAGAGGCGCTGTGATACAAGATGTTTCTAGAAAGAGGAGAGGCGCTGTGATACAAGATGTTTATAGAAAGAGGAGAGGCGCTGTGATACAAGATGTTTCTAGAAAGAGGAGAGGCGCTGTGATACAATATGTTTTTTTAAGCTAAACTTGCTTTTTGCCTGAGTAACCTCTGTTGGCAGAGAATTACACGATGACATGGCTCTATACATAACTGAGTGACGCATTAAATCAGTTTTTGGTTTGGGTGCTGTGAAGAAACCCATAGTGGCCATCTGTGACCAGATCTTCAGTGGGTAGGCCGTTTCTGGTAAAAACAGGCTTTTTGAGGCCTACCTCACTGATTGCTCCACATGTGTGTCACCACCCACATGAAAAAATAATATATTATAAACTGGGTGGTTCGAACGCTGAATGGCTGACAGCCGTGGTATACCACGGGTATGACAAAATATGTATTTTTACTGCTCTAATTACGTTGGTAACCAGTTTATAATAGCAATAAGGCACTTCAGGGGTTTGTGATATACGGCCAATATACCACGGCTAAGGGCTGTATCCAAGCACTTCGCGTTGCGTCATGCGTAAGAACAGCCTTTACCCGTGGTATATTGGCCATATACCACACCTCCTCGTACCTTATAGCTTAAGTATACTATGGCATAAATACTGTAGTACTCACTGTAGTGTTATGCGGAGTAAAGTCCCCGAAAGCACTACAGTGAATACTGCTCTGTTCTATAACCTCTGCTTTCTTCCTGTGGTGTAGCTGTGAAGCCAGGCTAATGACCTTGGACACAGATCAGTGTCTGTCACGACTTCCGCCGAAGTCGGTCCCTCTCCTTGTTCGTGTGGCGTTCGACGTCACCGGCTTTCTAGCCACCGCCGATCCACTTTTCCTTTTCCATTTGTTCTGTCTTTGTCTTATCACACCTGGCTTCACTCACCAATCACTTGTTTATTATTTAACCCTCTGTTCCCCATGTTGTATTTGTGAGTGATTGTTATTTGTTACGTGGATGATTGTTCAGGCGTTGCACTTTTGTTTTAGACCGTGTTTTGGCACTTGTATGTGTTATGTGCTGTCATTTGGTAACCGGTATTAAAGTGCGCCTGTTCATTATACTCCGCTCTCCTGCACTTGACTTCGCCTCCCATATACACGCATTACAGTGTCAGAGAGGAATTGCCGGAGCTCTGAGTGATCTACTCGATCACAAAGGCTTTTGACATGTCAGCAAGTAACACCCTTACCATTGTTGTTTTTCTGGAGTCTGTAGCTGTCAGCCAGGAGTATGTGGCTTTCACAAGACTTTGGAAGGTAGGCATACTTGGTTTGTGCCCTCAGGGAGAACTGTTGGCATGAATTTTTTCATGATGAAACTATCCTGTTTTTTTTCCAAGACGTGAAGTTATAGAGATCGGCCTCCAGTCACTCGTAGTACATGGGTTTTACACTATAGGCATGGGACACACATTGGCAGTCTTCCAGACAACAGGAACAATCCCCTGGATGTTAACCCTGCCAGAGGGACCACTTAATGTACCCTGACCATCTGAAAATGAACCACTACCCACTATCTAGCCCATTCAATAGACGTAATGTTAAACTTACAGTATACCATACCATCTATTCACGAAGCTGCCTACCTCCTGAGGGCAATGCCCTGACTGACCGACGCTTCCCAAATGCTCTGTCTAAACGTCGATATGCCTCGCTTGCAATATGGTTTTGGAAGCCTTTGGAACGTAACTTTCATATCGACTAAAAAAATCATGAAGAAAAATGATTAAATAACTACACACCTTTATAGGGGTAGAGTTCCCACGCGGCCATATCTCCATGTTACAGCGCTTGCTAATGGAAGACAGATGTGACCACCTGTGTATAATGGAAGAAGGACGTCAGAATAGTGTTGTCACTAACAAATACTGTCGGCTGCAATTGTGTTACACCCATATACAGTAGTGTATATTTTGCATTTGTGAAATCATTTTCATGTGATAGGAAAGAGGGCTTTATGTTTCCAAAACTATAACGCAAGTACAGATTAAAGTTTCTAAACATTAAAATAGAGTGTCAGGATTGTAGTACATTCAGCGGAGAACCCAAAAGGGGGAAGCTGTAAGCCCCCTTCGGTTCTCGAAAGCTACCGTGGTTGCATGTATTCTACACATACTGTATGTGTGTTTCTGCATGGGTCTGTGCATGTGTGTGTGTGTTTCTGCGCGTGTGTGTGTTTTTGCTTCTGCGTGTGTGTGTGAGTGTGTCTGCATTTGTCTGTGCATGTGCATCAGTAAAGTGAGAGAAGTGTCTGTCACCAGGAAGGGATGACCTTGCTACAGTACTGTGGCACTGTGAGGACAGGGAAAAAGGGACACTCCAGAGAGCAGATAGATACCACAGACAGCTGATGAAACAGCTGCATAAAAACAGGTGTCAAGTGGCGAAAATGAGGAAAAAACCAAGTCAAATAGTGAATACCATTATATCTCCACGGAAGCGTTGGTGAGATAAATAACTATCAGTGAGCGAGCCATCGTGCCTGAGATAAGAAGCCTTCGGGGAAAATATTCTGTGAAAAAAAGCATAAATCGGGAACACAATTCAACCATATCCTTTGTATAACCCAGCACTGTCCTGTGTGTCACCCTGCTCTGAGACTAGTGTTTACTGGGTGTGGGTTTTTCATCATGTTTAAATGTTCCCCGAAAAAATCCTACTGTCTGCACCACAAACACAGCCTCAGAACCTCAGGCACACGGCTAGAGCAACGGGACACCCCAGACATAACATTATGACTGTACTTCACTGGGATATCTAGAAAAAAAATGGAAAATGCAGGACGAGAGAGAGAAAGTTCCCCCTGAGTTAACATCTGCTCCAGAAACCAAGATAGCCTCTAAGCTGGAGAGAGGGGAGAGGAGGGAAGGGAGGGGAGGGGAAGGCTGGGGTAGTCACAACACTTATTTAACAGACTTTATTAAGCTGGGTGGCTGCTGGTTACATAAGTGACATGGGATACTCTGTAACAATACACTTTCAATCAAAGTTGGGCTGCATGGCCAGGATGTCTGTCTCTCTCCCTCTCCACTACACGGCCCTCCTTTTCTCACTCTCCCACTGCCCGCTACACACACACACACACACACACACACACACACACACACACACACACACACACACACACACACACACACACACACACACACACACACACACACACACACACACACACACACACACACACACACACACACACAAATCATAAAGGCAGAGTGAAATATTGGGCACATGGACTTAGCAACATACGTCTATTACAACCTAATGATTTGTAACATGTACCAATACTGATTTAAAAAACTATGCGGACTCAACAGTGGAACAAGACCAGCAAGTAATATAAAATAGCATTTCCACAGATAAAATAGCATTTCAACAAAAAACTAATATTGAGTGGTGGGGGACCCCGAGGGCCCATTGGTTCTCAGGTCCACGAGTCACTTTCAACCTCCACTGTGACACCTGCCTCAGGTAGGTCTGAGTCATATCCTCTCTGCCCCTCTCATGCACCCCCCTCCTTCATGCCCCCCTCCCACTCCCCATTATCTCTTCATCTCAGACTCCTTCAATCCATACCGACCTTTCTTTCCACCCCCAATACATCTGCAGCCATACGCAAACTACGCATGACAAACCCACCCCTACCCCAGCACCCGTTCTCCCCCCAGTCCCCATCCTGTGGGGTGAGGAACACTAGTAGCCGACTGCCTGTCTGTCTATCTGTCTGTCTGTCTGTCAATATCTCTGTCTCTACTGCATCAGCAGATTAGTTTACAGCAGAATAGTCCTACAGGCAGATACATGCAGCTGAACACCAGCTCAGGGGTATACAGACAGACAGACAGACAGACAGACAGACAGACAGACAGACAGACAGACAGACAGACAGACAGACAGACAGACAGACAGACAGACAGACAGACAGACAGACAGACAGACAGACAGACAGACAGACAGACAGACAGACAGACAGACAGACAGACAGACAGACAGACAGACAGACAGGACACAGAGGAATGTCTTATCATATGATAAACAATGCTCATCGATGGCTTTGACAAGTGCTAATTTTAATTCATGAGAGCCAAGTAGGGATTTCCCAGCTATCCCAGTCATAATCACAGATTGCGCTGATACAGGTCCATCTGTAACCCACAACAGCCAGTGATTGATGAAGCAGAGATTTAGAGTTTGCAGCAAGTGCCACTGGTAAGACTCATACTGGTGCAGTGCACAGGTCCCAGTATGAGAAAAGCCTGCAGGTAATTATTACTCCTTAGTCAGCAGTCATTGTTCTTAAACGACAGGTAGAAGGAAGAGGATGAGGAGAGAGAGGGGCACAAAAACATGTCCTCTCTCCGCTTTAAGTTATCACTGAGCAGCGTGGAAGTGAAATGTTGCTCATTGACACAATACGCCGCAATGTGATTTCTACACAATTTAAAAACAAAAAAATGCAATTTGGAGAACTGCTAAAAAAAAGCAAAATTGACTCCAGCCATTATCACCTTGGCTGCTGTAGCTTCAGTCACCTCAGTTGATAGGGGACATAACTTTCTAGGACAAACACATGTCATACAGCAATTAGCTGTTAGGCACTAGCTCAGCACCGGGATAAAAAAAATAACTCTAGTTTCGTTTCATGCCAAGTCAAACAGCAGTTACCTCACCGTAAGCCATCTACTACACCCATCGTCCACCTCTGCACTGTTTGGAGAGAAAAGTTGTGCTGTTCAGTGCAGCTGCGTCGACCCCCTGTGATCGGACCCCTTACCTTGCGCTTTTTATCCCGCGAGCGGTTCCTCTTCTTGGCCTTCTCCTCCTCCTTCAGCAGGCGCTCCGCCTCAAGCTGGATTTTTAATTCCTTGTTCTTCACGAGATGTTTGGCAGCTTGTGCCATGGTTCAGCCTCGTTGAGCCGACTGTCTGGTGCAGATGAAGGTGGATGAGGCCTGGCGAGGTCCTGGGGTTGGGGCTGAGAGGCTGGGGGGTTGCAGCGCTGGAGGTCCTGCCTGCCGTGGGCGGACACTGACGCTGATGGTGCCGGTGTGTTCCCTTGTATGGCCCTGCTGTGTCTGAGAGAGCGTGCTCACACTCTGCCTCAAGGGAACAGAACAGGGGGAATTCGGGTGATGCTGCACTTTTCTCTCTCTCTTCCTCTCCCTCTCTCTTGAGGCTCTAAGTCTCTCTTCCTCTCCCTCTCTCTTGAGGCTCTAAGTCTCTCTTCCTCTCCCTCTCTCGAGGCTCTCTTCCTCCCCTGCTGTTCTGCAGTCCTGTGAAACTACTGCGACCCCCCTCTAACAAAATGAAGAGATTAAGAGAAGGATAGACGCTTTAAGTGAAAGTCAAATCTCGCTCTTGCTGCATTGATTTGGTTTCTTGTTGCAGGTTGGTTTTTTCTCTCCTCTCTAATAGTCCTGCTGCTTGTCCGTCTGTGGAGGCAGGTTTCGGACAGAGCGGTGGACAGGGCTGTTGGAGCTACAGACAATCACTGAGCAGCACAGGCATTCTGAGTTTCATCACACTCACTCACCAAGAGACCAGGGAAGACAAAAACCCATCCAAAACAAAAAAACTGCCTCTCACTCGCTCACTGTACTACTCCCTCCCTCTTCCTCTCTCTCTCTCGCTGCTCCCCCCTTACTCCATCTCTCTCGCTGCTCCCCCCTCCCTCACTCCCTGCTCTTTGGGCGCTGCGGCGAACAGGATTGGTACCCATGCAGGCTTGCTGGTGCAGTGTGTGTGTGTGCTTATGTGAGCAATAACAGACCATTCTATATCACACTCTGAGCTGCAGTAATAACACCAGCATGCCTGCTACCAGCTTAGGCTTCTCTCCCTCTCTTTTTCTCATTCCCTTGGTCATTCTCTCCATCTCTCTCTCCTGTACACTAGAAGGGTACTGTAAGGACAGCAGAGTGAGAAGCTCCTCCTATTGTTTTCTGTATCATGGTCAAAGTGTGTGTATGTCTAAACGTGCAGTGGAGGCTGCTGAGGGGAGGACGGCTCATAATAATGGCTAGAACGGAGCGAATGGAATGGCATCAAACCATGTGGTTGATTTAATTGATACCATTCCGCTCCAGCCATTACCACGAGCCTGTCCTCCCCAATTATGGTGCCACCAATCTCCTGTGGTACTCATGTGATTGTGTGTGTTTAGCACACAGAGAGCGGGACTGACGAAGGCTGCACCTGTTCACTGGTATTGCTACGGTCATTTCTCTAGCGCTCCCTCTGCTCTCACTTTACCCATCACCCCTCCCTTTCCTCCCTCTTTCCTCCCCCTGCAATGCTGCTGATGCAGGCAAAAAAAGATCCTTTAACATCTCCCGCTCCCTGGCTCACTTCATCACATGCAGCACACAAATACAGTACATACATACGTAAAACAACACACAAATACAGTACATACATACGTAAAACAACACACAAATACAGTACATACATACGTAAAACAACACACATGCACGCACACAGAGATGGAGAAAACTATGGTCTTTCTGTATTTTCAGAGCAAATGAACTATTACCGCAGGGAATAGAGAGGAGAGAGCAGGAGGGGGAGAAAGGGAATGTAGGAATTCAATTCAGTAGAAGAGTTTTTTTGTTTCCTTCGTCATTCTCTCAGACTGTCCTGTGGTACGGACCTCTGGAGGGTTGTGCGACGTCATTGGCACAAACACAGGATGCCATCGCACCACCATCATTGACATTCTCTCTCTTGCTCTCTCCCTCTCTTTATCGCTTCCTCTCTCATTCTCTGAATTTCTTACCATCTACCAACATTTCTTTCCATTACTGCAGAATGATAAACGACGCTGTACCAAATGTGCATACAAGTTATTCCTTAGAGAGAAGGAATATGAAGTTCCTCACGTGAATTACATTTTATGTAGTGTCAAGGATATGCTTTAAGATCTTTCAAATGTTGAACCCTCGCATTGTGCTACTACATCCCTCCTCAATTCATCTCTCTCTCTCTCTCTCTCTCTCTCTGTCTCTCTCTCTGTCTCTCTCTCTGTCTCTCTCTCTCTCTCTCTCTCTCTCTCTCTCTCTCTCTCTCTCTCTCTCTCTCTCTCTCTCTCTCTCTCTCTCTCTCTCTCTCTCAAAGGCATCCCCTCATCTGATAGCAGCTCACTATTCTGCAGCAGCATACAAATGAACAGGACTGGTGTTACTGTCTTCTGTCTGCAGTGCTACTGTTCACATCACTCTCATTCACACAGCACCAGGCAGACACACACATTGTCTGTCACACAATAGATTACAGGTATGGAAAACATGGAGGCAAATTACTACAGCCCCAAACATAGTGTTATATTACTCTGACAATAGGTATTTTCCTAGGCCCAGTAGAGCAGGCTTCTTGTGCGTTGTGTTTTCTCTGATCTAATAGCTCTTCATGTTTATAGAGTAACCACTTAATGTACCCTGACCATCTCAGACTGAACCACTACCCACTATCCTGACCCTAAGGAGAAGCCTCACCAACACATTACATCCTGACACACAATATATCATACTATCGTTCAGTATAACCAAGTTGAGAAGCTACGATTACACTGAGCATTGTCTCTGTGGTTTGTACCTGCAGTTAGATGGTCCTACCTAGGATTGAGTCTGGGGCAGAGGGGGGAAGCACTGAGTCTGGGGCAGAGGGGGACAGCACTGAGTCTGGGGCAGAGGGGGACAGCACTGAGTCTGGGGCAGAGGGGGACAGAACTGAGTCTGGGGCAGAGGGGGACAGCACTGAGTCTGGGGCAGAGGGGGACAGAACATAGTCTGAGGCAGAGGGGGACAGCACTGAGTCTGGGGCAGAGGGGGACAGAACTGAGTCTGGGGCAGAGGGGGACAGCACTGAGTCTGGGGCAGAGGGGGACAGCACTGTGTCTGGGGCAGAGGGGGACAGAACATAGTCTGAGGCAGAGGGGGACAGCACTGAGTCTGGGGCAGAGGGGGACAGAACTGAGTCTGGGGCAGAGGGGGACAGCACTGAGTCTGGGGCAGAGGGGGACAGCACTGTGTCTGGGGCAGAGGGGGACAGAACTGAGTCTGGGGCAGAGGGGGACAGCACTGAGTCTGGGGCAGAGGGGGACAGCACTGTGTCTGGGGCAGAGGGGGACAGCACTGAGTCTGGGGCAGAGGGGGACAGAACTGAGTCTGGGGCAGAGGGGGACAGCACTGAGTCTGGGGCAGAGGGGGACAGAACATAGTCTGAGGCAGAGGGGGACAGCACTGAGTCTGGGGCAGAGGGGGACAGCACTGTGTCTGGGGCAGAGGGGGACAGCACTGAGTCTGGGGCAGAGGGGGACAGCACTGTGTCTGGGGCAGAGGGGGACAGCACTGAGTCTGGGGCAGAGGGGGACAGCACTGAGTCTGGGGCAGAGGGGGACAGCACTGAGTCTGGGGCAGAGGGGGACAGCACTGAGTCTGGGGCAGAGGGGGACAGAACTTAGTCTGAGGCAGAGGGGGACAGCACTGAGTCTGGGGCAGAGGGGGACAGAACTGAGTCTGGGGCAGAGGGGGACAGAACTGAGTCTGGGGCAGAGGGGGGCAGCACTGAGTCTGGGGCAGAGGGGGACAGCACTGAGTCTGGGGCAGAGGGGGACAGCACTGAGTCTGGGGCAGAGGGGGACAGAACATAGTCTGAGGCAGAGGGGGACAGCACTGAGTCTGGGGCAGAGGGGGACAGCACTGTGTCTGGGGCAGAGGGGGACAGAACTTAGTCTGAGGCAGAGGGGGACAGCACTGAGTCTGGGGCAGAGGGGGACAGAACTTAGTCTGAGGCAGAGGGGGACAGCACTGAGTCTGGGGCAGAGGGGGACAGCACTGAGTCTGGGGCAGAGGGGGACAGCACTGAGTCTGGGGCAGAGGGGGACAGCACTGAGTCTGGGGCAGAGGGGGACAGCACTGAGTCTGGGGCAGAGGGGGACAGAACTTAGTCTGAGGCAGAGGGGGACAGCACTGAGTCTGGGGCAGAGGGGGACAGAACTTAGTCTGAGGCAGAGGGGGACAGCACTGAGTCTGGGGCAGAGGGGGACAGAACTGAGTCTGGGGCAGAGGGGGACAGCACTGAGTCTGGGGCAGAGGGGGACAGAACATAGTCTGAGGCAGAGGGGGACAGCACTGAGACTGGGGCAGAGGGGGACAGCACTGTGTCTGGGGCAGAGGGGGACAGCACTGAGTCTGGGGCAGAGGGGGACAGCACTGAGTCTGGGGCAGAGGGGGACAGCACTGAGTCAGGGGCAGAGGGTGACAGCACTGTGTCTGGGGCAGAGGGGGACAGCACTGTGTCTGGGGCAGAGGGGGACAGCACTGAGTCTGGGGCAGAGGGGGACAGAACTGAGTCTGAGGCAGAGGGGGACATAACTGAGTCTGAGGCAGAGGGGGACATAACTGAGTCTGGGGCAGAGGGGGACAGAACTTAGTCTGAGGCAGAGGGGGACATAACTGAGTCTGGGGCAGAGGGGGACAGAACTTAGTCTGGGGCAGAGGGGGACAGAACTTAGTCTGGGGCAGAGGGGGACAGCACTGAGTCTGGGGCAGAGGGGGACAGCACTGAGTCTGGGGCAGAGGGGGACAGCACTGAGTCTGGGGCAGAGGGGGACAGAACTGAGTCTGGGGCAGAGGGGGACAGAACTGAGTCTGGGGCAGAGGGGGGCAGCACTGAGTCTGGGGCAGAGGGGGACAGAACTTAGTCTGAGGCAGAGGGGGACAGAATTTAGTCTGAGGCAGAGGGGGACAGCACTGAGTCTGGGGCAGAGGGGGACAGAACTGAGTCTGGGGCAGAGGGGGACAGCACTGAGTCTGGGGCAGAGGGGGACAGCACTGTGTCTGGGGCAGAGGGGGACAGAACATAGTCTGAGGCAGAGGGGGACAGCACTGAGTCTGGGGCAGAGGGGGACAGAACTGAGTCTGGGGCAGAGGGGGACAGCACTGAGTCTGGGGCAGAGGGGGACAGCACTGAGTCTGGGGCAGAGGGGGACAGAACTGAGTCTGGGGCAGAGGGGGACAGCACTGAGTCTGGGGCAGAGGGGGACAGCACTGTGTCTGGGGCAGAGGGGGACAGCACTGAGTCTGGGGCAGAGGGGGACAGAACTGAGTCTGGTGCAGAGGGGGACAGCACTGAGTCTGGGGCAGAGGGGGACAGAACATAGTCTGAGGCAGAGGGGGACAGCACTGAGTCTGGGGCAGAGGGGGACAGCACTGTGTCTGGGGCAGAGGGGGACAGCACTGAGTCTGGGGCAGAGGGGGACAGCACTGTGTCTGGGGCAGAGGGGGACAGCACTGAGTCTGGGGCAGAGGGGGACAGCACTGAGTCTGGGGCAGAGGGGGACAGCACTGAGTCTGGGGCAGAGGGGGACAGCACTGAGTCTGGGGCAGAGGGGGACAGAACTTAGTCTGAGGCAGAGGGGGACAGCACTGAGTCTGGGGCAGAGGGGGACAGAACTGAGTCTGGGGCAGAGGGGGACAGAACTGAGTCTGGGGCAGAGGGGGGCAGCACTGAGTCTGGGGCAGAGGGGGACAGCACTGAGTCTGGGGCAGAGGGGGACAGCACTGAGTCTGGGGCAGAGGGGGGCAGAACATAGTCTGAGGCAGAGGGGGACAGCACTGAGTCTGGGGCAGAGGGGGACAGCACTGTGTCTGGGGCAGAGGGGGACAGAACTTAGTCTGAGGCAGAGGGGGACAGCACTGAGTCTGGGGCAGAGGGGGACAGAACTTAGTCTGAGGCAGAGGGGGACAGCACTGAGTCTGGGGCAGAGGGGGACAGCACTGAGTCTGGGGCAGAGGGGGACAGCACTGAGTCTGGGGCAGAGGGGGACAGCACTGAGTCTGGGGCAGAGGGGGACAGAACTGAGTCTGGGGCAGAGGGGGACAGCACTGAGTCTGGGGCAGAGGGGGACAGAACTTAGTCTGAGGCAGAGGGGGACAGCACTGAGTCTGGGGCAGAGGGGGACAGAACTTAGTCTGAGGCAGAGGGGGACAGCACTGAGTCTGGGGCAGAGGGGGACAGAACTGAGTCTGGGGCAGAGGGGGACAGCACTGAGTCTGGGGCAGAGGGGGACAGAACATAGTCTGAGGCAGAGGGGGACAGCACTGAGTCTGGGGCAGAGGGGGACAGCACTGTGTCTGGGGCAGAGGGGGACAGCACTGAGTCTGGGGCAGAGGGGGACAGCACTGAGTCTGGGGCAGAGGGGGACAGCACTGAGTCAGGGGCAGAGGGTGACAGCACTGTGTCTGGGGCAGAGGGGGACAGCACTGTGTCTGGGGCAGAGGGGGACAGCACTGAGTCTGGGGCAGAGGGGGACAGAACTGAGTCTGAGGCAGAGGGGGACATAACTGAGTCTGAGGCAGAGGGGGACATAACTGAGTCTGGGGCAGAGGGGGACAGAACTTAGTCTGAGGCAGAGGGGGACATAACTGAGTCTGGGGCAGAGGGGGACAGAACTTAGTCTGGGGCAGAGGGGGACAGAACTTAGTCTGGGGCAGAGGGGGACAGCACTGAGTCTGGGGCAGAGGGGGACAGCACTGAGTCTGGGGCAGAGGGGGACAGCACTGAGTCTGGGGCAGAGGGGGACAGAACTGAGTCTGGGGCAGAGGGGGACAGAACTGAGTCTGGGGCAGAGGGGGGCAGCACTGAGTCTGGGGCAGAGGGGGACAGAACTTAGTCTGAGGCAGAGGGGGACAGAATTTAGTCTGAGGCAGAGGGGGACAGCACTGAGTCTGGGGCAGAGGGGGACAGCACTGTGTCTGGGGCAGAGGGGGACAGCACTGAGTCTGGGGCAGAGGGGGACAGCACTGTGTCTGAGGCAGAGGGGGACAGAACTTAGTCTGAGGCAGAGGGGGACAGCACTGAGTCTGGGGCAGAGGGGGACAGCACTGAGTCTGGGGCAGAAGGGGACATAACTTAGTCGGGGGCAGAGGGGGACAGCACTGAGTCTGGGGCAGAGGGGGACAGCACTGAGTCTGGGGCAGAGGGGGACAGCACTGAGTCTGGGGCAGAGGGGGACAGAACTTAGTCTGGGGCAGAGGGGGACAGCACTGAGTCTGGGGCAGAGGGGGACAGAACTTAGTCTGAGGCAGAGGGGGACAGAACTGAGTCTGGGGCAGAGGAAGAGAAAACTGAGTCTGTGACTGAGGGGAAAAGGACTGAGGCTGTGGCTGAGGGGAAAAGGACTGAGGCTGTTGCTGAGGGGGACAGGACTGAGGCTGTGGCTGAAGGGGACAGGACTGAGGCTGTGGCTGATGGGGACATAACTAAGTCTGGGTCTGAGGGGGACAGAGCTGAGGCTGAGTTGGACAGGACTGAGGCTGTGGCTGAGGGGAAAGGACTGAGGCTGTGGCTGAGGGGGACAGGACTGAGGCTGTGGCTGTGGCTGAGGGGGTCAGGACTGAGGCTGTGGCTGAGGGGGACATAACTAAGTCTGGGTCTGAGGGGGACAGAGCTGAGGCTGAGGGGGACAGGACTGAGGCTGTGGCTGAGGGGGACATAACTAAGTCTGGGTCTGAGGGGGACAGAGCTGAGGCTGAGTGGGACAGGACTGAGGCTGTGGCTGAGGGGGACATAACTAAGTCTGGGTCTGAGGGGGACAGAGCTGAGGCTGAGGGGGACAGAGCTGAGGCTGAGGGGGGCAGGACTGAGGCTGGGGCTAGGCCAGAGAGGGACAGGTTGTGTTGCCCTGTTGGGAGAGAGAAGCACGCTGCTGCCCTCCTTCAACGTGATGGCTAGCACCGCCAGCACATTAACCGCTCCACTGGCCCTGTTAAAACACAGGCCACAACGTGACAGGTCCTCACACATGCACAACCAGTCCTGCCCTACAGAGAGAAAGAGAGAACACAACATCAATATCACACCCAGTCAAGCCCAGCAGGGTGATGGTCCATAGTTTAGCATGACGCATAGGATACTGTCAATCAGTCACAAGTTAACAAGACTGAAATAATACATTGTGGTGCAGCCATAGAAAATCAATCCCCTCTCTTACTGGCACCGACTTTTCTGATGTAAGTCGCTCTTGTTAAGTGTCTGCTAAATGACAAAATACAACAAAAAAAAAATTATCCAGAGAGAGTGGGGTTAGTGGTTAGGAAAACTGACCTGTAAACATATACTGTAGGCTTGCTAACCAGTCATTTATTAACCTTTTACTGCAGTGGCTCCCGAGTGGCGCAGCGGTCTAAGGCACTGCGGTCCCTGGTTTGAATCCAAGCTGTATCACATCCGGCCGTGATTGGGAGTCCCATAGGGCGGCGCACAATTGGTCCAGCATCGCCGGGGTAGGCCGTCACTGTAAATATGAATTTGTTTTTAACTGACTTGCCTAGTTAAATAAAGATTAAATAAAAAGTTATAAAAGAATAAATAAAATCAGGGTCACACAGAGTGTTTCTTGGTAGTCTTAAACAAATCTACTTTGAAACAAAAGTATACACCTCACACACATGGTTATGAGCTTAAAAAAAGAAGACACCTATGTACCATGTCAGATATAGAGTTGAAATGTATTACATTTTGCATCCCAATACTCCACTTTAAATACATCACAGAAAACAGAAATATAACAAAACCTTTTGACATAGAAACACTGGACATTTTTTGTTTTGTTTTATTAATTATGAAATTTTGTTGAGGTATACCAAACCTTTTTTGATGTACTCAGAGAACTGTTATTTGCATGTTTTAGCCACTACTATAAAATGGTAGTTTATCAGATACTCAACAAGAAGGTCTGATTTCATTATTACTGAAACAGGACCCAAGTGGTAAATATAAAGATCCAGTCCATTTTAAAAAATTAGAGGCCCCTTAACTTCAGTGTTGTGATGCAAAAAATCTGATATTATTCATCCTAATCAGACAGATTTTCTACATGGACAATACATGGGAGAGAATAGAACACTATGAAAAAATATATATATTAAAAATAAATAAATAGGCCTTGAATTCATTTCTGATTTTGAAAAGGCTTTTGATACAGTATGACTGGAGTTTATATATAAATGCCTGGAATATTTTGGAGAATCTCTTTTACAATCAGTTAAAGTTATGTACAGTAACGCTAGGTGTGAAATAGTAAATAATGGCTACAGCTCAAGGTATTACTGTCAAGAGGAGTAAAACAAGGTTGTCCACTTTCGGGATATCTATTTATTATGGCCATCAAAGTGTTAGCAATTTTATGATTTATTTTACATGCTATCAGATTGCCGGTGGGGGGGATTAAAAAAATATTTATCTATAAATGTAGGCAAATTAACTATGAATTGAAAGAATAATAACTTGATGTAAAAAAAACATGAGATAAATAAATGAGCGTCAGAAATAGTGACAAATTATTGATGCACATTCATAGGTGTTAAGGCCCTAAGGTTAAGAGTTGAGAAATGTCCACCGCTGCTTTTTTCCATGTGTCCAGAGTGGACACCTTGGCCCTGTGGATCCTGGCCATGGAGAGCTTCATAAGTACAATTTCCTTAAATGTGAGCAGCCATTGTTGCAATGGTAACTGATAAGGTGGAAACTACCTTTGTACAATAATTTTCTTAGCAGCTGTGGTTCCTGCCAACCACACTCTCCGTTGGCGTTCTGACAAGTGCCAATCAGAGTCATCACAGAGCAACATCACTATTGGATCTAATGACATTATTTTATCTATTTGTACAGAGATGACATTGTTGACTTTCCCCCAGAATTCAACCCCCCCCCCGGGCATTTCCACAGCACATGCTGAAAAGTACCCAGGTCCCCTGTGGTGCAGAACACACATAATGGTGATGGACTAATGCCCATGTGATGCCTTTTTTGAGGTGTTAGATAGGTTCTATGGTAAAAAAATATATTAATTCATTGGTGATTGGGGATTCTAGATGATCCACATATATTTCTCCATACGGTCTCCCAATTTATTTGTCTGTTAGCAAGTGTAAAATCCATACAGTGGATAGAGTTAATGGTTTTTGTGCTGCTATAATTAATTGACTATAGATATCAGAAACAACTATTTTTGAGGGGCGTCTGTCCGTTAGAAGTTTGACAAATGGGTGTTCTGCTAGTGCTGCTCCCCAGGGGACCCCATAGGCTCGCAAGGATAGGCGGAGTTGAAGGTCAAGACAAAACGATGAACCTGGGACATTAAAACACAGGCGGATTTCCTGGGAACTGAGGAGTCCATTCACATTGAATATGTTAGCTATTAAAATCAGATCCAACAATAATATCAAGGGGCTAGAAATCCAGGGCTTAAAAGCAAAGGTGTCATTCATGTGTTCTATTAAAACCACATTTTGGATCCCTCCACAGGCTCATAGAGGATCTAGATAATGTTTCAAACCTCTCTGGATTACAACCAAATTATGATAAGTGTACAATATTACGTATTAAATCCCCAAAAATAAAACTTTTACAATACTGTGTAGTTTACCAATAAAATGGTCTGACGGTGAAATGGACATACTCGCTACCATGGAAAGGAAAACACCTGTCTATTTGTGAGAAAATCGCCCTGATTAACTCTTTAGTCATATCCCAGTTTACATATTTGCTCATGGCCTTGCCTACACCTAGTGACCTGTTTTTTAAATTACATGAGCAAAAGATATTACATTTTATTTGGAACGGCAAGCCAGAGAAGTTTAAACGGGCCTATTTATATAATGAATATGAATTTGAGGGCAGAAATGATGAAATATTAAAGCATTAAACCTCTCACTAACGGCTTCAATCATACAAAAGTTATACTTAAATCTGAACTGGTTCTCCAGCAGATTAGTAAAAATGTCTCACCCCATGTTCAAGAATGGCCTTTCTCCCAATATTCAGATTACAACCTCTCACCTTCGGTTATTTGAAAATTAAATAATCTTCAAAATATTGCTATTTTAAAAACAAGCCATAGAAAGTTAGTTCCACCAGGAAAGACAGAACAAATATTCCATGAACTGGTACACAATGAGCTGATACACAAAACAACGCTGCATTAAAAACATTCCCAAAAAATTATTGCAACCAATATATATATATATATATATATATTGGGGATACGACCATACCAGCTCCGCAGATTTCACTGCAAGAATCATTAGAAAATTTGTTTTGGTACTGTCCATATGTAGCTTGTTTTTGGTCGCAGGTTCGGGAATGGCTGAAGAAGAACATTTACCTCAAGCTAACTCCACAAATAGCACTACTGGGTGATTAAAAAAAAAAAATAGTAAATGAATAATATAATAATACTCTTAGCAAAAAGATTTAACTTAAATTTAAAATCTGTAGAAACTATGAAAATAGAAAGGTTCAGAAGTTTTGTGAAACATCACAGCACAGCAGTTGAAAAATATATCAAATAGAAATCTAAACTGGATGGAGTCAGAGATAGATGGGAGGGGTTGAGTGGAACTGAAGGGTGGGACTAAAAATAACAATGTCAACAGTGAAGAGCCGACTCCGGGATGCTGGCCTTCTAGGCAGAGTTGCAAAGAAAAAAACATATCTCAGACTGGCCAATAAAAATAAAAGATTAAGATGGGAAAAAGAACACAGACACTAGGCAGAGTTCCTCTGTCCAGAAGACCAGCATCCCGGAGTCTCCTCTTCACTGTTGACGTTGAGACTGGTGTTTTGCGGGTACTATTTAATGAAGCTGCCAGTTGAGGACTTGTAAGGCGTCTGTTTCTCAAAGTAGACACTCTAATACACTTGTCCTCTTGCTCAGTTGTGCACCGGGGCCTCCCACTCCTCTTTCTATTCTGGTTAGAGCCAGTTTGCGCTGTTCTGTGAAGGGAGAAGTACACAGCGTTGTACGAGATCTTCAGTTTCTTGGCAATTTCTCGCATGGAATAGCTTTCATTTCTCCGAACAAGAATAGACTGACGAGTTTCAGAAGAAAGTTCTTTGTTTCTGGCCAGCTTGAGCCTGTAATCGAACCCACAAACGCTGATGCTCCAGATACTCAACTAGTCTAAAGAAGGCCAGTTTTATTGCTTCTTTAAATCAGCACAACAGTTTTTAGCTGTGCTAACATAATTGCAAAAGGCTTTTCTAATGATCAATTAGCCTTTTAAAATGCTAAACTTTGATTAGCTAACACAGCGTTCCATTTGAACACAGGAGTGATGGTTGCTGATAATGGGCCTCTGTACGCCTATATAAATAAAAATCTGCCGTTTCCAGCTACAATAGTCATTTACAACATTAACAATGTCTACACTTTATTTCTGATCAATTTGATGTTATTTTAACGGACAAAAAAAAGTGCTTTTCTTTTAAAAACAAGGACATTTCTAAGTGACCCCAACTTTTGAACGGTAGTGTATATGTGGGGGATTGGAAATGCTGCAGTCAATTAGATTGATGGAAGCCACAACCTATCTTCAATATTAAAGCTGATCTACTTCCCCCCTTTCAAAAAAAGAAATATATATATATATGAAATAAAAAATATTAATAACATTCCACCCATGATGCCACTTTGGTCATTCGACTGCAGGAAAGGCGTAGATTCATATTTTTTATTGAAGATACGTTTTGCAATTGCAGCAGTGTCCTGCGATATTTTCATTGTTGATCACATTAAGAAGGAAAAACAAATGTTGGCCAATGGGAGTTTGTGGTTGTGCAAGTCGATTTGGCGCCAGCCATTTTCTTTGTGACTACACTAGTAGATAGTTACTCTTTCCATTCATGTAACTATGTGCATTGGTAAATTAGAAGTTACAACTACGAAGTGATCATATTTAAGAAATTAATCTGTATGGTTAAGTGAAATGGAGATCAATTGCTTACCTGTTAATTGTGGAGTGGTTTATCATGATCAGAGTTTGACAGGCCAACGGTAGTGTGTTAGCACAATGTAAACTGTGGTTTTACACAACCTGTTGGGGGGAGACGGGATAATTGGTGAACATTGAAATGTACTGTACATAACGGATTGTTCCATGGTAAAATGCATAATTTCTTGTTGTGGCCAGACATGGGAATGTTGGTCTATACTTGTGCTGCTTATGCTAATTGCTATGGTGTTATTGATGCCTGGGTTAGGTCAGTGCTGTGAAACTGATCTCAGTCCAGTTTGTTGCTCCTCGTCCTATTTATTATTTTGAAAATATTGTGCAGCCTATTTTTTACTCTCCACGTTGGCAAATAAATGCCCTCACCTTTGGTAGGAAAATGTACCGTTCTTATCTGCCTCATCACTGCAACATTCACCGCGACAGCCTACCTCACAATGACCTTCGTGCCTTTCCAGCTATGAGAATGCTATGAGAATGACAGAGAGCTGGCTTAGATAGAGAGGACCTGTGAGTCCACACTTTATTGATGGGGATAGAAACTTAGTGCCATTTTTACACTAATTCATATTCACTCCACAGGTGAAAAGAGACAGAGACAGAGAGAGAATGGGACTTGGGGGAATATCTCATTAACTGATCTAATTGAATCATGTTCTTCATCAAAGATGATCACATGGCCATAGGGGTCTGTAGAGTATTTTTGGAATAAACACTTTGTTAAGGTCAGAATGAACCAGCCCAATAACAGACGAAACAATAACACCTCTTCCTATCAGTAGCTTCATACATGTAACAGTCTTTGACCTCCTACACACACTGTATAGACAGATCAGTGTGATGTGTGTTTTTATGCTGCTCATGTAGAGTCCGCCTCATATTTCTATACAGTGTCTCTAGTGTAGTGGTTGTTCTGGCAGAGGTCCATCAGCCTACAGTACATGGTGCATGTCATCCTCTCTCTGCACGTTCAACTGCAGCACTGCTGGATACCACAGTTATTTTTAGGTAGTATTAGTCACCATTAGGCAACCATAATGTGGCATACAATAGCCCTCGTGTATTTCACAAATACTGACTGACTGAATTGGTTATGAATTGCAGTGAAAACAGCCTTTCATCAAATTATTTCGGTTATGTCCAGTGGATCAAATGATCATAATCCTGCCATTCCTTAGAATAAGATAAATATAGTTGTTCACTGCATTTCCCCTCTCCCATTATATTACACTCAGGGACTAACAGCGTGAGTTGTGTAGAGTAACTGGCCCATCTAGTGGTGAGTGTAAGCATTAATGAGACAGGGGGTACAGGACAGAGGAGACAGTACTGACAGAGTATACAGTACACCAGCTGACCAGCCTCAACAGAATAAAAGACAGACTGTTTAGTGATGCATTTATCTCCATTTGTTTTATCACAGAAAACCTGTAGGCCTGCTTCTGAACAAGCAAATATGACTTTTCAATGAATCTGTGATCTCAATCTGACTTTGACTTAAAATGTAATTGAAAGAGCAGAGAAAATGTGTGTTGCAGTGGCAGGAGCGTTTTAACCTGCTGTATGGCTACTACTCCCTAACCATTGGCGCCTCCTGTGGACAATACTGGAAGCGTTATCCGATGGTGTATTGTAAACAGCAGGAGGCTCAGCACTGCACTGCACCACACAGCAAACCCAGAGCACAGTTTCAATAAAGAGCACCGCTTAACCCAGCCAGAAAAATACATACACACTGTGTCCTTCATAAAAACAAACACACAAAGTTCTACTAATCAAACACTATAAAGACAGTACAATATTATGACATTATTAAAACAGAGGTGAAGCCACGGCAGGGCCAGACTGGGCAGAGGCCCTGCCAGACTGAACACTGGCCCACCAAACCGGGTTGGCATAAAAAATAGATTTTTTAAAATAATAAATAAATAAATAATAATTTGATTTGTTGTTTATATTGTCTCTTGACTAATCAGAAATATTGAAATGCCATAGGTTTCTGGGATCTAATTGGTCATACCGTAATCATAATCATATGGTACCACTAATCCCCCCCCACCCACCCACCCACACACACACTATGCGCAAATTGTTTTGACCCTCTGCAATTCTTTGCTAATGCAAACTAGCACTAGCTAGCAAGTCACAAGTTATTAAAAAACGAATTACACTTTTCAAAAAGCCACTGATGGATTGAGACACAGCACCTGCTCCACTATCTCTGTCGGCCGAGCTCAAGCTAGCATGGCTAGCATGTCAGCGGAAGCCCATAGGAGATTAGCATGGCTACTGCTTCGACTTCCACAGCCCAGATCATCACAGTGAGCATGCCATCACGAGTCCACCTGTGGATTTGGCTGCAGTTGACAAACCACCCACACAACCAAAAATGTGAATGTTCTCCACTACAGTGATCAATGGAAGTGGTATGGCAGTTTTATTGGCAGGAATACAGTTTGACAAGGGATGCTGTTTTCTGTCAAATGTGTAGACATTTCCCCGAGGCCACTATGGAATGTTCATTTGTTAGAGACAGATATAAGGACTGGAAGCACATTCACGAGGCACGCTTCAAACACCAGGATAGCAAACCCCACTCTTTTTCACTGGATACTGTACATTTGAAGGATACAGTGCAAGCCATCGTAATCAAAGCCAGGGGTAATATTTTAAATCAACTTAACCGCGAGGCCATGGAATATTCATTTGTAGAGAGGAATTGTCAAAGTGGTTCTGGACATTGTTTTGCTATGCGCTGAACAGGTCATAACACTATGTGGAGACAGGGATAGTGAAGTGGCCCTTAACAAGTGCAACGTGTAGGATTTTTTTTTCATTCGTATCCAAATATCATATCCTGACTGAGCTGCACACCCGGTTCCAGGAGGATTAATATGGAATAACGAGACCAGCAGCGGCCGGTCTTCCAGGGTCTAGGACTTTTGAACTGAAATAATAACTGCTGGTCCCATGCAATCAATATTATCCCTCTGGGCACAGATGTCAATTCAACGTCTATTCGACATTGGTTTAACAAAATTTGGTTGAAATGATGTTGTAACAACGTTGATTCAACCAATGTATGCCCAGTGGGATATCTCTGTTGAGGATGCTGAATTAACCGTGCGTTGGAAAATGGTGGGAGGTCAGGAATTCCCATCCCTTATTGAAATGTTGGACAACTGCAGCCCTGACATTTTCCCTAACATCAATAGACTACTAAGGGCCATCACCCTTCCTATGACTTCATGTAGTGTTGACAGACACTTCTCCACTACAGTCCATATCACAGCATCCAGACCTTGAATGCTGACTGCACGTCTCAACAATCTCAGTGGCTCTTTTGACTATGATGAAATAATCTACATCTTCAACACCAAGCCTAGGAGTGTGTCTACAGCTTGTATTGTAAAAAGTGAAACACACAAGAATGATAAGCCTGAATACGTTTTATTTATGATTTAGCCTAATGTTTTCATGCCTGTCTTGGTAGGCCAGGCCTATATGTGTTTAATTCAAAGTCAGCTACAAGCCGTGGTATTATGTATAATGATTTAATGTTTTCATTCCTGAATGCCGATACAGTAGCGTTTGCTTATTCAAAGTGAGCTATTAATTTCATACCCGCCGTACAGTTCAAGATATAGGCCTAAAGCAGTGGTCACGAACCAACCAACCGGGGGCACACTGCCTGCCCTTCAGGACTCCTACAGCATCCGATGTCCAGGAAGGTCAAAAAGATCATCAAGGACATCAACCACCTGAGCCACGGCCTGTTCACCCCGCTATCATCCAGAAGGCGAGGTCAGTACAGGTGAATCAAAGCTGGGCTGGAGAGACTGAAAAACAGCTTCTATCTCAAGGCCATCAGACTGTTAAATAGCCATCACTAGCCGGCTACCACCCGGTTACTCAACCCTGCACCTTAGAGGCTGCTGCCGTACGTACATAGACATGGAGTCACTGGTCACTTTAATAATGTTTACATGCTGTTTTACTCATTTCATATGTAGATATTGTACTCTACTGTAATTTAGTCAATGCCACTCCGACGTTGCTCGTCCTAATATTTATATATTTCTTAATTGCATTATTTTACTTTTAGAATTGTCTGTATTGTTGTGAATTGTTAGATGCTACTGCACTGTTGGAGCTAGGAACACAAGAATTTCGCTACACCCACAATAACATCTGCTAAATATGTGTACGTGAATCGATTTTTCTGAGTCAAGATCACTTTGAGTCAAAATGTATGCCGAGATCTACTGCTCAGATTTTTTTTAAACATGACTTACAAAGCGTAAGCATACACAACATTAACCAATGAAAAACTATTTTGTAGCAATGAGGTTTGTGCAGTATGCTATAGACTCAATACATTATTATATCACTGCATATTGGCTATGCTTGAATTGTGCTGTCAATGTTGTTCTTCTCAGACCATTTAAAACATTTAAAAACATGTAGGTATGCAGCTAGCGACTGGAACGACCTGCAAAAGAACACTCAAACTGGACCGTTTTATCTCCATCTCTTCATTCAAAGACTCAATCACGGACACTCTTACTGACAGTTGTGGCTGCTTCAGGTGATGTATTGTTGTCTCTATCTTCTTGCCCTTTGTGCTGTTGTCTGTGCCCAATAATGTTTGTACCATGTTTTGTGCTGCTACCATGTTGTGTTGATACCATGCTGTGTTTTCATGTGTTGCCGCCATGCTATGTTGTTGTCTTAGGTCTCTCTTTATGTAGTGTTATGGTGCCTATTTTCATTTTTTTTTTTATATCTCAGCCCCCGTCCCTGCAGGAGGCCTTTTACCTTCTTGTAGGCCTTCATTGTAAATAATAATTTGTTCTTAACTGACTTGCCTAGTTAAATAAAGGTTAAATAAAAATACAAAAAATATGATCACACTGGTAATAGATCATTTGTTGTATTACTTGTGAGGCACAGCTAAGTGAGCATAACAATTAGCTTCTTTTTTTTTACTGGACTGATGGCCTGCATCTAATGGTTAGTCTGAGGGGATGATGGATAGCAGCGGTTAGGCTGCCTCTCACCCGACTCACCATCGCTCCACTCTCCCTCATTCTGCTGAGAAAAGGGAATGCAGTCTTCCAGCTGATGGCGCAACTCAAGTAGCACTGCATTATTTATGCCTCATGCACCAATTCATGTTGTTACTTGTATGAACAGAGAAAGGGAAATATTCATCGACATTAAAAATTGCACAACCCGATAATAACGTAAGCTTATCGGAAAACGTTGCTATACTCATTCATTGTAGCTTGTTGTAGCGTGCGTAGAAGAGAACGCCATTTTATGGCTTATACACGTGTTTTAACAAAGTGTTGACAGTGCTGAATAACAACTTAAACATGAACTTACTCATAAAAACAGCATCTCTTTACTCTATTCGTTGAGTCTCTAGTCATGGTTTTGAAATCTCACAGTATGCTGTGCTTTCAAGGTTTATTTTTTACAGTCTATGGCTCTGAAACTACAGACATGGGTGATCTGAACTATCTGATTGGCTAGCGGTAGACCAATAGATGCACTTGATTTGCACTCTGGGCCTGACGGGTAGGCCGAGTTCTACCTTCAGACACATGGAATTGTTCAAAATGGGAACACTTTGCCTTTCCGGCGCCAGATCTGCTGAATCAAGTGCACCTACCGTCAACACCGCAAAACGGAAAAAACATAGGAACGCAAGGCTTTATTGTTTTTGTTTTTTACCGAAATGTTTGGTGATTGACTATGAATGCCTTGTAGACATAGTTTGGGGGCTGTAAGAAATTGTAATAGATACTGGTAACTTGTTTTACAACTTCTCAACACAAGCTATACTTGGCACAACATGCACCCATCCCCACTATACCCCCACTACTTTGTACCCTTATAAATAACCGCAGACACACACACACACTCCCCTCCCCCATGAATAGGGCCCTGTGAAAACAAACGCACATGCAGGATGCTTTTGGATGAGACTAAGACAAAGAACTGTGTGAAGAACCAATGGAACGTCGACATCCGGCCCGGACAGGACTACCCACGACCCAGATCGACCAATAGGAAGGCCAGACTACAAGATCAACCTACTTTGCTTGTTGCCTATATAATCTGTATGAACTGGTTAGAGCGCTCTCTTTTCCGACGATTCCATACGAATCAGACAGAAGGGGCCGTGCTGCACGATTTACTAAGATATTTTTACATGTGATTAAACGGCCTTATTATACAAATATCCACCTCGTCCTATGTCTCCACTTGATCTCCTGTCTCCAGTAAACGTTATATCAACAAAACTTGGTAGCAGAGGATGGTTTAGACACCTTTGAATTCGGTCCATAGAAAGTTGATCAGACAGGAGACGTGTTGGAGAAAGATTCCAGAAGGAGAGGTGACCTGTCCGAAGGAGATATCGCGATTCAACTCACCCAGGAAACTGATCAAAGAGCTCGAAACTATAAGGTAAGCAGAAGCCTGTTTAATCAAAATCTGTATATTGTATTATAGCCAATATCTAAATTGTGATCAGGAGTACTGGGGTGAGTGTGAATTGTTGTTAAATTTATGTGGAATTGTTTAGAATCTAAGGCATTGTGTAAAGATATCTAAGTATTAATAGGTCAAAGACTTGTTCACATAGTCTGGCACTAGTCGATATGTTGATCGACTAGATGTACAGTGAGGAATAAGCTTTATAAGGATTCATATAGACGGGCCATAGGTGAGAGTTGACCACCTAGGGGTTACCGTGAGGAGTCCACAAAATAAAAATAAAAAAGGGGATTCATATAGTCGGGCCATAGCTGACAGTCGACCAACTAGGGGTTACCGTGAAGAATCCATAATTAAAAGATGAGATCCAGATAGTCGGGCAATAGTTGGATTGGCAATCAACTAGGTGTTACCGTGAGGACCCATAAAAAAAATAAAAAATAAAAATACGATTCATACAGTCGGGCAATAGATTGATCAGCTAGGTGTTACCGTGAAGAATCTAATGTGATATTGTATGTTCAAGTTGTGTTGGCGCAATGTGGGTGATTGAACGTTCCACGAGACCGATTGCTACTAATTAGCCATATGCTAAGTTGAGGCTGTGTTCAAAGTGACCGCCGAGTCAAAATGTGTGGGCTGCTGTGAAGCAGCTATTTTGTGCTGATAAGTTGACTTGATTTTTTCCCTCTCGTGCTGCTGGGTTTGCCTTAAGGACTAGAAATCATTTGATAATTATTCTAGAAGCGCTAGGATACACTAATATATTGTCCCAAAAGGACACGTTTGAAATACTTTGGGAAAGTATTTAATTAATTAGTTGAATATTGTAATAATAATATTTTTTGAGAAAAATGAGTCCTAGAATTAATTAAATAATTATTTTAGAAGCGCTAGAATATACTAGTATATTGTCCCAAAAGGATATTTCTGAAATGTTTTGGCAAAGTATTTAATTAATCGAAAAAGTTAAAATTAATCGAAAAAGTTAAAATTAATAATAACTTTTGAATAAAAGTTCCTAAAATTGCCATTCCAATTATTATAGAAGCGCTTGAATTCACTAATATATTGTTCCAAAAGGATATTGCCGAAATACTTTGGCAAAGTATTTAATTAATCAAAAAAGTGAAAACCAATAATAACTTTTTGGAAATAGTTCCTAAAATCTTTATTCCAATTATTTTAGGAGCGCTTGAATATACTAATATATGGTTCCAAAAGGATATAGCTGAAATATTGTTGGAAAACGGGAAAAAAAAAAAAATAGAATAGATCCAGATATAGCTTAATTACAAAATGGCCACGACCACCGTCCCCAAACACAAATTCAATGAATACTTAGATCAGAGAATGAAGGACAGAGCAGGGGGGAAAATACAATATAAAGCCATAAAAAAAGTATGGGAAGAAGTGAGGCTAAAATGGACGCAGGCAGGTTACCTTAGTGGGGCGGCCCCATCAAAAGGGCAACTCCTCACTATGGAGAAAGAATTAGAGGAAGTAGTGAAGGAAGGGATAGAAAGTGAAGTTGAAAGGAATAAGAACCACTTATTCACAAAGGAAGGTACAAAACATAGGGAGAAAGCAGAGGCAGAACTAAAAATAGGCATGTGGGCAATTGAAGAAATCAGAAGAGCACTCCCTTACAGGAAACCTGACATGATGGGGGTGGTCACTGGAGCCCTAACTGACACCAAAGAGGGCATGTCCAACAATAATGATGCCCCACCTACCACCACAGCAGCCCCATCGGCCCCAACCCATCTCAGGGGCACTGTGGGGTTAATGGCACTTCCCCAGGCTCAGTTCAACTCCCATGTGCATCACCACATCACCCAATACAACAAGGATAAGGGAGGGGCGGAAACACAAGTCCAGTCCCTACAGGTACAACTTTTGAAACTGCAACTGAAAGAGGCTCAGAAGGGGGAGAAACCCAAGAAACAGATGGTGGCTGAAGACCAACAAGAAATCTCACAAATTATTGAAAAAACTGTTTCCCGAATGATACAGCAACAACAACTACCCATCTTCACCCAGCAGGGACCACCTATACACCCACCCCAGGAGCAGCCATTCCAACTGCCGTATGCCTACCCGCTTCAGCCATACCCTTCGTCGGAACCACCACTACAACCCTACTACCCACTACCACAATCAAACTATTCACCCACATGGGGACAGCCCCAGAGGTACTCTGGATCTTATGGAAGCTGTCATAATTGTAAACAAGCTGGGCACATGGTGCGACAGTGTCCGCACCCAATAACCCCGGCCCAAAGCCAGTTTCTGGCCAATAGGGGACGAGGATACGCCCCTAGACCAAGAGGGGGAGTCAGGCCAATGATGTATCAACCACGTGCGGCCCTTCAACCCGCATACAACCACCCGAATCTAGACCCAAATCAGCAATCACCTCCCCCTTTCCAGGGCATGTCTGACGAATATGCCCCATGGCCCTGAAGCTGGCCACCACTAACCTACACTCATCATTGACCTGGACTACTGAAGCATCAAAGGCTTTTGCACTCTTGAAAACAGATCTCTAAGTGGCAGCAGCCTTAACAGCACCTGACTAAAAAAAAAACTAGTTCCATCTGGATGTTTCTGAAAGGGAAGGATTTACATCATCCATCCTTTTCCAGAACTAAGAGGGGGAGAGTAGAGTGTTGATGTATCACTCCTCCAAACTGGACCACATTGAACTAGGACAAACCACATGCTCCAGGTATGTGGCTGCAGTGGCAAAAGCTATTGGAAAAAACAGCTCATCTGGTAATGTGCCATCCATTGGTAATCCACACCCACCATGGAGTTGCAGCATATCTGATGTGCAAAGAATTCACGTTCAGCACTGTTTAAAAAAATAAATAATAATAATAATAATAATCAAAAAATCAAAAATAACCTTTTGGTAATGGTAGACAGGTTTTCCAAATGGGTCGAGGCAATACCAACAGCACGTGAGGATGCCAGGTCAGTCATTAAGTGGCTGCAGACTGAACTCATACCAAGGTATGGAGTTCCAAGGCAAATCCGATCCGACAAACGGGTCCCATTTCAGTAACCAACACCTGAGACAGGTAGAGGAAAGATTGGGTATTGTGCACAAGTTTGGGTTAGTGTACAGGCCACAATCTCAAAAGCCTCGTGAAACGCGCCAATCAAATGTATGTGCAGGTTTGAAGTTGATTTGGGTTGAAGCCCTGCCCCTGGCATTGATGGCCATGAGAGCCTCGCCAGGTGCATGCACCCATCTCTCTCCTCATGAGATAATGACTGGTAGAGTCATGCTTGGTCCACCAAGGGAGGGAGGTCATATGCCCGCCCTTGATGTACAACAAATTGTAATGTCTGATAATTGACGGAACTTTCTGCAGCTCTCTCCACACAGATTCACAAGGTCCAAGAACGGGAGCTGACGGGAGATCCGCCACCACTGAAGGTAAAAAATTGGTGACTGGGTGGGGTTAAAGTCCACAAGAGAAAGTGGCTAGAACCCAGGTGGACTGGACCGTACGAAGTGAGGGAGGTTACTTCACACTCAGTCCAGGTCAAAGGTAAATCAGGCGCACCTTGGCACCACCTCACACATTGCACTCCAGCCCCAATCCCTTCTAGAACACTGACAGAAGTCAGAGCTGATTTAAACAGCTTAAATTCGATTCCAAATGAAGACATTCCTGACTCAGGTGATGCGGCATCAAACTCCGCCTCCCCTGAAAAAGGAACCTCGCCCAGTTAGAGGGACATTTCTCCCTCCCTGGGCAAGGCTAGGGATATCTGGCCCCTTATTTGTGATATTCCTACTGATATTTGGGGTGTCCCTGGGCACTTTCACATGGTTAATAGAATAACTATAACCGGATCCCCATGGATGTATGTCACGGACACTCTAGTCTAACTAGGTAATAACAGATTCAAAAAATCAAAAAATCAAAAATTAGAAAACAATAGTTAAAATAAGAAACTAATATGGCTCAAATTGAGAAGGTTGAATAAGAGCGGGTGGAGAGCTGTGCAGAGAATGGACAGAAGATGGCAGTATTGCAGCACTCAACGGTCTCCCAGCCGACGGGGAGCCTGGTTGAATGCTGGTGACATAATTTTGTTTTTTGGAGTAAACATTAAGGTTAAGGGTTTCCGTGTTCCCAGAGATAAGATATCTTAAAGGAGTACACTTATATATATATTAGGAGGATTATTTTCTGAGTTTTATTTAGACAAGGGATTTTTTAAGATAAAGGGTTCTTTTAGTATGTCTAGATATAGTATGGAACACGAATGTAAGGAGGTGATGTAACCTTTTGACCTATCTTCATTGCATTTTCATGTGGTTTGATCACCCACGGGGAAATGTAGTGAGGATAATGAAATTGTGGTCATTTGGAATACTAATTTTGAGGTAAATTGATTATAATAGAGTTTATAACTCTTGACCATAATTGCAATTAACCTCAGAGGAGTCAGGTTTCTGTTTTTAAACATTGGCTATGACGGTTTTGAATGGGCTGTTATTCCTTTTGCTAATCTTACCTAAGTCATTATTAAGAGTAGGTAAGGTTGATACCTGGCCAGAGCCAGGTATCAAACGGGAGAGGGGTACATTGTGGTCTAGGATAGGATTGGGGCCTATTGGAAAATAAACGAATTAAAAATTAAAAATTAAAAATTACTAGCTAACAAATGGGTATAGAAGTTAAATATATAATCAGATAGAACAAATGAGAAACTGTTTGTTAGCCAAACCTGT
Source organism: Salvelinus namaycush (assembly GCF_016432855.1). Classification (NCBI taxonomy): domain Eukaryota; kingdom Metazoa; phylum Chordata; class Actinopteri; order Salmoniformes; family Salmonidae; genus Salvelinus; species Salvelinus namaycush. The sequence goes on along the minus strand of NC_052307.1, from coordinate 27,896,535 downwards.
ATGTCCAGGATTCTATGCGTTGCAGGTGAATTAAAGGAGAAGGTGAATCACTCGACCTGGGGGCATATCGCACTTGGAGGGTGAGACACACTGACACTGCCGAATGATCACAGAGTTAAGGAGAAGAACCGTTGCTAATAGAGCTCGGGGATCAACTCCTTAATGAAGAATCCCTGACCCCGACCTCTCAACACTGTGTACGTTCATAGAAGTGAAAGTGTTGTTTGATCTCTGGCTGGTGATGTGTTCTCTGGGAGAGGGTGGGGTTTTTCAGGACTGCTTGTAGTCCTGAGCTGTCTGATTAGGATACGATGGGGATGTTACCATCACAGTGCTGCCAGAACCACCACCAGTTCCAACGGACCAGGGTTCAGCCGGCCTCCTCCACCACTTCAAGACCAAGTCCCACACCACCACCTAAGCTCTCCAATCCGGTACAGGTAATAAATATAAAAGACATCTCAGATAGTGAACAATTGGGGACTGAAACTGGTTATGAGGAAAGGGAGAATATGTGGTTGGCCTACAAAACACTTAATAGAAAGGACTGTGTCGTATGTGGACATGCCAGACCTATTCTGGCTGCTCACCCATTTGCCCTAAGTAATGGGGAAGGTTGGATGTGTATATCGGAAAGTTTAAGTCAAATTCAACCCTGTGTAAAACTCTGAGTTTTGTGTTCCCAGAAGTCCCTCCCCAGAAGGTACCGTGGGGAGTTAAGGCATATGGGGGATATTACAGCTGTATCACTGGTACAGGTAGGGGTATAGACTATGGGAGGCTCCCTACTACTACCTGCATCACTAATGCCACTATTAACTAGAGGTGTTGCTGATGTATGGTGGATGTGTGGACCTGCCAGGCGGTTGACCCCATTTTGAAAGGAAATTGTCGTTGCACATGTGTTTTGGCCAGTCTGATACCACCATTGCCTATTATTGAGGTTATAGCTAACCAACTTCTGGGAGCTGCACATGACACAGAGACTCGGTACCAACTCAGGAGACGGCAGAACCGTGACGCTCCTTGGTCCGAGGGTACAGATAACATGCACACCAACCTGTTGGGGTCCCAATAGGGGTCCCCCACGAATACCAGACATCAAACAGGAATGATGGCCTGTGGCATTTATTGCCCATTTTTGGCCCAGCTATTGTTGATGCTAAGCAGAATGCCTGGATCAATTATATCTACTATAATCAACAATGATTTGTTAACTACACCCACACAGTACTTACGGGGATGGCTGAACGATTGGATGCTACCTCTCAAACCAGTAGACAAAATAGACTAGAACTGGACATGATTCTGGCCAACCAGGGAGGTGTATGTAAAATGATTGGAGAACAGTGTTGCACGTTTGATCCTAACAATACTAGTCCGGATGGGAGCATTTCAAAAGCTCTGAGTGGGTTGGCAAGATTATCAGTGGAGATGAAGGGTCTTGCAGGTGTGGAGGAGAGTGGACTGTTCTCTGGCTGGGTGGTTGGTTTGGTAAGTACACTACAATGATGGTTACTGGATTTCTGACTCTAGTTGTTGTTTTTCTTATGCTCATGTGCTGTGCTGCCTGTATCATACCTTGTTTGAAGAAGTCTGTTACAGATGTGGCAAGGAGGCTGATACGGAATCAAGCTTTCGCAGGAGAGTGGGCCTGACAGAGGAAGACCCTTGGTTTGCTGTAGTGGAGGTTGTCGAATGAATAAAAAGTGATGTTTGTCCTCCCTGTTGTGAAGGTTTGAAGTTCCCGGGTGGCGACGAGCCCACCTGGTACAGGTTGTATAGAGGGATGGACCTGAGGGTTTAACATTTTCTCGTTTTTTGGTTAATAATGTGGGATTTTGGACTCAACAAGGCTTTGAGGCGGTCCATGGACAATTGGCAGCTACATCCCTGATGGCATTTCAAAATAGAATCACGGTTGATATGTTATTGGCAGAACGGGGGGGGGTCTGTGCCATGTTTGGTGAACAGTGTTGTACTTTCATTCCCAACAACACAGCTACGGATGGGAGTCTGACTGTAGCATTGGAGGGACTTCGTACCCTTAATGGCATTCTTGTACTTTGTGGATGCTGTTGCATTCCATGTGCGCGGACGCTTGCTAGCCGTGTTATCACTGCCGCCATAGACCCTAATCAGGAAAGGGCCCAAATGTTCCCATTGCTTGATGATGGGGAAGCTGGACTTGTCTATCTATTTGAGGACTAAGAAACTTTTATGTCACGTCTCTTGTGAGACGTGAAGAGGGGGAATCAAAAATTTGTCTTCTGACAAATTTTATCCCATAGCTTTGTCTTTTTTACTTTTATGTCACGTCTCTTGTGAGACGTGAAGAGGGGGAATCAAAAATTTGTCTTCTGACAAATTTTAACTAGTTTATTCACGTCTATAAGACGTGAAGAGGGGGATTTGTAAGAAATTGTAATAGATACTGGTAACTTGTTTTACAACTTCTCAACACAAGCTATACTTGGCACAACATGCACCCATCCCCACTATACCCCCACTACTTTGTACCCTTATAAATAACCGCAGACACACACACACACTCCCCTCCCCCATGAATAGGGCCCTGTGAAAACAAACGCACATGCAGGATGCTTTTGGATGAGACTAAGACAAAGAACTGTGTGAAGAACCAATGGAACGTCGACATCCGGCCCGGACAGGACTACCCACGACCCAGATCGACCAATAGGAAGGCCAGACTACAAGATCAACCTACTTTGCTTGTTGCCTATATAATCTGTATGAACTGGTTAGAGCGCTCTCTTTTCCGACGATTCCATACGAATCAGACAGAAGGGGCCGTGCTGCACGATTTACTAAGATATTTTTACATGTGATTAAACGGCCTTATTATACAAATATCCACCTCGTCCTATGTCTCCACTTGATCTCCTGTCTCCAGTAAACGTTTTATCAACAGGGCGCTGATGACTTCTGTATCAGTCCGCTAATACAGGACTAGTAAAAGCCCAATGCACTACTTTTGTGAACAAAAATGTAACTAAATGAATTTGAGTGTTTACCAGCATTTGTAACTCGAGTCGGATTATTATCTGTACAAAACAGTTAACCTGATAATACTTAGAGGAATATAAAAATACTTTATGTTTTCCAGTTTCTTTAAATAATTTGCAAATCCAACTTCTTTCCGTGAAAACTGAAATAGCCTATTTATTCTTATTAAATAGATGCTCTTATCCAGAGCAACTTACAGTAGCATACATGTTCATACTGTTACCCCTTGGGAATCAAACCCACAACTCTAGCATTGCAAGCGCCATGCTCTACCAACTGAGCCACATCATCACATCATCACAAACCAGTTGATGTCTCAATGTACTCAATTACTCTAATGTGTATTGTTTTTGTTCATGGGGAAGGAATGTCAACAGGTACAAACCTAAATGACCAGCCTATGTACAGTACAGTAATTTACATTACGTGGTTTGTGTCTTTGTCCATAAGGTTTCATTTTTTTATGTAAATGTTTGAGGACAGGGTTATGTTCATACTGTAATGGATTCCATTAAAGGACAATTGCAGAGCAAGGGGCAGGGCAACAACTCTTACAATTTGAATACTGAATATTGAATACTGCAAGATACTGCTCTTAATTATACAACTAAATTTTTTGCCAAAGCAGAAATGCTGAACAAATGTTTTTGCCCACGCTACAGACGTCTATATCAGTCCACTAATACGAGTAAAGGCCCAGTGTGAATTTTTTTGTGAAAAAATATATTTTTCATAAAATATATATTTTTCTAAATATATATTTTTTTTTATTCAACATTTTCAGAGGGTGCTGCATTACCCTTAGCACCCCTACTTCCGATTGCGAACCGGTTGGTGACCACTGACCTAAAGTGTTTGTATTGTATTGTGTGTGGCTGTTTTCATATGGCAAAAAGTGTACACTTTTGGGCTTAATGAAAACCCTTTCATGGCTTTCTATTCTTCATTGCAATAACTTGTTTGCTCATATTCCAATCCAGTGCCGAGCTGGTGTCCTGACGATCCACCTGTTGTGCCTGTACTGTAAATTGCTCCTTTGAGTGGGAGTGGTCGATTTGATAATATGTTGATTATTTCATGAGGTTGGACTGTAGCATCTCTCTCTCTCTCTCTCTCTCTCTCTCTCTCTCTCTCTCTCTCTCTCTCTCTCTCTCTCTCTCTCTCTCTCTCTCTCTCTCTCTCTCTCTGTTTTGTTCGATTATGTGCATATTTATAGCCACAAATCGTGGTTTTACATTGGCGCCATGTTCAGAAATGGCTCCAAAATAGCCAGAATAATTACAGAGAGCAACGTGAAATACAGAAATACTCATCATAAAACTTTGATGAAAAATACATGTTGTACATATAATTAAAGATAAACATCTTGTGAATCCAGCCAACATGTCCAATTTTTAAAATGTTTTACAGCGAAAACAGAACATATATTTATGTTAGCTCACCACAATATCCAAAAACACACCGCCATTTTTTCACAGCAAAGATAGCTTTCACAAAACCCACAAATAGAGATAAAATTAATCACTAACCTTTGAACAACTTCATCAGATGACAGTCATATGACATCATGTTATACAATACATTTATGTTTTGTTCGATTATGTGCATATTTATAGCCACAAATCGTGGTTTTACATTGGCGTCATGTTCAGAAATGGCTCCAAAATAGCGAAAGTAATTACAGATAGCCACGTGAAATACAGAAATACTCATCATAAACTTTGATGAAAGATACATGTTTAACATATAATTAAAGATACACTGGTTCTTAATGCAACCGCTGTGTTAGATTTAAAAAATAACTTTAGTAAAAAGCACAGCATGCAATAATCTGAGACAGCGCTCAGCCATTCTCCGCCATGTTGGAGTCAACAGAAATACGAAATTACATCATAAATATTCCCTTACCTTTGATGATCTTTCATCAGAATGCAGTGCCAGGAATCCTAGTTCCACAATAAATCGTTTTTTTGTTTTATAATGTCCATTACTTCTGTCGAATTAGCAACTTTGGCTAGCATGTGTAGTTCACGTGTCCATAGAACTTTACGCTAATGAACGAAAACTTCAAAAAGTGATATTACAAATCGAATAAACTGGTCAAACTCAGTTGAGAATCAATCTTCAGGATGTTTTTCTCATATATATCCAATAACGTCCCAGACGGAGCATTTCTTCATATCTATATAACCGATAGCAAGGAAGGACATCACATGCGTAGTGTGCGTGGCCAAGAACTGGCAATATGCCTGACCAGTCACTCCAACGGCTCTCATCCGGTCCCACCTCAAGCTATACGCTTCATTCCACGTTCTACTGCCTGTTGACATCTAGTGGAAGGCGTATGAAGTGCATACAGATCCATAAATATAGGAGAATTGAATAGGCGATGCCTTTCACAGCGACCCATTTCAGAATTTTCACTTCCTGTTTGGAAGTTTGCCTGCCATATGAGTTCTGTTTTACTCACAGATATAATTCAAACAGTTTTAGAAACTTCAGAGTGTTTTCTATCCAATAGTAATAATAATATGCATATCATATGATCTAGGACAGAGTACGAGGCCGTTTCATTTGGGCACCAATTCATCCAAAAGTGAAAATGTTGCCCCCTATCCCTAAGAAGTTTAATAAATTAGAATGTACGCATACCACACTGCACCTTGGTCCGATTCATACGACGAACGTGACACTCTATCTCTCTCTCTCTCTTTTTCTCCATCTTTAATCTTCTATCTCTGAATATGTAGGTGACAGACATTTTGTTTATTTCATTGTTTGTTTACTGTCGGACTCGGACGGTCTGCCTGTTTTGTCAGCGGTGTTGTTCTAAACGGTTGTGTAGTTGTGCACTTGCACTGCCTACTTGGCAATAATAACGGCTTGTTTTTCAAGGGAAATTTGTGTTGTGTTTTTTGGTCATATCTATCTTATGTAATGTGTTAAATTATGCAATGTGAGTGCACAAATTTCCACTTAAATATGTCAGGGTATTTTTGCTGTATTTTTTGCTGGGAAATGTTGTCCCATCCACTTACTTATGCCCAGCCACACATCAATTTCTGCCTACACCAATATATTAGAACATCTAAGCACAGGAGGCTGCTGAGGGGAGAACGGTTCATAACAATGGCTGGAATGGAGTAAATGGAATGTTATTAAACACATGGAAACCATATGAGAACAGTCAGCTACTTATTTTTATTAATATGCGCCATATCTTTCATATTAGAAAACTAGACCATTTAATACCCATCTGACATGTATTTCCTTTTTTAAAAGCATCTCTGACATTTATCTGTTTCATGACGAAGCATAAAGTCCTGGAGCTCATAGCCTCAGAACCTTGGAGTGTCTCCTCTGGTGAGGCTGGCAGTGCTGGGCAGCCTGGGCCTGGCATAGCATCAATAGAGGGGACTGATTGGGAATGCCATATGGTGGATAACAAACCAAGGGCAGGCTTCGCATCCATGCTGTCACATGGCCCAGGCACTCTGCCATGTAATCTAAAAGGCTGATCAGTCACTAACACTGCAGTGTGTGTGTGTGTGAGTGTACGAGTATGCTGACCAGGGCCAGCGTGGGCAGGCCTAGGGGTGTTATGATAACCACAGGGTCAGTGGTGGGTATCGTCGCGTCACACCAGCTGGGAATGACAACAGCCTGGGGCAGCTTGGCAACAACCACTGTTCTGTTTCATGCCTCTTATGACTGTGGCCTGAGTACCAGTACAGTATGTGGTGCTGCTAAGTGGTGGAGAGAAATGTATATCAATAGAGGGTGGGGCTCAACGGGCTTGGGTTGTTACGGCCAGGGCTATTCTACTGCTCTGCCCTCGAGACGCAGTAAGTGCTGCTTAACTCACAATGCCAGAGAAAAATGCCTTATCTCACTATAAACACATGTCCATTTTCTGGTCAAAACAGCAGCTTTATAACATGGTTAGCCTTTGTAAATTTAGACTACTAAAATATATGTTTTGTTTTAAGCTTAGGGAATGAGTACAAACAAGCTGAGAAATGTTCAATAAAACAGAACTGCTCAATGACTGGTAATGAATGGAAAAGACCCAGCTTGGCTTTAGTGAAGAGCTCTAATTGGAGAGCTGAAGCAGTTTGTCTAAACATTCTCTAATCAAGAAGCTTCAGTCATGTAATAAAGATCTCTGGGGAGATGCTGTTTCTCTCATCACTCAAAAACAGACAAAGTTACAAAGTGTTCTGAGACTCTCCGGAGTGCCAGCTATTGACACTAAGGGACAAACGTTGCTATGCAAAAGCCCTGTCTACTAGACGTTTGCTCCACATTTCGGCCTCTCTGTTTGTTCCACCATCAGAATACACTCCATTACCAGCTGATCAATTATAAATGACCAGGGAAAAGGAGAATAAGGCTGATTGGATGAGAGGAAGATTTGAGCTCTGATTCTAGAAGTGGTAAAGGAGTGTGACAGCAGGGGAAAATGCAGAGCTGAGCTGGTATGGATAAAGATACATCAGCTTGCTCCTGCCACCTAGTGGTATTGCATTGCATGGGTTTAAATAATGTACTGTAAGACGTCATAGGGGGAAGCCGAGTGGTGCTGCTTGTCTCAGAGACTTAGTAAGACTATGTAGTCCCTTCAACTAGCAGAGGCTTCACACAGGATCAACTACATCACACACAGGAACCTAACCTCCATATTCACACAGGAGGGCCTTACAGTGGAAAATATAATTGGTTGTTTTAACAGAGTAATTTCCTTTGGTAGATGGCATGGCTGTCTTGGCGGTGTTTAAGAGACTGTGTTGGGCGATTCCAAGGAAAGTCAACCTGAGCATGCCCAAATAAAGTTAGTAATTTCCAAATGAAACCACATTCATAATTATCCTGAAGGTCAGTATGTTGGAGTTCTGGCTTTATTTGAAAAGTTTAAGTAGAAGATTGCATGCATTTGATAAATTTCAGAGTAGGAGGCCAAGTCTCAACAACAAAACATTTTCAGTCAATTATATTTCATGGCTTTATGAAAGAGCTCACACAGCTTGTTTCTCCACTCACAGCTGTCCCCCAGTGTTAGTTTTGAAGATGAGATGTTAATGAAGCAATACAGACCAAATTGAAGTGTCTTGAGTTTTGTTTGCATGTTCTACAGTTTGTAAAGATAGAAGGGTGACTGGGACAGGCGATGTACTATCCATATATATTTTTAAACATGTACCTTACATTGGATAATCTTGAAACTTTCTCTGTAAAGCTTTCTTTGATCAAGGTTTCATATAGTCTAGGATATGATACCCGTAACATCCATAATGGTTGTGGATGTGATGGATATTTATGTATCATATTTTAGCGTCAGAAGCTTGTGCATTCGCAACATTTTGTGTGCTTGTTCTGATATGTATTTCTCAGACTTTTACCGAAGCAATTGTTGTTATCTTGAAAATGATGTGCTAAGATTATCTTAGAAATACATACATGATAGTACTGTTTTTTTTAGATAGGTAGGAATATGAGAAGAGTGTTTATAAGCAATCTGTGAATAGTCCTAGGGTGTCTTTTTCAAATGAAAGCCCCCCGAAATATATTGACTTCATCCAGTGTCCAGAAAAGTGAATTGGCAGTATAGGCACATGTATATTGTTTCATTTGCATCTTAAATGGAACTTGTGACAGCAAACGTCCCACTTTAATTCTTATAAGAAGGATTTCTGACTTATAGTTTTTATTATTTAGAACGCTATTCCTCTTACAGTGTCTCTACTTCATCACCCTCCCGGATCCGGGATCCTCCTCATCAAAAAAGCTGACTAGCATAGCCTAGCCTAACGGGACAGGGATATCATATAATATAATTTTCATGAAATCACAAGTCCAATACAGCAAATGAAAGATAAACATCTTGTGAATCCAGCCATCATTTCCGATTTTTTAAATGTTTTACAGCGAAAACACAATATGTATTTCTATTAGCTAACCACAATAGCCAAACACACAACCGCATATTTTCACCATGTTTCCACCGCATAGGTAGCTTTCACAAAACCGACAAAATAGAGATAAAATTAATCACTAACCTTGAACAACTTCATCAGATGACAGTCTTATAACATGTTATACAATACATTTATGTTTTGTTCGAAAATGTGCATATTTGAGGTATAAATCATAGTTTTACATTGCAGCCACCATCAAAAATAGCACCAAAGCAGCCAGAATAATTACAGAGAGCAACGTGAAATACATAAATACTCATCATAAAACATTTATGAAAAATACATGGTGTACAGCAAATGAAAGATAAACATCTTGTGAATCCAGCCAATATTTCCAATTTTTTAAGTGTTTTACAGCGAAAACACAATATAGAATTATATTAGCTTACCACAATAGCCAAACACATAACGGCATTTATTCACCGCAAAGGTAGCTTTCGCAAAAACCAGCAATAGATATAAAATTAATCACTAACCTTTGGACAACTTCATCAGATGACAGTCTTATAACATCATGTTATACAATACATTTATGTTTTGTTCGAAAATGTGCATATTTAGAGCTGCAAATCGTGGTTATACATTGTGAATACGTAGCAACATTTCCCCAGAATGTCCGGAGATATTTTGGACACTCACCTAATCTGACCAAAGAACTCATCATAAACTTTACATAAAAATACTTGTTGTATGGCAAATGAAAGATACACTGGTTCTTAATGCAACCGCTGTGTTAGATTTTTTTAAATAATAAATACCACAACATACAGCTTGGGTTATTGTGAGACAGCGCTCACCAACACGGCGGAGAATAGGCATCAACATATTACACAGAAATACGAAATAACATCATAAATGTTTTCTTACTTTTGCTGAGCTTCCATCAGAATGTTGTACAAGGAGTCCTATTTCCAGAATAAATCATTGTTTGGTTTTAGAATGTCCATTTCTTCTGTCGAATTCGCGCCACAATGCTAGCCAAGGTTGCTAACATTCCCATCCTCTCTTGGCGCAAAGAGCGGAAAACTCCAAAAGTCCCAATAAACGTTGAATAAACTGATAAAACTCGGTTGAAAAAACCTACTTTATGATGTTTTTATCATATGTATCAAATAAAATCAGAGCCGGAGATATTCGCCGTGTATACCGAACGCTTTTCAGAAGACAATGTCGAGCTCCCCCGCGCGCCGTCGAAGACAAAGAAAATACCGGACCTGTCACTCCAAAAGCTCTTATTCGACCTCAGATCAAGCTAGACACCCCATTCAACCTTCCACTGCCTGTTGACATCTAGTGGAAGGCGTATGAAGTGCATACATATCGATAAATAAAAGCCAGTTGAATAGGCAGGCCCTGAAACAGAGCCTCGTTTTCAGATTTTTCACTTCCTGTCTGGAAGTTTGCTGCCAAATGAGTTCTGTTTTACTCACAGATATAATTCAAACAGTTTTAGAAACTTCAGAGTGTTTTCTATCCAATAGTAATAATAATATGCATATTGTATGATCTAGAATAGAGTACGAGGCCGTTTAATTTGGGCACGATTTTTTACAAAGTGAAAACAGCGCCCCCTATTGACAAGATTAAGCTAGAAACGGCATTCAGCGTTTAAAACGTGCAGACCTTGTCTGGGATAGTGTGCTATTATACAACTTTTTGGTCAAATTGATATCTTTTAAACAAAAAATCTGAACAGGAACTAATTCTGCCAATCAAGAGGTAGAGCTGTTTCAGTAACAGCATCAACTGCTTTCATTAAAGTAACTTCCCACCCTCATGTCATTTCGTTGGTGACACTTCCCTGATTACAATAGCAACATTTGGTCTCACTGTGTATTAATAGCCCTCTATCTCAATATGTTTGAAGTGCCACAATTATCATTTTCTACAGGTAAGAAGTCACAAACACATTGAAACCAGTACACACACATACACTTCTTCCATTGTCATAGTTTAAAGGCACCGAACCGCTCATCGTCTGTGGCTACATCAACGAGGATCTGCTGTTGAGCAATCCCATCTTGTTGTTGTTTCACGAGAGAGGGTACGTGCAGTTGATGCAAGCTGCTACCATAGAAAATAATACACTGCTGGATCCAGTGTTCATTTCTCAACCACAAAGTTGCCTCCATTCAGGTGTGCTACCGACATACTACAGCAATCACAACCCAGTGTACTGTACATTTTAACTTCAGACATCTCGCAGGTATGAATCTTGACCAAAACATTGGTATCACATTTCACTGCTTGCATTAGCTCTGACTTCATGTTAGTGTAAAAAAAACAGAAGTGCAAATACATTGTGAAAGCAGAATAAATGTTTAACATGTTCAGGTAAAAAAACAAAAATACAATTGAATTTCAAATAATGAATTTCAGATGTATGCTATGCTCAGTTAACTTATGTGTCCCCCTGGGGGCAGAGGTGTGCCAGGGGAAGGGGTTCCCACTTTCCCGCCAGTGTGTTCCTCTTCCCACTGATCCCCTACAGCTCAGAGAGGACTTCATGAACATCCCGCTGTCATCCAAATATGTTGTGGAATAAATATAGTTTTTTATTTAAAACTTCAACAATGCCTCATTGTCTCCTGTGTCTTATTATTCGTTTGCATATATTACAGTATTCGAGTAGGAGAGTTTTTAGAAGTGTAGTAGTGGCCCGAGTATAGTTATTTCTGATGAAATGTGTGATCTGACTGCCCCACAATCCAAAGTAGTAAGGTTGATATAGTAGTATATCAAAGTAATCATACCAATTATTTTACTACATTTAACTTAGACTATATTTAAGGGCTTTGTTTAAGTTAAACTTTTCAAACTCCTCAACTACCAGAAAATACTTTAAAACAGGTAAAGTCCCACAATTTTACTTCATGTAAAATTACCATCTATTTTGTTACAATATTTCAGAAATGTTGTAATACAAAAACATATTATATTTGTGTCTGCAAGATTTACAAACTCACAGACCTTTTCCTATTATGTTTCGTGTCCCCAAAAAGCTTGTCCATTTCATGTAACATCCATAACGCTTCTTATTTGCTTTATTTCTGCAACATGACAATATTTAAAAGTCTGCTTTCTTGGATATACACTCCCCCAAGACACACACATCAACATTTTCATTTATATTTTGTTTGTCCATTCTCTGAGACATTAGAGAAGAGATGGATTTACAACCTAAAAGGCACAGTTAGGCGCACAGGGAGAAGGCCAGAGGATGTCAAAGCCCCAGGAGGTTGTCCGGTCAGGGCAAGGGATCAGAACTCCTACAACTGCTACAGGTGTGTATATGTGAGGGTGTTTGTGTGTCTATATTGTTGTATAAGTAAGGGAATGCATTTAAATTAGTGGGAGTGTATGTTGAGGACAAAACAGAGGGATATGGTTCGTGTCCAGAGAATGAGAACGATGAAGAGGGAGAAAAGGGGTAGCAAAGGAGTGAAAACAGAGGAAGTGGAACAGGAAAGAACAGGGGAAGAGGCTGGAGGTAGGTGCCACTCTGAGGCCCCGTGCAGCTGAGACATGTCCCCCAGAGCCCCATTTCCAAAATGCCCTCCCTACTTCCCCCTTGTCCCGCTCCCTTTCCTCACCTCCTCTCCACTGCCTCTTTTCCTCTGGGTGTTATTCTTTCTGAGCTTCCTTCTTCCCCCATCAAAAAATATTTCATCCTTCTCCTGTACCCACCCCCCTCTATTCTTTCCCTCCAGGTGGCCATCCCTACCCTCTAACCCTTAACCCCTTCCTCTCTACAACCTGGTCAGAACTACCATGCTCCACTGCCCAAAGTGACATCTTTGGTCAATCAACTTTTTCATAGATCAGATATTTGGACACATGGAAATGACAACCACTGCCTCTGGCGAGTACAAAACTCTGCAGTGTGGTAAAAAAAAAAGTCAACTGATATAATGTTTACTTCATGATCCATGTGGAATACATTAGGATTATGTAATGAGAACTGTCATTTCAATTGACAGCTAACATAATAATATTCAGTAAAGCTTCAGGAAAGCCCTCAACAGAACATTTTCTGTGACCAGTAAGAGAGAGGATTTATTTTGCTGCATTGTGTGATCCAAGCCGTTATAACACCAGCAACAACACACACAATACCACCTGATGCCCCGTGTTCTCACTCTATCCCAATCTTTTCCTTAAGATTGGCCAGCCCTCCTCTCTCCACCTGTCCCTTTTTCTTCCTTTCTAATCAGGCGTCACTGCCAATCAATAGAATCGCTGTAACAACATCTCCTGCTCCACCCCCATCCACTGAAAAACAACAGCACAGAAAAATGATGTCATTCCGACAGCTCAGATTGATGAGGAAGAGTACTGTCAAAGACCTGAGATGAGATTAGGACTGGAACACACACACACACACACACACACACACACACACACACACACACACACACACACACACACACACACACACACACACACACACACACACACACACACACACACACCATTGAGGTAGCAGGTGCTCCTGGTTAAACCTTAATTACATGATCTCTGATTTCTCTAATTGATATGGTAATGACTATGTAATTAATGCAAAGGAAGAAATACCAGCGGCTCTGTTAATGAATGGATTTATTTGATTAGATATCCTGCTGCATATTTATACATGTTGGTATTCAGGTGGTGGAGCGGAGATGCACTTGTGTTTGTGTCACACACAGATGGACACGGAGCAAATCATTACTATACACTGAGTGTACCAAACATTAGGAACACCTTTTGCCCTCAGAACAGCCTCAATTCATCGGGGCATGGACTGGTAGACCATTCTTGATACACACGGGAAACTGTTGAGTGTGAAAAACCCAGAAGCGTTGCAGTTCTTGACACAGTCAAACCGGTGTGCCTGGCTGGCACCAACTACCATACACCATTCAAAAGCACTTAAATATTTTGTTTTGCCCATTCACCCTCTGAATGGCACACATACACAATTATTTTTCTTCTCGATAGACTACCACAGTATTAGTCATAATACCCATAAAACCTAATAGTCTTACAAGGAAATGCTTCCAATCGTTTTTCATTTTTCCCATAGAGTATTTTAGAAACTTAAAATAAGGGCTGTGTTTCGTGTAGGTTTACCCTGGCATGACGTTTTGATAACTATGTAAATCTCTCTCGAACAAGGTGACTTTTATCAATATATTCGCCTGTATTTACCCCACAAAAAGGAAATGCTAATTAGCTGCTAATGTGCCTATCACAAATAACTACAAATGCCATGATGATCTGGATGAGACTGCCAAATCGAGGCAAAGGTAAAAATCTCTGGATTAACTATCTAATGTTAGCTGCATTTAGTAATTAATACATTGGCTACATTTCTTTAAATTAACAATTCTGTGAACTGTCTTGTGCAAGTTTTAAATTGACACAATACCTGTTAGCAAAGGTGTCATATAGAGATGGCGTGCAGGAGCTTGCAGGGATTTGTAGTCTTGCATGATGTCTACTTTGATGTTAATTAGCATTTTCAAATCTGAAAGTAAATAGAGCCTAATTTATTGATAAAAGTCACCTTGTCTGAGTTAGATTTACATGGTTATCTAAACGTCACGCCAGGGTAAACCTACACAAAACATAGCCCTTATTTTAGTTTCTAAAATTCCCTATGGGAAAAATGACTGGAACCATTTCCCTGTTTGACTGCTAGGTTTTATGGGTATTATGACACCTCCGCTGTGAGGCTCTATTGTCTCAAGGCTTAAAATTCCTTCTTTAACCTGTTTCCTCCCTTCATCTACACTGATGTGACATCAATAAGGGATCATACCTTTCACCTTGATTCACCTGGTCACTGGAAGGAGCAGGTGTTCCTAATATGTTGTACACTCAGAGTATCTTTGACGAGAGAACAAGAGAAACGTTGAACATTTAGCGAGATTGTTTTCTTTTACCAGAAGGTGGCACTCTACTGCTTCTTTGAACAGCTTAAAACTACATCAGCGTATACATTTTAAACTGTGCAGTGCAGTCCCTTCCCACAGGCTCTGAATGGCACCGCAGCATAACCCCAGCTCCCACAGTACAGACTGCCTGCTAGATATCATAGAACAAATGTAGATTGCGAGAAACGTATCATCTATTACCCAGGCCCATTACACCCTCATCGCACTAGTGCTGGCTGTCCAAACATGGCTACAGAAGAGATCTGCTGTGTGTCCACAACACAGATTCCATACAGTAATTGGCGGCCCACTATTAAACATATAGAATATTCAAAGACAGACAGACCGAGACATATAATCTCATTGAACATGTAGACCTATCTGTATCTACTCCAACTGCTCTCGCTGTGTGCCTCTGTAAACACTGAGCCAGCGTTCTCGGTGGGAGAGAAAGTGGTTATTTTGGGAGAGTTTCTGGTATGACTGACATACCCTTTGGGGATGAGAAATCATTTGTCCTGCTCAACCCACGGCTCACCATCTCCAATATATCTCTCCCCTCCTCTCCCTTCTTCTCGCTGACTGTCCCTCCGTTTCCTGAGGAGCAAAGCGAAACCACATGTGGGCCCTGACAAGACCAGGTGTGAAGGAGAGAGGACGCAGGCCCTTCCATCTCTCCCTGTCTGTCTGCTCTCCTCACCCAGACAGACACATACCGCACTGCACTGCTGGGATCTCCGACCCTACTGTTGCCTACTGTGTACTAAGGACAGGGAGGGAATGACTCAAATCGACAAAAGACTGAAAAGTACAAAGCCAACCAGGCCTCTGCTGCAGTATCATTGTATTCACATCAACAGTATGACATGACCTAAGGGGCCCAACTGACTGTAAAAACAGTAAAACCTCTAGTATTTTAGGTTGATTGGAAAATAAATAACGTTTTATGAGGCTTTCTAATGGAAGGTTATAAATACATGTAACCTACTGGGGCTACACAGGTGTGCACCACTGGGATTCACATAAACCACCATTCCATTTAACCCAAGGGCCCCGTTTTACAAAACATTTACTCCAGATCAAAATCATCCTGTGTCGTGTTCAACTCTGCTCCCCCTTCAGATGTGATCCCTCCTTGTTTTCAGACACAATTTCAAGAGAAAATAATAATCATTTGGATTATCTGGATTAAATGTTTAGAAAAACTGCTCCATATACGGTACATACCAACAGCATGGATACAGATGAGAGGTCTCCTTCTTATCATGTCGTCAGTCGTTTCCTCAGGAGGTTCCTCAGGAGGTTCCTCAGGAGGTACTGCCAGACAAAGGCTTCACAGTCGATACAATTATTTAAAAGGTTTTATCACATTTTTACAGAGAACTGAGGTAAAAACAGCACACAGCTTGATAGGCAGAAAGGAGTCTTTTAAAATTATAGACTATGTATCATCTCATTAGTTAATGCTTGGCTGAAGAACAGTGATAGGTAGATATTGAAGGTGTGTAGATATTGAAGGGGAAAACTTCCGTAAACTCTCATAAATTGAAGATGTTGTCGACCTAGAAACTCATGTGGATCCAAACACACTGTTACTGGACCATAGAGAATGATAGAGGACTATTCTTTGTATCTGTCCATTATGGCATTTTTGAGCGCACGGGCAGTGCCATTGATGCCATTTCCATTTTTAAGTAGTACATTTTCTTCTTCTACTACTCCTATGAGTTGGTAAGCAAACTGAAAGGGTGCATACTGCCACCTGGGGTGTGTTGTTTGAACAGGTATAAAGCCAACTGCCACTTGTATGTATGGAATGTTTGCTCATGAGCATAATTCATTAGCTGATCCCTCCCGATGACCAGGATGAAATTATGTGATCTTTCCTTAACCCATAGGAAGTCCCACCCAGTTGACTACTTCAAAATGGTGAAAGTCCTCAATGGCGGGGGGTTATGTCTATTAGCCTACTTAGAATATCAGTGCATTTGCATTTGGCACTTACCGGTACACAACATTTCTTTAGGCAAACAACCCAACACAATTTTGTCTAACTAGCCACGTGCATGGAGGAAAAGCACGCACACGAGAAAAGCTAATACCATTAATGAAAGGTGGAGCGATAGTTGGTTAACTAACTTATCCCTGAATAATGTGTTTCTTACAGGGGCACTTGGGCCACGGGTGATGGATGGCCTAACAGAAGCCGGGTCAATTAGCCAGGGTGGGTTTCCCTCCGTGTCGGTTGCAGGCACCACGTTGAGAGATCCCACCACTGTCACCTGACGTGGGTGTAATTAATCACCGGTACAGGGCCTTCTCACCTCCTCAAACCTCGGCTCTGCAAAAACAGCCAATATGCGCAGTTAGGCCAGATTAGATCCTCACTGATTCTACTCCACTTTTGCCAATATTAGAATTAGACAGAGTTAAAATGTTATATTTTTCATAAATGCATAGTTTTTCCTGTAGACACCACCTGATGTGGCTCAAAATTTAATAAAATCCTCAACACTATAATTTGTATTTATAAATTTTTTATTGAACCTTTATTTAACTAGGCAAGTCAGTTAAGAACATATTCTTATTTACAATGACGACCTACCCCGGCGAAACCCGGTCGATGCTGAGCAAATTGTGCGCACCCTATGGGATTCCCAATCACGTGCGAATGTGATACAGCCTGGTTTCGAACCAGGGACTGTAGTGACGCCTCTTGCAGTGAGATGCAGTGCCTTAGACCTCTGCGCCACTCGTAGAAAAAAAGGTGCTATCTAGAACTGAAGGGGTTCCTCGGCTGTCCCCATAGGAGAACCCTTTGAAGAGCCCTTTTAAGTTCCAGGTAGAACCTTTTTGGTTCCAAGTAGAACCCTTTTGGGAGAGTTCTACCTAGAACCAAAAAGGGTTCTACCTGGAGCTAAAAAGGGATCTCAAAGGGTTCTCCAATGGGGACAGCCGAAGAACCCTTTCGGAACCCTTTTTTCTAAGAGTGTATATTTGTATCTGTTGCCATTATTCACAACTGTCGTTTTCTACTCAGGCTGCAATTACATGTTTGAATGTTTGCCCTAAAAATAAAATGTAGTGTCCACACTTTAAACCAACTGTGGCCACCTATAATTGTATCTTCCCATGTGTTTTTAGGTCAGACATCGTTTCTGAGGTGGCCCGACATAGAACCTGCACATCTGGGTCCTCCACACAGTAGCCACACATCATGAACATCAGAATGAGGTACCATATGGCACCGTGTGTACATGAATTAAGAACATGCAGTTCTGAATATAATGATTGAGTACATCTGGCTTCATCCGAGCATCGTTCACCCCACACTAATACTCTGCAAGTGTCATTCAACACAACACACGCACATACACACAGATTGAGACAGAGGGGCAGAGTCGTCCCTCTGTGTTCACAGAGCGCACTTTTCCAAAGTGAACAAAAGCATAGGACAGACAGATGAGGTCTGTGTCTGTGGAGGAGGGTTGTTTGGGGGGTTGTCTTATGGGCCAGCTATCTGTCTATCCCATCTGTCACCCCACTCTACTGACACCCAAGGGAATGGGGATGGGAGGGTGGGGGGATCATTTTGGAAAAAGGAAAGGGGTTTCAGTAGTCTAATGCAGAGTTTCCCAAACTCGGTCCTGCCCCCTATCCCCCCCCACCCCCACCCCCTCGGTGCATGTTTAGTTTTTTTGCCCTAGCACTACACAACTGATTCAAATAATCAAAGCTTGATGTTGAGTTGGTTATTTGAATCAGCTGTGTAGTGCTAGGGCAAAAAAATGAAACATGCACCGAGGGGGGGGGGGGGGGGGGGGGCCCAGGACTGGGTTTGGGAAACCCTTGTCTAATGGGCAACAATATAGGATTTGGTGATTGATTGGCCAAAGGCTGCAGAGAGTGAATGGGTGGGGTGGGGTGGGGTGGGGTCGAGCCAATCTACACATCTATTTGACCAAACAATCCCCCTCTCAAGTCCCATTATAGACTGCCTTTAGCTGGTCATCATCTAAGATTCAAATGAGAAGGGGATGAACACACACACACACTGCACAAACTGCACACACTCTGGGATAATGTCAGCTTAATGCCGGGCCATGCTGTGGCCCGAGGGCTAATTGGGTAAATAAACACAAACACATCCCTTGAAAGGGGGGGATGGATGGACTTTTGTCTTATATTACCTACTTTTCTTTGTCTCATATTTTTTTTTATTCTACCTTGCTACACGATGAGCAAATTCATATTAAAATATCATCCATTTATTTACATTTACTTTTACATGTAAGGCTTTTGACATGAAAATGGTGACGCTCCTTATAATAAGAGATTGTGTAAATCTGTGAGAAGTGCTTGATGGCAGGTGGTGTAACATCCTTCCTTAATTGAATGTGTGATCAGAAGACAGTGAAATGGCACCTGTGATGCAGCAGCCAAAACAATAACAACTAAACAGTCCTGAGGAAGATGGGCATATGGCTCCTGCACCACTGGGCAGAAGGAGCACTCATTGGGATGAATGCTGAGGTTCTGACAACAAAGCTGACTTAAACTTGTCAAATTGGCAGCATGTTTACAGTGAGAGAGGGAGAGAGATAGAGAGAGAGAAATAGGGGCAGAGAGTGAGAGACGGGTAGCAGCTTTGACTTCTTTGACAAGTGCCACTTGATGGTGACAAAGAAATCAAACAAAAGCAAAGACTAAAAGGGGGCCAGAGGGTCCTCTCACAGAGCAGCTCTGCCTTTTGTGTTCAAAACCGCTATTACTCCATCCTTGAGCATATTTATCTAAATACCCAACTGTAGTGTACACTCAGACTGTAGAACACAACCACACACTTTGACACACACATGGATATGAATACACTCAGCGCTGCCCCACCCCTTCACTGCTTTGAGCGTTGTGTTAATGAAACAGTTGCTGTTTCCTGGCATAACATTAATTACCCCATCAAAAAAAGAGCTGGTAATTAACTGCCCTCCTTTACCAGTGCTAATTACATTAACAGAGAGAAGCCATTACAGAGGGAGAGAGGGAGCAGGAGAGAAAGAATGAAGGGATGAAAGGGGATTGAAACAAAGACTGAAAGAAAGAATGGCAGGGTAGCGAGAGAGAGGGGGAGATGGGAAAGAAAGAGGGCACACGCCAGAGAGAGAAAAGGAGGAGGCTCATGTGGTTCTCAGTGGGGCCCCCAGAGGCCTGGTCCTTAGAGGAATAAGCAAGGTTGCCGCTGGAGAGGAGAGTGATGGGGGGATGTTGTTTATCTTTAGAGGCAGTAGCTACACAGTCTGCAACGCACACTCCACAATTAAGATGCTGCGCCTCATCAGCTATGTATACAAAGCAGTGTCAAAATACACAAGCATACAGGTGAGTCAAAAAATTGTCCTGGTATATTCCTGAATTATAGTCCCATAATGCTGTATGTAGCAAAACCTCACTTGCCTAAAGAGTTTTTAATTGGTCTTATTATGGATATCTGTAGATTTCTATTGATGTCTAATTGGCATAGATGCAAACACAAAGTCAGGTGTACACACACAAAAATAGACCTTGTTTTTTCAACTTTCCTCGTGTTTCAGTTATGAATACCAACAGTACCTATTGTGAATTTTCTTTTATTTGGGAGGACAAAATATAATTACACCTTATGATATACAAATCACAATTTCAGACAATCATGTTATTCTGTACCATTAAAAAAGAAAGATGGCTTTTGAACAAAAAAAAAAGTGTGACCTTACATTTTACTAACTGCTATCAAATAAATAAAACCAGTTAAACACTGGAAACAACTTTGAATAGATGTCAGCTAAAAAATAAAAATATTCTGTGTTTTCTAATCCTGAGCATGATGTTTGTATTGTGCTGCAACAGTGAGTAAGAACACTGTTGCATGGGTTTATGACAAATCCCCAATATATCCCTTTGATTTCAGTTTGTGCTTGCTACTTTACTGCATAGTGACCAGAGACTGTGGAATGAAACACATCAAATGAATCAACAATGAAAATCATAATGTTCGACATACAATTTCAAATTGGCCACATGAATGAAATAATACAAGGGAATCAGTGTTGAAATAACATGCATAAAAATGAAATTAATAATAATATATGCTAACTAGTTTTCCTTTATAGAGAACAGCAAGGTCATTTGCTTTCTTTGACATTGGACATAACGGTTCCTGGACAAACCAGGAAAAGAGTATTGGCCAAGGACTTTATTTCAAATAAACATTGGAGTAGTACTTCATTCTCTCTTACATATTAATCAACAGTCATGTCTAATAAAACCCTCAAAGATTTAAATAAAAACAAGAATAATGACAAGATAGAGATAATCATATATATAACAATTGCAAAAAAGGAATTAAAACACGTTTATATTATTCCCTAAACTAAATGTAATAATAAGTTAAATTGCTTGTTTTTTTCTTCTTAAATAAATCAATATATGAATGACTTTTTTACTTTTTATTACCAACACTGGAGGACAAAGAATTTGCCCTTGTAAAATCGTGGAGATGAGAACAAAAAATAAAGGGTCTATCATTCTGGAATGTAAATCACCTTCAAAAAGTCTACTACAAAAACCTTGGAGTCTTCACATGCCTTTGACAGTGTCCTTAGAGACAAATATCACCCTGGTTCATTGAGTTTCGGCACATAGTATCAGAGTTGTCCATTGTCCATTCAATTCAGTGCTCTAACAACAAACCATCAACAGACATATTCTTCTACCACACCTCCGCTAGCCAAGAGGTTGATCAGTTTGGGGTAGGTGTTAATGGAAGAACCAAACGCTGCATACGGCTGTAGCGTTGGGTGGTATGAGTGCTTTTGAAGCTCGTGAAGGCATCTTGACGCTGACTTCTGCTTTCCTTTCAAAATACAGAGACACCCATAGTGCACCCTATAGGGCTCCACTGTGTTGTGCTGTGGCCCAAGAAAGTCTCATGTCTTTGCAGCTACTACAGACGAAGAGGTCTTCTGTCTGCATCTGGAGTGACTGGCTGGTCTTTGGACTCTTTCTATCCCATCCCTTTCATCCAGATGAATGATACATGGACTCAACTAGTGGCAGGGCATCAGTGAGGATAGTTGTGGGTGGTTGAGAAATCAGTGTGTGTTCCATCATCATCCCTGCCCTGTCAGTGCCTGCAGGGGGGTGGCAGTGTTGGAGCAGTGGTCTGGTCTGGTCTGGTTTGTAGATGGTGGATGGGAGGTGGTGGAGTGCTGCTACATCGGGGGAACTACCAGGCCGGTCATCGCTATAGAGAAAGAGAATAGTAATAATCTAATATGTTTTAGATACAATCTTATTTTGGAAAATGGCAATCATTATTATAACCCAAATAACAGACAGACATATTGTATTGTCATGCATGCCTAGCCTATGTGTATGGATTTGCTTTTATACAGAAAAATGTTGGGGGGTTTTTACACAGAAAGGGGTGTTTCTAAGATTGTAGTTTGGTTCTACCTCTGAAGCTGTTGCCTCCTGAGGCGGGGCAGGCAGGAGAGGAGGATCCCTGGGGCCGGAGAACGGGAGCAAAGGCACTCTTCTGTTTGGCTGAGGACGGGAAGGAGGAGAACGGCAGGAGGGAGGAGGAGGAGCTGGAACCTGGGATGGTGGGACTAGATGGCATTACTGTGGAGGAGAGAGAGAGAATAGTTGTTGATACTTTATAACAGAAGGATTCTATGCACCGGTCAACCTTTGTCAATGGTGGGCAATTATGTTTTATTGTAGCAGGGACAGGAAGAAAACACAGGACAGAGTGATTGAGTAAGAGGAGACACACTCACTGCCATAGGGAGAACCAGTGGGGGAGGCACTGCTAAAACCAGGGGATCCTGGCACCCCCAGACTAGTCATGGGCACTGCCCCATACCCGCCACTCATGCCTCCACCTCCCCCATAGCCCGACTGCTGAGGGGTGGAGGCAGAGGGGTATCCCCGTGGGGACAAACTGCTGGAGTTACGAATATAACCTGGAGAGAGAGAGAGAAACAAAGAGAGAGACCGATAGAGTGTTAGAACAAAAAAGACAGAGGTAAGGAAAACAGAGGACGAAAGGTGATTTTCCCACTGGGGATATCACAGCACCACCTAGAAGAAAATCGCAAAGGGACAGACTCTTGTGAATATCACTATAAATCACATAGTAAGTCTAGTACTGCTCACCCTGGCTGGTTTGTCCTGGCTCTCCGATGCTGACCCCCAGCTGGGAGGGGTATGAGCCCAGGCCCATCACACTGCCATGGGCTGGGGAACTAGGCAGGGCCTGCAGCTGGCTGTGGGGACGGGGAACACTGTACAGGGCCTCAGCAATGTCCGCTGCACGCTTCAGCAACATGTCCTAAAGAGACAGACAATACAAAACTGTTAGCCAGACATCAGAGATTTATAGTAGTTATTGATAAGAGTAACAGTAAAAGAGACAAGAACAGCAGAGTTGTTTACTCCAGTCACATGACTTGGAGTCAAGTCTGACTTCAGTCACAAATTTGATGACTTGAGACTTGACTTTGACTTGGAGCCTCGTGACTCGGGACTACCCTCTTACTTGAGACTGATGACTAGAAATGATCTGGCTAGGTTATGTCATGTTTTGTCATTCATTTTGTGGCACAGAGAAGCCATAGACAGTAGCCGCAGCATCGCCCTTGCAACAACAAAAAACGTGTAACAGATTGGCTAGTGAAACGCACACTTGGCCCTCTGATTGGACCAGAAAACTGTCAATCAACACCGGTCGGGTGAGCTAGCCAACAGATTGCTGATTTACTGTACAGCTATAGGATCGGGTGCAGCGCAAACGTCAAATTGTAGGGAGAGAGGACAGCCATAATAAATAAACATGCAGCTCCAAAAATAGTTTGGTGATCAAGAATATTAACTGTTTTCTTTGCAAGCTCAGCAGCAATGGGGCATCAAGCAACAATTAGGCCTACTAGCATAGGCTTACTGGTCTTTCGGTATTTTAAAATTGCTTGACATTTATAATTGACTTACGCTTGCATTTGGAATTTGTTGTTAAAATTCATTATTACTGTGGCGAGGATGCACCACAGGGGCTCTCCAAACACCTTCCAGTGGAGAGCGCTTTGTTCAATTCTTTAAATATCTGCTGTTGTTTTCACACATTTAAATGCATATGTGGTAAGTCTATATTCCATCTAATCCTCCAATAATTACTAGCGTTTCATCATTCCATCACCATACCATTTATTGCAACACTTAGACATTTCTATTTCATGTTTCATATGATCCATTTTCATTTAGCCTGGGCGCTGTGTTTATTGTGCACATGAACATTCGCAAGACTCATGAGGTAGAAGTTCTGTTCATTTAATTCAATGTATGGTTTCGGGTTATGTCAGAGTTCTGTGTGTCTGTGTCCTATGTCTCAGTCATTCTGGTTGTGCGTAATAGGAGAATGCGCACCTCAGGGCGCATAGAAATAGGGAAAGGGAAAGGGGGGATACCTAGTCATTCGTCCAAGTGAATGTATTCAACTAAAATGTGTCTTCTGCATTTAACCCAACCCCTCTGAATCAGAAAGGTGCGGGGGGCTGCCTTAATCGACATCCACGTCTTTGGCGCCCGGTTAACAGTGGGTTAACTGCCTTGCTCAGGGGCAAAACTATAGATTTTCACCTTGTCAGCTCGGGGATTCGATCCAGCAACCTTCCAGTTACTGGCCCAACGCTCTAAATATAGCTATGTGGCCTGCGTGCCACGCTTTGGAGTCAGTATGTTGAATAAGAAGAAATTATTGTTCTATGTATGAATGGTGATGAAATATCGTTAATAATCATTAAGTCTGATTAAGACAAATGTACCAATGGATGTGGAAATTGCCATTTAAATATAGAA
The DNA here is from genome assembly GCF_016432855.1 of Salvelinus namaycush. Classification (NCBI taxonomy): domain Eukaryota; kingdom Metazoa; phylum Chordata; class Actinopteri; order Salmoniformes; family Salmonidae; genus Salvelinus; species Salvelinus namaycush. The sequence goes on along the minus strand of NC_052307.1, from coordinate 27,871,724 downwards.
CCAGTTTATTGGTTGTAATTTCCAATTGGGTAATTGTATGGTCCTGGGAGGGGCTCCTGTTAGACAGATTCCATTTGGTTTCTCAAGGGGAGGATGTGCAGTCTTGCCCTCTACCTGTGTCTGTTCAGATAGGACAGGTTAAGCCTGATACAGAGGCTATGTATTTTGGGCCTTCTATATTTATTTGGTCAATCTATTTTGTATGATATGGCCCTTTAACATTGGATCACCAAGACCTGTAAATAAATCACAAACTGAGCACATCAACCTGTCTTGCCTGCTGCTGATGTCATGACCTCATGACTGCTACAAGGTCACTATTTTACAATGACATCATCAAAATGTGTTGCAGACAAAATAATGAAAAGGGCTGTCTGGTAGCTTCAATAAATAGACAAAGATTTGAACAAGTTATTGCATGTATAGATGAATGTTTTTCTTGACTTGAGACTTGACTTGAAAACTTGTGACTCGATTTGACTTGTGACTCGGTGCCACCTCTGCTGAACAGCGCTGGTTACCTGATTACTGTGTGGGTTTCCATACAAGGCCTCTACCAGATCAGCTGCTCTCTTCAGTAGCATCTCCTACACACAGACACAGAGACATGAATTAGCCTCTGGTGTTACATCGTGTGTACTGTATGTAAAGTGGGGTGTGATGACAGAAGTCACCATGTGTGCTGTGGTCTGGTGTGGTGTAATGTAGTGTGGTGTAGTGTGGTATGGTGTAGTGTGGTGTAGTGTGGTCTGGTGTGGTGTAATGTAGTGTAGTGTAGTGTAGTGTAGTGTAGTGTGGTGTGGTGTGGTGTGGTGTGGTGTGGTGTGGTGTGGTGTAATGTAGTGTGGTGTGGTGTGGTGTGGTCTGGTGTGGTGAAGTGTAATGTAGTGTGGTATGGTGTAGTGTAATGTAGTGTGGTGTGGTGTAGTGTGGTCTGGTGAAGTGTAATGTAGCATGGTGTTGTGTGGTGTAGTGTAGTGTGGTGTGGTGCGGTGTCGTCTGGTGTGGTGTAATGTAGTGTGGTGTAGTGTGGTCTGGTGTAGTGTGGTGTGGTGTGGTGTAGTGTAGTGTGGTCTGGTGTAGTGTAGTGTAGTGTAGTGTGGTGTGCTGTAGTGTGGTCTGGTGTAGTGTAGTGTAGTGTAGTGTAGTGTAGTGTGGTGTGGTGTAGTTGGTCTGGTGTAGTGTGGTGTGGTTAGTGTGGTCTGGTGTAGTGTAGTGTGGTCTAGTGTAGAATGGTCTGGTGTAATGTAGTGTAGTGTAGTGTGGTGTGCTGTAGTGTGGTCTGGTGTAGTGTAGTGTAGTGTAGTGTAGTGTAGTGTGGTGTGGTGTAGTTGGTCTGGTGTAGTGTGGTGTGGTTAGTGTGGTCTGGTGTAGTGTAGTGTGGTCTAGTGTAGAATGGTCTGGTGTAATGTAGTGTAGTGTAGTGTGGTGTGGTGTGGTGTAGTGTAATGTAGTGTGGTGTGGTGTAGAGTGGTGTGGTGTGGTGTAGTGTGGTCTGGTGTAATGTAGTGTGGTCTGGTGTAGTGTAATGTAGTGTGGTGTAATGTGGTCTGGTGTAGTGTAATGTAGTGTGGTGTAGTGTGGTCTGGTGTAGTGTAATGTAGTGTGGTTTAGTGTGGTCTGGTGTAGAGTGGTGTGGTGTAGTGTGGTCTGGTCTGGTGTAATGTAGTGTGGTGTGGTGTGGTGTAATGTAATGTGGTGTAGTGTGGTGTGGTGTAATGTGGTCTGGTGTAGTGTAATGTAGTGTGGTGTAGTGTAGTGTGGTGTAGTGTAATGTAGTGTGGTGTAATGTGGTGTGGTCTGGTGTAGTGTAATGTGGTCTGGTGTAGTGTGGTCTGGTGTGGTGTGGTGTGGTGTGTTGTAGTGTGGTGTAGTGTGGTCTGGTGTAGTGTGGTCTGGTGCAGTGTGGTGTGGTGTAGTGTGGTGTGGTCTGGTGTAGTGTAATGTAATGTGGTCTGGTGTAGTGTAATGTAGTGTGGTGTAGTGTAGTGTGGTGTAGTGTAATGTAGTGTGGTGTAATGTGGTGTGGTCTGGTGTAGTGTAATGTGGTCTGGTGTAGTGTGGTCTGGTGTGGTGTGGTGTGGTGTGTTGTAGTGTGGTGTGGTCTGGTGTAGTGTAATGTAGTGTGGTGTGGTGTAGTGTGGTGTAGTGTAATGTAGTGTGGTGTGGTGTGGTGTGGTGTGGTGTGGTGTGGTGTGGTCTGGTCTGGTGTAATGTAGTGTGGTGTAGTGTGGTATGGTGTAGTGTGGTGTAGTGTGGTCTGGTGTGGTGTAATGTAGTGTAGTGTAGTGTAGTGTAGTGTAGTGTGGTGTGGTGTGGTGTGGTGTGGTGTGGTGTGGTGTAATGTAGTGTGGTGTGGTGTGGTGTGGTCTGGTGTGGTGAAGTGTAATGTAGTGTGGTCTGGTGTAGTGTAATGTAGTGTGGTCTGGTGTGGTGAAGTGTAATGTAGTGTGGTCTGGTGTAGTGTAGTGTGGTGTGGTCTGGTGTGGTGTAATGTAGTGTGGTGTGTTCTGGTGTGGTGTAATGTAGTGTGGTGTGGTGTGGTGTGGTGTGGTCTGGTGTGGTGAAGTGTAATGTAGTGTGGTATGGTGTAGTGTAATGTAGTGTGGTGTGGTGTAGTGTGGTCTGGTGAAGTGTAATGTAGCATGGTGTTGTGTGGTGTAGTGTAGTGTGGTGTGGTGCGGTGTGGTCTGGTGTGGTGTAATGTAGTGTGGTGTAGTGTGGTCTGGTGTAGTGTGGTGTGGTGTGGTGTAGTGTAGTGTGGTCTGGTGTAGTGTAGTGTAGTGTAGTGTGGTGTGCTGTAGTGTGGTCTGGTGTAGTGTAGTGTAGTGTAGTGTAGTGTAGTGTGGTGTGGTGTAGTTGGTCTGGTGTAGTGTGGTGTGGTTAGTGTGGTCTGGTGTAGTGTAGTGTGGTCTAGTGTAGAATGGTCTGGTGTAATGTAGTGTAGTGTAGTGTGGTGTGGTGTGGTGTAGTGTAATGTAGTGTGGTGTGGTGTAGAGTGGTGTGGTGTGGTGTAGTGTGGTCTGGTGTAATGTAGTGTGGTCTGGTGTAGTGTAATGTAGTGTGGTGTAGTGTAGTGTGGTGTAGTGTAATGTAGTGTGGTGTAATGTGGTGTGGTCTGGTGTAGTGTAATGTGGTCTGGTGTAGTGTGGTCTGGTGTGGTGTGGTGTGGTGTGTTGTAGTGTGGTGTGGTCTGGTGTAGTGTAATGTAGTGTGGTGTGGTGTAGTGTGGTGTAGTGTAATGTAGTGTGGTGTGGTGTAGTGTGGTGTGGTGTGGTGTGGTGTGGTCTGGTCTGGTGTAATGTAGTGTGGTGTAGTGTGGTATGGTGTAGTGTGGTGTAGTGTGGTCTGGTGTGGTGTAATGTAGTGTAGTGTAGTGTAGTGTAGTGTGGTGTGGTGTGGTGTGGTGTGGTGTGGTGTGGTGTGGTGTAATGTAGTGTGGTGTGGTGTGGTGTGGTCTGGTGTGGTGAAGTGTAATGTAGTGTGGTCTGGTGTAGTGTAATGTAGTGTGGTCTGGTGTGGTGAAGTGTAATGTAGTGTGGTCTGGTGTAGTGTAGTGTGGTGTGGTCTGGTGTGGTGTAATGTAGTGTGGTGTGTTCTGGTGTGGTGTAATGTAGTGTGGTGTGGTGTGGTGTGGTGTGGTCTGGTGTGGTGAAGTGTAATGTAGTGTGGTATGGTGTAGTGTAATGTAGTGTGGTGTGGTGTAGTGTGGTCTGGTGAAGTGTAATGTAGCATGGTGTTGTGTGGTGTAGTGTAGTGTGGTGTGGTGCGGTGTGGTCTGGTGTGGTGTAATGTAGTGTGGTGTAGTGTGGTCTGGTGTAGTGTGGTGTGGTGTGGTGTAGTGTAGTGTGGTCTGGTGTAGTGTAGTGTAGTGTAGTGTGGTGTGCTGTAGTGTGGTCTGGTGTAGTGTAGTGTAGTGTAGTGTAGTGTAGTGTGGTGTGGTGTAGTTGGTCTGGTGTAGTGTGGTGTGGTTAGTGTGGTCTGGTGTAGTGTAGTGTGGTCTAGTGTAGAATGGTCTGGTGTAATGTAGTGTAGTGTAGTGTGGTGTGGTGTGGTGTAGTGTAATGTAGTGTGGTGTGGTGTAGAGTGGTGTGGTGTGGTGTAGTGTGGTCTGGTGTAATGTAGTGTGGTCTGGTGTAGTGTAATGTAGTGTGGTGTAATGTGGTCTGGTGTAGTGTAATGTAGTGTGGTGTAGTGTGGTCTGGTGTAGTGTAATGTAGTGTGGTTTAGTGTGGTCTGGTGTAGAGTGGTGTGGTGTAGTGTGGTCTGGTCTGGTGTAATGTAGTGTGGTGTGGTGTGGTGTAATGTAATGTGGTGTAGTGTGGTGTGGTGTAATGTGGTCTGGTGTAGTGTAATGTAGTGTGGTGTAGTGTAGTGTGGTGTAGTGTAATGTAGTGTGGTGTAATGTGGTGTGGTCTGGTGTAGTGTAATGTGGTCTGGTGTAGTGTGGTCTGGTGTGGTGTGGTGTGGTGTGTTGTAGTGTGGTGTAGTGTGGTCTGGTGTAGTGTGGTCTGGTGCAGTGTGGTGTGGTGTAGTGTGGTGTGGTCTGGTGTAGTGTAATGTAATGTGGTCTGGTGTAGTGTAATGTAGTGTGGTGTAGTGTAGTGTGGTGTAGTGTAATGTAGTGTGGTGTAATGTGGTGTGGTCTGGTGTAGTGTAATGTGGTCTGGTGTAGTGTGGTCTGGTGTGGTGTGGTGTGGTGTGTTGTAGTGTGGTGTGGTCTGGTGTAGTGTAATGTAGTGTGGTGTGGTGTAGTGTGGTGTAGTGTAATGTAGTGTGGTGTGGTGTAGTGTGGTGTGGTGTGGTGTGGTGTGGTCTGGTCTGGTCTGGTGTAGTGTAATGTAGTGTGGTGTGGTGTGGTGTAGTGTGGTGTAGTGTAATGTAGTGTGGTGTAATGTGGTGTGGTCTGGTGTAGTGTAGTGTGGTCTGGTGTAGTGTGGTCTGGTGTGGTGTGGTGTGGTGTGGTGTAGTGTAGTGTGGTGTGGTCTGGTGTAGTGTAATGTAGTGTGGTGTGGTGTAGTGTGGTGTAGTGTAATGTAGTGTGGTGTGGTGTAGTGTGGTGTGGTGTGGTCTGGTCTGGTCTGGTCTGGTCTGGTGTAGTGTAATGTAGTGTGGTGTGGTGTGGTGTAGTGTGGTGTAGTGTAATGTAGTGTGGTGTGGTATGGTGTAGTGTGGTGTAGTGTGGTGTAGTGTGGTCTGGTGTAGTGTGGTGTGGTGTGGTGTGGTCTGGTCTGGTCTGGTGTAGTGTAGTGTAATGTAGTGTGGTGTGGTGTAGTGTGGTGTAGTGTAATGTAGTGTGGTGTGGTATGGTGTAGTGTGGTGTAGTGTGGTGTAGTGTGGTCTGGTGTAGTGTGGTATGGTGTAGTGTAATGTAGTGTGGTGTGGTGTAATGTGATATAGTGTGGTGTGGTGTAGTGTGGTCTGGTGTAGTGTGGTATGGGGTAGTGTAATGTAGTGTGGTGTAGTGTAGTGTAGCGTGTTCTCACTCACCTTGGCCAGTTTGTCAGGGTCACCAGGGTGTCTGGGGATGACCTTTTGAAGTCTCTGGAAACCGTAGTCTATGGTGGGCTCATTCAGCGCTAAACACAAACACAGATACATCAGCACTAGGTCCTGACTCATCACATGTAATGTTTCTGTTTGATATGTTGTTGGTGAATGGCTGCTGGCTGGGGTAGGTGTGGCTGTGAGGTAAATAAGAGGTGTGTTTACCTGTGTAGATGAAGCGCCCAGGTGTCCCCTTGCAGAACTGTTTAGATTTGTAGGACAGCGTGACCTCCACGACCCCTGGGATGTGGCGAGGGGGCGTCTGGACACGGATGGCGTGGGGCGTGATCAACTAAGAGAAAGAGAGAGAAACAGAGACAAGACAGAAAATGAGCAACAAACGAGACTATTTGATCGTCTACAGTATCTGATAGAATAATACGGTTTGCTCTCATAATGCCAACATGTAACAGGCAGCCAACAAATGACTGTGCTAATGAGACAATCCATATGCGTTCGCTACCTTATGTTTTCAATCAGTAACAGTCTCGTTAATGAGTTGTTTTAAAGAGACAGTTACAGTAAAGCCACATAGCTACCTCACTCCACACCAGCATGCTGCCGAACACCACCTGCAGCCCGTCAAAGAAGTTCTCCCCGATCACAATGACCATGGCCCCGCCCGTGGTCCAGCCCTCACTGGGGCTGATGGCTTTGATACAGGGGGTGGCTGTAGAAGAAGAGCAATAAGGTCATTTTAATTGAACTCATTCCACATCCTGCCAATGTATTTAGTGTCTGTTTTAGGGGGTCAGCCCTAGACATTGAGGTTAGCCATTGCGAAGCACAGTGAAGTGGATAACATGAGTAAGCTACAGTATGCATCAGTACATCAGGGTAGGTAGTGGTGTGTGTCTTACCGTATTCCATGCCGTTCTCCACTGACTCTCCCGGCTCCAGCCTGCGGGCTCTCCGGCCGTGTTTGGAGTTGTTGTGGACAAACATGTTGTCAGACACAGCTAAGACATGTCCGTCTACACTCACAGTGCTGGACAGGACCACCTGAAAGACAGGGGAGGACAGGAAAGAGGAAAAGATCAACTCACGGTGTATCTGGGTAACTAAAGACATGTTACGTCACTTTATGTGAGATTTGGTTTCCTGCTAAAATAAATCCCTTGGCTACAATCAATTTCAGCATCCAGTTGATATAAATATTTCTCAACGGGTAATGTGACGACCCTACTAGATCATATTTTTACATCACCGACCCTCTCGCTGTGGCCTCTCTCCCTCCTATCCCCTCCTGAGGCTGTGGTTGGAGTTTCAGGCCTCATCCCTCACTGACACCAGACATATGGACTGAATCTCCTCTTTTTACTGGGAGTTAGAGTATGATATATGGTGGCCATGATTTGATTTCTGGCCAACAGCATGTGTCCCTTCCTCTCCACAAAGTACACATGTTCACCATGGAGGACATGCAATCAAAATATGTGGATGTTCTTGTGTGCTTAAGAGTGTCCATATGTCTATATGTGTACATGCAGGATGGGGTGGCGGTAGTTGCGTGGTGACTATGAAATGCTGATGGACATTCATTTCTAGATATTTTGAAATAGGCTTTGTCATATGAAAGTGGTGTGTTAAGGACTTTTCGGTATTGCAGAGCTGCCTATGTAGAGACTGGAGCACAGACGCATAGAAAGAAAGAGAGAGAGAGGGAGAGAAAGCAGATGTTCTTGTAGATGGTTGACTAGGAGGGGAAAGTAATCTGAAGGAAAATAACAGTAAATTATCGATCAAGCAGCAGCAACGGGCTCCTGTCCCGCTCTGATCGTCTTTTAACCTGGAGGTGAGGGCCTTGGAGCGGCCGCCCGCTCATAACGTCTCAGCATGTGTCACCGCGCTGGAGTTAAAACAAACATGGTGGAAAACAGGGAGAGAGAAAGAGAGAGAGCGAGAAAGAGACACGTGAGAGAGAGAGAGCCGAGAGAGAGAGAGAGAGAGAGAGAGAGAGAGAGAGAGAGAGAGAGAGAATGCCAGACAGGGGCTCCGGTGCTGAAAGACAGCAGAGGAAGTGAAGCGGGAGTGTCCCCTGTGACCACTTCCTGGGTCACGGAGCATGACCTCCCCCATCTGGAGCCAATCACTCAATTCTTGACAACTTCCTGAAACACCTCAGCCTATTTCCTGCCTGCCTCCCCCCTTGTCTCTCCCACCCCACTACCACCCTTCCCTTTCTCTTTCCATCTATCCCTCTTTGTTTCTCTATTGATTTTTAACTTTCCCCTCCATTCCAGTGCTTGAGGTTCTGTTATGGAGAAATGTGGTTTCACCTATACCTGGGCAGATCCTGGATAACGAAAGACCCTCTTTGTGAAAGTAGAGTGGAAAGAAATGCATGTTTTAAAAATCTATATTTTAGATAATCCCTCCCTCCCTCCCTCCCTCCCTCCCTCCCTCCCTCCCTCCCTCCCTCCCTCTCTCTCTCACACACATAGGCCTACATGAATACACACAAACACCTCTCTCTCTCTATCTCCTACTCTCCATACCTGAAATCTCCTCATGTCCCTTGGGTTCCCTGCTGTCTTCAGACAATTTTGGTTACACTTCAGGAAAAACTTCAAGAAGAATCTGCAGGGGAAAAAGAAAAATAGGACATCAATAACTCAATAGACAGGAAAACATCACATGGAAGAACAACGCATTCATTATTTGTTAGCCTTATTTATTGGCATTAATCATTTCAAATCAGTCAAGAAGACGCTGATTGGTGTTCTGGCCATAGAGATGCATTATGAACATTGAGTGTGTGCGTGCCTACACGTGTGTGAGTCTGTGTGTGTGTGTGTTTGCATGTGCGTGTGTGGTTAATGCTGCTTCGTGATATCTGCCCTTGCATTAATCACTGCTGTTTAGTTTAGCATTAGAGTCAATGTTATTACACTTTAAATCAAATGATGAGAATTTGTAATGCAGTCCATTGAAAACTGCTGCTGTGTTTCAAAGTGAACAGGAGCCCGTGATATATGCCAGGGGACTCTGGGGACCCCATGGTATCCCACTATGCTCCATCTGAACCTCCACATGGGAACAGTGGGGGACGAGAGAAAGGCAACTAGAGAGAAAGTGAAAGGAGGACAGAGACAGAGTGTTTCTATGTACATTTGCATGAGGTTTGTGTGTGTATTTTCTCATGGATGTGTCTCATTAACGTTGTGTGTGTGGGGAGGAGATCAGAGCGTGGAAAGAGAGAGACGGGGTGCTGATAGCCTCCACTAGAGCAGAGAAGAGGAGAGAGATGGAGAGACTGAGATGAAGATGTGGAGAGGAGGGAGAGACTCCAAATCCCAGGTGTACACAGTTCGGCAACATAGCCCGCTGCCATGGCAACGCGGCTCTGCCGCAATCCCAAAGTCCCCACGCTGAGAGGGAAAGACAGAGACGGGAAAGAGAAGGCAACCACAAGGAACACACATTCCATCACAGAGAGCGAGGGAGAGAGGAGGGGGGAGGAAGTGATAGAAAGGGGAGATAGTTGAGGGAGTAATGAAATGGTCTGAAGAGAAAAAGAGAATTAGAGTGAAATGGGCGTGGTGTAGAGATCAGAACTACTAACTAAACAAACAACAACAGTGATGAGGAGAAATGAGAGAGAGGCAGGAGCTGGAGCTGGGCGGCTAGCTATCCGATCCCACCCACATTGAGCTCACTGCAGATATAAGTCATATTAATGGAGAGACTTTGTTTGGAGAGGGACTTCATATTGGCCCCACAGCCCAGAACCCTTCCATTCAATGGTAATTTCTCCTTCCCTCTCTCAGCCTCTTTCTCACTATTCTTCCATCACTCCCTCCCCTCCTCCCTTGTGAACAGGCCCTGGCTCAGAACGAGCGCTTGGTTCCAAGACAGTGTCCAATATTTCTTGATTTCAGCTATTTCAGCGGAGGACAATCAATATTGTTGTTGGCGGAGGGTGATTCTGATTTATCAGTGAGAGCTGGGACCTCCAACCTCACAGTTCCGCTACAGTTGGGCCTGGGGTGGATGTGTGCAAATGGCCACATCGCCTCTCCCTCCCTTTAACCACTTCCTCCTCTTTATATCCTTATCCCCATCTCTCTCTCCCTCTCTCCGTCCTTCCCTCCCTCACTCCCTCTCTCCGTCCTTCCCTCCCTCACTCCCTCTCTCTGTCCTTCCCTCCCTCACTCCCTCTCTCCGTCCTAGCCTCCCTCACTCCCTCTCTCCATCCTTCCCCCCTCTCTCCCTCTCTCCGTCCTTCCCTCCCTCACTCCCTCTCTCCGTCCTTCCTTCCCTCACTCCCTTTCTCCATCCTTCCATCCCTCACTCCCTCTCTCCATCCTTCCATCCCTCACTCCCTCTCTCCATCCTTCCCTCTCTCACTCTGTCTATCCGTCCTTCCCTCCCTCACTCCCTCTCTCCATCCTTCCCTCCCTCACTCCCTCTCTCCGTCCTTCCCTCCCTCACTCCCGCTCTCCATCCTTCCCTCCCTCACTCCCTCTCTCCGTCCTTCCTCCCTCACTCCCTCTCTCCGTCCTTCTCTCCCTCACTCCCTCTCTCTGTCCTTCCCTCCCTTACTCCCTCTCTCCGTCCTTCCCTCCCTCACTCCCTCTCTCTGTCCTTCCCTCTCTCACTCCCTCTCTGGTCTCTCTGTATTGTATCCATCATGCTGTCATGATTTATATGATGTCTTAGTAGTTTATGCTGTGTTTGAATCCAGTTTGCCTCATAGCCACCGATGAGAGATATATTGGATAATATTCTGCTGTTTTCATCCACTTCTTTTAAACAGTGCACTTGAAGATCCTTCAGTGTGTGATTTCTACTCTGGTATATGATGGTGAACATTCTATTAATTTGCTTCAAATTCATGTGGGAACCCCCATAAAGAGACATGGCAGAGTCATTTATAACATTACTGTGGGCTCCTTTGTTGGGCTAAATGACCGTGGCCATGGCCCTGCTCTGTTCCAGCACCTGACACGCTCCTCTCCCTGCCCAGCCACCTGCTCTCTGGATCTCTGGCCACTTCAAGTGCACCCAGCCAACAATGACCACTCACTCCACCCAGTCACATTGGTGACTTCACAGCAGGGATGCGTGACATCCCTTTAAAGACACACTCTAGATGTAGCGATGACCCTCCAGGTTCTAGGCCAACATCCCCATTGGACAGTGTGCATTGGCCTTCCCCTTTCCTCTGACTTTCATTCATCATTCCCTCACTGTGCTTGTTTGTGTGACATTATAAACACTCATACACACTTCCATACAACCCCCCCCCCCCCCCCCACCCCACCTCTGTCCTCCCCAAAAACCCATTCAGTCAACTTTCAGCCCCCTCAGTTCGGACGCACACAGCTGCAAATGCTGAAATTAAAGCGAGACATTGGTGCATATATTAGCATGCATTAGCCGCTTCCCCTTGCCCACTTAACATGCAAATCTCCCAGCCCCGTCGCCTCGCACCTTCTGCCACACATTCATTTGCTGAATTATAATTAGACTAATCTTGCATAATTAATAAGAAGTCGAGGACCCTCTGTTTTTCCCCCGCCTCTGTTGTGGTCGCAAAAGTTTAATATCGGGGTTGTTTGTTTTTGTTTTGGTAATGTAATACGCCCACACACCTCCCCACCCACAGGCTAGAGAGGAGGTGGCCTTGTTAAGCATTGGAGGTGATCTGGATGTCAGAAGGAAACTGTGTGGAGAGGAATGTCCATTTTCAAAGGAGAACTCCTTTAGCTATACTGTGGCTTAGAGGTATGCATTTGCAGCTTTGCCTCTCATATTCAAAGTGGTTATTCCATAACCAACTGTCACTGGAATTCATATTTACCCCACTAATTCAATTATGAAATTCATTTGGGGGGAGGGGTAACTTTCTGTGACAAGTTGAGATGCAAGTTTAATATTTTATGAGTTGTTCAGTTGTCATTAATGTAAATCAGTAAATATCTATGACCCCTCCAACTGGCGTTCCCCACTACCCTCCTCAAAGACCTGATTAGGAAACACAAACAAAAGGTATGCCGAAGTCTTAAGCCTTGGGATCAATTTCCACACTGGCTCCATGGGGAGTCTGTTTTTTCCCCTCTGTATCTCTGTCAAGGCCTCCAAATCCCCTTTGTCTGCATCTGCTTCAGTTCCCAAGACTAAACACAGGTCTCACAGCATGGGGAGAGCAATCCGCAGGGTGACAACTTGCTTAACTAAAACTAGTTCAGAAAAAACTAGAGTAAGTCATGACACTGCAATAACAGCAAAGTTACAAACTTAACTCCATAATTGTTTCATTCTTCCATGTTCACCTAGGCATTGACTGTCAGACAGACCACGTTTAGCCTCAGTCAGTCCTATCTGAGGCATCTGTTAAACATAGCTGAGCCATTACATATGGCCTTAATCATATCGCTAGCACATAAGCTGCACAGGACCCCTGACAATAACTTTCATTGGCATTTATCAACCTTCATTTCAACTGGCTTAAATTGCCATGTCACAGAGACACACCACATATCACTATCTATATGCTGATTAGTCACAGCTGTATCAGTGTCTGTATCCGTGTATTAGATCTGTAGGCTATGGTGCATAGATTTAGCTACAATATTTTGCTTTATATGGATCATATGACGCTGCCACACAACTGGACTAGTTCCCGCCACCTTGTCTTCCTGTGGGACAGTCCCTTTATCTCATGTGAGCCTGGTCCTCTGTTTTGGGACAGCTGCATTGATGACAATCATCTTTCAATAAAATACTTGGGAGGGATTTGAACCGTCAGAGACAGAGAGAGAGGATTAAAATGGAGAGCATTTAGTTTGGAGAGAGAGAGAGAGAGAGAGAGAGAGAGAGAGAGAGAGAGAGAGAGAGAGAGAGAGACAGACAGACAGACAGACAGACAGACAGACAGACAGACAGACAGACAGACAGACAGACAGACAGACAGACAGACAGACAGACAGACAGACAAAGAGAGACAGACAGACAGACAGACAGACAGACAAAGAGAGACAGACAGACAGACAGACAGACAGACAGACAAAGAGAGACAGACATACAGACAGACAGACAAAGAGAGAGAGAGACAGACAGACAGACAGACAAAGAGAGAGAGAGACAGACAGACAGACAGACAAAGAGAGAGAGAGACAGACAGACAGACAGACAAAGAGAGAGAGAGACAGACAGACAGACAGACAGACAGACAGACAGACAGACAGACAGACAGACAGACAAAGAGAGAGAGACAGACAGAGAGACAGACAGACAGACAGACAGACAGACAGACAGACAGACAGACAAAGAGAGAGAGAGAGACAGACAGACAGACAGACAGACAGACAGACAGACAGACAGACAGACAGACAGACAGACAGACAGACAGACAGAGAGAGACAGACAGACAGACAGACAGACAGACAGACAGACAGACAGACAGACAGACAGACAGACAGACAGACAGACAGACAGACAAAGAGAGAGAGACAGACAGACAGACAGACAGACAGACAGACAGACAGACAGACAGACAGACAGACACAGACAGACAGACAGACAGACAGACAGACAAAGAGAGAGAGACAGACAGACAGACAGACAGACAGACAGACAGACAGACAGACAGACAAAGAGAGAGAGACAGACAGACAGACAGACAGACAGACAGACAGACAGACAGACAGACAGACAGACAGACAGACAGACAGACAGACAGACAGACAGACAGACAGACAAAGAGAGAGAGACAGAGGGTAGAACTGGATAATGGCACAAGGGAGGGAAGGAGGGAGGGAGAGGTGGAACGTGTGTAGAGATCAGAAGTCAGAAGCATGATCTTCCTTCCATCAGTATTTAGAAGACAGGCGGAGAGAATGAAGGAAGAAGAGAGGGAAGGTGGGGATAGATGGTGGGGAAGAAAAGGCTGAAACAGCGAGAGAAGAGAGGGAGAGACAAAAAGAGGAGGGGGGAATGTTGACGTCCTGTATTCAGGGCCATCACTCATCAGACATCCCCCCCATCGCCCCCCACCCTGGAAAAACAAAACAGTGTCCTGACATGGTGGGGGGGTAGGGGAAGAAAATTAGGAAACCAGATGTGAGGCATTAAAACATACTGACATGCTGAGGACCTTCCTCTGCCACACTCACACACTGAGAACATTAACTTATACACACACACACACACACACACACACATGCACGCACACAAACATTACATACACACAAACAAACTCTATAATAAACGTGCACATTCAAATAGAAAATCAAATGCATGTAAACGCAACTTGAAATGTATGCACAAAATATGAGTATTGGGTCAAGTTCCAAGGCTCCTGTCTATTGGCCGAGTTCTGCATAGGCCAGAGTTGACCTATGAATATTTTACACTGATGCAGAAATCTACAGATGGGTCGTCATGCATCAATGTATGGATATGCATCCAATTAGTACATGGAGTGGGCTGTGGTGAGGGATGGGGGTGTTTTGTTTTCCTCCATGGGGAGATTTGGGGAGGGATGAGGAGGACGGGGAGGAGGGAAACAGGGGAGGAGGTAATAAATACCCCTGGATCCCAGGGTCCCCTGGCAGACTGGAAGCTAGACTGGTCACCAGGGTTAACACCCGGGGCACGTGACCTTTGACACTGCTAATGGGGCATAGAGAACCCTCCACGAACTGATACCCCCTCTGTAGCATATCACCGCGGGACCATTCACACCAGCCTACTAACTTGTATTTTAGTACAGAAATCGTACTAGTCCTTCTCTCACCTTTACTTAACATACTTTATATAACCCTAACCCTCTCTCACTCCCCTCTCTCTCCAAACTGCCTTGTATGTTTAAAAGTACTCGACAAACCAACCCTTAGCAACTTGTTTTAGCAGGGGTTTCACTTATTTTAGATTTGTTTTATTGGGTGCACAGCTATGGGTAGCCTAGTAGTTAGCACGTTGGGTCAGTAACCAAAAGGTTGCTGGATCAAATCCCTGAGCTGACAAGGTAAAAAATCTGTCGTTCTGCCCCTGAACAAGGCAGTAAACCCACTGTTCCCCGGTAGGCTGTCATTGTAAATAAAAATTTGTCCTTAACTGACTTGCCTAGTTAAATAAATAAAAATGCACCTCTGTCCTCTCACATTTCTAGCACCCCCGCCTTTCCTAATCCCACTCTATCATAATCTATAATATGGCCCATGTTAGTCTCTCATTGATGGCTGTTTTGATCCAGGGATTAAACCTGTCTTCATGGTCTGACGGTCAGGCATACCCACACACTAACAACCACACACTGACAGACAAGACCACTGAGTGATGGGTGGAGATAGGTACACCAAATCAATGGAAAGACAAATTGGCGTGCTTAGCTCAAATGTTTGTAGTGCCAAAAGATCTTTGGGTGCTGGCTTCAAAAGGCATAAACTGGAAGGAAAAACCTGCACTCACTGAAATATTCTCTATGTTTTAATGTATTTTTTGAGCAGCAGAGGTCAGAACAAACGGTCGCAGTTTTGGCGGCAGCATTCGTCAGCATTGGTGGAAGGGAAGCACTCACAGATAGTCCTGTGGTATCAAAAATAGCGGCTAGATTCTTTGGAGAGGTGCCACACAGACTGAAACAGAGCATGGGGAATGAGGACTCCTTTTAAAGTTTGACCGCTGGATTGGATTTGCCCCCATGGCCCCTTCTCCATTTCAGCCCAGCCTCACCCCTGCGGCCCCAGACCAAAACCCAGCCCACCCGTCTCTAAACTTGAGAACTGTGTCAAAGCCAAACATTTAAACCCCTAGTACTGATTTATAGAGCTTGGTAGTGCTGTACAACCATCAGGCTTGACACCGCAAAAGTGCCTCAGTTGAGGCGGGGCAGTGAGGTGAGAGAGGGGTGAGAAGGGGGGACAGTGTAATAGAGGGACATGGATGGGGGCTGATGGACCCTCCTGATAAGTGCGAACGTGGACTTTTTGAACATTGCATCACCTTGGTCTTAAAATGACTTAACAACATCACTGCTGGCCTGATGGTATCGGTTTAATCTTTTAAATAGTTGAATGTTGTTCCAACGGCCAACACTTGGCATAATAACAAGAGCGGGAGAGAAAGAAAGAGAGAGAGAATGTAGGTATATTTAGTTATATGAATCTATGGCTGGACAGACTGACAGAGACATACACAGAGAGATCCAGGCTGGAGAGAACGTGGATGTTCATCCAGGATAGGGAATAGACCTCACATCAGTAGCCTGACCTTTCCCAGCATGCTTTGTGAGTCCTATGGGATGAAGATTCAAAATACTCTCTCCAAACTGTCACACTGGAGTCGTTGAGCAGCCCATTGTGTATGGGAAGGTCTCATACATACCAATAAGGACCTTTATAATCCCCACACAACACTGATGACCCAAAACTGGTATTTCTAACTGAAGCAGCATGAATAATGTCAAAATGCACAAATGTACATCAGAAATGTATCAGGTGCTCCCTCCAATACACATAACGATGATTCCTAGATACTGTCCTCCTAACACTGTCAAAACCTATAGGCTTTCATGAGCCGATAATCACCTTTGAGTATTAAATACCCACATACCACAGCACATCCCAAACCCGCCTCAGAGAAGAACAAAGACAGAGAGATGGACGTCAGAGAGAGGAGAGAAACAACAACAGAATGAGAGGAGATGTCTTCTTAATTAGCCAGTAATGATAAGATCTGACAAACAACATCTGTTTCTAGAGAGAGAAGGAAGGAGAGGGGGAGGGAGGTAGAAAGGAGAGGTGGGAGAGAGAGAAGGTGGGAGAGAGTGATCGAAGGGAGGAATAGAGGGGGGGCGTGTAAAAGAAAGAATGCTGTGTAGCGTGACACCATAGAAGAATGAAGGAAGGAGTGAAGTAAAATGAAAAAGAGAGACAGAGAGACAGGGGGAGAGAATTCTGACAGGGTTGAGGGAATCTAGGAACCAGGACGGAAATGACAGATAGAAGGGAGAAAAACAGATCAGACTGAAGAGAGGCAGACAGAGACAGACAGACAGACAGACAGACAGACAGACAGACAGACAGACAGACAGACAGACAGACAGACAGACAGACAGACAGACAGACAGACAGACAGACAGAGCGAGAGCGAGAGCGAGAGCGAGAGCGAGAGCGAGAGGGAGAGGGAGAGAGAGAGAGAGAGACAGACAGACAGACAGACAGACAGACAGACAGACAGACAGACAGACAGACAGACAGACAGACAGACAGACAGACAGACAGACAGACAGACAGACAGACAGACAGACAGACAGACAGCGAGAGCGAGAGGGAGAGAGAGAGAGAGAGAGACAGACAGACAGACAGACAGACAGACAGACAGACAGACAGACAGACAGACAGACAGACAGACAGACAGACAGACAGACAGACAGACAAAGAGAGAGAGACAGAGGGTAGAACTGGATAATGGCACAAGGGAGGGAAGGAGGGAGGGAGAGGTGGAACGTGTGTAGAGATCGGTATGGAATCACTCAGAGGTCCAGGGTGCTGTAATTTACTGTCCGTAGCTAATCCACAGCAAATGTGTGGAGCCATAGAGAGGAGCGGGAGAGAGTGGGAGGGAGGGCAGGAGAAGAGTGAGGGAATAAGAGAGAGGAAAGGGTTGGAGGGGGATAGAGGAAGGGCAGGGGGACTGTTGGGCGCACAGCATGCCTGCTGGGAGGCTGTCAGCGGACACATCACCCCCTGCCCTCAGCCCTGACAGATTCATCAAGAATATTTACACACACACACACACACACACACACACACACACACACACACACACACACACACACACACACACACGACCATAAAACATCAAAAACGATATCAGAATGCATATACAGACGTGTGTTGCTCTAAGGGCTACTAGATATTATAGAAACAGCTGCCTCTAATGCACCCATTTCAATAACAGGTTGTTATAATTACTCTATGACCATAGAGCATGGCATGCACGTCTAATATTCCATCTCTCTAAATACTTTGATATGCATGTTTTAGGGGTAAATAGGGCTATAGGCCTATTTGAAATGTTGTG
Organism: Salvelinus namaycush; assembly: GCF_016432855.1. Taxonomy (NCBI): domain Eukaryota; kingdom Metazoa; phylum Chordata; class Actinopteri; order Salmoniformes; family Salmonidae; genus Salvelinus; species Salvelinus namaycush. Next base: position 27,854,144 of record NC_052307.1, on the reverse strand, counting down.
CTTTGAGGCGGTAAGGGGGAGTATGATGAGGACGATTGGGGGGATACAAGGGAAATCTGAGTCCTCGCTGGGAAATAAATTCTGTCCAGATTCCTGACAAACAGACAAACAAACAAACAAACTGGGTCCGGGCCAGCGCCAGGGGGCATCGTTAAATCGTTAGTGAAATTTAAGACCTTTATATGGGGGACTGACTGACCCCCTATCCATCCCCCACACCTCTTTGCCCCACCCCTACGCACCAGCATCCAGCCAAAGATAACAGCCCCTGTTCCTAAATACCACTTCTAACTGGCCTCTGACTCTGGCCTTTGACACACATGCATGCCTGCTTGGAGGCTCCACACACACATCCATGTACAAACAAACTCTGATACACACACATCCATGTGCACACAAATTCTGATACACACAAACTCTGATACACACACATCCGTGTGCACACAAATTCTGATACACACAAACTCTGATACACACACATCCGTGTGCACACAAATTCTGATACACACAAACTCTGATACACACACATCCATGTGCACACAAATGCTGATACACACAAACTCTGATACACACACATCCATGTGCACACAAATTCTGATACACACAAACTCTGATACACACACATCCATGTGCACACAAATTCTGATACACACAAACTCTGATACACACACATCCATGTGCACACAAATGCTGATACACACAAACTCTGATACACACACATCCATGTGCACACAAATTCTGATACACACAAACTCTGATACACACACATCCATGTGCACACAAATTCTGATACACACAAACTCTGATACACACACATCCATGTGCACACAAATTCTGATACACACAAACTCTGATACACACAAACTCTGATACACACACATCCATGTACACACAAATTATCTCCAGTACTCTAAAATAAATCATGCTAATCTGGCCTCCTGAGAGTGCTGCCCTACCAAAGGTGAAACCCATTAGTGGCCAGACAAATGGGAAGCTGCTTTCCCCTCTCCCTGTCCCAGTAACACAGCGCCCGGTCCCAGCCACTCATGGAGAGTGTGGCCATTTTCAGTGCTATGAGCCCCCTTCCAAACCCCATGTTTTTCCCCCTCCCTAAATTCCCCTGTCATTCACCCACATTAGCCCATTTGCAGTCCATTCCCATTTCCTGTCAAAACATTTCTCTGCTGCGCTCCGTTTCCGACTTCCCCCTCTGTGCGCTCTCCCTAAGAAAACAACATATGCTTGTTCTGAGTGTTAGGGTTCAAGCCACGACACCCAACCCAACGCAGTCCAACACAGCCAAAGGTGACAGCACAATTCAGTCATCTAATCTGCCACTCATGGTTCACTTCCTGTCTGTATTTGAGTCGTGGGTCTTCCTGGTTCACATGAGACCACATCACCAAAACCACGTACATCACAAAATGAATTCTGACTCCTGACTCTGAATAGTGTTCTCTCTCTGTGTTTCTTACAAGCAGTACCTGTCAGTGAGTATTTGATAATCCAGACAGTGGCACCCTCTCCCTCCCTCTGTCTGTCTGTCTGTCATTCTCCTCCTCTCATTGCCTCCTGGGAGGAGATGTCCGCCACTCCTGTGCCAGCTGCTCAGACTGGCCCAGCCTGTGGTGTTGTGTGCAGTGGAGCTGCTGGGCCCCATCTCTGTCTCCACTCACTGCCAGTCCCCTGTCTGAAGGGTTCCTGACAGAGGTCTGGAGGGACTGGACACTACCAGCCACCAGGGAGACGAGGCGCCTGTGACAGGGAAGTGAAGGGACTGGAGGGATTGTGTGTGTGTGTGTGTGTGTGTGTGTGTGTGTGTGTGTGTGTGTGTGTGTGTGTGTGTGTGTGTGTGTGTGTGTGTGTGTGTGTGTGTGTGTGTCTTTAAAGACATTACAGATGTATAGCTGTAATAATGAGAACGTATAGGATCAGCATGTAGGTAGATTGTGCCTGTAGCTATAGCTGGCTCAGTGAGTGCCTGTGGGGGCTGTATATGTTTTGGCTAGAATACATGGCACGCTACTAGAGGTAGTGGAGATGAGCCTGTATGGACGGCTTGTCATGCCATTGATCTGTGTAATTCAGATGCAGGATTCCTCCTCCTTCCCCTAAAATCAGGGCTCTCTGGGACAAATAAAAAATGGGTCTCGGAAGGAACCACCATTGTGGAAAGGATGTCCAGACTACACATGGGTGGTGGTGGGGTTGGAGATGATGGTGGAGGTGGTGGTGGAGGTCTTGGTGGTGGAGATGGAGGTGGTGGTGGAGGTGGTGGAGGTGGTGGAGGTGCAGGTGGTGCAGGTGGTGGTAGTGGGGGTGGTGGAGGTGGTGGAGGTGGTGGGGGTGGTGGAGGTGGTGGTGGGGGTGGTGGGGGTGGTGGAGGTCTTGGTGATGGAGGTGGTGGAGGTGGAGGAGGTGGTGGAGGTAGTGGTGGTAGAAGGGGCCAATAGGTCTGTTAACTAGGATCTCCACTCTGACATGCACTGCTGCTGGAGACCATGTCATCCTACTCTGAGCTCCACGGCTAAAGGAGTTACAGATTCTGTGATCGTGAGAACAATCTCTAAAACTGACACTGTTCACATCTCCAAGAGGACATATGATGAGGTAACAGGGCCATTTGGCTTCTACTAGGCATCTGGGAGAGGTGAGGAATTCGACCCCCTGACACAGTCAAAAATGGTTGCTGTTTCCATTTTTTTGGCCAGTTGTTTAATGTTCCTTTCCAAAAGCTCTGCTCCCTGCATGTTCCCGGGGGCTCTGTTGAGAGGGGCGGGTGATGTTCCCCTCCATTAAAATTACCGTGAGAGGCTAAGAGGCAAGCTCACACAGGGAGCAGGGACCTGCCAACACAGATGTACAGGAGCTCAGAACGCCACAGAGGCAACACACAGAGGCAACACACAGAGGCAACACACAGAGGCAGCACACAGAGGCAGCACACAGAGGCAGCACACAGAGGCAGCACACAGAGGCAGCACACAGAGGCAGCATAGGGGAAAAGATAGAGAGAAAGGGAGAGAAGGAAGGAAAGAAGGGAGAGACAGGCTGACAGACAGACAGACAGACAGACAGACAGACAGACAGACAGACAGACAGACAGACAGACAGACAGACAGACAGACAGACAGACAGACAGACAGACAGACAGACAGACAGACAGACAGACAAGCAGAAACAGACAGAAAATAAGATCCAGACAGATTGTCAAACAGTCCCTGACATGCTGACCACACCGCTCGCGTCGCAAAATACATTTACACATACATGTTATTCAGTCATTGCACCCACACTGCTCGTGCACATCAACGAGCATCTGCGTTGCCAGGCGCTACAATAGAAGTTGCTTCTATTTGTGACACAGAATGCGATGCAAGTCCTGCCTCTCACATCTCCTCATTGGCTTTTAGAAGCATATACCCACGTGCCATCTCCTCATTGGTTATAACCACATGGGTGATTGAAAGATGAACTGAGGTCGGTCGGTCGGTCGGTTGTGGTAATACACCTTATTATGAAAGTTAGTTGCCAATCGCCATATAAAGTCCAAAGAAGAAAAAGACTGGAAGGAGAAGAGATGACTAGAAACGATTCGGTTGACCATTTAATGTGTAGATTAATTGTCCGAGTAGAGGACGTTGTGCACAGGTAAAATAACAACTCAACGTTTATATCCCAGGACAAATTAGCTTGCAATAGCAAGCTAGCTAGCTAAATAAGACAAATTAACTAGCAACTACAAGCTAGCTAGCTAAATTGCCATAAATGTTTAACGCTTTTCGAACTGTCCCCAAATTAATATAATTGGTTCAGAGTTTGTTTTGATATTGCAACCTGCGTATCGTGATCGCATTTGGTGTGGGGGGGACAAAATCATTTAGTGCACGATGGCGCACGAGGAAGCACGCGCGCGTCCGGTTTGGGCATGGTGTTACAGATGTGGTTGTTGAAGAAAGGCATTCAGATACAAATTAACAAATGATATCTGAATGCTATATTGTCAAACTGTCCAGAGGAATCCGTGTCGATTCCAACAGATAACACGTGCAAAACATTCACTGAAATAATCCTCATCCAAATGAAGACATTAGAAATTGACCCACATTATTTTCTAGAAGTAAAAGCAATTTAGTGTATATTGATTTAAAAGCAACCGTGTGCCCACTTTCATTCGCTGCTATGTGACGGCCAGACAAAACAACCAAACGTGCACATAACTAGAATCAGGAGTAGAAGATCAATACGGCCCATAATACAAGATGAAGAGCAATGGATTCCTCTTAGGGTCAACTATTTGAAGTCTTCGCAAGGGAGCTCTAATCCCATTTCTAAAAGTGGGCTTGACCACAACCATTACTGCTGCCTATAATAAGTAGTTTTTATCATTTAACACATAGGAAAGGATTTATCTGGTCTAATTGATGAGAAGAAAAAAACTTGCTAAGGAGGATTTTGTATGTTCTCATTGACAGAAAGGAAAACTAATGTATCTCTCTCTTGCATCCAGTCTTTGTGAAATGGCTTGTCGTTTTGAAAGGGGGAAGGGAAAAGCGATATTGACAAAATTGGAAAATTCCCATTGATTATTCCTCTTTCCTCAGAGTGCTGGCTTGTTAAAAAAAGACCCTTCCTGAAAACACGATCAATTAGTGAGATAGTGAATGCCATTGATCCCCTCTCCGGACTCTCTCCTCCCCTGCCTCCCGTCTCCTCCCTTACGATGGATCTTTCATGCTTTCCTTATGACCATCTATTGATTCCAACCTCCTACCCAAATGTAAAACCACGCTCATACACTCCAACCCTGCCCCCTCCCATTAACCAATCCAAACTTCCCATTCCTACAAACACTAGCACTAATACTGACTGTCTGTCTCTGTTGTAAAGCATGCTCCTCTATAAACACAGAGGCTAGCGCTCATATAGTTCTCTAAAGGTCAGGGGTCATCTGGCAGTAATGCCCCTGTTAACTGACCTGTCTGTCTCTGAGTAGAGAGTAGAACTCCTTAGGTTGGAGGAGGGAGGGACACACACAGGGATGTGTTCTGGTATATGTAAGTTAGACAAGCACTGAGAAAATATCAAACCCAGACAATGCAAAAGCTGTGACAGCAAGGCCTGTAAAAAAAAACGGAACATATCAGAGAATGGAGTATGGAGTTCTATGCTACAGCCATACAGTCAGTTCTCTTTGAAACAGATCATTTAATCACAAGTGAGTCATTCAGCAACAGGGCACGTGTGAATGTCATCCACAATTTGAAATTGGCAAAACAGAGGAATCAATCAGTCAATTAATCAATCAAAGATAATTTACATCTTCAAAACAAAGAGGTCCCCCTCAATTGCATAAGATAGTCAGTGAGTGAGTGACATATTCAACAATGACAAGACTAGTAACCGCTGCAAGCAGTATGACCTGATCAGTGCTTTATATGAATAGGAGTAAGGGTGTCTTAAAGAGTCATCTCCCCATTCTGACTAACCCCCAACACCTCCAAGCCCCCTACCCCCACTCCTGCATCCATCCCTCCCTATGGATCAGCTGTGATCTCCTCTCTCCCCTTTCACTCAAATCAGGATTAGGGAGAAGGAGGGAGCGGAGCAGCAGGAGGGGATTGGGAGGGGGGGGGGACAATATGGAAAGGAGATTAGAAAATAGGGGGTTTGGGCCGTTTGGGGAATTGCAAACTCCCTTGTACTTGGGTAGGTGTCCTAATGACACTGCCTAATTATCACAAAATTTGATGGGCTAGGATGAGGGGGAGAGAGAGGGATAAGGGAACACAAGGCAGAGGAAGAGAGAAAGGAAGTGAAAGAAAGATAGAAAGAGTGTGGTAGAAACACTGGTATAAGCATGAGAGAGAGAGAGAGAGAGAGAGAGAGAGAGAGAGAGAGAGAGAGAGAGAGAGAGAGAGAGAGAGATGGAGAGAGAGAGAGAAAGAGAGACAAAAGGAGAGATAGAGAAGCACAGAGATTGAGAGAGCGGGAAAGTGAGAGAAATTGAAAAAGAGAGATGAGAGCGATTCAGCGGCAGTAGGGGTGGCAGTAGGGGGGGTGGCAGTAGGGAGGGTGGGCCCCACCCAGCACGCTGCATGTTAATTGGAGAACAGGTGTTGGGGCTGGGAGCAGGAGGATGATTACTGCACCCTCAGAAACAACCCACACCCCCACCCCCACCCACACCCACACCCACCACACACACACACAAATAATCTAGGCCCCAAGCAGTGACAGGGGTAAAAGTCAGGCAATGGGTCACCTACACACAATTGCACATGCATCCATACACTATAAATGCATAAATAAATAAACATCTGTGCACATCCATGCACAAACACACACAAACAGAAAAATACATGAATTTATGTACACACAAACAATGTACATATGGGCATATTCACACAGACACGTTCTCCCTCTCTCACACATACACACATACAAAGCCACAAGAAATACATTGGGATTTCTGCAAGGACACAGTGCAACAAATTCCAACAGCTTATCCCAAATTACATAGCTGCTAATAGGCTGCTCCCCAAGGAGAGGGATCCATGAGCCTGTCAAGAGGGAAAAGCTCCTATCAGGTCTGGATGGGCACAGTGTGATTAGGTCAACGATCCCATTTAAAACCATCCTCACAGCACCACCATCAGCCTGCACAGGCCCACACACTGATACAGATCCTCCAATTCACAAGCCCCCTGCACTACTTATGAACAATCTTTGGAGAGGTTTAGCCATGGAAGATGGAGGAAAAGGATAGTTGGGAAAGTAATGCACTAAATGAGAAAAACAGCTGCTCCTAGGGATTCTGGGAAAATCCAAAAGACAACAGCCCAATTTTTCCGTTATATGAAAACTATCTTCAGCAGAGATCCTCTGAGACACACTGTCAACAGCCAGCCAGCTTGAACAGAGGAGAAAAAGAGAGAGAAATCTTTGACATGTATGAAGTGAGTGTATTTTAGGAGGGAGGGAGGGAGGGAGGGAGGGAGGGAGGGAGGGAGGGAGGGAGGGAGGGAGGGAGGGAGGGAGGGAGGGAGGGAGGGAGGGAGGGAGGGAGGGAGGGAGGGAGGGGCGATGTAGGTTGAAGAGATGACATCACAGAAAAACTATTGTACATAGGTCTGCTTAAGAGCATTCATCACAGTGGTTAACTCCATGCAGACCCTGTGTGACTTCCAAAATCCCTGGGACGTGGAAGCCCTCACACATGCCGATTAAGGTAATGCTCTGTCTCCCTAAAGCCTGATAACTGGCTGTCAGTTGGGGAGGCTGCAGACAAGACATATGTGTGAACCCTCACATTGCATGATAGACCCTAACTCTTCATGATTCTGACAGGGATGTTTTTTATTCATACAGTATATATGGCAGGAGTTTAGGACTGTGTACAGAGTTTTTTTTTGTAGGACAGTGTGGACTAAGTGCAAGGGGCGGTCACAGTGTTCTGTGTGCTGATCACCAGTGCAAAGGAGGCAGACAGACAGACAGAGTGTACAGTATCTGCATGTGTTAGCAGCACAGTCACTAACAAACACCGATGCTTACATTAGCAGTGACAGGTATACTACAGAGACGCTAACTATCACAGACGCATGCCTCAGTGTCATAAACACTCACAGGGTGGGTGCACTCCATTAACCCATTACAGTCTAAGCCCTGTCTAAGCCGGGGGAGGGGGGGGGGGTCTACTAAGCTATATGGAATTGTTTTAAGAAGGTCATACCAAGGATCATTTTGCTATTTGATTTTGAATTTTAAGACCCCTTCAAGTATAAAAAAAATAATATTTGGCCTTACTTCTATTAGCCCATACAAATGCATTGAATAAGAGATTAACTACATGGAACAACAGATAGTCTCCCAACAAAAAGGATGTTTGTTCTGAAGTGTCTGTCCTATATCCAAGATATATATTTTTTACATGTATTTAACCCCTTATTTTTGTCACTAAACAGTCTCCATATATACTTCCATAAATGTTTTCAACTGGTACCGCGAGACCTTCAGACGAGTCTTGACAGGCAAAACAACCAACATGTACTTGTTCATGAGAGTCTCACCCTTCCACAGAGGGGTCATATTACTGTGTAGCCTAAACTGTTCGGACGTTATAGACAGAAGTTGGCAGATCGGCTGTACCGACTTCAGGCGAGTCTCAAGACGCTTGTGGGGGATTGAGACGCATCCAATGCAAAATAAACTGATATCTCTAGCTTAAACTGACAGATTGATTTATTTTTTACCCCTTTTTCATTATATTCAATTGGTAGTTACAGTCTTGTCCCATCACTGCAACTCCCGTACAGAGGTTGAGAGCCATGCGTCCTCCGAAACACGACCCTGCCAAGCCACACTGCTCGCTTAACATGGAAGCCAGCCACACCAATGTGTTGGAGGAAACACCATCCAACTAGCGACCGTGTCAGCGTGCATGCACCTGGCCCACCACAGGAGTCGCTAGAGCATGATGGGACAAGGATATCCTGGACAGCCAAATCCTACCCTAACCCAGACGACGCTGGGCCAATTATGCGTCTCCCAGTCGCGGCCTGCTGTGACACCTCCCGGGATCGAACCCGGATCTGTAGTGACACCTCTAGCACTGAGATGCAGTGCCTTAGACCGCTGCACCACTCGGGGGCTCCTAAACATATATTTTTTTATGGGAATGTTTTATTACGCTAATTAGATTTCCGCGGGGGCGTGGACATCGACTCCATGGGGTTAAAGGCATCTGGCACAGCAACACAGACCTAGAGGGTGAGCTCCCAAGTACACACACGGACTGTACACACTTGCACACATATTTAACATGCAGACATGTATGCACCTCACCATCACCCTTACACATCCACACCCTGCCCTCTCTCCCGTTGCCCCCACTAACCATTCCTCTCCCACTAGGCCCTCTGTCTTTACTGGCCATAAAAACAACAGCTTATTTGTGAGATCTAATCACCTGGATCTGGATCTGTCTGGATCTGGATCTGGATCTGGATCTGGATCTGGATCTGGATCTCTCTCTCTCTCTCTCTCTCTCTCTCTCTCTCTCTCTCTCTCTCTCTCTCTCTCTCTCTCTCTCTCTCTCTCTCTCTCTCTCTCTCTCTCTCTCTCTCTCTCTCTCTCTCTCTCTCTCTCTCTCTCTCTCTCTCTCTCTCTCTCTCTCTCTCTCTCTCTCTCTCTCTCTCTCTCTCTCTCTCTCTCTCTCTCTCTCTCTCTCTCTCTCTCTCTCTCTCTCTCTCTCTCTCTCTCTCTCTCTCTCTCTCTCTCTCTCTCTCTCTCTCTCTCTCTCTCTCTCTCTCTCTCTCTCTCTCTCTCTCTCTCTCTCTGAGTAAATGTTAATGTGCATCCATGAATTGATGTTTGTGTGAGTAGTGAGTATTTCTGCATCTGAGTATGTCTGGACATCTTAGAGGCATAAGAGGGACAGTTGAGGGGGAGACAGTGGAACACAGGCTCAATTGGGGTGTTTGACGTTGTCAGGGTTGTGTGAGCGGGTGACAGGTGCTGTTACCTGTCAATGATGACTGGGTCAGAGGGCGTCTCGTTGCGGTTTCCACAGCTTTTCTTCTCACAACAGCGACTGTGTTCCAAAAGAACAACCAGAAAACACAACACAGTGAGTGAAACAAACCAGCATGACAGTACTGATCTTTCCTCTGGCCCGTCCACCGTTCCAGACTGCACTGATCCAGGGAAACAAAAAGGGCCAAAGGAGAGGAGGGGAGAAAGAGACAAAAGAATAAAAGAAAGGGGAGAAAAGGTACAACAACGGACCATACAAACAGGGAGACATTATTCAGAAGTGAAAAGCCAGCCTGGCAATCTGTCACATTGATTTCGAAATCAAACTCAACCCCCACCCAATCACCCACAGACAAACACATCAACACACACACACACCCACACATACACACACACACACACACACACACCACACACCACACACCACACACCACACACACACACACACACCCACACACACAGCATCCTACAATTCGTCAGCAGTCCTGTCTGTGGAGCCTGCTGGCCCCCCGGCCCCCCCTCCAAGTCCCCTCCGCTGCATAACAAAAAGTGCCCCCACCCCTAACCATCTGCCACTCCTACACCTCGCTTCACCCCTCTCGTGTCCCAGCTTGGCCCTGCCCCCCTCTGCCCCCCCTCCGCCCCCTGTCAGACGGCCTCACTCCCCAGCTGTGACGCTTGCCCTCTGCCTCCCCGGCTCTGTTATTAGCCAGCTGTGAGTCACATTCGGGCATCTGCTGGCTAAACAATGGCAAAGCCCACTCAGTCTTAGCCCCTCTTCCCCTGCCAAATCCCCCTCTCCTTCCCCCTCCTGCCCTCAAACCCTGGGTCACTGCCCCACTTCCCCAGCACTCACTCGCTCTCTCCCTCTGTCCCTCTCTTCCTACCTCCTTAACTCCAAAAACACTGCATGCATAGTGAGGAAGCCCAGTCTTACTAAAGCACCATAACGGCAGCCCTCTTCTTTCACCCTGACCCATTGCTGCCACGCTGTCTTATGCCTTCTACACATTATGCATAGTTTCCATGCACTCTGTTAGAAACTAAAGCTTTCAGAAATCAGAGAAACTACTCTAATTCTTATGTTTCAACAGGGTTCCATTGTGGACCATTGTCCACGTAAAACGTAAGGGGCTAGGGTGGTGATGGGGGTTGGGGGGGTTAATTATACCCTGAACATTTTTCAGTGGAGGTTCAAGGAAGTCTGGCCCCCGTAGCTCCCCCTGTCCATGAGGGATGCTCCAGAGAGAAACAGGAGCTGGTGGGGGACACGGGGGCTACAGGAGAAGGCAGCAGGGGGCTCACACTGTAACAAGCCTGAAGACAGACAGGCTATACTTTCACTTCAACCCCAGTCTATTTTCAAATGGCATACCACATGTCAGACACATCAAGATAAAACAAAGAGACATGGGTGATGGATATTTTGATGAATATGATTTCCTCCATCTGTTAGTGTGTGTGTGTGTGTGTGTGTGTGTGTGTGTGTGTGTGTGTGTGTGTGTGTGTGTGTGTGTGTGTGTGTGTGTGTGTGTGTGTGTGTGTGTGTGTGTGTGGCTCACCTGCACATAACCTCGTGAGTGAGCAGAACACGGCACATTTCAGGATTCTTGTTCTGTCCCTCATATGCTATGGGCTGAGAGAGAGGGAGATCGAGTGATGGGGGAATTAGATGGGGGAATTAGATTTCATGTGCAATCAATCAAGCTGTAATCAGGAGTTCCACAGCAGGCTAAATCCAGTCAAGGCAAACAGGGCTCCTTACCTGTTTAGTGACTGAGTCAATAAGTCGTGCATAAAGATCCTGTTCCGTACGAACCCCTGCACACAGACACATACACAATCAGTAAAGGAAACTAAACTAGACTCATCTCACAACGACAACCTAATCCTGAAGGCATGTGATATGAGTGTTTTAGACGGGACATTTATTTGATTCCCAGAATGGCCATTCCCTGGGTCATCCATACAGGTCAGATGAGGAGCAGTGGAGGGCTTTAGGAGCTCTGGGATCTGACAGAGAGCCTCCCAGCATGCTTTTAGAAAACACCTGAACCTTTGGTCTCTGGGTGCTTCAAAACTACTGGTTTTACTTCCTTGAAAGCTGCCGTCGATGTAATGAATTGCGTCTGAAGAGCACCACGTTTTATCAGAGGGATTTTATTATGAAGCCTATGCAGAATACTGCTTTTGAAACGGGTTCCTTTCATCAAAGTCTCAATCTGCAGGCCTTTGGTATGGCTTGGGGGAAGGGGAAGGGAAAGGGAGGGTGTAAAGGCAGGCATGTGTGTACAGTGTACAGTGTATGTGTATGAGTGTGTATGGTGGGGGTCTTTCTGGTACATGTCTTTTATCTCCTCTCCCATGGGTGCCACGGCGATGGCAGAGGAGGGGCAGTGGAGGCTAATGGGAACCAGAAATCTCTTTGCATATCCCTTGTCTGATGTTGTAACACCCTGTGGGGCACTGTGTACCTTGTTTCCCTGTTTATGGGCAAGGAAGCAGCTCCACACACAACTACATCTGGGGCTGGGAGAAGACCACTGGGATAGAGAGGGGGGGGGGTTCAAGTGGGCTTTTTGCTCTCATATTTGGAACGCATGAGAAGTGGTTATTTCCATATCATGTCCATTCCATGACCATACCATTAAGATGCGGAATAGTGTTTGGTCTGTGGTCCAGTCTCAGGACAACCTGTTCCTCCTCCCACTCTGAAGTGGTCAGACACTAAAATGTCTCTGGGACAAAGAATCAAGAGACATGAAACCACACAGAACATCAATACCCGAGTGGCCACGTTCTCACACTGACATGAATGGGACATGCTGCTATCTGATGCTATGGCTGATGATTTGAAGGTGTACTCACCATTGCTGTAGAGAAGCTGTATCTTGTAGTGCGTGCCGTTGTTGGTCTTTTCTCCCGTCTGCTCCTTAGAATGAGACGACAAACAGACAAACAGACAAACGCACAGATGCAGTCATGCAGTTATAGCACTGGTGAGGGCGCAGTTAAGCACAGTTAAGTACATCTGGGCATCACTAAGCACAGTTAAGCAGAGTCAGGCTCCTCTAATCCTGCACTTCATCCTTCCCTGGGAGTGGTGTGGGGATCCCAGGGTTGTAGGCTCAAACCCCCAGATGGGACCCTGCACTGGGCTCCAGAGCTGGGTGCTTAACCTTGAGTTAGCTCCTCTTTTTAGAAGTTCAACTGCAGCACATCTGACGTGAAATCCTAAAGCCGTGGGATCTGTATGATCAAATAAAATAGAGTGTACCCATTATCATGTATGCTATGCAACAGTGAACGTGCACACAAGCTCGCGTGTGTGCGTATGTGTGCATGTGCGCAATGTGTCTGTCTGTGTGCGTAGGCCTACTCTGGATATTCCAGTGAGTGGAAACGACTGTAGTGCTGCGAGAGTGAGCAGCAGTCGACCTTGACAGAGAAACTTCCCTTCCTCCATCCTTTCTTCCCCATGGCTCTACACCACCCTCTTTTATTTTATCCCTCTCTTTCTTTCCCTTTCCAGTCTCTTGCTAACTGGTCTCAAAGGAATCCTCTCTGGTCCAATAACCCAGGGAGCCGTCATCTCTGAGCAAAAAGAGAGGAAGACAGAGATAGGGAAAAAGTAAGAGATAAGTGAGGAAGACAGAGCTAGGGAGAAAGTAAGAGATAAGAGAGGAAGACAGAGCTAGGGAGAAAGTAAGAGATAAGTGAGGAAGACAGAGATAGGGAAAAAGTAAGAGATAAGTGAGGAAGACAGAGCTAGGGAGAAAGTAAGAGATAAGAGAGGAAGACAGAGCTAGGGAGAAAGTAAGAGATAAGAGAGGAAGACAGAGCTAGGGAGAAAGTAAGAGATACGAGAGGAAGACAGAGCTAGGGAGAAAGTAAGAGATACGAGAGGAGGACAGAGCTAGGGAGAAAGTAAGAGATATGAGAGGAAGACAGAGCTAGGGAGAAAGTAAGAGATACGAGAGGAGGACAGAGCTAGGGAGAAAGTAAGAGATATGAGAGGAAGACAGAGCTAGGGAGAAAGTAAGAGATATGAGAGGAAGACAGAGCTAGGGAGAAAGTAAGAGATACGAGAGGAGGACAGAGCTAGGGAGAAAGTAAGAGATATGAGAGGAAGACAGAGCTAGGGAGAAAGTAAGAGATATGAGAGGAAGACAGAGCTAGGGAGAAAGTAAGAGATACGAGAGGAAGACAGAGCTAGGGAGAAAGTAAGAGATATGAGAGGAAGACAGAGCTAGGGAGAAAGTAAGAGATAAGAGAGGAAGACAGAGCTAGGGAGAAAGTAAGAGATACGAGAGGAAGACAGAGCTAGGGAGAAAGTAAGAGATACGAGAGGAGGACAGAGCTAGGGAGAAAGTAAGAGATATGAGAGGAAGACAGAGCTAGGGAGAAAGTAAGAGATACGAGAGGAAGACAGAGCTAGGGAGAAAGTAAGAGATATGAGAGGAAGACAGAGCTAGGGAGAAAGTAAGAGATGAGAGGAAGACAGAGCTAGGGAGAAAGTAAGAGATACGAGAGGAAGACAGAGCTAGGGAGAAAGTAAGAGATACGAGAGGAGGACAGAGCTAGGGAGAAAGTAAGAGATATGAGAGGAAGACAGAGCTAGGGAGAAAGTAAGAGATACGAGAGGAGGACAGAGCTAGGGAGAAAGTAAGAGATATGAGAGGAAGACAGAGCTAGGGAGAAAGTAAGAGATATGAGAGGAAGACAGAGCTAGGGAGAAAGTAAGAGATATGAGAGGAAGACAGAGCTAGGGAGAAAGTAAGAGATACGAGAGGAAGACAGAGCTAGGGAGAAAGTAAGAGATATGAGAGGAAGACAGAGCTAGGGAGAAAGTAAGAGATAAGAGAGGAAGACAGAGCTAGGGAGAAAGTAAGAGATACGAGAGGAAGACAGAGCTAGGGAGAAAGTAAGAGATAAGAGAGGAAGGAAATAAATGAACATATTAAGAGAGATGAGCGAAGGTAAGAAAGAGAGAAATGTACAGTATACAGTAGAGACTGGAACATAATGTTTAGTAAATATTCAGAGGAACATTTATATCTCTGTATCACCCTTCTACCTCTGAATAACAACAAAACCAGATGCCAGGTTAAACATGCAGAAAATGAACTCCTCTGCAGCCATCATATCATTCTGCCTTGACCTGGCTGTGTGTGTGGTGCTAGGGGAAACACTGATAGCCCTCAGCCCTGGCATTAGCACTGACACTCTCTCTCTCTCTGTCTGTAAAACAAAACCGTGTTTGAACTTCCGTTGACAGGACAGTGCCCTCTTTTCTCTCTCTCGAGGGGAGAGCTGTTACCAGTTTGGACCACAAGCCTCACACTCCCAGCTCGAGTTTAACCACAAGGCAAAACCATCCATCAACACTGGGCATAAGGCTTCCACCATGCAGTGTACCCCTCCCCTGCCCTGTCGCTCTCTGTCTGTCTCTCTTGTTCTCTCAAAACTCTCTCTCTCTCCTTTTCTTTCTCTCTCTCCCTCTCTCTCCCTCTCAATCTGACTGCCACTCTGCACCTCTTCCTCTCCTTCTTTTGACCCAATGTCTGACCTGAGGAATGTACTTCTCCCCCCTCCGGAGTATTTAGAATGTGGGGGTGGGAGGAAAAGAGACTTTGATGATTTGGTCACGGTAAAACTTAACAGAGGCCAGCGTAATTTGCATTTTTACAAGTAGTGATGTCCCACTAATGAGTAAGGCTGTTCATTAGTCATTAGGTATTATTTTTCAATCGCTCACCATCAGCTCATCTCATTGAGAGGGAGGCTTGTAACATGGAGCTGTCAGCTGTTCAATAAGCTCAGCTTTATAGGGGACGTGGAAGGTCAAGTTAAACGCCTGTACACTACAGGTTGCATAGAAATGTCCTGCTATGGGTTGTGTAAATGTGTAAATGTGGTCAGCTTAAAGTTTTGCTGCATTTGCTGTAATAGCCAGATAAATCTTCATTCTATTTCTATAGTAAGAGCTGCCACCTTTTCTTCACTCTCTCTTGTAAACTTATGGAAAGTAACTTGAGACTTGTGATTTGATTTCAATAATAGCGAACACAGAGGACATGCGTAATAAAGAGAAATCCATGGAGAAATATGCACAAATATACTCACACAGTCAACAAACTGAGACAAACAAACACACACACCTTGTCCTGTTCCACAAAGTCCACGAAGGAAGTCCTCTCCACCTCTACAGGCTGTCCGTGTCTGTCATAGAGTGCCAGGACGAAGTGGAAGAAGTTGGACTTGCGCAGGTTAGAGGGTGGCTGCTTCTCAAAGTGGGCCCTGGAGAGAGCTACACCACTGTAGAGAGGAGAGGAGAGGAGAGGAGAGGAGAGGAGAGGAGAGGAGAGGAGAGGAGAGGAGAGGAGAGGAGAGGAGAGGAGAGGAGAGGAGAGGAGAGGAGAGGAGAGGAGAGGGAAATTCACTTACACTACATCACAATCCTGTCACACATAGCAAACACTCTTAAAATCTAATCAAAATCACATTTTATTGGTCACGTACACGTGTTTAGCAGATGTTATTGCGGGTGTAGCAAAATGCTTGTGTTTCTAGCTCAAATAGTGCAGTAATATCTAACAAGTAATATCGAACAATTTCACGACATATACCCAATACACACAAATCTAAGTAAAGGAATGGAATTAAGAATATATAAATATATGGACTAGCAATGTCAGAGGGGCTTAAACTAAGATACAGTAGAATAGAATAGAATACAGTATATACATATGAGATGAGTAATTCAAAATATGTCAACATTATTAAAGTGACTAGTGTTCTATTTATTAAAGAGGCACAGTGATTTCAAGTGCATGTATATAGGCAGCAACCTCTAATGTGCTAGTGATGGCACATTACAACTCCAGTCACTGTTTATTAAGGTGAACTGTATAGACTACAACAGAATCATTCATTTCTAGATTTAACATTGCAACATGAATTAGTCAGGAATGGCAAAATGGAGGAAATTTGTTTTGAAAATACTCACTGAACAAACAATGTGGGGAAACCCATTAAAGGAATTATAGACTATTTGATTTAAATGCTTCATTAAGATTGTAAGAATAAACAGCTTATATAGCCTAACTGTATGATGCAATCATCTTATGCTTAATTTTCACAAAAGGTCATTTAGATTATTTGTTAGCAACAATTCAAGAATCGCATTGGGTTCAATGACTAACTTTCTATGCATGACCTACCTGGGAAATCGCGAATTATCGATGGTGGAATGAAATCAAAATGTTGACATGTACCAAAAAATAGCATGAAGTGCTCGCAGTGTTTATGTAATTAATGGGTGGGTCAAAGTTTGACTTGCTCCAAGCGTGAAGGCCTAGAGCTTAATTAACAATGATTGTTTATTGATGTTTCGCCTCTTACACTGGGTGAGATAAAGGCTGTGTTTTTTTCGACGCTGCAAAATATGAAGAAGTTTAAAGGTCTACTGTGAAAGTTATTTTGGCACTCATGCTGATCTTCATCGTTGACCTTCGAAAAGTGAAAGGAGAAAAGGTCCAAAGTCAGACATAAATGAAAATGTGCTTTTGATAGGATAATTGTGTCTAGCCTCCATGTATCCATTATTGTATCGCTGCATAATTTAGGCTTGGAAGAAGACGGAAAATTCAAATTTTCCTACAGGTTGAGAAGCATCAGAGTACATTCAGGGAAAGTTATATTATATCTGCTATCTGGTGAGTATTATGAAAAGGTGCTATTCATGATGTGACCAATTGAAAAGGGTTTCAATCAACAAATGTGTTTCGGTTGCATAAAATACATGTAAAATAGGAAAAGACTGTGATCGGATTAACGCTCATTTGAAATATCAGCCATAACCTTATTTAATCGAATACACCAAATTACAGAAGTTTTCAATTTACTACAAAAGTTTGTTCTGTTGCCAAAAAACTGTTTATTTAGGCAAATACACCTTTGAAAGAAATGTTAAGCTACCTTGTATGCATGCTTACTTTTTTGCATGTTCTCCTTTGAAAAGAAGGCTACATCATTTATACCAAGGCTATCATAACACCCTGTAGATGTAACCTACTGGAGTATTTTAACATTATGAATACACAAAAATTAATTTTAAACCAGTATGAAAAACACTGTCAAAGTTTTGAAAAACTTTTTAATAAGATAATGGTAGACTAATTGATTTTGGGGGAAACACATGATAATACGAATATGAATTTGTCTACTGATTAATATTTCAGTAGACAGGCCAACATAATTGTATTATTATTATCATTATTATTGTTATTGTTATTATGATTAGGCCTATTATTATTATTTCTGGGCTATTATCATCAATTTAAATCGTCATTATTGGCTATAGGCCTAATATATGGGGATAAGAGAATTTCTGGATGGAGATATAAAATCTTTAGTAGATAATTCAACATGGATAAAATAACAGATTCCAACCGTCAAAAGCATTTCATGCGCGTCCTATAGGCCTACAAATCAATACCCAAGAGGTGGAATCCTCACTAAATTAACATTATTCCGGCCCGTGCGGTCACTTTCGTGACAGAATGCGTTTTTGTTTTATTGTTGTGTTTTGTTATATCCCTTTCATGCTGCTTGTGACACTGCCACCACTCGCTATTGACAGCGCGCACACCGGAAAATCAGGACTCAGCATACAGAAAGCCAGGGATGCTTGAGATAGATTTTTCTACACAATTGTCAACTTTACGCCCGGGCCACTTACTCCCAAAGACAACCTGTTGTTTTTTCGTTTCATCTCAAGTCTGGATAAGTTTAGGGTAAATGAGTATCACACAAGAGCCATGAGCATAATCAACAACAATACTTTATATTTGACTGCGTTGCACCACAGGTCACTTTTATAGGCTAGTCTATAGGCTATGTTACGGTGATCTGTGCGCCATCTGGTAGGCTATTTGTCATTTACCTTTATCATTTTTTCCCGAGCATAGCATGCTTTAGGATATAGAAATTGTTGAAACCATGTGCATAATACATTGACTGCTCTTGCATGCTTAAATAAGTCTAACCTAATCATCCATTAAAGCAATTTCTTATACGTGCGTTAAACTGTTTTATGTTGTGCTTAGTTGCCAATACGAAAGATTCGTGTATTTCGTCAAAATACTACAGGACTTGAGAACATGAAGGTGTACTGTACCTTTGCGCTGCTACGTTAGCATCCACAACACCGACATTACGCACCCAGGACCGGACTGGATCCATCTCCTCTCCTAGAGTTCTTTCTTTTAATCCGCTGACGTCTCTTATCAGATGCTCCTGGATCCCGTACATTTAATACACAAATCCAATGGTGTTCTTTTCAGAGTAAACGAGAGAGCAATATCACTTTGGCAAAATAGAACTGGGAGGTACGTTCTAGGATGCTGTTATCGAACACTTGGATGATGATTGAGGCTTCAGAGCTGCCCAGGGGAAATAATAGGCTACTGCGTGTCCACTATTCTGTCTTCAAACGTGCTCTTGAAGGGAAACAAGCAATAGATGTATTTTCCCGTGGACTGCAATCATTGTCCACAAACAGGGGATATGTAACGTCAAACGTCGGTTCGACCATAAACAAGGGTCACCTGTTTGGTGGACACGCGCGCACTCCTGGACAGTCTCGTGCACACCGTAGTCTATTCCACAGATATGCATGCACACACACTTCCACACGACAGTTCTAAAATCAGGTGGCAAAATCTTTCTCAAACAAAGTAGCAGAGACCTTTTTCGCTTTGAATGTATGGGCTAAAGAGCTGGCAATAATGCTCCACTTCACTGTCCTGGAGCATGTATGAGTTCCTCTGTCGGGATAGGGTCTGGAGGAGGGGCTACACTGCCATATGGGGGACCGATTGTTGAAATGGATGCTCTCATTGGTGTAAAATGTCTCCGTTGGTTGGACTTTTTGAGCATCCAGCTAGCCAAATAGCTCTCTTGTCTCTTCAAACTTTTCTCTGGTGAAGTCCTACCCAAAGTGTGCTTCAGATCTCAGATGAAAGTGCCATAATATGAACATAAATTAAGGCTAATAACATTATTTTTTTTTTTTATCCTTTCATTTTAACTTTTAAACATTTGGTCACATATTCAGACAACAGACCTTTATTATTTTCAGCAGAAAGAGTGGATTTTTAAAAATAGACTATCGAACTAGGCTACATTGTGTTAATAATTAAATTATGTTATTATTCTATGTTGAAATCAGAAATGGAAGTTTCAGTGAACACAAAACGTTTTATTCAGCCTATAGTGCAGTGACATCAATCACCTGTTTATAATATTGGCCTATTCATTAGGATACTTAATAAATTATTATTATTCGATGTCTTGTTTATTATCTCTTTGTAATCTCTCAGTGCTGCGTACAATTACCGCTGCAGGGAACAAACCCAAATAAATAACATAGATACAACATTCCATTTGAATAAAGGCCTACTGCTGCCATATTTGTCCCAGACATATGCATGAAAGGCCTACAAAAAGACAGCTAGGCCTTCATGTTGCAGCAAAGTTGTCTAAAGATTGTAAAATTGAGAAAGCATTTAAGTCTAGGTTACTTGAACATGTAAAATGTAACATTTTAGCTTACGCATACATATTGCATCTCCAGCAAAACGATTGGCCTATTTAGTTTGACATTCAAAATGTGGCCAACGTTTTTGTTCTATTGCTTGCGTTAGGAATTCAACTGTAAATGGTATTTTAATAGGATAACTGGATTAAAAGTCGAAAGCAACAAACCTGAATATCTTATTTGGCATTTTCAGTCGAGTCATCAGTAAACACAAGAGTGCACTGCACCTGTCTGCTCTCCCTGAACAATGCGCGGTGATTGAAAGCTGTGATTCGATTAAGGATATTAGTGCTAAACAATTGTAGTCTGGTTGTTCTTCACTGCTATACATTCGTGCTGCTCATCCAAGACAGTGCTGTCAGTCTGAGGAAACACGGTTGGAACTTCTGTCTAAAATGATACAGATACAGTATATGTTAGATATGTTTCAAATGAATACAGAATCAATAATTATATCCGCTATAACAACAGGCAATGCAATGACAACACATCCATGAAAAATAATGTGGATTTATGTGTACATTTTACATTGTAGCCTACTCTATTTTTTTCTATTTGCTAAATAGATCATCAATATATATTTGGGGCACAGTTCCAAAATGTGGAGGAATCAGATATCATACTTAGATAGGATGTGAACCCGTGTTCAATTGAGTAAACCACATTTCAGTTATAAATGCGTTCAACCTTATTATAAAAAATATTCTACAGTTGGAAAGTTAAACCTCAGTTCCCATGTGGGTGTCACTGAAGAGCCTGCGCAGAAAAACCGATACATCTGCACTTGGTCTATCTGCAATAAACACTGGCTGTGTGTATTACGCGTTTTACTCAGGTTATTTGCACCATAAAATGAAAAACGATTTACATAAAAGTTGCTGACAAACTGCTGTTTCTATATGCCTGTTGACCTGTGTGCTCGAATAGCTGGCAGATCATACGTTTTTATGCGTTTTAATTTACAGAAACTTGTTTTTAATTAATTTCCGTTGTTTCTTTATCCATCCTTCTGTATCTGAAAAGGAAAGTTTTTTCATCCCTTGCTCCTTGCTGAGGCTATTGTCTCTGGATTGAGCTCGAGCCCCTGAACAATGAATGTAAATCTCCCCCCTTCGATCCCGCCTCAACCGACCATCTGCCAGCGCGCGACGGAGTCAGATGTTCCCCCAATTATAAGAACAGTCTTGCGGAATCCTTGCCACTGATTCTCCGCCCCTCCCTGAGTTCGTTCCATACTCTTCTGCCCAGCATCCCGACTTGTTTGATTGACAGCTCTGCTTAACCCGAAACCATTAAATAACTACAAATGCTGAAGTAGGTAGGCCTAATACACATATGTGAATTCCTCCACAGAACACTACCAGAGATGACATTGCACCCATAGCTAAAATAACCGCACTTGCTTTTACGGATTTTGGCATTGAGGGCTGTCTAGGGCAGGTTTAGGCTACTTATTGTCAACTGTAGCCTACCTGCTTTATGTACCCACTTCCTCTCAGGTGAATGGAGTCATCTACTGGCAGGAGAAAGACCTTCTTGACTTGAGGACTCATGCAGGAGGACTATTGTCTTTAAAAAAGATTTTATTGACATGAGTCCTGTTTGCACGTGGAAAATTAATAGACCAGTCGTCGGGCTTTAGAGGGAAACAACCTGTTTAACTTTACAGATGGGTAGGCCTAGCCTATAGCCATGTAGCTATATCGAATGAAAAATGGATTTGCTCGCTTCGTAATATTGGAGCAGATACCCAGGCGAAAATGCGGATTAGTCAAACCACCTTGAGCGACACAAACGGCTTTCTAATCAATTTTACTCGCTGAGACGGTCAGTGAGTGTTTACGGGGTGTGGGGCGAGGAATCAGTGACTGCTAGACCGAACAATGGTGTATCGTGTGCCACTCGCCATCTCCAGGCATTCCCTCGCTCCCACGGGAGTACCAGCCGCCACTTTCTGGGAGGGGAGGGGGGGGGGGGGGTGAAGGCCCAAGACGCAGCAGCTGGCTCGCGTCCCCTCTGTCCACTGCGGAGAGAACAACGGGATAATGCGGCCCACCACGTCCGTATCGATCGCTATATATTGCGCTCATTTATTTGTTTACTTATTTAAGTAAGGTAAGTCCCCGGCGAATATAGACGACAACAATTAAAATGGTGCCCAGTCAGACCGCATCTTATGTTATCCTCTGCCTGCAGCCTATCATTCTATTGATTTTCTAAATCCTAATCTTTACTTCACGAATAAAGCAAACATTTTAATGAAAATGTTTAGGCTAGGAAAGATGTTAGTTTGACTTATTCGTTTGCTTTAATATTGTTGATGATTGGTTATAAGATAAGTAGGCCTATTAAAGTTGACAACATCTTAATGTTCTGTTTTCTGTATCCTATATGCATATTGGTGTTATTTTTATAGCCAATATTTCTGTTACTCATTTTCCACAACGAAAACACGCACAGCCTAGCCTAGGCCTATGCACAAAAAGTTATGTTGAGTTTATTGTACTTTTTTGGCACATATTGACTCTTTTAGGCCAATCTTCATAAAACGAACATTAAACATAGATTATTAATTATATGTGTGATAAACCACATACTGCAGTGTAGCCTATAGGCCATAATCTGAGCCATCCAAGTAGATTTTGAGACATTCGTATTCTGTGAAAAGTCCTACATCTGAGAAGAAGGGTGCGAATCGATGTGGAACCCTCACGCCCCCCTTTGGTTGAGCGTGAAGTGAACATGCTGTGTGTTGTGTGTATCGCTACTCCAACAATGTGAGGTGAGGTCTTGACTTGAGGTGACACAGAGGAGCATGTGCATGTGTCATTTTATTGTATTCATAATTTATAATTTGAAAGATGAATCACAGTCAGAAAATAATTGTTTATCAAAGTATACTCTTCATAATAATTTACCTCCTCCCGAGTGGCGCAGCGGTCTAAAGCACTGCATCGCAGTGCTAGAGGCGTCACTACAGACCCTGATTCGATTCCGGGCTGTATCACAACCGGCTGTGATCGGGAGTCCCATAGGGCGGCGCACAATTGGACCAGCGTCGTTCGGGTTTGGCCGGGGTAGGCCGTCATTGTAAATACGAATTTGTTCTTAACTTTCCAAGTTAAATAAAGAAAATAAATAAAAACATTCGATATTTACTGTGTAAATGTTGAAACATTAGCTTTAGAATTAATGTTTTGCCGACCCAACGGCAGGTAGGCTCCCTTCTTATTTGTCATAATTTTACCATCACCCCAAAACTCATCATTAGCATATATTAAGTTATTAGGTTTTGTTCTAAGTGTTTAATGTGTAAGATCTAATGATATAATTGAATTAGCCAACAAGTTCATAAGAAGGAAAATACATACCAACAATTAGAAGAAAGTCAAATGAAAAAAAATACAATTAACAATCATAAAGCTATCCCAATGCATATCCCTGATGTGGTAAGATTAATTGAATCTAACAACAATAATTGGATTTGGGGGGGTAGTCCTATCAGTGACTCTCCCACTCCTCTTTCTCTCCTATCTCTCCTTTCTCTCCTATCAGTGACTCTCCCACTCCTCTTTCTCTCCTATCAGTGACTCTCCCACTCCTCTTTCTCTCCTATCAGTGACTCTCCCACTCCTCTTTCTCTCCTATCAGTGACTCTCCCACTCCTCTTTCTCTCCTATCAGTGACTCTCTCACTCCTCTTTCTCCTATCAGTGACTCTCCCACTCCTCTTTCTCCTATCAGTGACTCTCCCACTCCTCTTTCTCTCCTATCAGTGACTCTCCCACTCCTCTTTCTCCTATCAGTGACTCTCCCACTCCTCTTTCTCCTATCAGTGATTCTCCCACTCCTCTTTCTCTCCTATCAGTGACTCTCTCACTCCTCTTTCTCCTATCAGTGACTCTCCCACTCCTCTTCCTCCTATCAGTGACTCTCCCACTCCTCTTTCTCTCCTATCAGTGACTCTCCCACTCCTCTTTCTCTCCTATCAGTGACTCTCCCACTCCTCTTTCTCCTATCAGTGACTCTCCCACTCCTCTTTCTCTCCTATCAGTGACTCTCCCACTCCTCTTTCTCTCCTATCAGTGACTCTCCCACTCCTCTTTCTCTCCTATCAGTGACTCTCCCACTCCTCTTTCTCCTATCAGTGACTCTCCCACTCCTCTTTCTCTCCTAGTGCAAGAATAACAAACCAGTGAATTGACCTCTTTTCTCCTTGATGATCTGTTAAAGCTTATCATACATTAAAATATAATAAAAAATGAATTTTAAAAGACAGAAAAGGTAGCTTAGTTGTAACCTGTTTGTCAGAGAGGGCTCTGGACAGTGAAGATCAGGTGCCCTGAGAAGAAGCTGTCGGAGGTCATGCCGTTGCCACCGTAATAAGTTGACAGCCAGATCTTGTCCCCCTTGTTGAGCTGCAGCAGTGTGCCTCCAGTAGCCGTGATGTAGCTGTTCTGCTGGGTGGTGAAGGAATGCAGCACCAGCTGGCCGTTTCTCCGCAGGTCCACGCTGCCCACATTCTGTTATATGGTGCAATGGAACTCAAACTCGTAGACGCCTGGCTCCACGCAGGTGAACTCCCCCATCCTGGTGTCGAAGTGGTTCTGTCCATTGTAGATTACCTCATAGGTTTGGATGGGCTGGCCTGGTTTGGGGTAGTTGTAGCCGAGCCGCACGGCGAAGGCAGATTTTGCGTAGATGCCAGGCTAACCACGTGGCCCTTGTGGTCCTGAGTGAGAGAGACTGAGGTTAGGAATGATATCAACACTACAACTGTCACGACTTCTGCCGAAGTCGTTGCCTCTCCTTGTTCGGGCGGTGTTCGGCGGTCGACGTCACCGGCCTTCTAGCCATCATCGATCCATTTTTCATTTTCCATTGGTTTTGTCTTGTCTTCCCACACACCTGTTTTCAATCCCATTCATTACCTCTTGTGTATTTAACCCTCTGTTTCCCCTCATGTCTTTGTCAGAGATTGTTTTATGTCAAGTATTGTTTTCTTGTTGTATAGGTGTGCGACGGGTCCTCGTACCCATGTTTATTTGATATATGTATATTTTCGTGCTTGGAGCATATTGAGTGGACATTTAGTAAAAGTCTACATTTACACTCCGTCTTACTCTCCTGCGTCTGACTTCCATGCCACCTATACACACTATTATGACAACAACAGACACTATTAGTCATAACAGTGGTTATGCTTCTCCTTGTTATATACTATTAGTGATATCAGTGGTTATGCTTCTCCTTGTTATGTACTATTAGTGATATCAGTGGTTATGCTTCTCCTTGTTATGTACTATTAGTCATATCAGGGGTTATGCTTCTCCTTGTTATATACTATTAGTCATATCAGTGGTTATGCTTCTCCTTGTTATGTACTATTAGTCATATCAGGGGTTATGCTTCTCCTTGTTATATACTATTAGTCATATCAGTGGTTATGCTCTGGGGGACCTCATCAGATAACCACTTAGCACTTCACATCAGGCCTAGTGAGTGACTACCAGAATATTTATGACATAATACAGACAGTAATCATATACAGTGGCAAGAAAGTATGTGAACCCTTTGGAATTACCTGGATTTCTGCATAAATTGGTCATCAAATTTGATCTGATCTTCATCTAAGTCACAACAATAGACAAACATATTGTGCTTAAACTAATATCACACTAATTATTGTATTTTTCTTGTCTATATTGAATGCATCATTTAAACATTCACAGTGTAGGTTGGAAAAAGTATGTGAACCACTAGGCTAATAACTTCTCCAAAGCTAATTGGAGTCAGGAGTCAGCTAACCTGTAGTCCAATCAATGAGACTAGATTGGAGATGTTGGTTAGAACTGCCTTGCCCTATAAAAAACACTCACAAAATTTGAGTTTGCTATTCACAAGAAGCATTGCCTGATGTGAACCATGCCTTGAACAAAATAGATCTCAGAAGAACTAAGATTAAGAATTGGTGACTTGCATAAAGCTGGAAAGGGTTACAAAAGTGAAAAAGCCTTGATCATCAGTCCACGGTAAGACAAATTGTCTATAAAAGGAGAAAGTTCAGCACTGTTGCTACTCTCCCTAGGAGTGGCCGTCCTGCAAAGCTGACTGCAAGAGCACAGCACAGAATGCTCAATGAGGTTAAGAAAAATCCTAGAGTGTCAGCTAAAGACTTACAGAAATCTCCGGAACATGCTAACATCTCTGACGAGTCTACAATACGTAAAACACTAAACAAGAATGGTGTTCAAGGGAGGACCCCACGGAAGAAGCCACTGCTGTCCAAAAAAAACATTGCTGCATGTCTGAAGTTTGCAAAAGTGCACCTGGATGTTCCACAGCGCTACTTGCAAAATATTCTGTGGACAGATGAAACTACAATTGAGTTGTTTGGAAGGAACACACAACACTATGTGTGGAGAAAAAAAGGCACAGCACACCAACATCAAAACCTCATCCCAACTGTAAAGTATGGTGGAGGGAGCAGCATGATTTGGGGCTGCTTTGCTGCCTCTTGGCCTGGACAGCTTGCTATCATCGACGGAAAAAAGAATTCCCAAGTTTATCAAGATATTTTTCAGGAGAATGTTAGGCTATCTGTCCGCCAATTGAACCTCAACAGAAGTTGGGTGGTGCAACGACCAAAAACAGAAGTAAATCAACAACAGAATGGCTTCAACAGAAGAAAATACGCCTTCTGGAGTGGCCCAGTCAGAGTCCTGAACTCAACCCGATTGAGATGCTGTGGCATGACCTCAAGAGAGCAGTTCACACCAGACATCCCAAGAATATTGCTGAACTGAAACAGTGTTGTAAAGAGGAATGGTCCAAAATTCCTCCTGACTGTTGTGCAGGTCTAATCCATAACTACAGAAAACATTTGGTTTAAGTTATTGCAGCCAAAGTAGGGTCAACCAGTTATTAAAACCAAGGGTTCACATACTTTTCCCACCCTGCACTGTGAATGTTTACACAGTGTGTTCAATAAAGACATGAAAACGTATAATTGTTTGTGTGTTATTAGTTTAAGCATACTGTGTTTGTCTATTGTTGTGAACTAGATGAAGATCAGATAAAATTTTATGACCAATTTATGCAGAAATCCAGGTATTTCCAAAGGGTTCACATACTTTTTCTTGCCACTATACATGTAAATGGGGGAGAGAAGGGATGGTGGAGGAGGGTGGTGATTTTACCTTCTGGACCTGGTGGCCCTCTCGGTCCTACTGGTCCTTGTTTAGTCGAGCCAGTTCCACCAGATTTGGGATCTGTGTTTGGACCAGGTTCAATAAAAAATTATTTTAGAAATCATGTATTACTTCCTGTATATATTGACAAACTAATATCTTTCTAACTCACACTTGAGAACACACAAATTCCCACCTCAGTAAGGCTCAGTTAAAGTTAAAGAGAGATGTATGTCACACGAGGCCTCAGATCAACACTCACTATCACTATTGTCCTTCCAGGGGCTGAGGTCGAAAGCAGGGATGTCTTCACAAAGGGTGTAACCGGACTCACGGGGGTCACAGGGACATCAGCGATGCCAGTGTTGTCACAGGTGATGCGAGCCAGAGATGTCTTCCCCAAGCTTTTTTTCTGATCCTCGGTGAAGACTCGTTTTCCCACCACAGTCTGATACACAACACAAATTATGGTGATAAACAGGGTTTTTCTAAATTATGACTGAAGACTCAGAGATATGAAAGTCCAAATAAGACATTGCGGAGTCCTTTCTAAAAAAAAAAGTCTCTGTTAATACAGTCAAACATGCTGTGGATTGAGAGTCTATAAACGACCCTGCCTAATCAATGTTGTCAGGAGTCCCATAGAGGTTCAGCAGGTTCTGGGCCAGCTCAGTGTTGTTTATCACCATTGCCAGGTTCTGGGCCTAGGACAGGTTACATAACACATACCATTTGTTGTAACCTGAGAGGGGTAACAAGAAGATGAAGTTTTAATTGGCAGCCTTTTACAGAAATACAGTATCACATAGAAGACAGTGTGGAGAGCTTTGACAGTAGTCCTCCCATGTGTGGTATAAGTGGAGTAAAGTTCTACTGTAGAGAAAGATACGCTTCTAGATAAGACAGTTAATCAAAGAGAGGGAGAAATAGAGGATAGGAGACAGTCTCCTATGAGGAGACTGATAGGAGACAGACGGTTGAGAGAGCCCATGACCAGGGACATTTTAACAGAAAACTCAAACAGCCTATCCCTCAGCTCATCATGTGGTCCTGAGTGTTCAGTTTATCCTGACGACCCACCAGCCACCTCAGCATAGGGTCCAAACCACCTTTTTTAAACTTTATTTAACTAGGTAAGTCAGTTAAGAACAAATTCTTATTTTCAATGACGGCCTAGGAACAGTGGGTTAACTGCCTTGTTCAGAACAACAGATTTTTACCTTGTCAGCTCAGGGATTCGATCTTGTAACCTTTTGGTTACTAGTCCAACACTCTAACCACTAGGCTACCTGTCACCTCATCATGCATTACTGCTACCTGGGGGAGCAGGTAGCAGTAAGGCCTGATCCAGCTATACTTTAGTAGTAATAATAATACAACCTTATTTTGATCTATACACTTTTAGTGTACAACGGGAAATCACTTATGGTGAATGTAAATGTCCCCCTGAGAAGTGGGACTGAGAGTTGTACCTTCAAAGACAATCCTCCAGGGGGCGAAGAAGGCCCTGTGCAGCAGCGGACTGGGGAACTGGGCGTTCTTGTTGTAGTTCTCATCCAGACGGAAGATAAAGGGCTGGATGGAAAGGTGAGCGAAGAGGTAGGCAAACACATTGGAGATGCTGGAGTCGACATTCTCATCATAGCCAGGGTAGGTGGACAGCTGGCTTGCAATGAAGTCTGGGCCCACAATGTGGAACAGGAAGTCCCTGAAGGTGATCACCTGTGAGAGGAGGAAGGACATGTGTGACAGTTTAATCACCCAGCAACTCAAACCCATGTGTGTAGGTAACTACAACTATGTTATGACCTTTGTAACTTTGAACTCCATGTACAGATAGAAACTGAGCTAAATTAAATAGATTTGTTATTAGGCTCTCATTGGAATTACCTGGAAGTAGCCTCCCATGATCTTGCGGGTCTCCTGGTAGGTGATCTCTCCAGTCCAGTGAGGGTTGAGCTGGGTGAGGGTGCGGGTCATACGGTTGTGTTCACGCAAATCATTGTGTGCATGGAGGTCAGAGCAATGTTCAGGATGTGGTTGGATACCTCCCTCACCTGGACAGTTGGAGAAAAGGATCCCTCTGGTGAGACTGAAGGAAATGTTGCTGCAGTGCCACTAGAGTACTAAGGATCTTACTGCTAACACTATCTTAATCATAAGGATCAAGATAACAAGGATAGTTAATAGTGTAGCTTAATCAGTATGATAATATTGGTAATGATAATATGGTTGTAGTACCAGGGGGAGGAGGTTCCCATTGATTTGCATGTTCGGATCCCAGCCCTTGGCCAGTGAGATGCCATCCTCATACTCAGCAAGGAGCCAGTGGGTGAAGGGTGTGTTGGCAGAGCCTCTTCGAGGGTTTTCCCTGGAGAGAGGGGGAGGGAAATATAAATTGAAAAAGTGAAGGAGATGCCATGGTGATATTCATGTTTTTGGCTTGCATCACTAGTCAATTCCTTCCTTCTGTGATTTTAGGCCAGTATGTGTTGTGCAACAACAGGATGGTGTAGGAGTCTTGTTACTTTGATGCCATTATTTGGCTTACCTGTTGTTACAGACACTGGTGGCTGTGCGGAACCTCTTCAAGTTGGGGTGGTTTTGCAGGAAGTGGGGTGGGCCATGGCTGAGCAGCAAGTCAGATCACCAATAGTCTCCAGATCCTCAGCAGAGATTAGGTCTGTGCGGAAGACAGACAGAGAGCCAGTGAGCTGTGTGATCTGAGTGTTGATGGGGACATGTGTATGGAGACGTGAGGGTATTTTTCCTAAACCCCGGGTAAATGCCAGAAAGGAGACGTGTGTGTCTGGAGATGTAACTGTGAGAAAAACAGGACAGAGAAACAGGTGTGTGAGAAACAGGACAGACCTGTGGCGTTGAGTGAGTGCTTATGGATGCTGTTGTTTTTTGGTAGATCTTTCCAGGGGT
Source organism: Salvelinus namaycush (assembly GCF_016432855.1). Lineage (NCBI taxonomy): Eukaryota > Metazoa > Chordata > Actinopteri > Salmoniformes > Salmonidae > Salvelinus > Salvelinus namaycush. The sequence goes on along the minus strand of NC_052307.1, from coordinate 27,823,884 downwards.
GTTCTCCATGTTGTCTACAGCCCACACCCGCTGAGCGGGTGTCCCGGGCAGGCTGCTTCAGCAGCTCCAGGATGTCTGCATCTACCAGCAGAATTGCTTTTTACGTGTGATAAACTCCAACATGGAGGCAGTGCAGGGACATGAGCCAATGGTATAACTCACTGGTACTGTATGTAGCATCGCACGCCAGGCATCTAGGCGCTCTTACAGTGAGCTATACACGGCTGTGAAGTTATGTGGTGTACCATAAAGACATTTCCACATAGAAATACACATTCTGTACAATACATACACAAACTGAAACATGTTCTGTGATTCATACATGTCACTGAAAAATATATTCCTCTCTACGATCTACCAGGCTCCAAAGGGAAATTTCAAAGAAGGGTTTTCAGACTCACTCTTTTCTGGATTACTCATAGTCCGCATCCACTCTGGCCTCGGCATCATTTTACATCATCCTGCTCAAGCGCCCTTCTGAAGACAAAATAAGTATCTTTCCATTTCTGTGACTGATATCCACATGTCATACGTATGTCTAGAGCTAGCAACATTCTATATGCAACAATTATTTATTCAATATTTTCGTCAAAGTTAATTTGATTGGACCATAATAAATGAGAGCACATTCAGGCATTTGTTACCAATTTATGTTCTGACCAATTTATGAAATAATTTCTCTTTTCACCCTTTCACAGAATGCAGTCATTTTGGAAGTTTGATGAAAGGTGCTAAAGCCATCCCTCAAGTGCATTCACCTGGCTTAACAAGCACAGGTACAGCCCAAAGGCCAGAAGGCACAGAAAATGCAAAAACACACACACAGGATGTCATAAGTTTCCCACAGCCAGACGTGTGATGGATGTTGTGGTCACAAAACGAAAACGACACATACTCTGTGAACTTTAGATGTGTAATTTTTCAGATTGCTTTTACAAGTTTTGAACATTCATGTAAAAACAAAATATGTACTATAATCAACCACAATTCATTCAAATTGTACAATTTATCATGGTCCAAACATACCAACACAGTCGTTAAGAGGGCACGAAAACACCTCTTCCCCCTCAGGATGCTTAAAGTATTTGTCATGGGCCCTCAGATCCTCAAAAAGTTATACAACTGCACCATTAAGAGCATCTTGACTGGCTCCAACACCGCTTGGTATGGCAACTGCTTGGCATCCGACCATAAGGCATTACAGAGGGTAGTGCATATGGTCCAGTCTTCACTGGGGCCGAGCTCCCTGCCATCCAGGACCTTTAAACCAGGTGGTGTCCCGTGTGGCTCAGTTGGTAGAGCATGGCGCTTGCAACGCCAGGGTTGTGGGTTCAATTCCCACGGGGGGACCAGGGTTCAATTCCCACGGGGGACCAGGATGAATATGTATGAACTTTCCAATTTGTAAGTCGCTCTGGATAAGAGCGTCTGCTAAATGACTTAAATGTAAATGTGTCAGAGGAAGGCCCTAAAAATTGTCAAAGACTCCAGTCACCCAAGTCATAGACTGTTCTCTCTGCTACCGCACAGCAATCGGTACCGGAGTGCCAAGCTTGGGACCAAAAGGCTCCTGAACAGCTTCTAGCCATAAGACTGTTGAACAGTTCATCAAATGGCTACCCTGACTATTTGCATTGACACCATTTTTTTTTCACTTCGCACTGGCTTTATGCAAAGTAACTGGACTCTACTCACACACTCACACATACTACACGCGTGTGTGTGTGAGTGTTGCAGTAGATTCAAGTAGAAATGTTACATGTACGATTTGCAGGTAGAATGTTACATGTATAACTTTTAAATGCTTCCAGCGCCTCAGTCTTTTAAGCACAGACTATTTATTTATTTTTTTATTTTTTTATCCCCTTTTCTCCCCAATTTTCGTGGTATCCAATCGCTAGTAATTACTATCTTGTCTCATCGCTACAACTCCCGTACGGGCTCGGGAGAGACGAAGGTCGAAAGCCATGCGTCCTCCGAAGCACAACCCAACCAAGCCGCACTGCTTCTTTAACACAGCGCGCCTCCAACCCGGAAGCCAGCCGCACCAATGTGTCGGAGGAAACACCGTGCACCTGGCCCCCTTGGTTAGCGCGCACTGCGCCCGGCCCGCCACAGGAGTCGCTGGAGCGCGATGAGACAAGGATATCCCTACCGGCCAAACCCTCCCTAACCCGGACGACGCTAGCCCAATTGTGCGTCGCCCCACGGACCTCCCGGTCGCGGCCGGCTGCGACAGAGCCTGGGCGTGAACCCAGAGACTCTGGTGGCGCAGTTAGCACTGCGATGCAGTGCCCTAGACCACTGCGCCACCCGGGAGGCCGAAAGCGCAGACTATTTTACACCTGGTTTTGTTTGACAGCACCTTTACTGGGCCTTTAAATTAGTAACTCTTTACAGTTTACACTTAATGGGATAGTTCAGAGAAATAATGTATTCAGACATTTGTTTTCTTACCTCATAAGCAGTCTTGGGACTGCTCTTAAAGGAAAATTCAGCCCAAAAATCTTTGGCTGAGAGTTTCCTTTTGTGAGGGTGGAGACTTCGGAACTCCCAATTTCTAACACGAATGGGCCCAGAACTTAATCACTCAACTGACCAAATTACACAAGATTTTAGTTCTAAGGAGTGACTGCAATCAACACTGGTTTTGGTAGAAAAGTCACTGCCAAGAAACGCTTATGTTAGCATTTTCGGACTAAAAACGTTATTTTACTTAGCATAGTGTGTCTGAAGTTACACATCACACTATTGTGTGACTGTTTTTGAATAAAATGTCCTATATATTTTCTTGAATATCCTCTGTATTGTGTGCTTATTGTTTAACCATTGATATGTTCTAAGGGCCATTTTGAGACCTTAAGGAGAATCAGTTACTGCTGAAATGTCTACCAATTTCATGTCCATCTTTTTGTGAGAAATTACATTGGTCACTCAAAACATTTATAAAGTATAAATAGTCCACACTTTAGATGAGGCCTTACAAAAGAGTTAGTAGAATGACCTGTAATAAACATATAATGAATTATCTTATGAATCATTATTAAATACTTTAAAAGTTGTTTATAAATGTGTGAATAACTAGGTTATAACATTTACAAATGTGGTAGTAGGTTTAATGACTAATAAATGAATCAACTATTCACTAATCCATTATAAATGCTTTATTATGTGGAGTTATTATAAAGTGCTACCAAATAATTATTTTCAATGTGCCACTGGCCAATATAACCACCGTGTGATTAAGTGCTGGATTCGCTTTATAGCTCGATTGACATTTAAAGTCAATGTTCCCACGTTCACAGAGACTACATTCACAGTAAACGCTGCATATGTCGGCTCAATCAGAAATTAGCTATACATTTTAATGCAGATCTTCCACGATACTTCCACGATATGGATTGAATCCAGCCCTAAGTATAGGCTAGTCAAAGAAATAATAGGCCTTAACATACATTTTGTTTCCCACCTTGAATGTAGAGAAATGTTTGTCTCAATGGAAAAAGAATGTCACAAATTTGCAGTGCCTTCAGAAAGTATTTCTACCCCTCGAGTTATTCAACATTTTGTTGTGTTACAGCCTGAATTCAAAATAGATTAAATTGATTTTTTTTCTCACACAATCCAGTAGTTCCCAACTCTGGTCCTGGAGTACCCCGAAGAGCACACATTTTTGTTGGAGCCCCGGACAAACATACCTGATTCACCTCATTGAGGGCCTGATGATTAGTTGACAAGTTGAATCAGTTGTGCTTGTACGGGGCTACAGTAGAAAATGTGTACTGTTGGGGGTACTCGAGGACCGGAGTTGGGAACCACTTCAATACCCCCATAATTTTGTTTTGGGACACTGTAAAGTCCATGGAGAATAAGAACACCTCCTCCCAGCTGCCCACTGCACTGAGGATAGGTAACATTGTCACCACCGATAAATCCACGATAATCGAGAATTTCAATAAGCATTTCTCTACGGCTGGCCATGCTTTCCTCCTGGCTACCCCAACCCTGGGCCAACAGCTCCGCACCTCCCGCAGCTACTTGCCCAAGCCTCCCCAGCTTCTCCTTCACCCAAATCCAGATAGCAGACGTTCTGAAAGAGCTGCAAAACCTGGACCCATACAACTCAGCTGGGCTAGACAATCTGGACCCTCTCTTTCCAACATTATCTGCCGCCGTTGTTGCAACACCTATTACTAGTCTGTTCAACCTCTCTTTCGTATCGTCCGAGATTCCTAAAGATTGGAAAGCTGCCGCGGTCATCCCCCTCTTCAAAGGGGGTGACACTCTAGACCCAAACTGTTATAGACCTATATCCATCCTGCCCTGCCTTTCTAAAGTCTTCGAAAGCCAAGTTAATAAACAGATCACTGACCATTTCGAATCCCACCGTACCCTCTCAGCTGTGCAATCCGGTTTCCGAGCTGGTCACGGGTGCACCTCAGCCACGCTCAAGGTACTAAACGATGTCATAACCGCCATCGATAAAAGACAGTACTGTGCAGTCGTCTTCATCGACCTGGCCAAGGCTTTCGACTCTGTCAATCACTGTATTCTTATCGGCAGACTCAACACCCTTGGTTTCTCAAATGACTGCCCCGCCTGGTTTACCAACTACTTCTCAGACAGAGTTCAGTGTATCAAATCGGAGGGCCTGTTGTCCAGACCTCTGGCAGTCTCTATGGGGGTACCACAGGGTTCAATTCTCGGGCCGACTATTTTCTCTGTATATATCAACGATGTCGCTCTTGCTGCGGCGTGATTCCCTGATCCATCTCTACGCAGACGACACCATTCTGTATACCTCAATGTACCTAGTACCCAATGATATATATAAACCCTGGGTTGATGATTCTATGTATAGACCATTTTCCAGTACACGACACACTGACGTCACACACAGATGCGCGTGCCCACTCAACATAGCTTAGGTTAACGTTTTTATTACTTCTAAACAAAATCACTTTTCAACCAATCACTTTCAATTATATTTTAATTCTTGCTTGCACAGTTGATAATATTATATTTGGTTGTGATCTTTGCAAAATAACTGTTTTGGATACAGCACTTGTTAACTAGAATGCTAACGCTCATTGATATAGGCTGTAGCAAAAGCTAGCCAAAGAGCCATTTTTCTGGTTGAAGTTGAAGTGTTTTTTAGGTATAATGCAGTTGATTAGCTACGATGACCCAAACATCATATTAAACCTCTTTGGGATAGGGGGCAGTATTTTCACGTCCGGATGAAAAGCGTGCCCAAAGTAAACTGCCTGCTACTCAGGCCCAGAAGCTAGGGTATGCATATAATTGGTAGATTTGGATAGAAAACACTCTAAAGTTCTAAAACTGTTAAAATATTGTCTGTAAGTATAACAGAACTTATTTGGCAGGCGAAACCCCGAGGACAAACCATCCAGGGAAAAAAAATTGAGTTCACTGTGTTTTCTATTGGTTTTCTATGGGTAACTAGATTTGAGGCACCTGGTTGCAGTTCCTATGGCTTCCACTAGATGTCAACAGTCTTTAGAAATTGGTTGATGTTTTTCCTTTGAGTAATGAAGAAGTACGGCTATTCAGAATGAGTGTCAAGCCAAGTGGACTCTTTTGTTTAGGGCGCGCGACCTGGAGCTCGCTCCACTTTGATTTTATCCGCTATTGAACACAGTATATTCTGTCTTAAATTGTATCGACGTAAATTATTTACGTTTTAGGATACGTAAGGATCGATTAGGAAAGTTGTTTGAAATGTTTGGACCAAGTTTACAGGTAACTTATTAGATCATTTGTAGTCATGTTGGGCAAGTTGGAACCGGTGTTTTTCTGAATCAAACGCGCCAAATAAATTGACATTTTGGGGATATAAAAAAGGATTTTATCGAACAAAATGACCATTTGTGATGTTTCTGGGACATATTGGAGTGCCAAGAGAAGAAGATCTTCAAAGGTAAGGCATGAATTATATCGTTATTTCTGACTTTCGTGTCGTACCTGCTTGGTTGAAATATGATTTTCATGTGTTTGTATGGTAGGGTGCTGTCCTCAGATAATCGCATGGTTTGCTTTCGCCGTAAAGCCTTTTTGAAATCTGACACGGTGGCTGGATTAACAAGAAGTTAAGATTTATTTTGGTGTATTGCACTTGTGATTTTATGAAAGTTAAATATTTCTAATAATTTAATTTGAATTTCGCGCACTGCAATTTCACAGGATGTTGTCGAAATGTTCCGCTAGATGAACGTCTAGCCGTAACAGGTTTTAAGCAGGACATTCATACGAGCCTTAAAATCCAAACATAATCCATGCACTCATATGCAACATGTAAAATGAGGCTTTTTTTGCTGGCGTTCTATAAGAACTCCCCATTGTTCTGCCACCAACTTGAAGTGCATCGCCCTCGTGCGGCAATGTTTGCAAAACACAGAAAGGCATCTGTTGTTCTTTGAGAGGCTTTGAAGCCATCTGTTGGCCATATTGGCACTCCCCAGTAGGAGCAGTCCTCCATAGGAATTCTACAATATTTAAATTAAATGTTTTCATAGGAAAAATTACATGTATTGAAGTATTTTTGTTGTAGTGGGGACAGTAACTTTAGTAATCTTTTAAAAAAGTATACTTTAAGGAAAATGTTTTTATATATATTTACATTTTAATTTTTTATGTTTAGCTCAGATAATATAATTTAAAAGTATGCATTAAGGTGTCTGTAATAGAATAAATGTAGCAAAAACAAATGCAGACATGAATACATGCCTTTCTAGCTAATAAATGCATGAATAAATGCATTTAAATGCATTTAGATAAGAGGAATACTTATGTATGAATGCTGTTCATTGACTACAGCGTTCAACACCATTGTCCGCTCCAAGCTCGTCACCAAGCTTAGGACGCTGGGTCTGAACACCTCCCTCTGCAACTGCATCCTAGACTTCCTGACGGGCCGACCACAGGTGGTGAGGGTAGGCAACATCACCTCCGCCATGCTGACCCTCAACACGGGGGTCCTACAGGGGTATGTGCTTTGTCCTCTCCTGTACTCCCTGTTCCCCCACGACTGCATGGCCACGCACGTTTGTTTGCTGACGTTTGCTGACGACACAACGGTGGTAGGCCTGATCACCGGCTACGATGATCACCGACTTACACTGCCAGGTAAGTGACCTGGCAGTGTGGTGCCAGAGCAACAACCTCTCCCTCAACGTCAGTAAGACCAAGGAGCTGATCGTGACTACAGGAAAAGAGGGGGCGAGCATGCCCCCGTCCGCATCGATGGGGCTGCAGTGGAGCAGGTCGAGAGCATCAAGTTCCTCGGTGTCCAAATCACTAAAGACTTAAAATGGTCCAAACACCCATGCCCAGTCGTGAAGAAGGCGCGACTATGGCTCTTCGTCCTCAGGAAGTTGAAAACGTTTAGCATGGGCCCTGAAATCTTCAAAAAGTTCTACAGCTGTACCATTGAGAGCATATTGAATGGCTGCATCACTGCCTGGTATGGCAATAGCACCTCCCTCGATCGCATGGCGCTACAGAGGGTGGTGTGGACAACCCAGTTCCTCACTGGGACCGAGCTCGCTGCCATCCAGGGCATCTATATCAGGCGGTGTGGAAGGAAGGCCCGGAAAATCGTGAAAGACTCCAACCATCCAAGCCATAGACTATTCTCTCTGCTTCCACACAACAAGCAGTACCGGTGAATAAAGTCTATCACCAACAGGCTCTTCAACAGCTTCTATCCCCAAGCAATAAGAATGATATATAGCTAACAAAATAGCTACACTGTATATCTGAGTTAACCTTGTATCTTTAATTACCTTTTATTTTAAGTTGTTCACTGTCTCTGCACACTTACAGGGCCCTACACACTCACACACACACTCACTCCATCATATGCTCACTTACACATAGTATGCACATACATGTATACTGACTCTACACACATGCACACCCACTCACATACAAGCTACTGCTACTCTGTTTATCATATATCCTGTTGCCTAGTCAACTTATCCCTATACATATCTACCTCCAGTATTCCTGTAAATTGTAAATATGGTATTGTAACTGACCCTGTACAGTATGCTTATTTGCTTAATTATTGTGTTCTTCATATTTCTTCTTATTTCTTGGGTGTTTTTTCTAGTATTACATTGTTATTGATTATTGCATTGTTGGGTTTTGAGTTTGCAGAAAGGAATTTCACTGTGCTTGTGCATGTGACATAACTTGAAACTATAGCTTCCAAAATATGTTTTACAACGGTGGGGGGAGTGCCAAAATGGAGGAAAGGTGGCTTCAACACAGCGCCCCCAATTAGTAATCTAGTGTTTATACAAATTATTGGTTGTACCCCATGAGAACCCAAAATATAGGCCAATAGAAACTCTCGTTTGTGTTGCAAAACGTTCTCCGTTTGGAGTAAATGGTTTTGAAACGTTTTTCAACAGAATAATGTAGTGGATACACTCCTGGTAAGGAACATTTGACACAGCAAACCATAACATGTGACTCTTGTTTTTTTCGACTCTGCCTAAACCATAAAGAATGATAGAGGACTCTTCTTTGTATCTTTCATATTATGGCGTCCGTAAGTACACGGGCAGTGCAATTGAGGCCATTTCCATTTTGAAGTAGTCCATTTTATTCTTCTACTACTTCTATGAGTTGGTAAACAAACTAAACCGGTGAATACTACCACCTGGAATTAGTTGTTGGAACACGTATAATGCCAAGATTGGCGATGTACTGCCACCTGAAGTTATGGAATGTTAACTCACAAGCATAATTAATTGGCTACAGATGGAATTATGTGATCCTTCCTTAACCCATAGGTCAGGTTTTCCCAAACTCGGTTTTGCACTACACAGCTGATTCAAATAGTCAACTAATCATAAATCTTTGATTATTTGAATCGGCTGTGTAGTGTCAGGGCAAAAAGCAAAACGTGCACCAAGTTTGGGAAACGCTGTCATAGGAAGTCCCACCCAGTTGACAATTTCAAAATTATGAAAGTCCTCAATGGCGCTGCCTATGCTAACATATACTTTGGGGCACTAGAGTCCTCTATCTAACTCTATGGCCTAAACGCATTATTCCGTCTCTAATCTGTGCTTCCGTACTCATAGCCGTCAGAAAGATCATACTACGGTCACTTTTATACAGGGCCGACTGTAAATCATTCTCTGTCCTCCCTTACAATGGCGTTTTTACAATTTATTGTCTTGATCTTCATGGCATCTTTTTGTATTGGTAAGTAGCTACTTGACTAGCTCATATATATTCTTCTATGTTTACAGTCTTTTTGGCAAACCCTTCCTTGTCTAACGAGTCGCTGTCACTATATATTAACAGTTACAAAATTAGACTTGGATTCTGCACAAATACATCAGTTAAAACTGCGCTATGAAGCAGTCGTGCTATTTTCAGATTTTGACCACAGTGCTTTTTTCTTCAATTAGTAATGCCAGATCATGGAAGATATTTTTGCTTAATTCCCACTAGGCACATACTGGTTGAACCAACGTGGATAAACGTTGAATTGACGTCCATGCCCAGTGGGTTTTTCTTTGCAAAACGTAGAATACATTAGGCCTGTTCAATACTTGGGACATGATGCAGTCTGGTTCTTGCCAGATTAGTATACCAGTCTCTTTATGCAACTCCCATTTTGTAGCCCGAGATATAGGTAAATATGAAAAAAGTGTTCTGGTGTCACCTTTCCTCCCCCATCTTTCAGTTCCCGTTTACTGTGCAAATATAGAATACCATATTCGCTGCAACTATTGCAGCAATACATTAGGTCTGTTTTAAATTTGGCACATGATGCGGTCTGGTTCTTAACAGAATGGTATACATTTCTTGAGCTGAAATAAAAAAAAATCACAAAAAGCTTATTTGTCGAAAATGTTGTGCACAAAATTGTTTACATCCCTGTTAGTGAGCATTTATCCTTTGCCAAGATAATCCATCCACCTGACAGGTGAGGCATATCAAGAAGCTGACTAAACAGCATGATCATTACACAGGTGCACCTTGTGCTGAGAACAATAAAAGGACACTTTATAATGTGCAGTTTTGTCACACAACACAATGCCACAGATGTCTCAAGTTTTGAGGGAGGGTGCAATTGGAATGCTGACTGCAGGAATGTCCACCAGAGCTCTTGCCAGATAATTTAATGTTAATATCTCTACCATAAGCTGCCTCCAATGTCGTTTTAGGGAATTTGGCAGTACATCCAAACGTTCTAAATGGCGGAAGAAAAAAAATCTCTGGACAAGTTAATGGAAACATAGCCGTTGGCAAGAGGGCAGAAACAAGACTGGCACCCAGGCTAGTGCCTTGTTCCAATATCTGAATAGAAATGATGTCTCGTACTAAAGTCTGCATCTGACCTAGTTAACAACTTTTATTTATACTAACAAACTAAACTGTGGGATCTTCACAGGTGAGACCATGGTCATCGGTGAGCCTACCAGGCCCAAGTTGGGCATCACACAGCTGTCCTCAGTAAGATATAAATGACTATGTGTGAAACCAACAGATCTAACATGTCTCCTCCAGGACCAGGTTTGATGGAAACTACACCGATTAACTCAAGTAGTTCCCTGTTAACAGTTACCAATTGTATAACTTGTATTCTCTATTCTAGGGAATATAGCCCAGTACTTGGTTCATAAAGCATTCATCACATCTATTGAAAACTCCATATCTTGGCCACATATTTCTAGTAACACCAAGCCTGTTTCACCAAGCCTGTACTTTCACACACTCGAAACAAGTTATTTTTCAACTTCAGAAAGACAGTTGTTGTGGTGTGCATTTTTTCATCAGAGATTCCATACCTGAACTGTAGAGCATGTGGTTGTTAGGTTAGAGATGTAGGGGGTTATGACTGAAAATGTTAATTGATAGTTACTCGCTGACCTCTCACCTCTGACCTTCCCCATCTACCAGACAACTGACATCTGCTCAGACTGCAGCCAGATCATTGAGCTATTCACAGACATGATCTCCAACACTGACACCCAGGTGAGTACCCATTCTGCTGAAGTATGTCTTCTCTCATTTTATTGTTGTAGCCAGAGATAACACCCTGACCAGAAAGTGGTACTTCAAGTAAATATGAAAAAAGCCTTCTGGTCTCACCCCCCCCCCCCCCCCCCCCATCTTTCAGTTTCCGTTTATTGTTCCCATCTCACCCCCCCCATCTTTCAGTTCCCGTTTATTGTGCAAATATAGAATACCATATCTTGCAGCAACTCCCTTACAGTATAGTCAACAGAGACTACATTATGTTGAACTCTGCGCTTGAAACAAAGTCTACTAGAAGGATGTCAAATTGACATGTCATTGTGCATCTCACCCCATAACAAAGTGAGCCACCAATAGTGTACTGTAACTGTATATGTCCCTATGTTAATTGTTTAGGAGCTGATCCACAACACCCTGGATGCCCTGTGTCAGCGCCTCCCCATAGATGAGGCGAAAAGCCACTGTATGTCCCAGGTGCATATGTACCTGCCCCAAGCCCTCCAGTACCTCACTGGCATACTGGTGAGTGCCTGAGAACTGCAAACATGCAGAGAAAGGGAAGTCTGGTTTACAACGTAACCATCCAAAAATGTTCCTACATTGTATCATGGGCAATAATGTTGTTATTCTATAACATAAGGACTTTTCAATTGTCTTTCTCCTTCATATCTGTAGAAGCCAGGTGAGACGTGTATGGTTCTGGGCCTGTGTGCTGTCCGCTCAGAGAGAAGAGCGCCTGAACCGCTTCCTCCCACTTTCACTGACATCCATCTTTCGAATGCTGTACTTGACTCAGGCACCAGCCCAGAGGTGAGTGTGAGAGCTGAACTTTTGTACAGTCTAGGAATGGAAGTCTCTTCCCTGCCCTTCTTTGTTTTTGTCAATGTGTTTTTCTAGTTCTGCATGATTTGTAATTTTTCTGTCTGCACTGAATGCTCTCTCACCAGCTGATCTCCTCTCTAGGTGCAGATCAGCCCACAGTGTACCTTTTGTGTTTATCTTATGAAGAAACTGGAGAGCATGTTGCCTACAGAGAGGACTGAGGTAACTCTCTCAATAAGTCTATATTAAGTCTATATTTTTCTCACAAGTGTCCACACTCACTAACACGCAGACACATTTTGTTGGACACCCTTGACCTTTACAGGATGCCATAGTGAAGCTAATGGATGAGGTGTGTGGCCTCCTACCTGCAAGCTACAAAGACAAGTGTGAGGACTTCATCAACAAGTATGGAAAGGAGATTGTTGACTTTCTGCTGTCGTCAGCCGCCCCTCACTCCATCTGTGCCCTGCTGCACCTGTGTCTGTTCCAGGAGACCCCCAGCATGGGTGAGTGGGGTGATTTGGTCAGACCAGAGCTCTCGTTTCAATCATAAGGTTATATGTGTGTGGTCTCATACTGATATGACTATGTGGGCTACACATTTCCTTTCTACTCTCTCCTCTTCTACCCTCATCGTTCATGCTCTCCTTGATCTGTAGATTATCTCTGTCTCCCTTGGCACTGCTCTTCCACATTGTAGCCCTCTGTAACCCTGACCCTCCTCTCCAGAGATGCCCCTCCCCTCTGACTGTGATTCCTGCCGTACGCTGGCGGTTCTGAGCCGGCTACACCTGGGTCTCAACGCCACTGAACCTCAGACCTCCTCTTTCCTCCAGTCTGTCTGCCTGCAGCACCCCAATGCCATCCCCAAGGTCTGCCCAGCCCCTATGCCCTACATCCACCCCTTAGCCCCTACATGTTTATTTAGTGTATGAGAAGCCCCACAGAGCTTACGCAAGTTTCCTCTACTACCAGTAGAAGGAGAATAGGCCTAAATATAGTGCTCTCTGCTGTAGTCACCGTAAGATATAGCAAAAAGCTTTCAGTTGTGTTTAAAGCATTGACGTCAGTTTCATTGTGCCTGTCTTTGTGTTCTATCCAGTGTGAAATGTTCACCAAAATCTACGGTCTCAGACTACAGAAGGTTCTGGGAAGCCAAATGGATGCTCCGGATACATGCGAGGTAATTAAACCATTCCCATCCAGCCGTAGGAGAGGGTCCTCCTCTGATTCTACAGTGTCTATAATCCCCAGACCACTTCTTCTAATTACTAACCATGACCACTGTCCCATTGACAAGTGGTTTGATTGTGTGTAAGATGACTGAGTCTTGTCTTAGTTAGTATGGGCTCCAGAGTGGTGCAGCGGTCTAAGGCACTGCATCTCGGTGCTTGAGGCTTCACTACAGACACCCTGGTTCGATTCCAGGCTGTATCACAACCGGCCATGATTGGGAGTCCCATATGGCGGCGCACAATTGGCCCAGCGTCGTCCGGGTTTGGCCGGTGTAGGCTGTCATTGTAAATAAGAATTTGTTCTTAACTGACTTGCCTAGTTAAATAAATGTAAAATACGGATATCAGCTGACTATACAAAACTTTGTACTGAGTGTACAAAACATTAGGAACACCTCCTCGTTCCATGAGACTGACCAGGTGAATGGGATGATCCTTTATTGATCATCCCAGTCACTTTTTAAGTCCACTTCAATCAGTCTAGATGAAGGGGAGGAGACAGGTTAAAGAAGGATTTTTAAGCCTTGAAACATGGATTGTGTATGTGTGCCATTCAAAAGGTGAAAAATATTTAAGTGCCTTTGAACAGGGTTATGAGTTTTTCACGCTCAACAGTTTCCCATGTGTGTCAAGAATGGTTCACCACCCAAAAGACATCCAAACAACTTGACACAACTGTGGAAGCATTGGAGTCAAACTGGGCCAGCATCCCTGTGGAACGCTTTTGACACCTTGTAGAGCATGCCCTCGACATATTGAGGCTGTTCTGAGAGCAAAAGGGGGTTCAACTCAATATTAATAAGGTGTTTCTAATGTTTTATACACTCAGTGTATATCTCTTTGTCCTCCAGAGAGCTGATATGTGTGTTGCTGTGAAAGAGCAGCATCTTCTGGGGAAGAACCAGTGTACCTGGGGACCCAGTTACATCTGCAAGGACTTGAAAACTGCTCAGGGGTGTGGTGTAAGTAAACTAGATCTGCCATGGGCCCGGTTTCCCGATGGCAATAGAACGAGTGTTTTTAACGATGCATCTTTCCTACAACGATCGTAGATGTAACATGCGTTTCCCAAAACCATGCAGAGAGAGCGGTCGCTAAGTGTGTCGTTGGAGCGTGTGTCGATACTAGTGCTGCTCTCGGATCAGGTTTCTCCTTTCAAATCTTTAACATTAGAATTATTTCACAATACTGACGGATCAGCACCTAGAGAGATATTTCCACCTACGGCTGTAAATATTGACGTGGCTAATTATAATGCTTACCCAATCAAAATGCACTAAATAACCGATTTGGCACATTATTGCGCACTTGCTAGGCTACACATCATGAAATATTGAGATTAATTAGACAGTAGCCTACAAGTAGCAAAATAACTCGGCCTACATTTCATGTTCAATCAGTTATTTCAATATGTTATACTGTACGTTGCTTGTTTGTATCGACTGCAAAGACATTGGCAACTTTGTATTTGTAGTCAACTTTATTCAACTTAGTTTTTTTTATTGGTGGTCACAGAGACGGATAAACCATGTGATTCCATGTTTAGCGAAGATCTTCTGTGTATAAAAGCATCTAACGACAAACTAACGACAACAGCTGGTACCCTTACAGCTCATTGAAATAATGCTTAATTCCTCCTGAAAAGTGATGAAATTAAAAGCTATTTTATCATGTATACTTGCATGCCTTGGTATGTCATAGAATGAAGCTGTGAAAAGAGATGAATTATTGCTTATTCTACAAAGATATTCTAAAATAGCCTGGACACATTTGTTGGTACCCCATAGAAAATATAAATAATTGGATTATAGGGATATTTCAAATGAATTAGTTTCTTTAATTAGTATCACACGTCTCCAATCTTGTAATCAGTCATTCGGGCTATTTAAATGGATAAAAGTAGTCACTGTGCTGTTTGGTATCATTGTGTGCACCACACTGAACATGGACCAGAGAATGCAAAGGAGAGATTTGTCTGAGGAGATCAGAAAGGAAATATTAGACAAGCATGGTAAAGGTAAAGGCTACAAGACCATCTCCAAGCAGCTTGATGTTCCTGTGACAACAGTTGCAAATATTATTAAGAAGTTTAAGGTCCATGGAACTGTAGCCAACCTCCCTGGGCGTGTCCGCAATAGGAAAATCAACCCCAGATTGAACAATGAACAATGGTGGATGCCAATTACTTTTGTCAGTTTCAAGTTATTACAGAGAATTGTGCATGTTTTTTTGTGGAGGGATGCCAACAAATGTGAGCACGTCTGTAGCAGGCTACGACTTCCTTAGATTTGATTAAGTGCAACGTTAACAGCTTGGTGATTTAACTATGCTCCTACGAAGGTTCTAACGAACTTAGCCTTGAGATGTTTTTGGGAAACTGGGCCATGGTCTTATCTAATACAACCTAAGCTATAAGTAAACTAAAAATATAGTACAAGTCATGTCTGCCGTGGTGTATTGTCTGAAAAACAACTCGACCCACAACAATGTTTCGCTGCCTTATTTCTGATCTGGTTTTATTTTGAAACAACTCCAGATGGTAGACTTCTGCCAGAAGTTGATGAGGAACTAGAGCTGAGAACCACTCCCAGAGTTCTCCCTCCATGGATGAAGCTGATGATTTATCTGCATTTATTAACTGCCAAATATATGTTTTAGTATTGCACTATTGCCTTTAATGACTTTTCTTTGCCACAGTTGAAATTAAATATTTTGTCAATTTCATTTTACAGGTCATCTGATATTGCACTGAGCAATTTGAGTAAAATGTTTGTGTATTTAATTCCTTGATTTTCACTTCTGGTAGGCTGTTGTAGCACTGAGATGATTTGATGTCAGGTTTGATTTGCACTGGGTAGGCTGTTATGAGTACAGTAAGTCATTTAGTCAAGCAATGTAAATAATTGACTTTAAATAATATTGGACCTATTTAAGCACATATCCACAAGTATAACAATTTACATTTGAAATGTGACTTTTCAGTTGTCTGTAATAAAGGTAGGTAATAGTATCTTCATATAAAATCAGTCATAATCAGGAAGAACATAGTACAGTAAATTTAAGTGCCCTGTTGAGAAATCAGTAATGTGAACATTTTAATAATGCATTACCTTCATTTAATGTACAATTGTTAGATTTCATTTTTGTGATCCAACTAAATGTACATGTGAGTATTTATCCTATAATGCTTACAATAGGAACATCCTTTTGCAACCCAAACTGTTTGGTAATGTCAACATTTTATTTCTTGTTTTTACTTCCTTGTTTCACAAATAAAATAAATAAAAGACCCAACCCAAATCAATACATTTCATCCAAAAAGGTAAAACATATAATATTAATGACTGGAAACACATTTCAAAGCTGGTTTATTCCACCATTTACAGTTAGAAGTTGAAGAACAAAAAATATTAGACTTTGTTTTCTCTATCCAAAATCCACCAATAAAAAGTCCTGGTCCTCATGTGGTGGGGGCTTACCCTGAGGTCATCTTGAACAGTGTCCAGTTCCACTCTAGTGGCTTTTTGGGGCTCGTCTGACATCTCTCTCCTGTACAATCAATCTTTCAATGCCTTATTCACGCCCCTGTGTGGTTAGTTGTGTCATCTTCGTTCTCTCTTCTTTTCCAAATCTGGAACACAGAACCACACATCAACATAACTGACAGTTACAGGGAGTCAGTAACTTATCTAGACATAAACCTGTAAATTAGAGAACAGCATATGGTATAATCAGTGGTGAATGTGACACAATAGAGCTTACCTGAATGTATGCCTCCGACAGTGTGATCATCTGGGGCAGGATATCTGTCACCTGCAAGTCCTGGAGCTCGTACCACTTCCCAGTTCCCTTCAGTGACCAAAAAAAAAGGCACACATTAGCACCAATAACTGAACAGGATGAGTATTTATTTCACAATGTCATAAAATACTGCACATCTAAAGCTCTGCAAATGTGCACCTCTAGAGTACACTAGGAGAAAGTTCGGAAAATGCAGCTGTCACTTACATGATGCAGGACATGTATTCTGTATGCCCCCTCAGTGGGCTTCCCATCGTGCACCACGTTGGCCACCAGGTCATAGGTGGTGTTCTTCTCTGTGACCTGTGCCTCTTCTGTCAGGTACTCACGAAGGTCTACGTTCCTGGTCAAGGAGCAAATGCAAGGAGTCAAAAACACAGACATGAACTCATCAGGCTGAGCATGATGCTAAATTACCATTGAGTACATGGGGAAAGTATGCAACAGTCTCTTACGTGATGGGAAAGTTGACGATGGTGGGGTTCTTCTCCACAAAGAAGTTGTTCTTGGTGAACCTCTTGATGCAGAAGATGAGATAGGGAGGCAGCTTGAGCAACTGGAACCTTTTGAGGAAATTCTCTTTGTAGGTTTTATACTCCTAAAAGAAAACAGGAGTGTGAAGGGACCAGAGGAAAGGGCAAAGAGGTGAGGAAAATCAAGAGGTGATAAAGCACTTAAGATTATGTCAAACAGAAGCTGAAGTCTCACAGGCCATCCTTCCAAATCTTGTCTCGTTGACTCGACATTTGAAAGATTTTGCTTAGGATGGGAGCGCTGGCTGTTAACACTCACTTTTGTTTTAATAACCTATGCAGCATTAGTTTTGTATCCTATGGTAGCTAGCTTGATGCAAGTCAGAAAAAAATTCAGAAACAACATTGGTTGGTAGAGCAAGTCATGCTAAATATTTGTTTGGCTTAATAAGTGGCAACGCATCACTAGTTTCCATCTAGCCCACCCGTCACGTTTTTTTTGTTTGAGGCTTTCAAACAAAACGTGAGAAGCCTAGGCTTCTGAGGCTACTTTTCATTTAACTTGGTGGGAGAGATGGTTGGCTTGAAGATAGGAGTGCTAATCCTCTGAGCTAATGTAAGTAGGAGTTTGAGGGCAGTACCTTCTCTGTGTTGCCGTTAAACTTGGCCAGGATGTTGAAGAGGGGAACCTGTGGGATGATGAGCTGCTCCTTCTCATCCTTGTACAGTGGGGCTGTGGGAAGGTCAAGGGTCAGGAAGAGGAAGGTGGACTCTGACATCTCCTCCTGGTACTCCTCCTTCAACAGCAGAGCCACCTTCTCTTCTGGTGGCTGGAGAGAGAAAAGCATGTAACATTAACAATTTAGCTTTTAAAATCTGTAATCATATTGAAGTCATGAATTCACAAGTAAAGATTTAAACTTTGATACAATGATGCAGTCTTCCTTTTACAAAGGTCTGACAATAAGCCACTCGCCAAATCTGGGTGAGGAAGCTTCTTGGAGAATATACGCATGGAACCTTGGAACACTTTGGTGAGGCTTGCTATATTGGCAAGAGATGAGAAAGAAGAGGGAGATATCTTTGTTAATATCACAGGTTGTACAGTGAGGCAGACAACACTGACTTATAAGGACAATGAAAAAGGATTAAGTCATATCCTTCCCCAACATCACTCCCTCGACCCCAGTCATCAGTCCCCTCCACCTCCCACTCACAAGGTTTCTTCTTGGTTCCTCCCAGTGCACCGTGCAGAGCGTTCATGAACCAGGACAGAAAGTCCACAGCATCCCCTGCAGGACAGAGACCAATCAGCAGATTTGCTTATTTGCAACAAAGGGCAACACATACATTTTACTGTACTAAAAACATTTTGTTCTTGAGAAACAAGGCTCTCGGCCTAACTGAATGTGATATAATAAAATCCTGCCTTGCTTGGTGATCTGGAAGTTCTTCTTGCTACACAGCACTACGGCCTGCAACATCTCGTGGGGTGACACGTGGGCCTTGAAGTTCCGGGGGTTCCACAGCTTGCGCATCAGCTCACCGAATCGCTGCACCAGCAGGAACATGATGTCACCAGGTGGCCTACGGATGCCGCAGTAATTCTCCTCTTCCAGAAAGTAGTTCCGCAGTGGGGGCACATTGGACAGGGCCTGAAGGGTTAAAGACAGCTCACCATAATCATTTTACAATTTAGAAATTTAGCAGACGCTCTTATCCAGAGGGATACTTAGTAGTGAGTGCATACATTTTCGTACCGGTCCCCTGTGGAAATCGAACCCACAACCCTGGTGTTGCGAGCGCCATGCTCTACCAACTGAGTCACATGGCTGATCATCACACAGGAAAAGGTTAAGCAGCATGTGAATGGTGAGAGGTCTGATTCACCAGTGGATACTCTGTGGTGGATAACAGTCTTACCTGCAGCACCACATTAGCGTAGTCATTAGCCTTGATGTTGTTGAGCCCCACTATGCCAGGCAGATAGGTGGTGCCATCATAGGCTCGATACAGCTTGCCCTGCTTGTCCAATCCAGAGATGTGCTGTCTGGTGAATGTGGGCTTCAGTACATACTAAACACAAAGAACAAAAATATATGACCACCTCCATTATTGCACAAACCATGGCTGAACATAAACTGTTCAACTTTATTTCAGAACTATTGGTTTAGCACCATTTAATCAGTGCATGTTTGAATTAATGCATCTGACACCTCTGAAATGGTCTTATTACAGGGTTAATGTGTGCAAACCCATCTCTGTGGACCCACCGTGATGTCTTCCAGCGATGAGTCAATGATCTCGTAGTTATCTGGCAGACAGTAGAACTTAAGTGTGTGCAGATTGAGGAACACATGGTGGGTGAACTGCACACTGTGAGTATAGGCATGGGACTTCAGACCTCTACCTGGAAGAGACACACACACCAGTTTAGGTCAAATCATTTCTGAACATTTTTCAGGTAGGGAGGGAGGTAACAACGTTAATCTGAAGTATTGGATGATTTACCTTGGAAGTATTTCCCACAGATGAGACAAGCATAGACGTTGATGTGGGAGAGCGAGATGGAGCACAGCTTCTCAAAATCAAAGTCAAGCACACTCCTGAAGACAGAGGTGTTAGAGGTGAATGACAAATATTACACATTCAGTGTTAAAACCAGTGGACGTTTAACGTTACCTATTGATTGTGTCGAGGTAGGGACAGTGGCGACTTCTGCGATCCTCGGATGAACGGCCAACTTTCACAGGCACTGTAGCTATAAAACAAAGAACATATCAACAAACAATTCAGTGTAACTCGCTAATTTGATGCCTAGCAATGACAACAATCGTAGGTATCTAGTTAACATTAGCTACGTTACACCAGAGATTTCTGTTTACAAAAGGCCTGTGGGTAACACTAACTGAGCTAGAAGTTGCCAGAAGATATTTACTATACCATTACGCTTGAACTGCGCTGAGTTCGGAACACAGTCATGGTTACATTAACGCTTCGAACACACTGACAGCGTTTGGCGCAAAATAGTATGCAGCATCATCTGGATATGTATGCACCAAAAATTCAACATTCACCTTCTGCTACCATTTCTGTCAAGACATCCACGCATACGTATGCACCTCACCGAACACACTGCAAACTGCATCTGAAACGCAGCGTTTCATTGAAAATTAGTGTAATTCTGGTGTGCCAAAATGCAATGATGCTGTCGGTGTGATCGAAGCATAAGACACCGTGGAGCCGGAGCGAGATACGAGTTGGAAAATGTACCTCAATGACAGTGGCTACTGGTATCTAGCATGAGGACGAAAATGACAATTTTCCGGGGAAATTAGCAGTATTTCAATCTTCTCAGTGAAGCGGTGGAGATAAAAGTAAAATTTGGAATTCAGTGGCATATCCCAGCCCTGCATTGTGGTACGTTTTCCAACCTGATGTGTATAAACACTAGATGACGGGGGGGGGGTCGCTGTATTTTTTTTATTTATTCCCCCCCCCCCTGTGGTCGTCACTAGTTACCACAGTCACAAAGTCATACACCCAATTTCGTGGTATCCAATTGGTAGTGACAGTCTTGTCTCCTCACTGCAACTCCATATGGACTCAGGAGAGGCGAAGGTCAAGAGCTGTGCGTCCTCCGAAACACAACCCAACCGCACTGCTTCTTGACACAATGCCCACTTAACCTGGAAGCCAGCCGCACCAATGTGTTGGAGGAAACACCGTACACCTGGCAACCGTGTCAGCGTGCACTGCGCCCGGCCCGCCACAGTAGTCGCTAGTGCGCGATGGGACAAGGAAATCCCTGTCGGCCAAACCATCTCCTAACCCGGACGACGCTGGGCCATTTGTGCGCCGCCCCATGGGTCTCCCGGTCGCGGCCTGCTGCGACAGAGCCTGGACTCAAACCCAGAATCTCTAGTGGCACAGCTAGTACTGAGATGTGAGCTTAACATAAAAACGAAAAATATATAAAACACATTTTCCTTAAAGTATTTATGTTACTGTCCCCACTACAACAAAACAAATACATGTAATTTTGTCCTTGAAACATTTAACTGAAGTAATGTAGAATTCCATTCATTCCTATGGGGGATTGCTCCTACTGGGGAGTTCCAATATGGCCGACCGGTGACTAAAGCCTCTCAACAGCCAATACATAGCGTCAGCAATCCAGGGTTTATATACATAATTTTTTCTGACCCAGGCTTCAATGTGTCTTAATGTAGTTTTTTTTTTACATGTGCAATGTCACGACAGGAACACAGTTGATACTTCAACTCCTGTTGAAAGAAAGATGGCGGAAGTGGATGCCTTGTTCGAATCAAGCAGCGCGTCGAGCAAAGTTGGTGAAGACGAATGTTCTGAATGGCCAACAGTAGTAGCGAAAACTGGAACAAAAAGGAAATTGGAGTATATGTGTATGTATGATAATGAATCGCTTCTTGTTGGGATGCGTTTGTTGAGTAAGGATACATATGTGGGAGACCCGTTTGAGGAGTTGAAAATTGTGAAATATGCTGTGGGAAAAGTGGAGTCTGTCAGAGTGACCAGGAGTGGTCTTATTTTGATTAATTGTATTTCTGAAGAACAGAGGAAGATTGCACTGAGCCTCAAAAGAATCTGGACAACATAAATGTTGTGTTTTGAACTTCGGAGTAGAGCACCCGTCAAAGGAGTCATCTCAGGGGTGAAGACCGATGTTCAGGCTGAATACCTGAAGTTAATTCCTGGTGTGGTTGGTGCCCGGCGCTGACACGCTGGGTGAATGGAGAAAAATATGAAAGTATGTCAGTCCTGACAGAGTATACTGAAGAACGGTGTGTGGAAGGACAACAGTGTTGCAATTGTGGTGGGGATTATGATCCCGGGTTCCTGGAGTGCCCTATAAGGGTGAAGGAGATTGAGGTGGCAAAAGTTAGAGCGGAGGCGATTAAAATAATTGAGAAAACAAGTGACACTAGTGAAGATATGGTAGTGGATGCACCACAGCCTGTAGTAAATGTTTGCTGCCAGTCAAAAGATAAAGGTGGATTTTGTGGTGTTCATTGCCACAGTTATAAACTGTATGGCACAAGTCTCAAAGAAGTCTGGACATTATTGTGGCTGCGGCAGAAATGTTTTTGGGATGTAATGATTTTACATCTGAAGACTTGCAAGGGGTACTGGCTCCGGAAGACCCGCCCTCCCAGGTTCCCTTTGAGCCCGTGTAGGGATCAGATCCGTTTTATTTTTTAACAGAAAAGTTGGTTCGTTTAGTTGATTTTTTGTTACATTTTTGGGGAATCCTGTTTTCACCCTGCACAGTAGGTGGCGGGATGCACATTAAATTGTGCGATCTGCAATATACTATAGAAGTGGGCTGAGTCACAGACGTGATCTTCCTGTCTGGTTTTGCACCCCCTCGGGCTAGTGCGGTGGAGTAGATCTTCGTGGGCTATACTCAGCGTAGTAGGTTGGTGGTAAGTTGATAGCCCTCTAGTGGTTTGGGGGCTGTGCTTTGGCAAAGTGGGTGGCGTAATATCCTGCCTGGTTGGCCCTGTCTGGGGGCATCGTCAGACGGGGCCACAGTGTCCCCCGACCCATCCCTGTCTCCAGTTTCTATGCTGCAATAGTTCCTATCTTACCTGGTGTCCTGTGTGAATTTAAGTATGCACTCTCTCCCTCCCAGAGGACCTGAGCCCTAGGATCATGCCTCAGGACTACCTGGCCTGATGACTCTTGGCTGTCCCCAGTCCACCTGGTCGTGCTGCTGCTCCAGTTTCAACTGACCTGTTCAGACGTGCTACCTTGTTCTGGACCTGCTGTTTTCAACTCTCTCTCTACCACACCTGCTGTTGACCTCTTGACGCTCGGCTATGAAAAGCCAACTGACATTTACTCCTGAGGTACTGACTGTTTGCACCTTCCTCAACCACTGTGATTATTATTTGACCCTGCTGGTCATCTATGAACATTTGAATATCTTGAAGAACAATCTGCCTTTAAATGGCCATGTACTCTTATAATCTCCACCCGGCCCAGCCAGAAGAGGATTGGCCACCCCTCAGAGCCTGGTTCCTCTCTAGGTTTCTTCCTAGGGAGTTTTTCCTAGCCACCATGCTTCTATATCTGCATTGATTGCTGTTTGGGGTTTTAGGCTGGGTTTCTGTATAACATTTTGACATCTGCTGATGTAAAAAGGGCTTTATAAATAAATACATTCGATTGATTAAAGAAGACGTGTCTTAATGTATTGTGTTCCCGACCCCTGTGCAGCTCAGTGTAAACAATCGTAACGGTAGGGTCGGTATCTTCTGGCAAAGCTAGACGGACACTTTTGATGCTGGGATCTTAGCTAGTTAACAATACATTAGTCAGCTAGAACTAGCTACCTACCTACAATGTTATTTAGGTTAACTGGCTAACTGGGCAAGCAAACATTAATATATACGTTTGGAAATAAACACCAGCTTGTTACTAGCTTGCGTTAGGTTATACACGGTTTGAAATCGTTAACTACCTTCGTCGTCATCCAAGTCAAGTTCTCTCTCCCGTTTTACAGAGACCATCGTGTTAATCTTTGTTGCGTATGAAAAACAGAGCTGATAATAATATAACTAAAGCCAGGGTTGAGTTGATTTTACTAGTTGCACACCTCCAAAACTCCCGGTTTCAATATCAAAATGGCCAACCAGAGTTTAACCCCATATGTTCAAGTTGACTCTGGCAAAAACAGAACGGCGGAGATTGAATAGTTCTAAATATTTTTATTTGGGCCTCTAAAGAGCAACGCAGTTTTCAAACAACTTTAAATAATATAATTCATGAGAATAAAAAATGTGAGAGAAAAAAAATAATTTGCAGGGGTAGAAGCTTGATCCGAAAAAATAAATTATGGACAAGCTCGTAACTCCGTGTGCAATTCCAGTTAGACAGCAGCCCAGCCCACTTTGGAATGGTCGTCACTAGTTACCACAGTCACAAAGTCATACACCCCGCCTATTTATAATTTTTATCTTCTTAAAATGTGATTTTTAAACCTTACCTTAAACACAATGATAACCCAATGTCTAACCATAACATTAAATTAAGATCAAAAAGCACGTTCATTTTGGTTTTGATTCGTTTTTACGATAGCCCATTTTGACTTAGTGGATGTGATAACTAGTGGTAAATCCCTTTGAAAGATTGATTAACGTTATGATGCAGCTTGTGGTGTTGTGCATATAAAGAAGTACTAATGTTCCATCTTAAATACTAAATACATTGTCCATCATCTCTCACGATGGAGATTTTGCGGGATGATGAAGAACAAGAGCTCAAATATAAACGTACGGGTCGTTTGGACATGAGCCATGGTTTCTTACACCACATTCGAAGGAACCAGATTGCCAGGTGAATCACTAATCTGAGCTACCATGCCGTGCGGGCTGTATATTTGTCGATCTATTTAGTCAATGTAATCAATTATGAGAGCGTGCAGTTGTTTAGTTTCGAGGGTTTTCTTGATAATGTTGAAATTCATCGCTAGTACGCCTACTCACTCCAACCTCTACTGGGCATGCGCACAACGTCTAACAGAGAACTGCCCCTCTTCAGAGTATCAATACCATTAACAGATATTGCTCTCTGCTGTGTACAACTACACCCATCATGGATATTGTTAGAAGTTGGACACTCACAATCATTCCAATGGTTTGAATTAAATTGCCTTGTTACTCTCTAATTGATATAAATAATGTTTATCTTACTGCAAGATTCAGACACTGACTTATCACTTTGATGTCTTGCAGAGATGACTATGATAAGCAGGTAAAGCAGGCCAATGAGCGTCAGAGGGCCAGGCTCACCACTACCCCCCGACGCCCCCGCCGGCCAGATATCCAAGTGTACCATCCTCGACGTGGAAGTAAGAAAACACTGCTGCTAGTATGAACTTCTGTCAACTTGGAAGACACAGTTTAGTGGTGATGTGTATGTATGTGTCTCCAGATGGATCTGAGTCAGGAGTGGGTGCAGAGACTGAAGAGTGGAATGAGAGTGGGTCGAGTACAGAGCCAGAGACCCATGGAACTGAACTCTTCTGGCTGGACTACCAGGCTGACTCTGGCTGTGTCACCTCCTTCATTGTACACAAGGTCTGTCTGTCTGTCTAGTGTCTATTTTTTTATGATGGTGCTCATCCTGTGCCCTCGTGACCTGTTTCCTGTCTCTTAGGAGGACAAGCCAGAGAGGGTGGTGGAGCGTGTAGCAGAGAAAAATGTTCTGGACTCAGCCATGAGGGTGGCACTGCAGGCCCGGGTTCGAAAGGAAATGGATAAACGTCTGGACAAACGCTGAAGGAAGTGAATGAAGTTAACAGTGATGAGAGGGGGGAGGAGGAGTCAGAGGCCTCTGTTTACCCTCCAGCCAACCCTCTTCCTGTATGTAATGAATGCTAGTAGCAGAGGACTACTGTGGACCCACATTCTGAGGGACTGTTAACCAGGATCTGAATGACGTCACACAGCCACGCCGTCCCCTCTGTGCTAGTGTACAACCATGGGGAAAAGACTGACTTACAGAAGGGTAAAAATGGAGCCGTCCTCACATCTCTTGTATTGGGCTGGCATCTCTGACCCTGGGTCATGTCTGTAAGGTGCCCTGTGAAACTGCCGTTGTCTTGTGGTTGAATGGACCATTGGCTGTCAAACTGCTCCAAAGGACAGAGCTGAGAACATGGGCCCCTATCTGAGCCACACCAGGGTAAGGCTGGGCAGTATACTGTATTTTATAATATACCGGTATTGATACACGGACTGGTTTGGGGTTTTACTTTATCTTCTGCATGATCAATGCAGCACATACAACAATGTTGATGACAACAATGCTGTTTTCATTTTGCTTCTTAATATAAATCTACAAGCATTCTATAATTACACTTAGTTTCTGTTTCTTACATCTGTAAACAGCTAGTTTGACTTTTCTTAGCAAGTTGGGACTAAATCCTGTTAGCCACTAATGCTAATTGCTAGCTAGCTAATAAATGTACTGAATCAGAGCAAACGTAATTAGCTATACAGCCTGATAATACCAGTGATAGTGTAGACCTAAAACAGCATGTTTGTGCAACAGTATCTTCTAAATCAAAGAGGAAGCAAGAATGTTAGCTACATGAAGAAGCTAAGAGAAAACATTCAATGTAGCCACAGATTGAAGGATTCCCTAGAAACACTTATCAACACTTTTGTTCCTAGTTTCTACCCTGTCACAATAACTCCTACCTGGCATGTTCATTAATTGTCATGTCAAACAACACTGTATTCAAAGTGCCAACTATTCTAATTCTATAGTTAGAATAATAATCATTATTTTTCCATAATTCCAACAGTTCACCCAAGTGTTTTTCTCTAAATCGCAAGTCAAATTGCAATTGCAACATTTGGTTAAAAATAAGGCATAGATTGTTTGCCCATATGTGCAGCCTTACGTGGAAATGATCTCAAATGAGTGCAACAAATGCAGAAAGGTATTAAAATGCAGATTTTTTGGGGGGGTGTTGAAGTTGAATTGAACAGTATAAAACAATCCAAATGGAGAAAGACCCATTGAAATCACTTAGAGTGTATGTGTTTCCACCCTAGAGTCATACACTACTCATAAATAACATTTTGAGCTTTTATTATTCTAAAACATAAAATACCGTCCACTTTTTGTTTTAATACTGTGATGTGATATTTTGGCCATATTACCCACCAGAGGCCTCCTTTTTTTATTTAACCTTTATTTCAACGAGGCAAGTCAGTTAAGAACAAATTCTTATTTTACAATGACTGCCTACCCCGGCCAAACCCTCCCCTTACCTGGACGAGGCTGGGCCAATTGAGCGCCGCCCAATGGGACTCCCGATCACAGCCAGTTGTGATACAGCCCAGGATCGAACCAGGGTCTGTAGTGACGCCTCTAGCACTGAGATGCAGTGCCTTAGACCGCTGTGTGCGGCAGTTTCAAGGGTGCGTGCACACAAACCTTGCATGCGGCAGTTTTCCCGCAAAGGTTGGTATTTATACATTTTGAACTATTCCCATGCAAATCTCAGACCATGCGTACCCACAACTTCTAGTTGTTGTCTGATCAACTGTATTGCAAGCAAATATTGTTATTTGGGGGGAAATTGAGGTGTTTGATGCACAGGAATTATAATAATGGTAGGCTAATATCATTAAAACCTATAGGCCTAATTATAAAACAGATGCATTTGTAATTGGTAAAAAGATTGCATAGCAACATGTCACCCAATATATTTTTTACCTTATTATGTAAGCCTAAATCATAATCTTATTGCAGGGCATGTCTCTCCTTTTCTGACATGCCGCTACATAAAATATAATTTAATCTCAACGCCTATACCACGGAGATAGACTCACAATCATGTATTGATAAACAAAATATTTCACAACAATTCATATTTTGCATAGACGTGTGGACTGTAGGCAGCATTTACTTTGAAATTGTTCAATAGAAAATCAATCTTGCAGAATGCGTGGCCTTTTCTCACTGTAGACGTCATGCATTATTTGTTTAAAAAAAGTAACTGCAAAAGATTAAAACATTCTGCCCACACCTCTACAGAAATGTGATCACATTTGCCATTGCGCTTTCCTTTAGCAACTATCACGGCCCAGTTCCAACATCTCCAAATAATACAGCAAATGAGGGCGTTGTTGTTACCATAAAAGGTGAATGGAGGGCATTTTCCCAGCAGAGTTGTAGCGCTCGTTCACACACACATATGGTTTAGCTCTGATTTACCAATGAAAACATGCGTATATGTTCTGTGCGAATGTTTGATAAATCCCAATAATTTGTTTGCATGCAAATCCTAGAATCTCCACGTATGCCAGAATTTAGTTTGAAATGTATGCACGTTGATAAATGAGGCCCCAATCCCCAGAAACTGTGACGCCACCCCTGTGAATGTGTCTTTCACCACACAGTGACATCCTCTTCCCCATAGAAAGTGTGCTGTGTTTACAAAATGTACCTTTTGTTTATATGGATGTGGTTTAAATCCATTGGAGGCTGCTGAGGGGAGGACGGATCATTTTAATGGCTGGAATGGAGCAAATGAAAAGGCATCAAACACATGGAAACCATGTGATTGATGTATTTGATACCATTCCACCCATTAGGCTCCAGCCATTGCCACAAGCTCGTCCTCCCCAATTAAGGTGCCACCAACCTCCTGTGTTTACATTTTATTTGGCAAAGTGATGTGACTGGGATGTCATTGCAGTTATGTATTTTTTGTTGTTTTCATGAAAAAGTTACCATGTTGATTTGCTGTCTGCAGGGTTACATTTGAGGTCACTGTGACTGAAACGATATGGTTGTGTTTTGTGATGACTCAATATGACTAAGGCAGGAGAGCAAATCAATTGGTCGTAGCAGATTCTTGTTTGTGTAAAAAATGTGCCTTGGTCATGACTTCTCTAATCTAATTTATTTTTGATTGGCCTATATGTTCTAAGAGTTTTATTTTTTTATACTGTCATTTTCCGGAGAGATCCTTATTGTTTCAGTATTACATATATTAAATATATTTATTTTCCAAAGGTGTTTATTGTATATTTCCAAAAAATGGTTGGATGTTCACTGTATACAGATTTAGTGTGTGAGTACACAGTTTTGTTAAAGGTGAGCGAGACTGTACGTTACTCTATCCGTCTCTTTCTCCAACAAAAAAAAACAATTTTCCAGGTCAATGTTTTAATTTACGGCCTGGGTGATGTATGGTGAGGGCTGTGCCATTAGTGTGGGGGATAAGGTCATTGTCATGGTTGAAATTCCAGATGTGCTTCATGCAATCCTAAATTATATGGCCAGATTAGACTAGCGAATGTTATGGAGTGAACAGAAAGTACAGGCCTGTATAATGGGAAAATAACTCACGTCTCTCTAGGGGCAATGTAATGTTACTATTTGTCACTAGGGGGCAGCATCTATCATTTTTACTTAGACAGGGTACTGAAATGTTCCAGTTTGATTGATCCAACTTGTATTTTTCCATCTATTCTCCTTCTTGATGCTCTTACACCATTCCCATATTTATACGGTTACAATTTCTCTTTCAATAATGACAGGTGTGAACATGTTTAGACTAGGTTTACACAAATGCATTTGAGTTAAATGCCCTCAACACTTTCATACCCATCAAATAATTATAAGTATTGCACCGCAATGTTACTTATTTTGGAATACTTTTTTGGTTCCTTATTTTGGGAAATTGACTAGCATGGCTAAGTTGTGTAACCAGAGTCAGCCATTGAACCAGAGTGATAGTATCCTGCAACCCTAAGAAGTCACATGGCTAACCTCCATTCATACCACAGGCCTACTGACACTAGTTCACTAATGCAAGGTCATAGAGTTGTATAGAGATCGCAACATTGTATCTTTCCCATTATGGCGTCTGTGATCGCACGACAGCGCCATTGAGGCCATTTCCATTTTGAAGTAGCCAAATTTCATCTACTACTTCTATAAATTGGTAAGCAAACTAAAAGGGTGGATACTGCCACTTGGACTGTGTTGTTTGAACAGGTATAAAGCCAAGGTTGGAAATGTACTGCCACCTGCATTTATGGAATGTTTTCTCACAAGTATAATTAATTGGCTGATCCCTCCTGATGACCTGGATGGAATTATGTGATCCTTCCCTAACCCATAGGAAGTCAGTTGACTACTTTAAAATGGTCCTCAGTGGTGCTGCCCATACTAAAATGTTTTTTTGGGGCACTAGAGTCCTCAACACAACTCTATGTGCAAGGTATGGAAACTTTGTTAGAGATTAGATTAAAGAACTAACTAAATAATGTTTTTTCCTTGATCTGTGGAACAACTTGTTCCTAAGGGACTCAACAATCCCATCCAAAGAAAAATAGAAAGGCAGATTAGAACTAACATTTCAGTGGACAAACGGCTGATTCCCACCATTTGTGGACGATTAATTCATTGTTTTCAGCAATGCATGAAAATATGTAACTTTTATCCCAGAGCCACATGCCTGGCCAGTCTTTGTTGCTGTTACATAAAACCCCTTTTCAGGAGGAGTGGTCTCTGTGATGCTATTGGTGGAACAAGGCCACCCCCCTTTGGACTCCTGTGTTATAAAAGGTTCACATGTTAAGACTGCATGACTGACTAGACAACAATATTCCTCCAGCAATGACGGAATTGTAAAAATAAAACCAGTGTAACTCCATTAAATTGAGATACTGGATGAGATCAGAGATGCATAGATATCAAAAGTTCCTTCTATTATAATTTACAAAAGCATAAAAATCCAATAGTAAAATTAATTATGTTTCTATGGTTCACGTAACCGCATTGCATAACCCTATAAATTGTATTTTTGTAGCTAGAGAAGTTGCCCTGAGGCCACAAACCTATGGGCTTTGAGAGGTAATGAAAAAGACAGACAGATTAGATTAGTGTCATCCATACACCAGAGGAGGCTGGTGGGAGGAGCCTTAGGAGGACTGGCTCATTGAAATGGCTGGAATGGAATAAATGGAATGGTATCAAACATATGGAAACCACATGTTTGACTCTGTTCTATTTACTCCATTCCAGCCATTACAATAAGCCTGTCCTCCTATAGCTCCTCCCACCAGCCTTATTCTGGATGGAAGCACGGCATCAGGCTGGGAGACGCTACTTTTTTTATCCTGCATAGACACCCAACAAACATGACATCTCTACTAATGTTGCATCATACCGTCTACCTAACCCTGCAGAGCCACACCCCTAACCGTGGGCCAAAGAGCCAACTGGACTGATCATGACTTTCTCCATGACCTCACCATGACACTACCCCTTGCCCCTCAACGCCCATTCTTGGAGTCCATTGAGACTCAAGAGAACTTTAGACTCCAACTCTTCATACCAAAGTTTGTAAACTAAGAATGTACAGTAATATAATGTAAAATAACATAATTTCCATAGGTTTTTTGTTTAGTCTCATCTCCAAGGCAGTGGAGGCTTCTGAGGGGAGGACGGCTCATAATAATGGCTGGAATGGAGCAAATGGAATGGCATCAATCACATGGAAACTATGTGTTTGATGTATTTAATACCATTCCACTAATTCCGCTCCAGCCATTACCACGAGCCCATCCTCCCCAATTAAGGTGCCACCAACCTTCTGTGCTCCAAGGCTGTATAAACCTGTCAAACACATGTACTGTCATTTTAACGCTGTTTTTTCTACCTCTTGAACAAAACCCACTTAGCTGATACACATCCTTCCCTAGGTGATAACATTAGCTACAGTATAGTTTTATAACACTACACCCCTTTCAAGAGAGTGTCAACAACAGTCGAATTGTGCATCGACAAAGGTGGCTCAGGCTTGATTAAACCACTCTGCCCCTACCCCCTCCATTCATATTTGTCGGTCACATAGGTATTTTTTGTGTCTCTAATTGGGTGAAGTACTCTTTGAATGGAAGTATACTTTGAATGGTGTAGCAATACACCAAGTCACTACAAAGACACAGGCGTCCTTCTTAACTCAGTTGCCGGAGAGGAAGGAAACAGATCAGGGATTTCCCATGTGGCCAATGGTGACTTTAAAACAGTTAAAGAGTTTAATGGCTGTGATAGGAGAAAACTGAGGATGGATCAACAACATTATAGTTACTCCACAATACTAACCCAAATGACAGAGTGAAAATAAGGACGCCTGTACAGAATAAAAAAATTCCGAAACATGCATCCTGTTTGCATTAAGGCACTAAAGTAAATCTGCAAAAAATGTGTCAAAGAAATTAACTTTATGTCCTGAATACAAAGCGTTATGTTTGGGGAAAATCCAACACAATACATTACTGAGTACCACTCTTCATATTTTCAAGCATGGTGGTGGCTGAATCATGTTATGGGTATGCTTGTCAACGGCAAGGACTAGGGAGTATTTTAGGATAAAAAATAAATGCTATAGAGCTAAGCACAGGCAAAATCCTAGAGAAAAATCTGGTTCAGTCTGCTTTCCAACAGACACTGGAGACAAATTAATATTTCAGTATGACAATAACCTAAAACACAAGGCCAAATATACACTGGAGTTGCTTACCAAGACGACAATGAATGTTTCTGAGTGGCCTAGTTACATATTGGACTTAAATCTCCTTGAAAATCTATGGCAAGACTTGAATATGGCTGACTAGCAATGATCAACAACCAACTTGACAGAGCTTGAAGAATTCAATCAATTTTGAATTCAGACTGTAACACAACAAAATGTGGAATAAGTTTAGGGGTATAAATACTTTCTGAAGTCACTGTAGATCTGGGGTGGTTAACATACGGCTGTTTCTTATTGTGTCTGTGTGGGGGGGGGGGGGGGGGGGGGGGGGGGGGGGGGGGGGGGGGGGGGGGGGGGGGGGGGGGGGGGGGGGGGGGTGGGGGGGGGGGTATTTTGGGTTAATTAAACACTCCAGGCCACTGTTGAACATCTCAAACTAGATGGAAAGTTATAATGGACCTTTACGTTTTCAAATAACTGCCCCTTTTCTGGCCCACAAATTGGTTTCGACGAACAAATTGGTCAGCCCTCCACTGAATTTAGAAATCCTGATGTGGCCCTCAACTCAAAATTATTTCCCACCCCTGGTATACCTAATAGTGAATAAATTCATGGATGTGGTGGATTGAGGCTGCCATGGTGCAGCCATAATGCAAACCCCAGCAATCTAACAGTGCCAGTTAAAAATAGAAGTCTGAGGAAACATTCCTGACGGTGTGAGTGGACAGCAGCTGCAGAGTGTAGTCAATTAGTGGCAGACAGTTTGGACACTAGTCACATGAGTAACTTGAGTATCGAAGCTATTCATGGTCCCTGGTTAGTACAGTGTGTCTGTAGTAATGTACTACCTCATGATCCATAAAATGCGCTTAGGTAGTCCTACTGGAGGTTCCTGGAAATGACAGAGTCAAGGGGAGCCATTAATGTCACAGTTTTATTTGGTGTTACAGGGGAGTAGTTAGACTGATGACCTGGACAGGTTGATCACACTTACAGAGAACCTATTAAATTACTATATGGGATTCTATAAGTAATTATATGAGGTTGATGATCTCTTTGTCTCCGGACATATTCCAGTTCTCAGGGAAGCATCAGAAGAAAACAAAGAATGTAACCTGTGCTTTGGAGTCTTCCTTCAGGGTAGACACGTGGACAAGCCATGTGAGCCACATACAGCCAACCACACAGTAGCAGCCACTCCTGTTAAGGCATAGGTTTGCCAAACTCTTTAGGGAGGCACAAGAGAAGGACATAAAACAAACTAATAAAACCACAAGTCAAGTTTGACTGTTTATGCGTTCAACAATTGTATGTTGTTGCTGTGGCGTTATTTGCATATTGCATCTCGATTGGTCATATGCTAATGAGGGCCTGTGGGAATTTGGGTGTTCACGAGGAAAGCGTCTATCTCACGCTTGTAATGTGAAGGCATATCAAGCTAGAAATAAATATATATAAATAAAGATACTGTTCGTAGTTATTGTACTCACGTATAGACCAGTTAGATTGAACGACTGTTGCCTTTGCCAAGATGGCGATAAACCGAAACAGGCAGAAACAGAATGGTGCCCAGGCTATAGCACAACATTGATACCCAATCTCCTTCGAGATTAGACAGACTCTGGGTTGAGCATACTATGAAATCCATTCATACATTTAAAAACCAGCCAGACAAATACGGTACAATGTAACAGAGCGGTGAACACCGAAGTAATTAGAAGAGAAGCAGCTCAAAGGATTACTCATTTTGAACAGCTAGCCAACCTACTGGTTTGGAATTTTATTAACGAACTGAACAGGATTTGGCTGCTGGTGATAAATGGCCTGCTTCAGAAAGAGTTTCTATTGCCAATCAGACACTAAATGCTTGGAACCAGAGTCAAGAAGGGTCACAAGAAGGACAACGAAGCCGTTGTATTCTTTGGGATGTAGATTACTCTAAGAATTACTGGTAGAAAAATCCGTACAGAAGACAAGGGCGGCCTTTTATTTGTAATCAGGAAGTGAAATATAACTGGGCTAACTAGGGCTGGGAAATGCCAGGAACCTCACGATACGATATTATCACGACAAGACGCAATGTATATATGTAGCGATTCTCACGATTCTATATGTATTGCAATTCGATACTGTGATTTTACTGCGTTTCGATATTTCGCACCATATGTCTTCTGAAGAGGAACAAGAGAAAGCCATGAGTGTTGATCAGTAATGGAAATAAGTGGTGAAAACAAATAGTCTCCATACGTAAAAAGATGGAAAACAAGCTATAAAGGAAAAAATACTGGAGTTTTGGTGCAGGTACAGCCATATAGCACAAAACTAATATTGCAATATTGTCAAAATGATACGATATTTCATCAAAAATAATATGTAACTTGTATTGATCCCCCCCATCACTAGCTAAAACTGTACATTGCACATTAAATACCACCTCCGAAAACACGTTTTACTCTCGAAAAGGACAGCGCTATATGTCCTCAGCCTTTACTGACTGCCTCTGGGTAGCACATTTAGTAAAGCACGGATTTAGTTTGCACGTATAACTAAAACAGATCATTTCGTTTTGGTACCGTACTGTACTCCCTTCCCTGCCTGAAGGAATTATTTATGTCAGTGGGCCAAGGAGGTGTGTCTGCGTTCTGTGAGGTGATTGGTTTACGAACATCTGAAGGTGCGTGTGGTCGGAGTAGTTTTTGCAGCCTAGGCACTGGGGTGTACCCCATGGCCGAGACACAAATTCAACCAAAAACTGCAGTATAACATATTATCCTAAAGATTGTTTGTCCATCAACTTCAACCTGGATTAATCAATTCGTTTAAGTATAAAATCTACTCAGAAAACCATTGGGTGGTTCATATTTAAAAAGTTTGTTAGTCACCTTAATTGTCCATATCTCACATGTAACAAAGTCAAGACGGTGCCACAGTTTCTAATTTAAACCCTTCGCTAAACGGACCAAGTCGATTTTTTTTCTAGAAATCTAAAGGCACAACCTAAATTCGAACCAATGTCTTAAAGTTGAACATGTTATTACTCCAACGGTCCAATCAACCAAATGAAAGTGACCTGCATTTCCGCAGTTCTCCGCGTGAAGACCTAGTTAGCCGTCGTCACCATGACACTTATGATTTTTGTAAATTGTATTTAACTAGGCAAGTCAGATAAGAACAAATTCTTTACATTGACTGCCTACCTAGGCCAAACCCTAACCCGCATGACGCAGAGCCAATTGTTTATCCCATGTGTAACTCTGTTGTTTTTGTCGCACTGCTTTGCGTAATCTTGACCAGGTCGCGGTTGTAAATGAGAACTTGTTCTCAACTGGCCTACCTGGTTAAATAAAAGGTGAAATAAAACTCCCAATCACTGCCGGTTGTGATACAGCCTGGATTCGAGCCAGGGTCTGTGGTGACGTCTGAGATGCAGTGCCTTAGACCGCTGCACCACTCGGGAGCACAATTAGCGGGACACCAGTCCTTTCTTGGACAAAACTGGTCTTTTAAGGTCTGACTAAAATTAGAATATTAATACATTGATTAATCTGACGAATTCTTTGAGAATACATTTGAGTTGTCACCCAGAATAAGACAAGATCTTTTTACAATCAACATTTAATAACACTAAGCAAAATATGTAGAAACGAGTGATCATGAAAAGGTAGGAAATAGAATTCAAGACATGAATATTGAAGATATGATCATCTGAACCAAATCTGTTGTCCTTGGCTCTGGTTAGGCTGTATGGAGGTGAACAAAGGAAAGATGGCAGTGTCCTCCTTTGTCCTGAGTTGAGGGGTTCCTTGGTGGTTTCTTGCTCCATTCCTCTTGAGTTTGGATGGTCCCTCGTGGACTGCTCCTTTGGGTTTTGTCCCCAGTTGCTTTGTCTGATGGCTCTTCCTTTGAGTTGCAGAGGCTGTGCCCTAATTAGCCTTCTTTCCTTGAATGTAGTCTTAAAATGTACCGGTCAGGCTACACTAGCTCTTTAAAGACTACGTCTCCTACAGGGACCATTTAGTGCATGGGCTCTTCAGTCACAATTTATGTACCGAATTACAGGTACCATCCCCCTCCCCCCCCAAAAAGTACTTTGCGTAACTTATCAGTTCACCAGTTCTTGCCATTAAAGCTGAAGGTCCAGGCCCTGCGGTCAGCCTACTGAAGATGGAGGTTCTTCTCCCTCGAGAAAGGTCCAGCAGGATAAGAGGCTAAGAGGAGGAGCAGTGCTTTTTCTAGTCCTGTGAGGTAACATGGCATCACACCTAGATGTGAAAGGCCGCTTCTATAACCCGTGGTGCACGTTTTTGTCCTAGCATTACACAGCTGATTCAAATAACTAATTTAAGCTTTGAATCAGCTGTGTAGTGCTAGGGCAAAACATGCACCCAGGGGTTGGGAACAGGTCAGAGTATGGAAATTCAGTAGTCCATAGAAGTTCAGCATTAGACAAAGGATGGTTAACATATGACATTAAAACCGCTTCATTACATCACCTACAAGTGTGATCGGTGATTTCTATTGGAGAAGCAGTCTCTGCCCATCTTCATACTGTACCATCTGACAATACACAAGTCACTATACAGGTGTAAATTCCCACCACAATATTTACCATTGCTTGTTGACTAAATACATTTGACCTTACAAGTCACTGTGCTGGGGAAAACACTGGCAAAGCCATCATAAAACTGTCGAAGACTTTGGAATCACCTTTCAAGGCAAAATACGACCATTGCATTACTAAAGGGCAGTAATGTCCCCAGGGGTTTTCAGGTTAAAAAAAATAAATCTGTGCTGCAGACCCAGTTATGGAACAGGTGTACTCAATGGCTCAAATACCCAGAAACACACGAATAATGCCAAATTGCACTGCCATTTTTCATATTCACCACCCATGATAGACCTGACTTTGATAACACCAGTCGCTACTTATTGATGGATTTGTGTGGCACCACTGGTCAAAGATAATTCAATGTGCACAAAGATCTAGCTACAGCATACACTGACATTTAATGTATGCATTTTAAAAAGGTTATGCACAAACTGACAATGAATGACACCAAAAACATGCTTCATGAAGGAAAGCAGACATTTATTGCAGATCTTTGACATGAGAAATCAGTATCTAACCTCTGAAGACATAAGCATTGAGACAAGATACCTGTTCCTCAGGATGTCGGACCTATGTTGATGAAGAGCAGGAGGGGAGAAAGTACAAGGGGGAGGCACTCTTACACTCAGTAGCCAGAAGACTAGCCAGTGTCAAAATATTAAAAAGCACCATGGGAAATCCTATCCATACAAACAAGTGACAGCTTGTAAACGAGGCTGGTTTCTCTGTACCACACCAGCCAAACGTTGCCATCTCTATGGAAGGATAGGGGGGGGGGGGGGGGGGGCTAAGAATGGCCTCATTGTATTGACTATACATGTCTGGTCAAGACAATCTCACCCCATTAAAACCGCAGTCCAAAATACTCATCACATCAGCCATTGAGTTCTGTGGAGGTAGACCAAAGCTTTTCTGTAGGACACTTTGGAACCACTGACAATGTTACCTAGTTACAGCATTCAGTAAAGTCTGTGAGATAAAAAATAAAAACCCTTTGGGTTTAAGCTGCCTTCTGAATCCTTGGCTTCTCTGTATCCACACCAAGATTCAGAGAACAAATAAATATTTGAATAAGGTGTTGTGCCAGTAGTAAGAGCTCTTCATTGTGGCAAAGACGGCTTTCCTTCAGGATAAAGACGGTGGTTTCTCTGTAGCTACACCTGCCATCAATACCCAAGGAAGAAGAGCCTTGACCTTAAACCATTTTGAAAAAAAAAAACCTTTTGAAGGAGTTTAACATGACAAGCCAATAACAGGTTTTAAACAATCAAGTATAACCAACACCCCTACAGGCCTTAGCAGTGACATAGCAGCTTCTGACTTTTCTGTATTACGTCAGAACAGCGCAGACATCTGCAGGGGCATCCCAGATTTTACTGCGTATATTCAAGAACATTACTTGAAAATAATCAAGATGGTCTCATTTCTCAGCCTGCAACGCATAGCATTTCTTTGAAAATAGCAACAACTACTGACGCTTAACTGTTCCATTCTTGCATCCTCAACAAATGATAAGGGGAGTGAAATAAAGCTTCAAAAGGGATTTGGGGTGGGTCACAATACCAGAAGTAAGTGTCAACCAAAGGGAAACGATTAAGTGGCAGGGGGCCTTCAGTAGCACCAGTAAATTAACATGATATCAACATGTAGCCTTGGTAAGTCAGACTTAACTTTGGAATATTTTGCGTCTGTTAAGTATAAGGACAGCTAGGCCCAAATAACATTACAGTATTTACAGTTCCTCAGTCATGCTGGGCAGGGTCTAGGCGTTGTAGTGTGAAAGACATCAATGGAAGAGGAAGACTAGGCTAACCGCATAAAGAGCCTAGTAACACTGTACAACAAAGTGGGACTTGAATGGGGCGCAGCTTAGAAGTCGAGGCAATAAAGGGAGCAAGACTGCTACAGCTGTATTTGATCAAAATAAAGCTGTGATATTTTCTTTTATTTAACTAGGCAAGTCAGTTATGACCAAATTCTTATTTACAATGACAGCCTAGGAACAGTGGGTTAACTGCCATGTTCAGGGGCAGAATGACAGATTTTTTACCTTGTCAGCTCTGGGATTCGATCTAGCAACATCCGGTTACAGGCCCAACGCTCCACAAGGTGGATAGAGAATCTATAGACTGACTTTCACA
This sequence comes from Salvelinus namaycush, assembly GCF_016432855.1. Classification (NCBI taxonomy): domain Eukaryota; kingdom Metazoa; phylum Chordata; class Actinopteri; order Salmoniformes; family Salmonidae; genus Salvelinus; species Salvelinus namaycush. The sequence continues at coordinate 27,784,723 of NC_052307.1, read as the reverse complement.
ATTGTTCCCATTTGAAAGCTGCAATTTTACAACATTAAACACTATTAGAATAGCCTATTTGAGAAATACGCTTCATAACTAACTTGCCTTACTGCTTTTGATAAGCCAAATCCTACTAATTAAAAATGGCCTGCAATGGCAAGCTTCGCAACTAAGGTATGTTCAAAACTACTGATTCGATTTTTCTATTGTTTGTTCTACCTCATTACCTTAGGCCAATCATGTTTAGGTCATTCAAAAACACCTAAACTTTGAGCCTTGAGCACCGTTAGATAAATTCATTGAAATAGTGGCAGGAGAAAACCTGCACGCATAAAAACTGAAGTCATATACATATGAAATGTAGAGAAAATATAAAATTAACTTTAAAATAAACACCAAATCTGCAACAACAAAAAAAACAAAGGATGAGGCTATATAGCCCAGATCCTCCAACATTGAGGGGGGAAACAATTCGACTGGACATACGGCAGTCGGAATGCCATCATTGAAGTTGTTTTTGGTGACCTCAAAATGGGGTGTTGAACAAAACAAAGTCAGTGATTAGATCATCCCTAACCAAATCAGAATACCAAAGTCAATTCGCTACCCAGGTGTGTTCTGGCTTTGGACCAACCCATTGTTTTCTGGGACCAATTAAAGGGAAGGGTGATACCTAGTCAGTTGTATAACTGAAGAGTCCTCCGCATTTAACCAAAGCCCTCTAAAATCAGAGGTGCGGGGCTTAATCGACATCCACGTTATCGGCGCCTGGGGAACAGTGTGTTAACTGCCTTGCTCAGGGGCAGAACAGATTTTTACCTTGCCAGTTCGGAGATTTAATCCAGCTACCTTCCAGTTAGAATGCGTTCTAGAAATCGGTGAAGTATCCAAACTCAGTGCGGAGAAGAAACTACGTCTGTGGCGTAGTGTTTGGCCGGAGCAAGGAGTTTGGGTAGCCAAGCATGAAAATCTTAGCCCCGTCTAAATTATGCTCTTGCATTCAGTAAGTTGCTTATAACATTTATTGAAATAGGTTATGCAGGCTATAGCAAAGGAATAGGCCACTTGGCATGTCCTTGCCTGGCCAGCTCTTTACAGCGTGATGCCAGTCAAGTTGAAATAGGCTAGTCATTGGTCACGGCACAATATCGCCGTCAATCATATTCAATATTGTAAGGAATAGGTTTTTCTATTCAAAACCCTAATAAGTACTTTCAGATTTTCATAACTTAATTGTTAAAAATCACTTGTACTGTTCACACTTAAGTCCACAATGTAGGGGGGGAAGAGGTTCTAAGTGTTGCGCTAGATGATCAGCCAATTAAAATCAGAAATTGTTGTCCGCACCTGCCATAACCTCCATTCAAGTCCCTTTCTGATGCGCTGTGAAACCAGACAAGTCAACAGAGCGAGACAGCTGGTGGAAGAGATTAGCTAGCTAACATATTATCCTCTCAACATTACTTTCCTGAAATATTTTGAGAATGTTGGTAGTATTACATTGACCACTAACAGCAAAAATGCAGTACAGATGACTGGAGAGAGGAAGTAGAAAGAGGGTAGGGTTCTAATACCCCATTAACAGGGAAGGGAGTTAAGGGCCTTTCACCCCCAAGACCATGTAAGCTTCTCTGTAGTATACACCAACAGGCCTGGGGGGGGAAAAGCTTCACAAGTTTAGTATTTTAGCTTTTTGGGCATCTCCCATGGGAAGGAGTCCCGGCCAAAGTGGCCGTAGGCAGCGGTCCTCTGATACATAGGCTTCTTCAGCTCCAGCTCCCTGGAATACACAATCAACTCATTTAGCAGCCCATCACAGGAAAAGCCCTAAGATCAACATAAATTCTCAGCCATAATGTAGAAGGGGAAAAAAATCAATTAAGAAAAGGCAATAGGGAGTGTCGAGAGCCATGGAAAGAAACAATCAGAAAGGTTCATTAGGCCAGCTAGTAAAGAGGGGGGAGGAAGGGATAAAGCATCAACACTTACCCTGCTAACCAACTCATCCTTGAGCAGTGTGGGGACTGGAGCTTGGAGATTGAAAGCGCACTGATCCCATTTATGAAATGTCATTGAACTTTAACACGGTCTGAGAAACCAATGACCTTTCAGTTGGATGTGAGCAGGAAACCCTTCATCGTGCTGGGTATTTATCATGCCATCTGACAGATCGGACAACCTCCACTGTAGCTCTCGAAGCTTTAACCTTTGGCATTACATACTATACTTCACTGGCATTTAAAGCAAGACAGTTTGCCAATCCTGATATTCCACCCCTGCCCAAACTGATCACAACCCCAGATTGCTGCTTTCATACGTGTCAGTAGCTACTGGGTATGTCATTAATCACAGTAGCGAATCATACAGTAAAGGGTTAGAACCATCTGAACACCAGCTGACAGCTCAGGCAGAACAGAAAGACAGGAAGCGTGAGTTAAAGGCGAGTGACAGAAGGGGCAGATTCAGAGAGGCACACAACTTAAGGGGTACACTTTACCTGACAATGACACCAGGACGAAGGTCAAAGTTTCTCTTGACGATGTCCAGTAGCTCCCGCTCACTCTTCTGGGATGTGCCATAGTGGAAAATGGAGATTGATAGGGGATGGGCTACTCCGATGGCATAGGCAACCTAATGTATAATCGTGAGCATACAAACATGCAGACTTTAGGTTTGATTTCGTGGCACCCATTTGTGACTGATTTATGTGTAGTACATTTGGAAAATATTCAGGCCCCGTCACTTTGTTAAGTTAGAGCCTTTGTAAACAAAACCTACACACAATGACAAAGCAAAAACTGGTTAAGAAATTTAAGCCAAACTTCCAAAACCTGAAATACCATTTGCATAAGTATTCCGACCCTTTACTCAGTACTTTGACGACCCCCCTTCGGCAGCGGTTACAGCCTCGAGTCCTCTTGGGTATAACGCTACAGGCTTGGCACACCTTTTCTCCCATTCTACTCTGCAGAACCTCAAGCTCTGTCAGGTTGGATGGGAGTGTTGCTGCACAGCTACTTTCGTCTATAGAGATGTTCGATCAGGTTCAAGTCCAGGTTCTGGCTGGGCCACTCAAGGACATTGAGACTTGTCCTGAAGCCACTCGTGCGTTGTCTTGGCTGTGTGCTTAGGGTCGTTGTCCTGTTGGAAGGTGAACCGTCGCCACCCGTCTGAGGTCCTGAGCACTTTCTCTGTTCATCTTTCCCCTCGATCCTGACAAGTCTCCCTGCCACTGAAAAATATCTTCACAGAATGATGCTGCCACCACACGTCACCGTAGGGATGGTATTGGCCAGGTGATGAGAAGTGCCTGGTTTCCCCCAAATGTGACACTTGGCATTCAGGCCCTAGTTCAATCTTGGCTTCACCAGACCAGAGAATCTTGTTTCTCATGGTCTGAGAGTCCTTTAGGTGCCTTGTGGCAAACTCCAAGCGGGCTGTCATGTGCCTTTTACTGAAGAGTGCGTTACGTCTAGCCACTACCATAAAGGCCTAATTGGTGGAGTGCTGGTTGTCCTTGTAGAAGGCTCTCCCATCTCTACAGAGGATCTCTGGAGCTCTGTCAGAGTGACCATTGGGTTCTTGGTAGTGCTGCACCGATATGACATTTCCTTGCAAAAACAATAACCGATATTTAATTTTATCAGCCTTAAGCATTCTAGTACAGTTAAATAGTTCACACGGACGCAGCGGTCTAAGGCACGGCATTTCAGTGCAAGAGGCACCACTACAGTCCCAATGTGTGAATCCAGGATGTATCATAGTCCCATAGGGAAGCGCACAATTGGCCCAGCGTCGTCCGGGCCATCATTGCAAATTATAATTTTTTCTTAACCTGTTAAGGCTAGGGGGTGCTGTTGTCACTATTTATGGAAATCGTGTAATTTTTGAAACGGCTTCCTACAAACTTCTTCATCGTACAATATGCATATTATTATTATTATTGGATAGAAAACAGTCTATAGTTTCTATAGCCGTTGAAATTTTGTCTCTAAGTGGAACAGAACTCATTCTACAGCAATTTCCCTGACATGGAGTCAGATTTCACACATTTTGGCCCCTGTTCTGGAGTCAGTTTTAAGGCCACTGTTATTCCTATGAGTATACGGACACTGCTTACGTCTTCCCCTGGATGCCTTTACGTGATGACGCTTTGAACGGTATCGATTGCCCAATCACAGCCACTATAAATGAAAAAATCCTGTAGGTAGGACCTCTTTTCTAGGTGCGTCATGCGCGCGGAGGATACCGACCTACTGTTTTTCCAAGCATTAGTGTAGCCTGTTATATTTCTCCGGTCATATTTTTACTCGTTATAGGAGTTAAAAACATCATAAGGTAGTTAATTTAAAGCGTTTTATAGCAATTTATATCCGTTTAGTGCGATTTTGGGACATTTATTTCTGAGCCACTGTGAATCTCTGGGCACCGTTCCAGTTCATGCCGAACGCAATGTGCATTTCTGCATGGCAAGAGGACAGCTTTCGACCAAAAGACGATTAGACCCAAGAAAGGATTCTTTGCCCAAGATTCTGATGGAAGAACAGCTCAAAGTAGGAACAATTTATTATGATAAATCGTGTTTCTGTCGAAAAATGTTAGTGGCTTAGGACGCCATCTTTTTTGACGTAGCTTCGCTTGGCGCAAACTGTATTGAAAAGTAAGGATAATTTAAAATGTAATTCCGCGATTGTATTAAGAATTAAATTGTCTATCAATCGCTGTCCACCCTATATTTTTTAGTCACGTTTATGAGTATTTATGTATACGACTAGATCACTGTCTAATATGGCGCACGGCATTTTCTGACCAGCTCGGCTACTTTTCTCATTGTATAACCACGATTTTGGTGGCTAAATATCCACATTTTCGAACAAACTGTATATGTATGTTGTAATATGATGTTACAGGAGTGTCATCTGAAGAATTCTGAGAAGGTTAGTGAAAAAATTAATATCTTTTGGCGATGTTGACGTTATCGCGCTCTTTGGCTAGAATCAATGCTGGGGTAACGTTTGCATATGTGGTATGCTAATATAACGATTTATTGTGTTTTCGCTGTAAGACACTTAGAAAATCTGAAATATTGTCTGTATTCACAGGATCTGTGTCTTTCGATTAGTGTATGCTGTGTATTTTTACGAAATGTTTTATGATTAGTAATTAGGTAAGACATGTTGCTCTATCTATTTATTCTAGTCGATTTGTGACGGTGGGTGCAATTGTAAACTATGATATCTACCTGAAATATTCACATTTTTCTAACAAAACCTATCCTATACCATAAATATGTTATCAGACTGTCATCTGAGGAGGTTTTTTCTTGGTTAGTGGCTATCAATATCTTAGTTTAGCCGAATTGGTGATAGCTAGTGGTGTTGGTGGACAAAGAAAAAATGGTCTCTTTTGCTAAGGTGTTTACCTAATAGATTTACATAGTGTCTTCCCTGTAAAACATTTTAAAAATCGGACATGTTGGCTGGATTCACACGATCTGTATCTTTCATTAGCTGTATTGGACTTGTTAATGTGTGAAAGTTAAATATTTTAAAAAAATATTTTTTTTGAATTTCGCGCCCTGGCTTTTCAGTGGGGGGGGGGGGGGGTGCCGCTAGCGGCACCCCAGTCCTAGACAGGTTAACTGACTTGCCTAGTTAAATAAAGGTTACACACACCCTGACCAAAAAGTTCGCATTTACGCATGTCCCCATTACCAGTAAAACCTTTCTTTGTTCAGTCGTTTCATTCTCAACCAGGATTTCTATGGAAGGCCTTTTGGGTCTTTGCTCGTCAACTAAGGTTATTTGGCGTGTCAAATAAGCTTGCTGACCAATCAGGACCTGAATATGACTGCACGTCACATAATAATTTAACGCGTTTATTAACTTTGTACGTAGTTAATGCACATGTCACAAGTCATCGATACATATGCTATGATGCTGGTAAAGTCCACGTACCTACAGTGCTGTTCATAAAAAAAAATAAACTAGCTAGCTCATGGATGCAAACAATGTCCTTCCCCAAAAACATAGCAAAACGACATCTGTTTCAGTAGCTATAGTTAGCCAACTATATAGCTCGGTGTCATCTAAAATAACCCTAATTTATAAGACAGTTCTTATTTCATTAATGGTGGTCGTACCATCTATGTGAAGCTAGCCACAATAACGATTAGCCACAATAGTGGCCTTTAGGTTTAGCCTTCAAAATAAAAGTATGGCACACTTCCATTTGTATTCACTTGCATCACTGGCAATGACATGCAGTTTGCCTTAAAAATGAAAGTGTCATTGACAGTGATGCAAATGAATACAAAGAGTAGAATTATGCCACACTTATTTTGAAGGCTAAATCCAAAGTCCACTATTGTGGCTAGCTTCACAACACAACCTGGTCGAGCATCACTAGCCAGATAAAGCTAGCTGGCCGCTTATAACGTTAGCTTTGGGCAACAGGGTTAAGTAGCTGGCTAGATATTTTCATGAACTGAAGTTCAATTTAAATAGGCAAACAAGTGGCAACCTAGCTAATACTTACAAGGATTCCTAAATAATTTCTAAGAATGAAAATGACTGCAGTTTCTACTGGTCATTGTTTTCCGGCTTGTTGTATTGTTGCTAGCTACCAAGTAGCTTGCTAGTTACCCTAGAAGTTGCGGTCGAACAAATGATGCTTTATTACCAAAGCGGTATTGTAAACACATCGTTCATGGCCGGTGTTTACAGACTTATGTACAGCTTTGACAGTGCTACTATCTTTGACAAGCAAAGTACCTAAATGGCTTTCCATAGCATGTTGTGAAGCTATTACTGTGAAACTCCGGTAGGGCAACATCTGAAAAATAGCGCACTCGGTAGTGTGTACCGGTGCCCGACCAGTCGGCAAAAGCCAACATCACCCACAACAGAACAGTTGATTGTCAAGGGGAATGAATGCCATAATCTTGTCTTTAATGGATTTCGCCTTTGAGTTCACTGAAATTCTTACTCTTTCAAATGACTGCTTGAGCCACACAGCAGACATTGTGTGCTAAGTTAATGCTGTGTTGACCATGTAGCACAATTTTACGTGGCGTCATTATGTCATGTACCTTCGTTATACAAGTTAGCTTTGAAATCGTTTTTTAATGTCGGGGCGATACAGAAATTGGCATTTTTAGCTAATATCGGACGATTCCGATATGTACACCGATATAGCATGCATCCCTAGTTCTTGGTCACCTCCATGACAAAAGCTCTTCTCCCCAGAAGACAGTTTGGCCAGGCAACCAGCTCTAGGAAGAGTCTTGGTGGTTCCAACTTCTTACATTTAAGAATGATGAGGCAAGTGTTTTTGGGGACCGTCCCCATATGTGCCGCGACACAATCCTGTCTCTGAGCTCTACGGACAATTTCGTCAACCCCATGGCTTTGTTTTTACGCTGACATGCACTTGTCAACTGTGGGACCTTAGACAGGTGTGCTTTTCCAAATCATGTCCAATCATTTGAATTTACCACAGGCGCACTCCAATCAAGTTGTACAAACATCGATGATTAGTGTTAACAGGCTGCACCAGAGCTCAATTTCAAGTCTCATAGCAAAGGGTCTGAATAATTATGTCAATAAGGCATCAGTTAATTTTTAAAAAATGCATTAAGATTCTAAAGACCTGTTTTCACGTTGTCATTATGGGGCATTGTGTAGATTGACAATTTTATTTAATCCATTTTAGAAGGCTGTAACAAAAATGTGGATAAAGTGAATGGTCTGAATACATTCCAAATGCTCTATACATGAGGTGCATCAATATCAGTCTCCTTATTAGGATCACCCTGCCCTCACCTGGACAAGGACCCGCTTGCACAGCTCAGCCTTCACCAGAGACTTGGCCACCCAGCGGGCAGCATAGGCAGCAGAGCGGTCCACCTTAGTGTAGTCCTTCCCTGAGAAGGCTCCTCCACCATGGGCACCCCAGCCTCCATAAGTATCAACAATGATCTTACGGCCCGTCAGGCCAGCATCACCCTGCAGGGGAAGGAGTAATGGTTCATACTGAGTCCTTTTCAATTTACCCCAAAATATTCTGGCGTAGTAAAAAAAATATGGATCAAATCTCATGTAAAAACACTTAATATGAACAGTTAAACAAGCCCATGCATCAAAATTACTTTAGCGTTTGCCCCTTCAAGCACATACCATAGATGCCCAGTCCTACCACTACTTATCAGGGTTCCTATACATTTTCAGATGGAATTTCAAGACAACAATGACAAACAATTAGAGGCATCTTTATGTACATAAAAAAAGGTAATGTGGTATTGACACTGGGAGGCTGCTTTGTGAGCCTGTGCACCATCTGTCATTGTGCAAGGCACTTAGATTTTCTTTTTAATATGCCTAACTACATTAACTTTTTCACTCTTGAGTTCCAAATATCTCTAACGGTCACCCCAGCGTGAGTGGTTTTAAGAATGCATCGTTCCAAAATGTGATCGTTATGCAACAGGATAGTTAACACGCACTGCCTGCTAAATATCTATAGGCTGTTTTCTAACAACTTCTATTTTCTAACAGTCTGAATTGAGGTGTTCCGCCTCATTAATTCATATAGAATTAATCCATTTCAGTGTCAGACAATTTGTGTTTGAGGCTTTACTGAGCCGGACAAAGTTCCCTCCCCATTATTTCCGCACATCAAGTATACAGACATTTGCACAGTCCTGCCCTGCCCATTTTCTGGCTGGCACTCATTGCCTCCATTGTTATCCTTACAAATAATATTGGACATGTGCGTTCCTATCAAAGTGCCTTATTTCCTGTATATCATGTTGTCGTTTCGATTGTAGTATGCATGTACGGAGCATAATATATTTTAAGTTTTATTCACATTTAGGTACTGGTGACAAATAATACCTTCCAATTTTTGTATGATTGTAATGCACACCTATGATGAGTGTAAAATACTTTTGAAGGTTGTACTGATTATAATGAGCTAATGCTAAGCTATTCGCCATGTTTGTTGACATTCTACAACGCATTCTGGGTGTAACTTAAACATCTGTAAGACTAAAGATGTTATGAGGTGAAGGAATGGTTCACTCATCTTGCGAGTAAACTTCCGGAAGTGAATAATCGTACACACACACCAAAGCGGAGGACACTTAACAACCAACTAGGTATCCCCTTTCCCTTTAACATGCATACTACAAACAGCCCAAACTCATGTCTCCTCTTATCTTTGGTTGATGTGAAGAAAAAAAAATATGGCGGTGTGCACAAACTACCCATCATCGGATTACTTTAGATTTCTAGAAAAGTGTTTTAATCAATTATTTCAATCCATGTTGATCTCACCAATGATTTATAGTAATTGCTATTGCTAATTCGTATTGTGTTTTAATGTCAGCCTAGAGTTATCTAAATATGACCAGTTGTGTTACGTCAATTTTTCCTCTGTTAGCGCTAGGTCTAATGTAGCCTACATTTCCCAGTTTGGATGATTGTGTATACTGTCGTTACCTCTGTGAATGTCTGAACATAGCATCCAAAAATAAACTGGTCACATTCAGTACATGACTTTGTAAGGACTGTAAAAAAAAAATTTTTTAAACACACCGGTTTGAACGTATGCTGCAGGGGCCACTAGAATGATCACACCCATTTGTTGGTACATGTTAAAAAGTTAATAGATATGAAATACATTTCCATGACTTCGCCAAAACTTATCAAATTGTATAATTTCCCTAAACTTTTCCAGGTCTGGAAAACCATTTAAATTCAACGACTTTTCCAGGATTTCTGACTTTTCGAACCCTGACTTATAGTCTCACCTGTGGGCCTCCGATGACGAAGCGGCCGCTGGGCTGCATGTGGTAAATGGTGTCATCATCCAGGTAAATGCAGGGCACCACAGCCTTGACGATCTTCTCCTTGAGAGCGTCGCGCATCTCGTCCAGGCAGATGTGCTCATCATGCTGCACAGAGACCACGATGGTGTGGACACGCACTGGCAACATGGCACCACGGTCTTGGCGGTACTGAACGGTCACCTGCACACAGAAGCAGACCAAGATAGACCGACAGCAGGATTGTTCAACTGCAGGCATAGATTAAGGTTTATTTTCCCCTGCTCAGACATTGCACGCATCAACCAATGGAAGCAAAAATATTTTTGCACCAGAAGGCGAAAATATATGACGTGGTTAAACCGAGACGTAAACTACCAATCCAGGTGTTGTAAGTTCTGGCATGTGTCAGCAATGTCTGAGCAGGGGAACAACCTAAAACGAGTTACATTCTGGAGTTACTGCTGGCCACAAAGGTTGGAGAGCATGAGTAAGAAAACTAATATTGCACTCATCAGCTGGTATGATAAACAAACTAGTTTCTTCTAGTCATTTCAGCCTTATGTAAATAGTCTATCGATTGCACACAGGCAGCTTACCTGGGTCTTGGAGTCAGGCCGGAGCCAGGGTAGGGTGCCATTGCGACGCAGTTCAGCCATCTTAGCGTTGAGCTTGTGGGCAAGCATAATGGTGAGGGGCATGCACTCCTCCGTCTCATCAGTGGCATAGCCAAACATCAGGCCCTGACAATAGAAGAAGTAGAACTTCACCATCTGAAAGGAAAGCTGCATATTTAGCTTACTGATAAATGTACAGCTAACGTCACTAGTGCAGTGGTCCTCTGCACCCCAACTCATACCTGGTCCCCTGCCCCAACATCCTCCTCATTGCGGTCAATGTGAACACCCTGGGCAATGTCTGGAGATTGCTGCTCTAGGGCCACCAGCACATTGCAGGTCTTATAGTCAAAACCTTTAGAGGAGTCATCGTATCCAATGTGGCGGATAGTGTCGCGAACAACCTTCTGATAGTCCACTGTAGCACGCGATGTCACCTCACCTGCCAGCAGGATCATCCCAGTCTTAGCAACAGTCTCTGAAAAAGGTGGAGGGGGAAATAGTACATTAGAACCATATCAATCAGAAAAAGCATATCAATCAATACTCATCTGGTAAAACTTTGGGGAGTTGACATAATATAGCCCTACTATTAAGATGCAGCAAGTTTGAGATTCTTCCATTCATGTGGTGTTCACAGCTGACTCCAGGGCAGCTAGAAGTTGCATCAGAAAAGAAAACGCGCTTTTTCCTTACCACAAGCAACTTTAGCATCAGGATCCTGCTTTAGATGGGCATCAAGCACAGCATCACTGATCTGGTCACAAATCTTATCTGTAAAATGAAAAAATAGAGGTACCAGTTCACAACACTGCATCAACATTTGTGCAATTTAGTGGTAGGTTGCTTGTTCAAGAGCATGTAAAGCATTGCACAATTGGTAATAATTAAAGTTCTCCAATAGGTTTGGATTATGCTGGAAGTGTTTGTATTGTACACTGGTCTACCTACTACAGTTTGAGTTGTACACATGCTGTACCATATGTCAGGATTATGGCGATGGTGGGAGGGGCCTAACGGCATGTGTAGCCACAGAGATTTATAAAATCTGTTTCATTGGTCTGAAGCATCCGGTTGGCGTTTCCACTCACCACCAAATATGGTGATGAGGGGGGGAAGCCGAAGGGGCGAAGGTGGATTTTGGCCGACATTCTGCTAGTTATCGTCGATTAAACATTTGTTGTGTTACCAAAACTATAATCTGTTATGAACAGAGTGGACAACGTTTAGTATTGTTTACCATTTGCCAAAGTTTCCAAAAATTGAGTTGTTTAGAAGGAGAACAAGGTCGAATTAAGTTATTGCACACCCCACAGTAGGCGTTCCCTAACGGAATTATGCAAATACATGCTAGAACGCGCCAATCGGTTCTCGCTAGAACGTGCTTGGCTCTGCCCACTATGGTTCGTTTGCTTCCATTGGATACGACAGTATGTGGTTCATCTTGTTCAGTTATTAAAACAATACATGTGGTGTAGCGATGAGCCTGAACCCGCCAACATTTCCGCGGGTTCACATGCAACTAAAAATCTGATTGTTTGGATTTCCAAGATGAACTACTACCGGTATAGACAAGTAGTGGCACGGAACTCTTCATACATCCAATGTAGTGCCCCTAACATAGCAACCAAACGCTATAGACAACACACATGGCCTTGTTCCCCGAGAGCCAGCGCACAAACTGGTCGGAATCTTCGGGAGATCTCGTGAAATAAGCATGATGATGACGACGACAGGATACAAATATTTTTTAAATAGAATATATCCCAAGGACGGATAACGTTCGTAATTGCACAATATAGGCCATGTGAACAACTCAGCAAAGTAGCTAGCTGGTTAGCTAATAAACTAAGAACAATTTGGGCCTCACATGCGGCTTATGCAAGATGCTGACGCCGGTGTGGTTTGATCAGCAGAGATGAGTAGCTCGCTAACGTTAATCAGCTAATTAAGGCTAAGCAACACCGACGCAGGTGTGCTAAACAAGCCATCTAAACAAATAGCTGACAAGCCATAACACACCGGCTGTATTTGTAGCTAAATTAGCTTTCTCACCAGGGTGTCCTTCTCCAACTGACTCCGAGGTGAATAGGAAGCAGTCCTCGTCGATAAGGGAGTTGTGAAAACCGTTCATCTCTCCGTTCATCATTGTTGCTTTCTTTTGGCAGATATAATAAAGTAATTTTGTAGCTAGCTAAATTATGCGTATTTTATTGATTCGTTTTCTGCGTTGGCGTTCACACACAACTTCTCATCGGTCAGTAAATTCCACGCATTCACTGTCATTTAGTTGTGGCGCTCTGGTATTTATTCAGAAATTCACAGACGTCACTGTCGGCCGCATTGGACGATACCATTTTAAACATGGGGGTGGAAACGTTGACCAGGTGCACTGAGAGGAACGCAGTTGTGTATCGTGCGGCTCAACGTCATACTTCTCGTGTAATCAGAGAGGAAGAGGCGAAGCGAGAGGGTTTACTCACACCAAAATATGTCCACGTTAAGCAGGTCATTAATTATTAAGCAAGGGAGTAGTTTTTGTATGTGTGGGCAATGAGAGAGTGTCGAATTTAGTCAATTAATTGCTGTTTTGATACGAGGCTTATTTGATTTAATAGAAGTTTCGTAATGCTTAGGGCCTGGTTTCCAAAAAGCATATTAAGGCTAAATTAATCGTTAGAACCTTCTAAGGATCATCGTTAAATCTCCGAGCTGTTTCTCAAAACCAATGGTATTAATGTTGCACTTGAAAACGCTCGTAATCTAACGCCTGCTAAGTGCGTCGTTAGATGCTTTTTCGCCCTCCCGCATCACTTCATAAACAGAATATCTCCGCTAAACATAGAATCACATGGTTTGTCAGTCTCTGTGACCGCTGATAACTTCAGGACAAATTAGCTACGAATACGAAGTTGCCATGCAATGTATTTGCAATTGAATCAAACGAACGACGATTAAAAATATGCTTAAAATGAAAACCGAGATGACTGTTAAATATAAACAGTAGACTATAGGCCTATTTAACTCATATTGAAATACATTCCATGTTCAATGAATTTAATTATGTTTTGCTACTTGCAGGCTACTGTTTGTAATTTGTCTCAATATATTTCATGATGTGTAGCCTAGCATGTGCGCAATGATGTGTCAAATCGGTGATTTAGTGCATTTTTATTGATTGGGTAAGGATTAGAATAAGCCGCCTCAATATTTGCAGGCATAGGGTATATTATATCACCCACTATATTGACCAGATACTCAAATGGCCGCTCTAGCAATGAAAATAAATGTATTTAAAAAATGGAAGGCAGTCGGGAGGAGGCAAGAACAGATATGGGACCATGCAGATATGCGTCTGAAGAACAGGCACAACTTCGATATAAAGTGTTTTTTTCTCAAAATTGCCGGGATGTCACGTGTCCTACTAATATCAGTACATTCATAACAACCTAAGCATTACGAAATGTATATTCTACAACGGGTTGGCCAACACAGGCATTTAGATTCGTTGAGACGCGTTCTAAATCGCAAAGTACAAGTGAATGTGCATTCCGAGACAAACCATTTCGCATGTTACCTTTCATATGGTATGTATTAATGTGGTTGTCCATTACCCATTTCGTATGATATGTTACGAATTGTAATTCGTATTCTATGTTACGAATTCTAGCTAGGTGGCTAACATTAGCTAGCTGGCTAACGTTAGCTAGGTTAGGGGTTAGGGTTAAGATTAGGAATTAGGTTAAAGGGTTAGGGGAGGGGTTAGCTAACATGGTCACTTTAATAATGGAACACTAGTCACTTTAACAATGTTTACATACTGCTTTACTCATTTCAAGCTGAGTAACCGGTAACCAAGAGAAAGGTTCAGGGGCAGGAGGTATATAAAACACAATCTGTACAAAAAGGAAGAAACTTTACTCAATTTAGTAAAATAATGCATGATTCTGATGTGCACCCTACATTTATTTGCATTAAGAAACATCACAGATGGTTTTTTTTATAATTTCACAATTTATTTATTTGGTCTGTAAACTGCAGATATATCACATTCTATTTTGCATCAAATGTTTAGAATTTATAAACAGGTGGTCAAGATCCAGCTCCTCTCAATACTTTACTCTTCAATGAAACCAAACTGTGTCACTACAGTTAAAGTGACTGCAAATCATTCCATGCACAGACATTATTAATGTTATCTGTGCCCTCAAAAAGGTACTCAATGTTCAAAGCCAGAGCTTTTGATTAAGTTACAAAATGAAGAGGCTGAGCTGGTCAATCTAGCCTAAAGGGGATTGGTGAAATGGAAGCTTTTTGTGAAACCTGGAATTCAGTTATGCAAGAGAACACACTGCCTTTGTCATAAACTTATTTTCAGGTTTATCAGGTTATTGCTTCCGGGCATGTATGTCCCTAATCACTGCAACGGTTGGTAGAACTGTAAATCACATTTTGGATGGTTGTTTTAAGTCTTCTATATGCATTGCTTGAACTGGTGCACACCTAAAATTTGCACATGCTCGAGTACCTGTCTGTTCCAGAACCTCATAGAATATTGGCTGTAAAATAAGAGTACCGGCATCACAAAATGAGCATCGACACCCAAAAATCAGCACAGGCACCTATTTCAGTCCACTTTGTGTGGTAGATACTGTATGAGCTTTGTCCTAGTCAGAAAGTGGAGGCACTTAGTGCTCTCTAAATGGACCTCCCAACTTATGTTCATGGCATATCAGTGACATAAGACCTCTGAGAGAGATGAAAGTACATAATTTTAGACATTACAATCAACCCACCCATTACAGCTTTCATTCACTGATGGATTCATTATCACTAGTATTGATTGCTGGGCCATGTGAAATATGTCTGCATGTACAGTATAGCTTTCCAGCTGTACTTTCTACTCCTTAAAATACCTGGGGACATGAAGGCATGTAAGGGTTAAAGAGTGCTCCATTACCAGGCGAGCATTCGGACCACAGATGGTCTGGCCACAGCAAGGGGCACTGTAGATCAGCAGCATCAAATGACAAACATCCAGTACAACACTTTAGCAATACACAATATAAAAAATGATTTAACCTTTATTTAACTAGGCAAGTCAGTTAAGAACAAATTCTTATTTACAATGACGGCTTACCCCGGCCAAACCCTCCCCTAACCCTGACGATGCTGAGCCAATTGTGCGCCGCCTTATGGGACTCCCGATCACGGCCGGTTGTGATACAGCCCGGGATCAAACCAGGGTCTGTAGTGATGCCTCTAGCACTGAGATGCAGTGCCTAAGACCGCTGCACCACTCGATACTTAAGTAAAAGCCAATCTGGCAAAGGCCAATACCCTCCCAGGTGCATGTTTTGGGTTTTTGCCCTAGCACTACACAGCTGATTCAAATAATGGTTTTGAGTTGGTTATTTGAATCAGCTGTGTAGTGCTAGGGGTGGGGGCAGGACCGAGTTTGGGAAACCATGGTTTGGGGAACTACGTCAAGTATGGGTGAGTGTTTGATTGGCATGTGTTTGGCATCACTGTATGACCTACATAATATGACACCAACAGCAACACGGACACCAACAAAGTTATTTCTATAATAGAAGGGTCCAATATAGTCCTGGGCTTGCCTCTAGTCTTGCATCAAGAGAGGCCTTCATCCAGCCTGCAACATTTTCCATTGTTTCTCAAAATATGGGATTAAGACTGGGATTATATTTCCTAGTGGTTACTGATAATGAAGTGTCATGGCTAGGGTTGCAAAATTCAATACATTCCCTGGTTTTCCCGAAATCCCAGTTGGAGGATTCCCGGAATCAGGAGGGAATAAGCAGCAAATCCAGGGAATTTATTGGAAGTTCCCAGAATTTTGCAACTCTAGTCACAGGACAATTGACAGGCCAGAGGTTGTGCAGCAGGGGTGTTGAGTGTCATTGTGAGGACGCTAAAAGAAAGTCAAAGAGAGGATGACAGAAAATAAAAATGAGACCACTTGGCACAACACTGAGATACATATTAGTCATTAGCAGTCAAATCAAATGTATTTATATAGCCCTTCTTACATCAGCTGATATAGCAAAGTGCTGTACAGAAACCCAGCCTAAAACCCCAAACAGCAAGCAATGCAGGTGTAGAAGCACGGTGGCTAGGAAAAACTCCCTAGAAAGGCCAACATCAAGGAAGAAACCTAGAGAGGAACCAGGCTATGAGGGGTGGCCAGTCCTCTTCTGGCTGTGCCGGGTGGAGATTATAACAGAACATGGCCAAGATGTTCAAATGTTCAACAGCAGACAGTTACATGTGGTACCCCTCCCTCATTCAATGCCATGCATGACAGAGATAAACGTCTACCTTGCCAGAAATGAGTTACTCATCCCAATTTAGGAGCAAAAAGTACAGTGCGAGTGAAGTACAGTGCGAGTGAAAACCCTACAGAATTTGTTCCAACAAAATTGATTTGCAAAAGAAAGCATGTTGCATCTGAACTGAATCTGCAACATCATCTTTAGTTGGATACTTTTCTCATTCACTCATTGTCATTTGACAAGAGCAGAGGGCCATACAGTATGAGTCAACCGTCGATTCTATTATTATCAAGCCATGTGTTAATCCAAACATCCTGCTCCACATCAGCCACCCCAGTTAGAATGACAAAGCATTTTTTGGGAGGGATTGTGCCTGGGTATGTGACTGACACACAATGGCACTGTCACGTTCCCCACTGTCTCAAAACCAGCCCAATGTTGCATCAGGGAGAACAGAGAGCTGAGTTGTTCCATATAATTTCAACAAGTCATGACACCCACCCTCTTACATTGTTCCAAAATAATTTCTGTTGTTAGAAACAAGTTCGATTGGCATCCTATAACATTATTTTGTTTAAATTTTATTTTATCTAATTGATTGCACCAAATGTGACCATTTAAATGTATAGGTGTCAACGGTGTGTACGGGAGGCGAAGTCAGGTGCAGGAGAGCAGAGTGTAGTGAACAGGCACACTTTAATTCCGTTCTACAAAATACAGCACATAAAAACATTAATGTGCCAAAAACACGGAACATGACAAAAGTAAAGCGTCCGATAATAATCCACAACACAAAACAAACAATTCCACACAAAGACATGATGGGAAACAGAGGGCCAAATACATGTAAATTGATTAGGGAATGAAAACCAGGTGTGTATGGGACAAGACAAAACAAATGGACATATGAAAAATGGAGCGGAGATGGCTAGAAAGCCGGTGACATCGAACGCCGCCCGAACAAGGAGAGGAGCCAACTTCGGCGGAAGTTGTGACAATAGGATTCAGATCATATTCAATAAATATAATGCCCAACAATCCAATTCCTACCAATGAGTAAGACATGAGGAATCCCCCCCAAAATTCTAAAGCTACCAACGGACACCCAACACCCCATGCCAATCCAACCACAACAATCAGTGTACAGTATCAGTTCTCTATGTTTGACAAATATGAAGCTGCGGTTTGGAGTATTGCTTCTCCATACTATGTCCTTCTTTTACGCTTAATCTGTGTCCAGGAAATGTCCCCTTTGTGTGTGGTTTATTCCCTTCAGAAAAGGTCTGGATTAGTTCTCTTAGACCATTCAGATAGAAATTGAGTGCTTTTGTTGCTTCCCTATGCACCAGCCAACGCAACGGGATGAGTGAGTGAATTAAACTATTCCTGGTGAACAAGCAAACCATTTGGCTACAGCAGTTCTAGTGGTTTCAATGTCATGGTCTCTAATGGTCTTCAGTGGCAAAAGTCCCAAACACACGTTACATAGTGTTTTGTAATGGTATAGGGTTTAATGGTAAATGTCAATAATTGTAATATATATAAAACTGTTTCCTATTTTATTGAAAAACATAAGACTGCCATGTAATGTATTATTTTATTAGGGTTGTCACAACATTTTAGTCGCTATCCCATTTCTCCATCAAAGTTTTGGGCTAGAAAACATCTTTATATGAGAATTTCACAATAGGGATAGCCCTTGCAGAGAGCGGCCACTTGTTAGACTATTCAAGGAGAGTTGGATTGAAGCATTAGGTTGCTAAGAAAAGGAGAAACTGAATTTATTTCATGGAGGACTGCCTACGCAAAGTTGCAAAAGGAAATGCTGTGATCTATTCAATAAACACAAGATACCAGAAAATGTATAAAATAGTGTGGCGGTATAGCAGGAACAGCACCATCTAGTGGTGGAAACATGGTACTTTCACACTACTTGATGGTAACATTGTTATTTTTGTTTAACTAGGCAAGTCAGTTAAGAACAAATTCGTATTTACAATGACAGCCTACCAGAGCACAGTGTGTTAACTGGCTTGTTCAGGGGCAGAACAACAGGTTTTTACCTTGTCAGTTCTGGGATTTGATCCAGCAACCTTTTGGTTACTGGCCCACCACACTCTAACCACTATGCTACGTGCCACGCCAAATAATGGCAGTGACTTCAATTACACATTTCTCTGAACGGGGAAGAAAACAATCACCAGATTCACAAGGAACACATTTCATAGCACGGAGAAGCAATACTCCAAGCCACAGCTTCATACTAATTGTCAAACATAGAGAACTGCTCCTGTATACTGGTTGTTGGGGTGGGATTGGCATAGGGTGGGGGGTGTCCGTGGGTGGCTTTTAGCCATGTGTTTGGTTTCCTCATGTCTTATTCATTGGTTGGAAGAACTTTGGATACTATATTTATTGAATATTACCTGAATCCTATAAATTAACGTGGCCAATTTTGTTACAATCAATTAGTTGAATTTCTCTGAAATCAAATTATATTTCAACAAAATAATGTTTCAGGAATGTTAATTGTATCTCTTACTAACTACAGAAACAATTTCAGAACAATCTGAGATGGTGGGTGTCGAAATCCTCTTTCTTGTTCCTTTTGAGGTGGAATGATCCTGGCAATCCGCCTACACACAGGTCTGAGAAAAATAACAAAGTAACTGAAGTCATTCTTATCAATCAAGCCAACAACGGTTACTCAACCAGTGTCCCATTTAGGGCTCTATTCAATCCACATCGCGGAAGTATAGCTTTACCGCATGATTGAAATTCAAGATAGTCTTTGAAGAGGTAGCGTTTCAGTTGTTTTTTGGAAGATGGGCAGGAACTCTGCTGTCATAGCTTCAAGGGGAAGCTGGTTCCACTATTGGGGTACTAGGACAGAGAAGAGCTTTGACTGGGCTGAGCGGGAGCTGCCCTCCCTTAGGGGTGGGAGGGCCAAGATTCCAACCATATCAGGTTATTACACAAACGTTTAAAGGAAGTTTCATGAGCTTGTGTAAGTGAAGTGATAATAATGCACGTTTTTGCAGTGAGTATATCTGCCCTTAGGTCGTTTAACTATGACTGTTGCATTAACCATTTACTTAAAACCCATACAAAGTGCAATGTCGTCTGTTTCATCACCAGCGCTATCAGAGTGCTTATTGACTTGTGGCCCGGACTTGCCTCTTACAGATGCCGTATCTTCATTTGATCATCCTGTTGTTGCAGAATTGTTCCTGCACAAGAAATGCAAACTAGTAGTGTATTCAAGGTTTAAAAAGACTTCTAACATTTGTAATTTCCACGTTCAAATTTCTGACTTGATTTGCCCTAATGAAAAATGTATCAACCTCTACAAAAAATGTCCATTAAATAATCCCCATAACAATTCACATTTCCTGTTGCTGCAAGATTATTTTCAAATGTAGATATGGCATCTGTATGTATTCCAGCAACAGCATTACTTGTGGGGGTTTCTCAAAAACACATTCAATGGCACATTCAAAGTCCAACCACAAGCTATGATCTTTACACAAACATGACATCATCTCTTACCATGACTATCGCCACGTAGCACTAACATCTGTAGCCATGAAATGCTTTGAAAGGTTGGTCATGGTTCACATCAACACCATTATCCCAGACCCACTCCAATTTGGATACCGCTCCAACAGATCCACAGATGATGACAATATCTATTGCCCTCCACGCTGCCTTTTCCCACCTGGACAAAAGGAACACCTACGTGAGAATGCTGTTCATTGACTACAGCTCAGCGTTCAACACCATAGTGCACTCCAAGATCATCACAAAGCTAAAGACCCTGGGACTGAACACCTCCCTCTGCAACTGGATGCTGGACTTCCTGGCGGGCCACCCACAGTTGGTGAGTATAGGCAACAACACATCCGCCACACTGACCATCAACACAGGGGCCCCTCAGGGGTGTGTGCTTAGTCCCCTCCTGTTCACCCATGACTGCATGGCCTCGCACGACTCCAACACCACCATTACGTTTGCTGATGACACGACGATGATAGGACAATTATGAGACAGCCTATAGGTAGGAGGTCAGAGACCTGGCAGTGTGGTGCCAGGTCAACAACCTCTCCCTCAGCGTCAGCAAGATAAAGGAGCTGATCGTGGACTACAGGAAACGGAGGGCCGAGCATGCTCCCATTCACATCGACAGGGCTGTAGTGGAGTGGGTTGAGATCTTCAAGTTCCTCGCGGTGTCCACATCACTAAGGATGTGGCCACATCAAAAGTCATGTGGACAAAGTCCAAACTATCAAAAGTCCAAACACACCAACAGAGTCGTGAAGAGGGAATGACTACGCTTCTTCCCCCTTAGGAGGCTAAAAAGATTTGGCATGGGCCCTCAGATCATCCAAATGTTCTACAGCTGCACCATTGAGAGCATCTTGACTGGCTGCATCACCGTTTGATATGGCAACTGCTCGGCCTCTGACCGCAAGGCACTACAGAGGGTAGTGCATACGGCCCAGTACATCACTGGGGCAAAGCTCCCTGCCATCCAGGACCTCTTTACCAGGCGGTGTCAGAGGAAGGCCCTAGAAATTGTCAAAGACTTCAGCCATCCAAGTCATAGACCGTTCTCTCTGCTACCTTATGGCAAGTGGTACTGGAGCGCCAAGTCTGGGACCAAAAGGCTCCTGAACTACTTCTACCCCCTAAGCCGTAAGACTGCTAAACAGTTAATCAAATGACTACCCTGACTATTTGCAGTGACCCCCTTAATATTTGCACTGACTCTCTTGCACCGGCTCTATGCAGACTCATTGGACTCTCCCCACAAACTCACACATACTACACTGACACTCCAACACACACATAGCCTACATATGACTACATACGCTCATACACATAAAACACACACACATGCATTTTATGCCACACACACAGACACACACACACACAAACACACACTTTCAGACTCTTCACATACGCTGCTGCTATTGTTTATTATCTATCCTGATTCCCTAGTCACTTTTACCCTTACCTACATGTACATATTACATCAATTACCTTAACAACCTCGTACCTCTGCACATTGACTCTGTACTGGTACTCCTTGTATATAATCTCGTTATTGTATTGTGTTACCATTCCTTTTGGCCAATTTTTCTTACTTTTTAACTTTGCATTGTTGTGAAAGGGTTCATAAGTAAGCATTCCACAGTAAAATCTACACCTGTTGTATTCGGGGCATGTGAGAAATAAAATGTGATTTTATTTGGATTTTATTTGAAACCCATTGAAGAGGGCCATCCATAAGAGCAGAGTAAGGATATCAAGGACCTGGAAGATTATATATGGAGGAATGGTCTAAGACCCCTACCAATGTGTTCTCCAATCTCATAAAACATTCTAGAAAAAGGCTCAGTGTCATTATCCTTGCAAGAGGAGGGAGGGTGCTAGAGTATTGAAAAAAGGGGTGGCAATAAAAAGGGGTGGCAATAGTATTTTATGCTCATCTGTATTAAGGGTGCCAATAATTAATGACCCGACTGTACACATACTTTATGCAGACTACAATACTAGCAGAGTTGTGGGTCTTTAGGTTTAGGATACTATGTTGGTAGAATTTTTTAAATAATGTTAATGCTTTTTACAATGACTATCGTAGATCTGACCTGGTTATTTTTCAATAGCAACCAACACTGAACGTGCCTCATAGCGTATTCTTCCTTTGTAAGATTTCTAGGGGTCTTCTCCCCTGCAAGCAAACACCCCCAATACAATGAGGTGTCAGAGCATTTTATGTTTTATAAGAGAGCACATACAATACACTGAAACAACATCAAAGTAGTGGAATATAATTAATTCCTTATCAGAGTGTCAGTGTCATTTGATCTGGCTGACTGAAAACAAGAAAGAATCAGAGAGCAGACCAGCTGTACAGCTTGACGAGGAGTTTTATTTTATCTCTGAACAGTGTGTGTGTGTGACAGAGGTGTTGAGCTGGAAAGCAGAGGAGTTCCCCCTCTGTGCCCTGACCCCAGCGGACGAGTCCACACACCACCCTCCAACATCAACATTCAACAACTAACCAATTCATGCCTCTGACAATGTTGCCCAGATGTTGCCCAGATGTTTTAAGACAGTCTCCTCAGATCCCAATGACATACAAGCTTGCAGAGCCAATACAATGCACATAACCTACTTTTGATCTGAAATCACAGATAAACCAAGTGAAAATAGGTTGATTATTTTTGCCTCCACATAAAACTGTTGTGCATGAATAAATATAAAAGTAAAATAAATATAAAACAAATATGTATACACAATATAGCCTATTAAATTGAATAGAACTTGAAACCCTTTTTCACCCACACTGGCCAGCAGAATTCAGGCTCTCTTTTGACACAAAATAAGAAAATAAATGCATAATGTTTAAGTATAATAATCTTTTTGGGCACTGATTGTCATCTGTTCTCTATTTGATATTTGTCCTTTACATACATAACCTACTCTCATTTTTTTTAAACATAATATAAGCTTTCAATAACATTTCTTAGTTACTACTCACATATTTTTCATTGCACGTACAGTATGGGAGCGAGACGTTGCCAAAGACTAAAACAACAAAGGACAATTCAACTTGACTTTCAGATCTAGTCTTTCCTTATCACCTTTTCTATAACCGTATTTTGGATCAATTCAGTTATATTGATTGATACACATAATCAATACATAACAACAACAACAAAAGTCAAGTTCACTTGCACATACTGTATGCAGCACTGATCCTTTACCTTGGATAAGCTTCAAACTATCTACATTGTATTTTCTATATTTTAAATAAGATGAAAAAATTGAATAAAATAAATACAAGTATTTATTGTTGTTCTGCTAGCAAACTGATTCATTCTTTCATTTTCCTTATGTAGCTATATCTACCATATAATGTTGTGTTTACACGGTCATCATCACATGTTTTTCCTAACACTTCTCAACAGCTAAGTATCTTACAAAGAGGAATCTAAAACAGCACTTTTAACAGCACAAAATCACAGTACCGGAATGTACAGTCCAGAAAACCATGCAAGCACATACACACATCACTATCAATCACACAAATACACACGCACTTCTGCAAACCCAAACTTTCATAAAACACACTCATAGTGGCATACTTACATGAACACACACACAATGAGGTTACAGTACAACAGCACACACTGTCCTAAGCCAACAGCCCATAGGTACAAAGTGTTTAGGATGGCTCATTGGAGGTCACACGCTAACAATTCAACACATCACTACTAGTGACAGAACAGTGTCTGCTAATCACCATCACCCAAAGGGAAAAAGGGAGAGAGGGGACATAAGAGAGACAGATAGAGATGGGGAGGGAAGGAAAGAGGACAGCTGGGAACATCAGTAACCTGAAGATGAACATTGCCATTTTTTACCTTGTTTTTTCATCATGGCAGTCAGGCCTCAGGATAGTTTTACAAAGACCTGCCGCTCAGAGGTGCGCTCACAACTCACAAGGGGTTGCACATACTGTGGAACCAAATGGTTTTGTCCATGGTAACCTGGTCCCTTAGAGAATGTATGTAGCAGTAGACACAATGCTGTATTGAAATGTAGGACAGGACCTGCTAAAGCAAATAGGGATTATTCCTATTTGCGAGGAATGTTCCCTTTGGGAGTCAAACTAATCGTTTACCTCATCGGGAGACAGCATTTCCTCATGCTCACACACATGCTGATCTGCTGACTAAGCCACCAGGGCTGATATAGAGGGGGAAATATTATGCTGCTTCAAAATATCTGTGAAACTGCCGCCGATATGGACCCGAAATGCATTTGGTAGCAATTTCCCTCTGCCTGGGATTTGGTAATGATTTGCCAAGTAAGAACCAATTGAAATCAGCCAAAAGCTCCCTGTATGTTCTATGCCTGAGAGGGAAGAGTGACAGAGTGAGGAATGAGAGAACCTACAGGGAGATATACACTTGAAAACCGCTTAAGAAAAATCACACAAGATAAAGTAGTCTTCCTGCACCAGAAGCCTAACCCCAGTTCTGAAACAAATGGCATCCGCAAATGTACATTTTCAATAAAGGAAACATACAATACACTACAGTGCATCATGTATAAAGAAACCACACATAGTTGGTAATGTGAGAGCAGGATAACAGGGGCTCCATCACAACCCTGTATTTCCAGCCTCAGCTGAGACCTTCTCCCGATCCGTACCCTCTGGGGCATTGCCAGAGGCAGAGCCATCAGTGGTGTTGTGGGCCAAGCCAGGCTGCAGCTTGAGGCCCTTCATTTCGGGCAGAGCAGGGCTGCCACTGCGGCTGTGGCTGGGACTGCGGCTTTGGCTGTGTCGTGTTCTGTGCTTCTTTTTCCGGGGGCTGGGACTGCGGGATTTGGTCTTCATACCGACCACTGTGCTGTCGTCCTCAGAGGTGAAGTCAGAACTGTCGTCAGAGGGGCTACCGGCGGGGCTGGAGGTGGGCAGCTGGATCTGCAGAGGAGAGAAGAGGGAGGTGGAGGAGGAAGAGAGAGAAAGAAGAGACGATCAAGAAAATAAGAGCATAGGGGAGTAGCATAGGAAAAGGGTGTAGATCAAAATTAAGAAGAGGAGGACGAGGGGGGGGGTGTGGAAGAACCAAAGGAGAGTTAAATTACCAATCCCATCATAGTCCAGTGCTACCATTATACCTCAACATTTGATATATTTACCCTAAAACCAGAACATCATTGTAGGTACCTGAAAAGGCTCTGTCACACCCACGAGGGTGCTCGTGTTGTTGCTATAGTAACACAAAATGAAGTCTCCTGAGCCCTTGGGCAATTCTTCCTCGGTAAAGGTCACCTGCAGAGGTAAAGACAGGAAGACAGGGAGAGAAGAGTCAAAACAAACAAAGATACCATGACAAGGTTCTCCAGTTCATTTATGTGTTTCATATTATACAGTTGAAGACGGAAGTTAACATACACCTTAGCCAAATACATTTAAACTCAGTTTCACAATTACTGACATTTAATCCTTGTAAAAATTCCCTGTCTTAGGTCAGTTAGGATCACCACTTTATTTTAAGAATGTGAAATGTCAGAATAATAGTAGAGAATTATTTATTTCAGCTTTTATTTCTTTCATCACATTCCCAGTGGGTCAGAAGTTTACTCAATTAGTATTTGGTAGCATTGCCTTTAAATTGTTTAACTTGGGTCAAACGTTTTGGGTAGCCTTCCACAAGCTTCCCACAATAAGTAGGGCGAATTTTGGCCCATTCCTCCTGACAGAGCTGGTGTAACTAAGTCAGGTGTGTAAGCCTCCTTGCTCACACAAGCTTTTTCAGTTCTGCCCACACATTTTCTATGGGATTGAGGTCAGGGCTTTGTATTGGAGTGGCCATCACCTTGACTTTGTTGTCCTTAAGCCATTTTGCCACAACTTTGGAAGTATGCTTGGGGTCATTGTCCATGTGGAAGACCCATTTGCGACCAAGCTTTAACTTCCTGACTGAGGTCTTGAGATGTTGCTTCAATATATCCACATAATTTTACTTCCTCATGATGCCATCTATTTTGTGAAGTGCACCAGTCCCTCCTGCAGCAAAGCACCCCCACAACATGATGCTGCCACCCCCGTGCTTCACGGTTGGAATGGTGTTCTTCGGGTTGCAAGCCTCCCCCTTTTTCCTCCAAACATAACTATGGTCATTATGGCCAAACAGTTCTATTTTTGTTTCATCAGACCAGAGGACATTTCTCCAAAAAGTACAATCTTTGTCCCCATGTGCAGTTGCAAACCGTAGTCATGCTTTTTTATGGTGGTTTTGGAGCAGTGGCTTCTTCCTTGCTGAGTGGCCTTTCAGGTTATGTCGATATAGGACTTGTTTTACTGTGGATATAGATACTTTTGTACCCGTTTCCTCCAGCATCTTCACAAGGTCCTTTGCTGTTGTTCTGGAATTGATTTTCACTTTTCACACCAAAGTACGTCCATCTCTAGGAAACAGAACGCGTCTCCTTCCTGAGCGGTATGATGGCTGCATGGTCCCATGGTGTTTATACTTGCGTACTATTGTTTGTACAAATGAAGGTGGTACCTTCAGGCTTCAGGCGTTTGGAAATTGCTCCCAAGGATGAACCAGACTTGTGGAGGTCTCCAATTTTTTTTCTGAGGTCTTGGCTGATTTCTTTTGATTTTCCCATGATGTCAAGCAAAGAGGCACTGGGTTTGAAGGTAGGCCTTGATATACATCCACAGGTACACCTCCAATTGACTCAAATGATGTCAATTAGCCTATCAGAAGCTTCTAAAGCCATGACATCATTTTCTGGAATTTTCCAAGCTGTTTAAAGGCACAGTCAACTTAGTGTATGTAAACTTCTGACCCACTGGAATTGTGATACAGTGAAATCATCTGTCTGTAAAAAACTGTTGGGAAAATTACTTGTGTCATGCACAAAGTAGATGTCCTAACTGACTTGCCAAAACTATAGTTTGTTAACAATACATTTGTGGAGTGGTTTAAAAACAAGTTATTAATGACTCCAACCTAAGTGTATGTAAACTTCAGACTTCAACTGTATATATATTATACACATATTATATATTAAAAGTCGCCCTTACCTCGTGTTCTACTCTATGGTAATCTGCCTCCTCCTGCTTGGCCCACACATAGCCTACATAGTCCTTATGGTGTTTGAATCCCACCTGGGGAGGCAAAGGCAACACCAATTCTTGATTTAAAAAACTTAATGTCTTAGCTAATTATTACTTTATCAATAAACATTATCTGGGATACTTCAAACTTCGTTAAACATTGAAATCAGCACTAGAAGGTTAAGAGGAAGAGTGAGTACCTTGTACAGCCCAATCCAGTCCCAGGAGCTGCGTGCGAAATTAGGTGCAGCTTTGAATGTGCACGTGGCGTCTGCAATGCTGTTCCACTCATCCTCCACCATGATTGTCACCAGTGGCATGTCCACCTTATAGGGGAACTACACACAGCATTCTGGACATCAATATCATCATGGTATACAATCATTAGAACACAACATCAACATCTCTCTGCGATAACACAGCATCAACATACTGTCTGTATCTGTATCTGTTACTACCATGGTTATCCCAGTTTATTACAGGTTTCGGGCACAGTTATGTGCATGTCACAGCTCAGGTGACAAGTAGGACGTGTGGGGGAAAGAGAGGGAGAGAGGCTGTGTCTCACCTGGAGGGTGAAGATGGAAGAGACAGGCTTGTGGTCGCTGACCATGTACTCCATGTGGCTGCGGTAGAAGTGCTGGGTGACCTTGGTCCCGCTGCTCAGTCCTGACACAGAGCCTCTCTTCCCAGCATTAGGGGCCTGCCCAAAGGGAGCTGTGGCCCTCAGACGCCACAGGATCCTGTCTGTCCACGCAGGCTTACGCTTCTTCCCACTGAGAGAGAGAGAAAGATAGAGAGAGCAGGGAGTGTAAGAACTGTGACGATCAGAACACTCATCTCATTAAATTTTTAATTCAAAGAGCTGCAAGGTGGACCCCCCATGTCACCACAAACCTTGTATCATATGTATCTGTCCCCACGTCAAACTTGTAAGTGGGAGGGAATTTGAGAGGTCCCTCCAGAAAGCCCACCAGCACCGTCTCGCTGTCTTTGGCCATGTTCAGCTGTAGAATGGGGGATAACAATTAATAATGTTAAATGAAGTGTCTCTGTTATTTTGGTCTCTGTAGGCCCTCTAGTGGCATCGTCTATGCATTACAAGCTCCGTTAAAGACCGTGTAATGGGCCTTTATCTTGAAACAGGCATCTCACCTGGTCTTTCTCCCACAGCATGGTGAGTTTGTTGTTATCAATGGCTGTTTTCACTGCCGGAATCTCCAGTTCATCAATGCGGAAATTCAGATCTCCAAACCAGAACACCACACTGTGGAGGAGGAGAATAGTATGGAGTGGATTTAGGACAGAGCGGAACTGCAAAGACGCCTTTTTAATGATAAGGTATGTCCTCTAGATCACACAAAATATATTGTTTAGGTATATCGATGGCAAAATTAGGTACTTCTTTTAGTGTAACAGTAACTAGTTGCTGGATAAAAGGGAGGTGGACCGCTCTGAGCATGCTTTCTTATGTGTTTGTTTATTTGTGCAAGTGCCTGGATGGAAACTTAAGTGGGTGGGTGTGCGCGTTCATGTGTAGAGTGACTAACTCGTGGTCGAGCACCCCTGTGGCAGCCTGGCCTTCAAACTGCTGCTGCTGCAGGATGCTCTCAAAGTCCTCCATGCGCTGCTCAGAGTTCTCCATGTGGGCCGGCAGGTGGCAGTTCAGAAAACAGATGGTGTGACCAAACACAGACATGCGCGCACTCACACCCCCTTTATTACCCTAGAACAAGAATGGAGAAAGGAGAAGGGGAGAAAGAATAAAGGAAGGGGTAGAGTGAGAGAAAAAAGAGAGAAACAGAATAAGGTTGAA
Source organism: Salvelinus namaycush (assembly GCF_016432855.1). Taxonomy (NCBI): domain Eukaryota; kingdom Metazoa; phylum Chordata; class Actinopteri; order Salmoniformes; family Salmonidae; genus Salvelinus; species Salvelinus namaycush. Next base: position 27,755,535 of record NC_052307.1, on the reverse strand, counting down.
GATTGGGGACAGGCGCAGAAGAATGGCAGGATTAGTATGATGGGATAAAACATTCAATTTGCAAACTGAGAGAATAAATAGTATGAATAGTAGCCTAGCCTATGAAATACGACCCCTGGTGCGTAAACACATCTGAGGGCAGGAAGTTTGCGGATACATTTATGACTAGTGAATGACATGATCAATATTTCACGTGCAGCGATCTGTGTGAATGGAGGCAGGATGGAGCCGTGTGGTTCCTCCTGCTGCTCTCCCTCTACAGCTCTGACCTACTAAAATACAAGAGATGACACAGCAGAGGGAGACCTGCAGAATGTGCTGATGCTTATCTGAGTTCATACAGGGAAGACAATAGAGACTTCACTGTGCATTACTACATGGAACTCTATGTATCTCTCAGTAAGACAGGCAGACAGATCCCCCTGCCTGCACACTTTGATCAACTGCATGGGATTTCATTAGCCTTAAAGGGTACACTGATTATTTTAACTTCTTAAAGAGTAGATATAATAAAACGTGTTTTCTAATGTTTACATATCTAAATATATTATCTGGGGAGTGTTTAATGCTTTGAACCATAAAAACATTGTCTTTCGAAACACTAAAGCACCACCTTGTGGACATCAGAGGTATGGAGGGAGCACAGATACAAGCTTTGGGTACAGCCTGCCCCCCAAAACCCTTCCTGCTAAACCCTTCCTACTAATTGATGAACAGTAAGGGAAACAAAGAGGCCAACAGAAGCAAACCTGGAGGCAGGTCATTTTTCATCATTAGCACTGTCTGGCTGTCCTTAGACTAACTGGCTGTGTGGAGGTTTTAAGGGTGGGCCAGTTCTGAATGTGAACTTCAGTAATGCTGGCATGCCATTTTACTCTATCTAGCCTAGAGTGTTGAGTCTTCATTGGTGTGGCTGTTTGACTGTTGTTCTCTATCAGTTGGGTCAGTTCAGTCATTTAGGTGTGCTTCTCTGTCACTTGGTCAGTAGGATGGGTTCGTTCTGTCAGTTGGTTGTGGTTCTCCGCCAGTTGGTCAGTTGGTCAGTTGGATGAGGTCTCAACAGGCAGTTGTCTCACCCAGTAGCCCCCCAGGCCAGTGCGGGTGGTCTCTGTCTGCACCCCTCGGAGGAAGGGGAGGTGGTAGTACTTAGCAAACACCAGCAGCAACACCCCTTGCATCCGCTGGGACGTCACCTGAGAGAGGGACCAACAGAGAGGGAGAGAGGAGGGGCAGAGAGGGAGAGAGACAGAGAGACCGAGAGACAGAGAGAGAGAGAGAAAATATTAGTGATGGTGGTGGTAATTTGTGTTCTGCTACCATTCAATGGATAATTATTACTGTAATCTACACTCAGTTGCCAGTTTATTAAGTACACCACCACGTTCACGAAAATGGTTCGCTCCTATAGACACGTGGCCGTGGCTTGCTATATAAAGTAGGCAGACAGGCATCCAGGCAGTTACTGTTCGATTGAACGTTAAAATGGGCAAAACGAGTGACCTAAGCGATGTTGAGCATGGTCGCATGCTCAACGTCGCATGACAAGGAACTCGTCGTTCCTTGTCATGGATGGGCTATTGCAGCTGCGTTTCACTCCTATCAGCTAAAAACAAGAAGAAGCGGCTCCAGTGGGCACGTGATCACCAACACTGGAAAATTGAGGAGTGGAAAAACATTGCCTTGTCCGACGAATCACGGTTCCTGTTGCTGATGTCAGAGTCAGAATTTGACGTACGCAGCATCAGTCCATGACTCCATCCTGCCTGGTGTCAACGGTACAGGCTGGTGGCGGTGGTGTAATGGCGTGGGGAATGTTTTCCTAGTACATGTTAGGTCCCTTGATACCAATTGAGCAACGTTTGAACGCCACACCTTGTAGAATCCATGCCCGAAAAATTCAGGCTGTTCTAGAGCCAAAGGGTCCGACCCGGGAACTAGATAGGTGTACCTAATAAATTGGCCACTGAGTTTATATACGCAACCTCTCTATGCTGTCTGTCTGAAGCCTGCTAACTGTATGCCTTTCCGTCTCTGTGTACCAGTGATGTCTCTCTTTCCTCCTCTCTCTCTCCTCACATTTTTTATTGTGTCCTGCAGGATCCAGTGGCCCAACTCTTCCTCTGTTTTGCATGAAGCAGTGAACATAAAGGAGGCCATAGCCAGCAGTCTAACGTCTCTGTCTAAACAGTAAACCCATGTGAGGGAAAAACATGGTGCCTGATTTTACAATACTGCACTGTGGAATACATGTTACAGCAGTACACAGTAGGTATGTACTCACAATGATCACATTGAGCCTCCCAGCCTGCACTTGTATTTCATTGGTCTAGACTCTAGGTAATAAAGTGATTTATTCACTATCTATTAACAGATCCATGGACGATGCAATCTCCATCTCAGTGCACACCTTCCTATCCCACCTGGACAAGAGGAATACCTATGTAAAAATGCCTTTCATCAACTACAGCTCAGCCTTCAACAACATAGTGCCCTCCAAGCTCATCACTAAAAAGCTCAGGGCCCTGGGTCTGAACCCCTCCTTGTGCAGCTGGGTCCTGGACTTCCTGATGGGCCCGACCCCAAGTGGTGAAGGTAGGCAACAACACCTCCGCCACACTGATCCTCAACAAGGGGGCCCCACAGGGGTGCGTGCTCAGCCGCCTCCTGTACTCCCTGTTCACCCATGACTACGTGGCTATGTGTGTCTCCAACTCAATCATCAAGTCAGCTGACGACACAACAGTGGTGGGCCTGATTACCAACATCGACGATACAGTCTACAAGGAGGAGCTGAGTGCCTTGGTGGGAAAAAATCTCTCCCTCAACATCAATAAAACAAAGGAGCTGATCGTGGACTACAGGAGACAGCAGAGAGAGCACACCCCCATCCACATCGAAGGGGTCGCAGTGGAGAGGGTCAAAAGCTTAAAGTTCCTCGGCGTGCACATCACTCAATGGTCCGTTCACACAGACAGTGTGGTGAAGAAGGCGCAACAGCCCCTCTTCAACCTCAGGAGGCTGAAGAAATTTGTCTTGGTCCCTAAGAACCTCACAAACTTCTACAGATGCAGCATTGAGAACATCCTGTTGGGCTGTATCACCACCTAACATGGCAATTGCACCATCCACAACTGCAGGCTCTCCAGAGGGGGTTGGGGTCAGCCCAACACATGTGCTCCTAGACCTTAGTGCTGCTTTTGATACCATCGATCACCACATTCTTTTGGAGAGATTGGAAACCCAAATTGGTCTACACGGACAAGTTCTGGCCTGGTTTAGATCTTATCTGTCGGAAAGACATCAGTTTATATCTGTGAATGGTTTGTCCTCTGACAAATCAACTGTAAATTTCGGTGTTCCTCAAGGTTCCGTTTTAGGACCACTATTGTTTTCACTATATATTTTACCTCTTGGGGATGTCATTCGAAAACATAATGTTAACTTTCACTGCTATGCGGATGACACACAGCTGTACATTTCAAAATTGCCCTCGCTAGAAGCCTGTGTTTCAGACATAAGGAAGTGGATGGCTGCAAACTTTCTACTTTTAAACCCGGACAAAACAGAGATGCTTGTTCTAGGTCCCAAGAAACAAAGAGATATTCTGTTGAATCTGACAATTAATCTTGATGGTTGTACAGTCGTCTCAAATAAAACTGTGAAGGACCTCGGCGTTACTCTGGACCCTGATCTCTCTTTTGACGAACATATCATGACTGTTTCAAGGACAGCTTTTTTCCATCTACGTAACATTGCAAAAATCAGAAACTTTCTGTCCAAAAATGATGCAGAAAAATGAATCCATGCTTTTGTTACTTCTAGGTTAGACTACTGCAATGCTCTACTTTCCGGCTACCCGGATAAAGCACAAAGTAAACTTCAGTTAGTGCTAAATACGGCAGCTAGAATCCTGACTAGAAGTAAAAAATGTGATCATATTACTCCAGTTCTAGCCTCCCTACACTGGCTTCCTGTTAAGGCAAGGGCTGATTTCAAGGTTTTACTGCTAACCTACAAAGCATTACATGGGCTTGCTCCTACCTATCTTTCCGATTTGGTCCTGCCGTACATACCTACACGTACGCTACGGTCACAAGACGCAGGTCTCCTAATTGTCCCTAGAATTTCTAAGCAAACAGCTGGAGGCAGGGCTTTCTCCTATAGAGCTCCATTTTTATGGAATGGTCTGCCTACCCATGTGAGAGACGCAGACTCTGTCTCAACCTTTAAGTCTTTACTGAAGACTCATCTCTTCAGTGGGTCATATGATTGAGTGTAGTCTGGCCCAGGAGTGTGAAGGTGAATGGAAAGGCTATGGAGCAACGAACCGCCCTTGCTGTCTCTGCCTGGCCGGTTCCCCTCTCTCCACTGGGATTCTCTGCCTCTAACCCTATTACAGGAGGGTGCGTCACTTGAGTGGGTTGAGTAACTGACGTGATCTTCCTGTCTGGGTTGGCGCCCCCCCCTTGGGTTGTGCTGTGGCGGAGATCTTTGTGGGCTATTCTCGGCCTTGTCTCAGGATGGTAAGTTGGTGGTTGAAGATATCCCTCTAGTGGTGTGGGGGCTGTCTGATGTCCTGACTGGAGCAGGTTTTCATCAAGGATCGCTCTATACTTTGCTCCATTCATCTTTCCCTTGATCCTGACTAGTCTCCCAGTCCCTGCCGCTGAAAAAACATCTCCACAGCATGATGCTGCCACCACCATACTTCACCGTAAGGATGGTGCCAGGTTCCCTCCAGACATGAAGCTTGGCATTCAGGCCAAAGACTTGAATGCCAAGTCTTAGAGAATCTTGTTTCTCATGGTCTGAGAGTCTTTAGGTGCCTTTTGGCAAATTCCAAGCGGGCTGTGTCATGAGAATTTTCAATCCCAATGATAATAACTATCAATCAATAGCTTTGACCAATCCCCGAGGGTTGTAAGACCATGGGTATAATAATAATTAGGCAAAGACTCAGCTTATGCACAAGGCTAGTACAGTTTATTCAGAGAACGTTCTAAAGTCAAGAATACAAAGACATCCATTTTATACCATACTCCTTAATTACGCACATACTTCCACACAAACAGTAGATATCATACGCACATACATACACACAAACAGTAGGTGAGTTTTATCCTTCTCCATAGTTCTCACCACTGTGTATCACTACCCAGCCGACAGTTCCATTCCCCCGAGATTAGGGAAACCTTGAGAAGTACTCCCTGTCCTCATAAGTTTCTCAGAGTTCTAGCCAGGTCGGTTCAAACACAGTTTAATTGTTCTTCGGTATTTTCTTAGGCACACACACATTTCTCTCTCTCCCAGTCCAACCTAATTGGACTTATGTTTAATACTTTAATTATTCCTTATACATGCTACATAAACTATACTCCCTAATGGTTACGTTTCAGGGTAGAATTATTTCATCATTATCTTTAAACGTCTAAATTATTTTATCAGCTGTCATGTGCCTTTTACTGAGGAGTGGCTTCCGTTTGGCCACTCTACCATAAAGACCTGATTGGTGGAGTGCTGCAGAGATGGTTGTCCTTCTGGAAGGTTCTCCCATCTACCCAGAGGAACTCCCATCAGGTTCTTGGTCACCTCCCTGACCAAGACCCTTCTCCCCCGATTGCTCAGTTATGCTGGGTGGCCAGCTCTAGGAAGAGTATTGGTGGTTCCAAACTTCTTCCATTTAAGAATGATGAAGGCCACTGTTATCTTGGGGACCTTCAATGCTGCAGACATTTTTTGGTACCCTTCCCCGGATCTGTGCCTTGACACAATCCGGTCTCGGAGCTACGGACAATTCCTTCGACCTCATGGCTTGGTTTTTGCTCTGACATGCACTGTCAACTGTGGGACCTTATATAGACAGGTGTGTGCCTTTCCAAATCATGTCCAATCAATTGAATATACCACAGCTGGACTCCAATCAAGTTGTAGAAACATCTAGGATGATCAATGGAAACCGGATGCACCTGAGCTCATTTTCGAGTCTCATAGCAAAGGGTCTGAATACTTATGTAAATAAGGTATTTCCGTTTTTTTTCCCATTTTCATTTGTTTGCAGAAATTTCTAAGCACCTATTTTCACTTCGTCATTATGGGGTATTGTGTGTAGACTGATGAGAAGAAAAAAAATATTTAATCCATTTTAGAGTAAGGCTGTAACGTAACAAAATGCAGAAAAAGTCAAGGGGTGTGAATACTTTCCTAATGCACTGGAACTATTGCTATACACACCTTTCATATATTATTTATAATTTCCTGCAATTCTTATCCATTTTGCTATGGGGTTTTGTGTAGTGTTTATTTATTGTCAACATAGCTCATTCTAATATTTATACTACTGCACATTGCACACTGTTTAAATACACTACTTATTTATTTATATACTGAATTCTTGACATAGCTCACTAATACGGTATGTCTACTGCTGTACATATCATTCCCAATATATCTTGTGTACATTAATCCAGTGTAGATATGTGTAGATTGCGTTTGGATTACTGTTACAGTCCTATTTGGGCTGTTAATTGGATTCATTCTGACATTTCTTAATATCTTTCTTTTTACTTTTTGGATTATATATTTATTGTTTTATATTGCTAGCTACTACTGAACTGTTGGATCTAGAAACACAAGTATTTCACTGTACCTGCGTTAACATCTGCAAATCGGTGTTTGCGACCAATAAACCTTGATTTGATTTTTAATAAAGGTATAGAAGGGGGAAATGAAGTACAAGTTTCCTAATGGAAACAAGCCAAAGGTACAAAATGGCATTTTTCACTCCAGAACAGAGATTACAGTAACGCTTCATCCTTCCCCTTCCTCAGTAAACACATTTGGGAGCGCTGCCTGGGCTGCCAAACCACATTTTGGGTTGATAATAGAAAATACATTACGGACCCCTAGGCATGTGTTTGTGTGAGTGTGTGTTTGAGTGTATGAGTGTGTGCCAAACTTAGACCTGAGATGAGCTATTAGCCAGTATCAACAGGGCAGTCCTGGAGTTTTGCAGTGGAAGTCAAGTGCAAATCCAGTTTACCGCTGGGGCGTAGCTCTGACGACCATAGGAATTTTCATGTACTCTTCATCTTTTATAAGCTTTGTCTTTATTTCCTTCTATATTACATTTTTGCCTGTGATTTGTCTCGGAAAAACAAAATGTTTGATACGTCCAACAAAATATCAATAGAGGTAGCCTAGGTAATAGTCTGTTTCTGTTCTCTTGCCAACTCATTATGGAATTGTCATGCCAAACAAAATGATAGCAATGGAGTTGGCAAGAACACAAATAGATATGGGACCAAGCTACAATAGAGGACAAAAACACCATAGTGCCCTCAAACACCATAGTCCCCTCAAAGCTCATCACTAAGCTAAGAACCCTGGGACTAAACACCTCCCTCTGCAACTGGATCCTGGACTTCCTGAAGGGCCGCCCCCAGGTGGTAAGGGTAGGCAACAACACCTCTGGCATGCTGATCCTCAACACGGGGACCCCTCAAGGGTGCGTGCTTAGTCCCCACCTGTACTCCCTGTTCACCCATGACTGCGTGGCCAAGCACGACTCCAACACCATCATTAAGTTTTCCGACGACCCAGCGGTGGTAAGCCTGATCACCAACAACAATGAGACAGCCTATAGGGAGGAGGTCAGAGATATGGAAGTGTGGTGCCAGGACAACAACCTCTCCCTCAATGTGATCAAGACAAAGGAGATGATCGTGGACTACAGGAAAAGGAGGGCCGAGCACACCCCCATTCTCATCGACGGGGCTGCAGTGGAGCAGGTTGAGAGCTTCAAGTTTCTTGGTGTCCACATCACCAACAAACTATCATGGTCCAAACACACCAAGACCATCGTGATGAGGGTACGACAACGCTTATTCCCCCTCAGGAAACTGAAAAGATTTGGCATGGGTCTTCAGATTATCCAAAAGTTTAACAGCTGCACCATCTAGAGCATCCTGATTGGTTGCATCACCGCCTGGTATGGCAACTGTTCGGCCTCCGACCACAAGGCGCTAGAGAGGGTAGTGTGTACAGCCCAGTACATCACTGGGGCCAAGCTTCCAGCCATCCAGGACCTCTATACCAGGCGCTGTCAGCGAAGGCCGTAAAAATTGCCAAAGATTCCAGCCACCCTAGTCATAGACTGTTCTCTCTGCTACCGCATGGCAAGTGGTACCGGAGCGCCAAGTCTAGGTACAAAAGGCTTCTTAACAGCTTCTTCCACCAAGCCATAAGACTGCAGAACAGCTAATGAAATGGCTACCCAGACTATTTGCATTGACCCTCCCCCCTTTTTTTGTACGCTGCTGCTACTCGCTGTTTATTATCTATGCATAGTCACTTTCCCCCTACCTACATGTACATATTACCTCAATTACCTCGACTAACCTGTGCCCCCGCACATTGACTCGATACTGGTACCCCCTGTACATAGCCTCGTTATTGTTATTTTATTGTTGCTCTTAATATTTTGGACTTTAGTTTATTTAGTAAATATTTTTCTTAACTCTTATTTTTCTTAAAAAGGTTAAGGGCTTGTAAGTAAGCATTTCACGGTACTACACCTTTTGTATTTGGCGCATGTGACAAATACAATTTGATTTGATTTGATATGTTGCCCTGTAAGTGATTCCTAGTGTTGACGGTGCTGGACAGAGAAAAATACTTGATTGACTGATTTGTCTCTAGGGTGGATGGTTTGGCAAGCTCTCTTCTGATTGGTCTAATTGACTGCCAGCTCTGACAGTGGGCTGTGAGAGCAGAGGAGAGAGGAAAGAGGAGAGGGAGGTGGGATATTACTGACTGTGAGGAAAGAGGGGGTGTTGGGTTACTACAGGCCATTTTTGGAAACCTCATGTCTGTGCAACATGCCATGACTAGACAGACTATTAACGTAGTACTGTCATGGTTCAAGTTCTGAGGTAGACTACAGACACTAACAACCACTCAGACATTCAATTCTAACAAATAAGCCTACCCATGCATGCATGTGAACACAAATGCACATAAAATGTTCTCATGAGCATTTTGGAGTCAAGCAGGGTATGAGATGGCCAGGGGACAGCATCAGTCTCACTGTCACAGAGCCATCAACATGGAGGGAGCATTAAAGTCCCGAAATAAACCAGCACCCTGGGAGACGTTCTCTTGTCTAGCTCTCTGCTGTTTCTCTGCAGCAGGTTCATCCGCTCTCCCTACAGCTCCAACAGGCCTAAACAATGTGTTAGACACTGACAGGTCAACAAACACCAACCAACCACACTGCACCAGCTGTGGCCAGGACCCCTCCTCTCCATTACTTTGTCTCTCTCTCTGTCTCTCAAATAAACACACACACACACAAGCACATTTGAATGGATGGAGCATAAATAAGCACATTTGAAACGGATGAGAAATTTTCCCTAACCAAGAGTGCTGCAACATGCCATTGGGTGAGGGGCTCAAGATAAGCCACAGAGCTGTGTGAGAGAGAGAGAGAGAGAGAGAGAGAGAGAGAGAGAGAGAGAGAGAGAGAGAGAGAGAGAGAGAGAGAGAGAGAGAGAGAGAGAGAGAGAGAGAGAGAGAGAGAGAGAGAGAGAGAGAGAGAGAGAGAGAGAGAGAGAGAGAGAGAGAGAGAGAGAGAGAGAGAGAGAGAGAGAGAGAGAGAGAGAGAGAGAGAGAGAGAGAGAGAGAGAGAGAGAGAGAGAGAGAGAGAGAGAGAGAGAGAGAGTGTGTGTGTTGTATGAGAGCCTGGCAGACAGAGGAAGATAACAGATAAACCAACACTGCACGCTTGATTGTAGTCAGCCTCCACGCTCCACTATGCCCTAGCATATTATCCCGCATGCATTGGGAGAGATATGAGCACAGAGAGTGCCGAAACTGGCTCACACTGCACTTACATTTCAAAACAGTTTCCACAAATGTATATAACGTGAGCTCCATTTGTTTGCTCTGTAGTTAATTATCTTTTTTGTGTGTTTACCACAAACATGTGGTGTATGTGTTAGCGTGCTTGTGCATAAGTGTGCGTGTCTCTGTGTCAACCCTTTACTGACCAGTATGTATCCGAAGAGGCTGAGTCTCTCCATGCAGGCATCACTCCATTGGTCTGTGAAGAGAACGTCTTTCAGCCTTTTGTTGATCATGGAGTTGACTTCCTGTAGCCTGAGAGAGCAGCAGTTACACACACAGTCATTATATGGAGGCCATAGGGAGAGCGATAAAGATAGGTGAGGAGAGAGAGCGAGGGAAAGGACTGCAACAAGAATAAATATGTAGGGGGAAACAGAAACACAACTAAAGGGAGCTAGATAGATGGATCAATGTTGTTTGACAGTAAACCCAACCACTCATAACCTAGGGGACTGTATATTGAAGGGGGATGGATATAAGGGACAAGAGAGGTCTTCTGGAATAGTTGGCAATGGGGAGATGGTTGGCTGACTGCCACCTGGGAAAAGCTCACCCAATGATATACATGTCTGTGTTTCCATCCCCAACGTGCAATCCCAGCAGAGCAGTGATGTCATCCGGCGGCATGGCACCGCCCACATTCCATGTGATTATGTGCACTCTATCATAGAGCAGGAACACAGAAACTCACAATCAATAGAAGCTTGGTTCAACCCGTAACCAAATAATTAGGCAACAGATTCTTAATGAACTGCAGAATATTTAATTCATATTTCAGGACTTGGGTGGGCACATCCTTAAGCATTTAACATACTGTACACATACAAAGTCTTTCTCTGATATAATTCTATTGATCTTCTGATTATCCACTCTCTCCATTAGCTTAATTAGCATCATAAATGAGAGAGGTTAGCAGAGAGCTCTGACAAAGCCTCGGGACACTGGGTCTGTGCTGTGAGTAGAAAATAACACAAAAACAACACAGAGTGGGACTGCTCGATTTCATAGTTTCAGTGGCAAAGACGGGTGCTTCTCAACATGCATACTACTGTGCTCCCAGCACACAAATTGGAGCAGGGTAGGACCGGAGAATGAGTCCAAATCAAAGTATGCGAAACGGACCACGGAGGGCACTTCTCGAATGAGTATACCGTTTGTACATATTTTGAAGCATGCATCGGTGCAAGCTTCAAAGGAAAGTAAGCAAAAAAATATGACGCAACCACGTTAAAAGAACGCACATTTTCTTGAAACAACAGATCATTATTTTAGCTAAAGCGAGAGAAAATATACTCTGACTGCCTATCCACATCTCACACAGTGCATTCGGAAATTATTCAACCCCTTGACTTTTTCCACATTTTGTTACATCACAGCCTTATTCTAAAATTAATTAAATAGTTTTACCCCCTCATCAATCTACACACAATACCCCATAATGATGAAGCAAAAAACGTTTTTTTAGAATTGTTGACAAAAAAACTCAAATTAAATATGACATTTACATAAGCATTCAGACCCTTTACTCAGTACTTTGTTGAAGCACCTTTGGCAGCGATTACAGCCTCAAGTCTTCTTGGGTATAACGCTACAAGCTTGGCATAGCTGTATTTGAGGAGTTTCTCCCATTCTTCTCTGCAGATCCTCTCAAGCTTTGTCAGGTTGGATGGGGAGCATTGCTGCACAAATATTTTCAGGTCTCTCCAGAGATGTTTGATCGGGTTCAAGTCCAGGCACTGGCTGGGCCACTCACGGACATTCAGAGACTTGTCCCAAAGCCACTTCTGCGTTGTCTTGGCTGTGTGCTTAGGGTCGTTGTCCTGTTGGAAGGTGAACCTTCCAGTCTCTGCAGCTGAAAAACGTCCCCACAGCAGGAGGCTGCTGCCACCATCATGCTTCACAGTAGGAATGGTGCCAGGTTTCCTCCAGACGTGACGCTTGGCATTCAGGTCAAAGACTTGGCATTCAGAACAAAGACAATTTTGGTTTTATCAGTCTGAGAGTCATTTAGGTGCCTTTTGGCAAACTCCAAGCGGGCTTTCATGTGCCTTGTACTGAGGAGTGGCTTCCGTCTGACCACTCTACCATAAAGGCCTGATTGGTGGAGTGCTGCAGAGATGGTTGTCCTTCTGGAAGATTCTCCCATCTCCACAGTAGAAATCTGGAGCTCTGTCAGAGTGACCATCGTGTTCTTGGTCACCTCCCCGACTAAGGCCCTTCTCCCCCGATTTCTCAGTTTGGCCGGGCGACCAGCTCTAGGAAGAGTCTTGGTGGTTCCAAACTTTAAGAATGATGAAGGCCACTGTGTTCTTGGGGATCTTCAATGCTGCGGACATTTTTTGGTACCCTTCCCCAGATCTGTTCCTCGACACAATCCTGTCTCGGAGTGCCTTCGACCTCTGACCTTCGACCTCTGTCTCGGAGTGCCTTCGACAATTCCTTCGACCTCTGACATGCACTGTCAACTGTGGGACCTTATATAGACAGTTGTGTGCCTTTCCAAATCATGTCCAATCAATTGAATTTACCACAGGTGGACTCCAAACAAGTTGTAGAAACATCTCAAGGATGATCAATGGAAACATAATGCACCTGAGCTCAATTTCAAGTATCATAGCAAAGGGTCTGAATACTTATGTAAACAATGTATTTCTGTTGTTTGTTTTTTTTAAATTATGAAACATTTCTAAATACCTGTTCTCGCTTTGTCCTGATGTTGTATTGTGTGGAGATTGATGAGGAAATAAATTAGTTTAATCCATTTTAGAATAAGGCTGTAATGTAACAAAATGTGGAAAAGGGGAAGGGGTCTGAATACTTTCCGGATGCACTGTATGTTACCTGACTACACTATTTTATCTTGATACATTAATAATTACATGCTGTGTTAATTTTGTCATGGTTACATGCCTACAATACCCATTGTAGTGTGCGTAGGTCGCAAGCTCATAGTAAGTCAATAGTTACTACTGTTAGCTAGCCAGATAGCCACAAATAATTGTTAGCTAGCTACCCACAAAGAATTAACATCTCCCTTGGATAACATTGGTTTTAGGTAATTTTTGCCTGTTATACTATCTGGTTAGCTTCATTATTATGATTCACATATAGCGAGCTGATAGTTATGAAGTAAAATGTTTGCTTTGTGTATATCTTTTTTCGTCTCTATTTCCATTGTCCTGGCTAGAAGGAAGGTTCAGTGAATGGGTAAATCCATAGCTAGCTAGCCACGAATAATTGTTAGCTAGCTACCCACGAAGAATTGACATCTACTGTACCTTGCATAACATTAGTATAAGCTGGCTAGCTAGATTACAACGATTCACATATATCTAGCTAATAATTATGAAGTAAAACGTTTGCTTTGTGTATATCTTGTTACGTCTCTATTGTTTCCATTGTCCTGACTGGAAAAATGTTCAGTGAATGGGGAGATGCAGCATAAGCTAATACAGTAGGGGAAGTGCGAGTGCTTCTCAAATGTAATGTTTAATGCGTTCTCCACACTCTCATCCTCACAAGAATGTACTCAAGAGAACGTCCTTGGAGAATGCACTTGGAGCATGAGAGTGTGGAGCACGGTAGAATGCATATTGAGAAACACCCACTGACTTGAGTTGAGCTTGAGTTAAGAGAGGAGGAAGAGACCTTGAGAAGAAGTAGTCACTAAACCAGGAACTTATTCTCCTCTGGCTGTACTCTGGTGGTATGTACAGTAGTCAATCAGTTCCCTGCCCCTTTCACTTTGTTAATGGAAACTACACCCCAGTAAAAGTTTAGTGCCACTGCAGCCTTTACTATGGTGCTTAGAGCTATGTATTGACAAATGACTGGGCCCCCACAACACTGAAGGTCTGAAGCCTGCTCTTAAAAAGCGTTTTCTGTTCATGTTTAAAAAAAACTATTATGCGTTAGTGAAAGCTGGATTGGACAGATAACACACAGAGCCTGGAGCTCACCTGAAGTCTTCTACCACCTGGGCCTGTGTGTCCGCGGTGCCCGACACGGAGAAGGCCCTCTGGGCATGAGGGTTGAGATGGGGAGGTATAGGCCTGGAGGACGGTGGCTGGGGCACTGAGGCTGCCCTCATTGAGATGGGGTTCCGGGCCCCTGGGGGGTGGCCTGGGACTTTAGGGCCAGCCTTCAGAGTGGTTTCAGTGTACCCCACTGGCTCTCCAGGTCCCCCAGGGGGCTTGGCTGCTCCAGGGCGCAGGGGCTTATGACGGCTGGCCCCAGCTGGAGCATCAGGCGTGGATCTGTCCTGGTTAGCCTCTGTGGGGTCAGGTTTGGGCTCACAGATATCTACAGAGCCCTCTACTCTGGGGGTCCTCTGAGGCCGTCGAGGCCGGGCTGGGACTGACGGTTGAGGAGCAGGAGCATTGGCGCAGGGTTCAGAGGTTGGCGTTTCTGTGCCTGGAGGTGCTGCTGGAGTGGGGGTTAAAACCTCTGATAGTCCAGATGGGTTCTCAGGGTGGGGCTGGCATTGGTTCTGGTTGTCTGGATCCATCTCCCAGAAGCTCACTGAAAAACAATAGCAGGGGAAAGCCATGTTCACCATATTCCATCAGTGTGCCACGCAGTATAGACAGACTAGATGTTAAAGAAGCAATTGGAGACAAAAATTCCAAATGTCTGGTGAGGGTGGGGAGGGTTATCATGTGCTCTCACTGACTCAGCTGTTCATGTGATTGAGCAGTTCACATTCTCCCCATTCCTAGGCTGCTCTGGCAGCATAATGCCAGCCCTGAGTGTTTGGCTGTCTGCCCTCTCGTGGGCGACTGAGAGCGTCTGAAACAGGTAATTAAGAGAGAGAGAGGAAAGAGAGACAGTGAGAGAGAGAAGGGTGAAGGTGTTTTATGAGAGCAGAGCATCGAGGGGAATAAGAGGAAGTGGGTGGGGAGGAGAGGGAGAGACGCAGCAGGTGATGAGCAGAGGAGGTAAAAACAGGAGAGAAAAGAGAGAAAGAGCGCAAAGGACGGGTCATCCACTTCACACTCTTATTTATAACCTCCTACACTTCACACCTCACACAGGTCTTGGACCAACTCAGAAATAGAATGAGGAGAACAAGACAGGGTGTGGCTTATCTCAGCAGCTCTCTTTGTACCTGAGCCACCTCGTCTGTCATTCCCCGGTAACCACGGAGACGCAGAGACAGTTCATATCAGCTCAGAACACCTGATAGACACAAGTCACAGAAACCGCTGTAGGGTCTGCAGCAACACAACCTGATAGCATGGTAATAACAACTGAGAGAGAGGGGGGTGCACGTGGAGTATGAGCCAGCCTCTGGCCTGTGAGTGCCCCTGGGCCTGAGAGAGGTGACTCATGACAAGTCTGGGACACTGGCCATGCACATAACTCATCCACTGTGGTTGGGAGACAGAGACGTGAGGAGAGATGCCATCTCTCAGACTGGACCAGGAGATATAAGGAGGGCACCTCTTGAATGCCAAGACTGCTGGGCATCCATCCAACACAACATCACCTCACCCTCTATAAGGTATATCTGAAAGTACTGACACTATATTGTACCTATATTACAAAGCAAATGCCAGTGCAGTGTAACAGAACAATCTCAGAAGCGAAGAACCCTTTTTGGTTCCAGGTACAATCCTTTTTAGTTCCAGGTAGAACCCTTTTGGGTTCCATGTATAACCCTCTGTGGAAAGGGTTCTGCATAGAACAGAAAAGGGGTTCTACCTGGAACCAAAAAGGGTTATTATGTTAATTTAGATTCATTTAGATTTTGTGTCATTTAGATTTACACACAATACCCCATAATTTGGAAATAGGTTTTTAGAATTTTTTACTAATTCATTGACTCATGGGGTTTGAATACATATCTAATTAAGATATATTAGTGTTTTATTTTCCATTCATTAAAAAATATATACACTACCGGTCAAAAGTTTTAGAACACCTACTCATTCAAGGGTTTTTCTTTATTTTAACTATTTTCTACAATGTAGAATATAGTGAAGACATCAAAACTATGAAATAACACATATAGAATCATGTAGTAAACAGAAAAAGTGTTAAACAAATCAAAATATTTTTATATTTGAGATTCTTCAAATAGCCACCCTTTGCCTTGATGACAGCTTTGCACTCTTGGAATTCTCTCGACCAGCTTCATAAGGTAGTCACATGGAATGCATTTGAATTAACATGTGTGCCTTGTTAAAAGTTAATTTGTGGAATTTCTTAGCTTCTTAATGCATTTGAGCCAATCAGTTGTGTTGTGACAAGGTAGGGGTGGTATACAGAAGATAGCCTTGTTTGGTAAAAGACCATGTCCGTATTATGGCAAGAACAGCTCAGCTCAAATAAGCAAAGAGAAATGACAGTCCATCATTACTTTAAGACATGAAGATCAGTCAATAGGGAAAATTTCAAGAACTTTGTTTCTTCAAGTGCAGTCGCAAAAACCATCAAGCGCTATGATGAAACTGGCTCTCATGAGGACCGCCACAGGAACGGCAGATCCAGAGTTACCTCTGCTGCAGAGGATAAATTCATTAGAGTTACCAGACTCAGAAATTGCAGCCCAAAATAAATGCTTCACAGAGTTCAAGTAACAGACACATCTCAACATCAACTGTTCAGAGGAGACTACGTGAATCAGGCCTTTGTGGTCGATTTGCTGCAAAGAAACAACTACTAAAGGACACCAAGAAACACGAGCAACGGACATTAGACCGGTGGAAATCTGCCCTTTGATCTGGAGTCCAAATTTGAGATTTTTGGTTCCAACAGCCGTGTCTGTGTGAGACGTGGTGTGGGTGAACAGATGATCTCTGCATGTGTATTTCCCACCATAAAGCATGGAGGAGGAGGTGTTATGGTGTAGGGATGCTTTGCTGGTGACACTGTCAGTGATTTATTTAGACTTCAAGGCACACTTAACCAGCATGGCTACCACAGCATTCTGCAGTGATACACCATTCCATCTGGTTTGGGCTTAGTGGGACTTTCATTTGTTTTTCAACAGGACAATGACCCAACAGACCTCCAGGCTGTGTAAGGGCTATTTTACCAAGAAGGAGAGTGATTTAGTGCTGCATCAGCTGACCTGGCATCCACAATCCCCCGACCTCAACCAAATTGAGATGGTTTGGGATGAGTCAGACCGCAGAGTGAAGTAAAAGCATGGGAATTCCTTCAAGACTGTTGGAAAAGCATTCCAGGTGAAGCTGGTTGAGAGAATGCCAAGAGTGTGCAAAGCTGTCATCAAGGCAAAAGGTGTCTATTTGAAGAACCTCAAATCTCAAATATATTTTGATTTGTTTAACACTTTTTTGGTTACTACATGATTCCATTTGTGTAATTTCATAATTTTGATATCTTCACTATTATTCTACAATGTAGAAAATAGTCAAAATAAAGAAAAATCCTTGTATGAGAAGGCGTTCTAAAACTTTTGACCAGTAGTGTATATGTAATTCTTCCACTTTGACATTGCAGAGTATTTTGTGTAGATCGTTGACAAAAAAATTACAATTAAATCCATTTTAATCCCACTTCATAACACAACTAAATGTGGAAAAATTCAAGTGGTGTGAATACTTTTTGTCATCTGCTTTTAAAATATGTTACAAGACCTTCTGGAGGCAGGGTTGTGACCTTGATGCAGAGCTGATAGTGGAGCTACAGCTCCTGGAGGTCAGTTCAACTCACGTGACAAGTCCCCCTGAGCTGTACATGCATGGTAACATTTTGTTTTGTATGTGGGCCAATAGCTTGGTCCCTGGGCACATGCCTATAGTCCATGTATGGTGTTTTTGTGGAGGAATGCGGAGGGGGGTGTCTGGTGATTCGGCACACGTGGGAGAGGGTGGGTACAAAACGAGCAGCGCTGACTGGGGATGAGTCAGGCAGGCTGGGCAGTACCTACGATGACAACATTCAATGTCTGTCAACCGTGCATATACAGTAGCCTATCTCATGTTTGTTCATTTCCCATTTGTACACATATCCTCTGGTCCTATCTCATTTACCATGCCTTAACCCCCGCTCTTCCGACTCCTTATCTTCCATTGTACTTCCAACGTCTCCTCTGCCGTCATTGTTCGTCTCCATCTCACACACACTGTATCTCTCTTATTTATTATCCTATATTTTGCCTCATCCCTGTCATTTTCTCTGTCTATCTAATTCTATACCTAAAATTACCCTACGCTCTGCCTCTCCGTCTCTCTCCACGCCAAGATGACACATGTGCTGTGCACTCGGCTGGCTGTCACAGTCCCGATGGCCGCTTTCACATACAGCTAGAGATAACTATCAGCAGCCAATGGAGGAACGGGAGGGGGTGAGGTCTGGAAAGAAATGCTGGATGACTGAAAAGGGAGTATATGGGAGGTAGTGGTAGTATGACTGCTAGTGAACAATATGGAAAGTAAGAAAATATGAAATTGTGAACATTATTTGGGAAAAATGCAATCACAGTAACTAACAAGTAAAGGAATGGTATTTTATACCTACACTTCCCTGCGTATTTATTTGGACAGTGAAGCTAAAACGTTGGTTCTATATTCCAGCATTTTGGATTAAAGAGCTAATGTTTCATATGAGGCGACAGTACAGAAGGTTGCCAGTTATTTGATGGTATTCTCATACATATCTGTTTTGCCGTTTCATTTATTCACATTGATGCACTTTTCTCTCTACGTGTATTCTGACCTTGAATTTAAGCATGAGAATAGCATGCTATTCACCAGCTATTCGTTTGGGGTGATCGAATCATTGAAGGTGTGGCTGCGTTGTGTCTATAGATACCCCATATTCTGACCTTGACGTAATTCCCAAAAAATTCCACCACCTTTACGCGCAAGGAAACTATGAATAAGGTCTTGCGAACCTACCGGTTCCAAGTGGAAAAAGCATCTATTTTTTTCGCAGGAAATAACACCATTATCTATGCACTATAATTTACAACTTGATAATGGCTATTGATAAGAGCCAGGTAAATGAGTCATCCGTTTGGATAAGGGAATTGTAAATATAAATTACACTTGTTTTAGATCTATTTTACCTTATAATCGTGAAATGGCAGTAAATGTGAAATGTGAAAACTGAAGCATATCAACATATCAACTTTCTCACAGTAAAGTTCATGAAATGCTGTGCCACTTGGCAGAATTTAAATTGTACGGCCTTTAAACTCGCAGGGATGGGCACTCTCGAATGTCTTAATTGTAGGCTAGCCCGACTTTCTCGGTTTCCTATTTCTATCATGTTCAATATTAGCCAATAACAGAAATCGACAGTCAGTAGGCCTAATAAACATACATATTCAACTGCTAATTTACTGTTAGTTCCCTTCATTTGGTATAGCCTACATTATCATTCCATTTAATTACATTGTTTCGTTTACCTTCATTTGCTTCCTCTGTAAACGCGGTCACGGCGGTGTGGTTGTTGCTGAGTATCATTAGTAACAGTTGAAATGTAGGCTAATTAAATCGTTATGGAGCAGAGCGCTGACCAAGTCGTAACAGTTTGAACCCAACACATGGCGCAATACTTGGCGGTGTCATCACACAGTTCCATAGTTAGAGCAGGCAACAGAAGAGGGTATAGCCTACTATTGTACACTTTTCTTCCTATTATAATTCTACACGTTTGTACAATAATCTTCCAACAATATCATGGGTTGAAGAACTGAATGTGGCAACTTTCAGGATTAATCAAACCACTGTATTTTTGATTAATTAATATATTTAGTGTATAAAGGCAATACAAACCTGTTTTTTATGATTCAGAAATATTTTCCTAACCCTAAATAATCTACAAGATCAGAGTATTTTTAAATCTACCAATTGGTGCTGAAACGGAGAGGAATATGCATATATTTAGCTAGCTTTCTTTCATTGATCTAAAATATTCTGAACACCTCTCGAAATAATCTACTAAATATTATATTCTACTATTCTACGAACCTGTAACCCGACACATTGACTCGGTACCGGTACCCCTGTATTTAGCCTCATTATTGTTATTTTATTGTGTAACTTTTTTTAAACTTTAGTTTATTTAGTAATTAACTCTATTTTCTTAAAACTGCATTGTTGGTTAAGAGCTTGTAAGTGAGCATGTATTCGGTGCATGTGACAAATAAAATTAGATTTTATTTGAGTCTATCGACAAAATGTACAACAAAAAAATACACCTTATTTAATTTAAAGATAAATGTACTGAAAACCCTATTGAACGAAAACTCAATGAAAAAAATCTGTTGGTCATCAGTTGGGAAGGTCTTCAGCAGTTGAAATACATTTATTCAGAGCGTGCAAGGTAGCCACACCTGCAGAGCGTGTTACACGACTGAATAAGGTAAATCTGAATACCAAATATCAAATCAAATTTTATTGGTCACATACACATGGTTAGCCGATGTTAATCTGAGTGTCGCGAAATGCTTGTACTTCTAGTTCCGACAGTGCAGTAATATCTAACAAGTAATCTAACAAAATCACAACGACTACCTTATACACACAAATGTAAAGGGATGAATAAGAATATGCACATATAAATATATGGATGAGTGATGACTGTGCGGCATAGGCAATATGCAGTCCATGGTATAGAATACAGTACATGCATAAGAGATGAGTAATGTAGGATATGTAAACACTATTAAAGTGGCATTATTTAAAGTGACTAGTGATACCTTCATTCATCCATTTATTAAAGTGGCCAGAGATTTGAGTCTGTATGTTGGCAGCAGCCTCTCTATGTTAGTGATGGCTGTTTAACAGTCTGATGGCCTTGAGATAGAAGCTGTTTTTAAGTCTCTCGGTCCCAGCTTTGATGCACCTGTACTGACCTCTCCTTCTGGATGATAGCGGGTTGAACAGGCAGTGGCTGGCTCGGGTGGTTGTTGTCCTTGATGATCTTTTTGGCCTTCCTGTGACATCGGGTGCTGTAGGTGTAATGGAAGGGCAGGTAGTTTGCCTCCGGTGATGCGTTGTGCAGACCGCCCTACAACCTGACAGGATGCTCTCGATTGTGCATCTGTAAAAGTTTGTGAGTGTTTCAGGTGACAAGCCAAATTTCTTCAGCCTCCTGAGGTTGAAGAGGCACTGTTGCGCCTTCTTCACCACGCCGTCTGTGTGGGTGGACCATTTCAGTTTGTCCGTGATGTGTACGCAGAGGAACTTAAAACTGTCCACCTTCTGCAAACTTGATTATTGAGTTGGAGGCGTGCATGGCCACGCAGTCATGGGTGAACAAGGAGAACAGGAGAGGGCTTGGAACACACCCTTGTGGGGCCCCAGTGTTGAGGATCAGTGGAGTGGAGATGTTGTTTCCTACCTTCACCACCTGGGGGCGGCCCATCAGAAAGTTCAGGACCCAGTTGCACAGGGCGGGGTCAAGACCCAGGGTCTCAAGCTTAATGATGAATTTGGAGGGTTCTATGGTGTTGAATGCTGAGCTGTAGTCAGTGAATAGCATTCTTACATAAGTATTCCTCTTGTCCAGATGGGATAGGGCAGTGTGCAGTGTGACCTATTGGGGCGGTAAGCAAATTGGAGTGGCTCTAGGGTATCAGGTAGGGTGGAGGTGATATGATCCTTAACTAGTCTCTCAAAGCACTTCATGATGACAGAAGTGAGTGCTACGGGGCGATAGTCATTTAGTTCAGTTACTTTAGCTTTCTTGGGAATAGGAATAATGGTGGCCATCTTGAACCATGTGGGGACAACAGACTGGGATGGGGATCGATTGAATATGTCCGTAAACACACCAGCCAGCTGGTCTGCACATGCTCTGAGGACGCGGCTAGGGATGCTGTCTGGGCCGGCAGCCTTGCGAGGGTTAACACGTTTAAATGTTTTACTCACGTTGGCCTCGGAGAAGGAGAGCCCAAAGGCTTTGGTAGCGGGCCGTGTCAGTGGCACTGTATTGTCCTCAAAGCGAGCAAAGAAGTTGTTTAATTTGTCTGGGAGCAAGGCGTCAATGTTCGCAACGGGGCTGGTTTTCTTTTTGTAATCCGTGATTGTCTGTAGACCCTGCCACATACGTCTCGTGTTTGAGCCGTTGAATTGCAACTCTACTTTGTCTCTATACGGACGCTTTGCTTGTGTGGTTGCCTTGCGGAGGGAATAACTACACTGTTTGTATTCGGTCATGTTTCCAGTCGCCTTGCCATGATTAAAAGCGGTGGTTCGCGCTTTCAGTTTTGCTCGAATGCTGCCATCAATCCACGGTTTCTGGTTAGGGAATGTTTTAATAGTCACAGTGGGTACAACATCTCCGATGCACTTGCTAATAAACTCACTCACTGAGTCAGCGTATGCGCCAATGTTGTTGTCTAAGGCTATGCGCAACATATCCCAGTCCACGTGATCGAAGCAATCTTGAAGTGTGGAATCCGATTGGTCAAACCAGCGTTGGATAAACCTGAGCACGGGCGTTTCCTGTTTTAGCTTCTGCCTATAGGCGGGGAGCAACAAAATGGAGTCATGGTCAGATTTTCCGAAGGGAGGGCCTTGTATCCATTGCGGAAGTTAGAGTAGCAATGGTCAAGAATGGTATCAGATCTTGTCACGCATTCGATATGCTGGTAAAATTTAGGTAACATTGTTCTCATATTAGCTTTGTTAAAATCCCCAGCTACAATAAATGCAGCCTCAGGATATATGGTTTCCAGTTTACATAGAGTCCAGTGAAGTTCTTTCAGGGCCGTCGAGGTATCTGCTTGGGGGTGGATATGCACGGCAGTGACTATAATCGATGAGAATTCTCTTGGAAGATAATGCGGTCGGCATTTGATTTAAGGAATTCTAGGTCAGGTGAACAAAAGGCCTTGAGTTCCTGTATGTTGTTATGATTGCACCATGAGTCGTTAATCATAAGGCATACACCCCCGCACTTCTTCTTACCAGAGAGATGTTTGTTTCTGTCGGCGCGATGCGTGAAGAACCCAGGTGGCTGTACAGACACTGACAACATGTCCCAAATGAGCCATGTTTCCGTGAAACAGAGAATGTTACAATCTCTGATGTCTCTCTGGAAGGCAACTCGTGCCATAATTTCGTCCTTGTTGTCTAGAGATTGGACATTGGCGAGTAATATGCTTGGAAGCGGTGGATGGTGTGC
Organism: Salvelinus namaycush; assembly: GCF_016432855.1. NCBI lineage: Eukaryota > Metazoa > Chordata > Actinopteri > Salmoniformes > Salmonidae > Salvelinus > Salvelinus namaycush. The sequence continues at coordinate 27,732,525 of NC_052307.1, read as the reverse complement.
TCGCCTTCTAAGTCTGACCATGTCACGGCCGTCGTAGGGAGGAGACCAAGGCGCAGCGTGATAAGCGTACATTCTTCTTTATTTAAAGAATGAACACTGAACAAAACGAACAAAATAACAAAACGAACCGTGACGCTAATATGGCTAGTGCAGACAGGCAACTAAACACAGAATAAGAACTCACAAAACCAAAAGGGAAAATGGCAACCTAAATACGATCCCCAATCAGAGACAACGATAAACAGCTGACTCTGATTGGGAACCAATTCAGGCCACCATAGACATACATATACCTAGACTTACCAAAACCCCTAGACATACAAAAACCCCTAGACAATACAAAACAAGCATACCCACCCTCGTCACACCCTGACCTAACCAAAATAATAAAGAAAACATAGATAAGGTCAGGGCGTGACAGACCAGGAGGCCGCTCCGTCTGCCTCTCCTGCAGCGACAAAGTTGTTTTGGGTCGGCCTCTGGGATTAAATCCCATGTCCAGGGTGGAGGTCCAAACAAAGGACCCGCTTCGGGAAAGTTGTATTCCTGGTCGTAATGTTGGTAAGTTGACGTCGCTCTTATGTCCAATAGTTCTTCCTGGCTGTATGTAATAACACTTAAGATTTCCTGTGCTAACAATGTCAGAAATAATACATGAAAAAACAAATTACTGCATGGTTTCCTAAGGACCTGAAGCGAGGCGACCATCTCTGTCGGCGCCATCTTAGAAGTGCATAGGAAAGGCGTGCTTAGGAAAGGCGTAAATGTCCTAGGAAACGCCGAATACAACCGTGAAATGCTTACTTACAAGCCCTTAACCAACAAAGCAGTTTAAAGAAAATAGAGTTAAGAAAATATTTACTAATGTCTTTCCTCCTGAGGACTACACATGGGCCTGAATAGACAGGCTCTGACTGACAGCAGCTACTTCTCATTCCACACACGTTCTACAGGGAGAGAGAGCGGAATGATTTAATAATAGCAAATCTGTTATGATGTTTACATGCACCTCCATTGAATGAGCAGGAGCAAGAGTGACAGCGAGAGCAAAAGAGAGGGAGTGCGTACAGCAAACAACACACAAGAATACAGCACAAATAAGTATAAAAATAATTTTAAACTGGATGGTTTCAGCTCTGAATGCTGATTGGCTGACATGGGTATTTATTTCTACTGGTATTTATTTGTACTGTAACCAGTTTATAATAAGCAATAAGACACCTTGGGGGTTTGTGGTATTTAAGTGATAATGCCCGAGAAGCCGGTGTTTGGAGGATATATTGGCACAGGTGTTGTTGTGCCATTTTTGCCCCGCCTCATGGGTCTCCCGGTCACAGCCGGCTGCGACACAGCCTGGGATTGAACCTGGAACTGTAGTGACGCCTCAAGCACTGCGATGCAGTGCCTTAGACCGCTGCGCCACACGGGAGGCCCAGGAATGCGTTTTTAACCAATCAGCATTCAGGATTAGACCCACCCATTGTATAAATTACCAATATACCACGGCTAAGGGCTGTTCTTATGCACGACACAACGCAGAGTGTCTGGATACAGCCCTTAGCAGTAGTATATTGGCCATATATTGGCCATATACCACACCTCCTTCGGCTTTATAGCTTAATTATAAACTGGTTGATTTAAGCCCTGAATGCTGATTGGCTGAAAGCTGTGGTATATCAGACAGTATACCATGTATTTAACAAAATAAAGACTTTTTACTACAAATTTGGAACCAGTTTATAATAGCAATAAGGCACCTCAGGGATTTGTGGTATACAGTGCATTCGTAAATTATTAAGACCCCTTTCCTTTTTATTACCTTATTACCTTACAGCCTTATTCTAAAAGGGATTAAATTATTTTTTTCCCTCATCAATCTACACACAATACCCCACTGCGCCACAATACCCCTAATACCCCATACACACAATACCCCACACATCACCCCAGTGAAAACAGGTTTTTAGACATTTTTTCCCCCCCCAAAAAACAAAAAACATAATACATTATTTAAATAAGTATTCAGACCCTTTGCGATGACACTCGAAATTGAGCTCAGGTGCATCCTTTTTCCATTGATCATCCTTGAGATGTTTCTTCAACTTGATTGGAGTCCACCTGTGGTAAAGTCAATTGATTGGACATCATTTGGAAAGGCACACACCTGTCTATATAAGGTCCCACAGTTGACAGTGCATGTCTGAGCAAAAACTAAGCCATGAAGTCAAAGGAATTGTCCATAGAGCTCAGAGACAGGATTGTGGCGAGGCACAGATCTGGGGAAAGGTACCAAAAAATGTGGCCTTCATCATTCATAAATGGAGGAAGTTTGGAACCACCAAGACTCTTCCTAGAGCTGGCCACCTGGCCAAACTGAGCAATTGGTGGAGAAGGACCTTGGTCAGAGAGGTGACCAAGAACTCGATGGTCACTCTGATAGAGCTCCAGAGTTCCTCTGTGGAGATGGGAGAACCTTCCAGGAGGACAACCATCTCTGCAGCACTCCACCAATCAGGCCTTTATGGTAGAGTGGCCAGGCGGAAGCCACTCCTCAGTAAAAGGCAAATGACAGCCCGCTTGGAGTTTGCCAAAGGGCACCTAAAGGACTCTCAGATCATGAGAAACAAGATTTTCTGGTCTGATGAAACCAAGATTGAACTCTTTGACCTGAATGCCAAGCGTCACGTCTGGAGGAAACCTGGCACCATCCTTACGGTGCAGCATGGTGGTGGCAGCATCATTCTGTGGGGATGTTTATCAGCGGCAGGGACTGGGAGACTAGTCAGGATCGAGGGAAAGATGAACTGAGCAAAGTACAGAGAGATCATTGATGCTCCAGAGCACCTCACACCTCAGACAGGGCCAAAAGTTCACCTTCCAACAGGACAACGACCCTAAGCACACAGCCAAGACAACGCAGGAGTGGCTTTGAATGTCTCTGAATGTCCTTGAGTGGCCCAGTCAGAGCCCAGACTTGAACCCGATCGAACATCTCTGAAGAGACCTGAAAGTAAAGGGTCTGAATACTTATGTAAATGTGATATTTCCGTTTATTTTATTTTATACATTTGCAAAAATTTCCAAAAACCTGTTTTTCCTTTGTCATAATGGGGTATTGTGTGTAGATTGATGGGGGGTAAAAAAAAAAAAAAAATCAATTTTAGAATTAGACTGTAACGTAACAAAACGTGGAAAAATTCAAGGGGTCTGAATACTTTCCGAATGCACTGTACTATGGCTAACGGCTTTACTCAGGCACTCCGTGTTGCGCCGTGCATAAGAACAGCCCTTAGTCGTGGTATATTGGTCATATACCACACCTCCTCAGGCCGTATAGCTTAAGTAAAGACTGTAGAACAAATAACAAAAACAAATGGCCCTACATTACCAGTCATAACCAAAGCTTTCCATGCGAGGTGTCTTATATTGATGATTTGAAATGGCCATCCCAGATATAGGATTTAAATAACTCAATACCGTATCTCATTCTATTCAAGGTTATTCTGAATAAAGTCCTATATACGTCCTTATGTAGCATATCATTACCTAAACCAAAGCAATAAACCCCTATCCTGAACAGTGGTGGTCTCTCCACAGGTTTTCATTAAAGTAAATCACTCTGGCAGAATTGTTAAGACTGATCACATTCAGCCTACATCTTCAGTGCTCATGGTTAAAATTACAGCTGAAGAGCGTGCTGCTCTGCTCTGCCGCCCTCCAGGGCCATATGTCCCTCCTGACAGAGATACAAATGATGTCCTGGAACAAAGAAGTGGCACCTCCAGCTGCAGCCACCACTGTAGACCAACCTCTTCAAGGTCCTAGTGCTAATGGGACCCAGAAGAAACCAACCCCACATCCAGGACCTCTGTCTCCAGAAACCTCAATTATAATGGGGGTGAAGGGCCACCCTGTTATGGAAACGTATCCTCCCTCGCAAGACCCCCCAGGCCCTAACTGTCTATCTAACTAGTCTATCTAGAACCACTGCATGTGAATCTGTCTTTGTTGGAAAGTGCTACTGGAACTCAGAAGAAACTGCCCCCACCCACCCACCACCCCCCCATCCCAGACCCTGGTTTTCAGAAAACTCAAATACAAGGGGGAACCTCGTCATGGAACCAGAGACTCTTTTTATTTTATTTATTATTTTTACCCCTTTTCCTCCCCATTTCGTGGTATCCAATTGGTAGTTACAGTCTTGTCCCATCGCTGCAACTCTCGTACGGACTCGGGAGAGGCAAAGGTCGAGAGCCGTGCGTCCTCCGAAACACGACCCAACCAAGCTGCACTGCTTCTTGACACAATGTCCGCTTAACCCGGAAGCCAGCCGCACCAATGTGTCGGAGGAAACACCGTACACCTGGTGACCGTGACAGCATGCATGCGCCCGACCCGCCACAGGAGTCGCTAGAGCGCGATGAGACAAGGACATCCCTGCCGGCCAAACCCTCCCCTAACGCTGGGCCAATTGTGTGCCACCCCATGGGTCTCCTGGTCACGGCTGGCCGCGACAGAGCCTGGACTCTGACCAGGATCTCTAGTGGCACAGCTAGCACTGCGATGCAGTGCCTTAGACCACTGCGCCACTCGGGAGGCTGAACCAGAGATATTCTATAATGTTGTAAATGTATCCTCCTTCGTTGCAAGACCCCAGGCCGTACCTCTTGTCTCACTTAACTAGTCTAACTAGAACCACTGCATGCAGTCCTGACAACTCTCAACATGACTGTCTGAAAATTAAAGTGAGTAGGTATTCTATACCCGAGAAATGGAAGAAACGATCCTCAGTAGGGTTTGAGAAGCTGGTATACTTTGGCTGGACAGAGTAGTAGAAGACTGCTCATGATGTTAACTGTGAAGGACAAGTCATGTCTGGGTAATAGGATTTGGTCTTTATGCAGAGGCACCATGTCCGATGCCAGTCACCTGATGGAATCCAACAAATTGTACCGGATAGTGTCAAAATATAAAATAAAGGGCTCCAGTCATTAAGGAGAATCAGTAGAGGCAGAACACAAGGAAGTTGTGCTTGGATGACTGGAACATTAGACAGGCTCCATGGATCTGGACGACTAATGCCTGCATGTGCGTGGAATCAAAGGCTTTTGCAATCTTAAAGGGAAGTCAATTAAATACCCAAGAGTTCCTTCTTGCCCCGCTGCTATCTTTTAAAATTAGAAATATGAATTCCCTTTAAAAGGCCTTGCCAGAGGATGTAACAACACAACATGATTTGGGGTTTTGGGTTTGTGATAGTGGATGAGAGTGAAGGGGGGTGACTTCATAATCTGGACACTACAATTTAACTGGTGGGCCTGTGGTTACAGGAGCAGGATTGGATAGGCACAAAATATTTTGGGTCTTGTCTTGAACAGAAAATAGGACACCTACTGAAATACTTTATCTCTCTCTCTTTAGGCAAACAGAGGCGTATAGCTGCACATTAACAACAAAAAAGTGAATCCCTATCTGCTAAGGGTTGTTCAGTCTGTGAGCAGCAGAATGAGACCATGAGAGGCCTGTAGGACAGAGCTATTGGCAGGAGCTGCAGTGACCCAGTCGAGGAGTCTAACAGGCTGATGATGAGACACTAGGGGTGTGAATGTCTGGGAGCCATTACATACAGTACAATAAGCATATTTATAAACTGGAAACACAAAACTATCTATACATTATTTGAATTGCAGATGCCTTTGGAAGTTGTGTTTGGAAGTTATGATATAAAAAACATCCTGTTCTTATAACACGTGTAGCAATATGTCATGTACATGTAAATGGGTTAATTACTTCTTCAAACTATAGTGAATGTATTTTGTATGTACTTTTGGCATTAAAAATAATTGAATGTCAGCAGGAAACAATATCAATCTGTAAATCCTTTGAAAAAATCCATAAAATGTGAAAAAGGGAAAAAGGTCAGCACTGTGAGTTCACCAGTTCATCAGGCCAGAGGGCATAGGCCACGCTAATAAAATAACAGTAACCGGGGTTGTAATGCTTTCTGCCAGTCGGAGAGAAAAAAAAGAAGAAAAAAAGCTACAGCAAGTTATATGGTTGAAATGACCCCGAGGAAAAGTAGAAAAAGAAAGCTAACTGAATGAAATAAGCCATTCTGAGGTGATATCTTGACTTCAGTCTCATGTACTTTAGCCTAACACAGATCTCTTGGCAAGTTGAATTGTGTGCAACAACCATTGGTCCGCATGTTCTAAATTAAGTGACTGACTGAAGAGATGTATAAATGGATTTCTTCAGGAATCCAATCATCCAATGACTGAATGAGGCCAGTCGCTTGTGTGGCCTATTTCTGCTCCTATTTCAAGGGCATTGTGAGAGAAAAATTGAAGGTTGGTTTAATTTGGTGTTTCAGTCTCAGATCTTATCTCAGAGCATGTTTGTCTATGTGTCAGGTAGATAACAACAGAGATTATAAATCATGACCAGTATATGGGTGTTGTGGCTATTTCAATCAAGAGTTAGACCATGTTAATTAGTGCAAATGTGTACAAACACGGATGCATGAGGGAACATCAGTCTAGTTGCACAAAGGATTTTTCCACCACTAGACATAACAATGAGGTTTTTATTATACAATCTCTATCCAGACTACTTGCTGAATGTTTATCCATAATGGGCTCGGTGGTCCGATTCCTGTATCTTAACCCCAACCTCTTGCTCCACTTCCTGAAGCTGTGTAACTCAATCAGATGCAAAAAGTAACATGAAAGAGAAGCAGAGTAGGGATAGATACCATGATTTCCGACAGTGGCATAATGATAGCACATAGTAGAGTGCCTATTGCAAACTGATTATACATAGGATAAAGTAATTGGACATAAAATTCATATTAGCATAATATGATTTGTACCACTCTTCTGAGTAAGACAACTGAATCTGATAATGTAAAGAAGAACACTGTCAATGTTTATTTACATTATTCCTTGCATGTTAGGGTACTAGGGGGTAACTAGCCCCCCCAAAAAACAAAAAACAAAAACGTCTAATTGCCGACACAAAAAAGCAACGTTTGGAGAAAAAAATTGGTATGTGATTTAAGGTCATGCTTAGACAAATAAACTATAAAGGAAAATAAATGGCTACATTTTACACTTTTTTAGTTATTTCATGAAATGTTGTTTTTAGAAAAGGGGAGTTTTTTTAAAATACCAGGGTAACTGTACTTGTAAGTACCCCCTGTTACGCTCTCCCTGCCTCCTTCACTGTGTTTTTGTGCTTTTATTTGTAGATTGGGGACAGGTGGAGCTGATTGGGTTGTTAAGGTGACAAGTTGCACCTGGGTTTTGGATCTAGGAGATAAAAGTTCCTGGTGCCCAGTCCTGGCTCTCTCTCTCTCCACAAGCACCATTTTGTTTTGTGATCTGGTTGATTATGTTTTTGGATTAGGTGCACCCTTCAACACTTACACACATTTTACCTTCATCCATGCATCTCCATTACACCCCTCACATGCCTACTTTCACACTTCACAGGTTAGTTTTCCCTTGTAGTTTTACACTTTGTTAGTTATTTAAATAAATATTTTTGTTACTCCTTAACTGCCAACGTGTAGACTCCCTTGCTTGTCACCATCTAAAAGCCAGGTTGTGACACCCCCCATGGGTAGAAGATTAAGGGTTTCACACAAGTGTGTTAATATAATTTAATCCGTTTTATTTAGAAATTCTTTAGTAAGTAATACTTATAATAATACTAGTAGTGCTAGTAATACTAATAACTAGTAATACTAATAGTAATACTTATATAGTAATAATAATTTAAATATAATATGGGGGGAAATGGGGTTGCATATGTCACCATTAATATCCACACTATGAGGAGATTTGATGTAAAGATCCTCTTTTTAACTCACCTGCACATTTATTTTCTTTGTTTATTTTCTATACAATCCATTATGTACAATTACACTAAATATTATTTGAATAAATCAAGATTGAATCCCAGCAGTCTTTAAAATGACATTCAAGAGCAAAATATTTTGTGTGTGTGTGGGGGGGGGGGGGGGGGGCAGTTACCCCAGGGGGCTAGTTACCCCCTAGTACCCTACCATCAAGTGGGCTAGATTTTCTTTTTACTGTACAGCTTGTAGTGGTCATGGTTATGTTAGGTAATAACTCTGGATGTTACAGTGAGTCAGAGGACACCAGATTAAATACATTTAAACATCCGAAATAATATAATACGAACAAATATGAAAACATATGCACTCACTACTGTAAGTCACTCTGGATAACAGCGTCTGCTAAATGACTAAAATGTAAATGTCTAGGATTGGCGGCAGCATGCAATGACGTGTCTTTACTATAACACAGTTACAGAACTAAATTACCTGTTCAGTCAATATCACAGATGAACGGATGACAGGCGACGAGATAAACCCTCCGAATGAAGGATTGGTTAGTTAATGTAGAGTATAGCCTGATGCTTGTTCCTCTCCTGAGGATGAATAGGTCTGAGCTATTACTGTATTTACGCCTTGTCAGAGGATGAGGTTTAAATAGCCTTCCAGGTTACAATACTGTTATAATATCAGACCTGCCTGACGTTCTTCAAATGAAACCATCGGCATTACAGCGCGTTCCACACTGGCGATAGAGAGCAGGTGAGCTACCAAGTGAACTTTTGCAAGGTTCCAAATCCACGCTCACGAGAAAAAGATAGGCTACATTTCATAAACAAAGCAGGCGTACGTTCATATTCACCCGTTGCGGTTATCAGTTTATAGACTGAATGATAAAACAACCGTTACACGCCGAATGCAAGTACTGCGTCGATTAAACCGTTATTTCTTGGACTGTTTGGTAGCCTTTGCCCTTTAAATTGTGAATGTGAACACCCTTTCGGACGGTTCCGTACGCGAACGTCCACTACGACTACGCATTGCTCTGTTGATGATGAGTAGCTACTCAGACAGCCTACAGTAGCGATTGTGGAGCTTTACCGCCGCACAGCGGTTAGATTTGTGAACTGGCTCTTTACAGAAATGGAACCGTGAAGGTTGCTCAATGTCGTGCAATTTGGCGAGGTGGAACGTGCGTCTTTGCACATCTTTACAATATTTTTATTTTATTTTTTATTAACAATATAATAAATGTGCCTTGATACCTTTTATTTACAATGTATTACATTCAGTCCTATCCGTGTGCAAGGGCTAGTCTATACCCCTCTCAGGGGTCTGTATACCTAGGCTACAGGCCGCCCACTATCCTACACGTGCATCCATTCAAAGACTCCATGCGCGACGTATCCATATTTAAATGTCATATTGATACTAGAGCAGGTTTTGTTATGTCTCATGTGGCCTATTATGTAAACATGGGCCGAGTGTGGACTTCTTGTGTTTCTCAGTTAGGAGAGGCAGTAGGCTACACTTCAGTTCCCACGAACTACACAATAAAGAATTACCTCGGGCCGGAGCTACACCATCAAGCTCTTGATAATGAGGGAATAGAATGTCTCATTTAAAGCGACAGCATTATAATATTGCAAAATGTATTATCATTAAACATATGTTCACCATCTATTAAAATGACAATAACGTAAAATTATAGTGGAGTAGGCCTAGGCCATAATGGTCACAGAATACAAGCTCTGCTTTTCTAGTGACAATACAGAGATAATTTGCAATGCAACAAGGAGACAGGCATTCATAATTGAAAATGATTAATTATTCATATTCATGAATAGGTTTACCCACTGTCTGTATGCATAAGCACTGTGTATATCCTATGACAAATAGCTATGAATCTTTGAGCTGAAATGACACTAAGTAGACTCCAGGTTTTTATTTTTATTTTACCCTTATTTAACTAGGCAAGTCAGTTAAGAACAAATTCTTATTTTCAATGACGGCCTATGAACCTTTAAACCTTTAAAAAACAGAATCCTACCGTCAGCATCAACACTAATGAAATTATCACTTTTAATGAGCTATAACCCACATATAACCTTGTTCTGAAGCTGTGATTACCAGCAACATTAAGTTACCAAGGCAACATCCCAGGGTTCCTGTCCACCACATAAGGCCTACTGTATGACTTCCTGAATGACAGTGTAAAACCTCTGTAAAATTCATGACCTTCCCCCATTTATTGTTGTGGATGAGTCTGGCTCAGTTCTATCCCCAATGTGGCCATGGGGCATAGCACCTGTATACTTTATTATTCTCACGTGTTTACCCACCAATTAGCTACTGTTTAAAGGTACAATCTGTCATTTCAACGGTACAATATGTAATTTCAACAGTCTGACCCACTTTTGTTTGGTAAAATGAGTGTAGTCAGTGGCACCTAGCGGCTGCTATGAGATGAGTTGAGCAATTTGCACATATAACTAAAGCGTACTTATTAGGAGGAGTGTTGGTTCCACCCCAGAGGACAGCAAAGGGTGCACATTCCCTGTTCACACCTTTTGACTGTGTTTATGAACGTTTGTCGAACTTTGGGTAAGATAACTTTGGTTTCTGGTTCTGTGAATGTTATACCGCTTGCTAAAGTATATGACAGCCATCATGTAAAACAATGATTTGTGTTTCAGTGACATGATCAACGCTGTCTGCAAGATGTGGTATTGACACCGTTTTGTTGATTGTGTAGGCCGGGAAAGTATAGCCTACCAGCATTGCTTGTAACATTATACTGTGAATTGAGTCTATTTGATAATGTTGTGTATTTAATAAAGTATAAAAGTTTTGGTATTGCTATTTTGTAAATGAGCCGGGGTATAATTATGTTTGTATTTGTCAGAGCTTCAGAGAAGCCTTTGCTGCTCTTACTATCAGGTTTACTTTGTGTCCATTACATCAGGCTTTTCTTCAGAGAAAGCTATTTGATTGGAGAGCAGAGGCGAGTCCTATCCCAGTGGGCACAGACAATCAATTCAACATCTATTCCACGTTGGTTCAACGTAATTTTGTTAAAAGTATGTGGAAACAACATTGATTCAACCAGTGTGTGCCCAGTGTGATGTATTCAAGTGGGTGCCTGCATGCTAATTACCACAAGTATGTTATCCACAAAAGTATTGCATCAGCGTGCTATCATATCAAGAGTGTTTAATCATCGTGTGTTCATCTTAAAGAGTGTGCATAATGTTTTATTTATCCCACCCTGCTCCCTGCTGCTAATGATTTGTGTGTTCTCCATGTATACAGTACATTCGGAAAGTATTCAGACCCCTTGACTTTTTCCACATTTAGTTATGTTACAGCCTTATTCTAAAATGTATTAAATTGTTTTCCCCCCTCATTAATCTAAACACAATACCGCATAATGACAAAGCAAAAACAGGTTTTTATAAATTTTCCTCAAGTCGTGACGCTTGGCATTCAGGTCAAAGAGTTCAATCTTGGTTTCATCAGACCAGATAATCTTGTTTCTCATGGTCTGAGAGTCCTCTAGGTCGCTGTTGGCAAACTCCAAGCGGGCTGTCATGTGCTTTTTACTGAGGAGTGGCTTCCATCTGGCCACTCTACCATAAAGGCCTGATTGGTGGAGCGCCACTGTGTTCTTGGGGACCTTCAATGCTGCAGACATTTTTTGGTACCCTTCCCCAGATCTGTGCCTCGACACAATCCTGTCTTGGAACTCTACGGACAATTCCTTCGACATCATGGCTTGGTTTTTGCTCTGACATGTTCTATCTACTGTGGGACCTTATATATACAGGTGTTTGCCTTTCCAAATCATGTCCAATCAATGTAATTTACCACAGGTGGCATCCAATCAAGTTGTAGAAACATTGAGCTCACATCTGAGCTCAATTTTGAGTCTCATAGCAAAGGGTCTGAATACTTACATAAATAAGGTATTTCTGTTTATTATTTTAAATAAATGTGCAAACATTAAAAAAAAACAGTTTTTCATTTTGTCATTATGGGGTATTGTGTGTAGATTGCTGAGGAAAAAATGTATTTAATTAATTTTAGAATAAGGCTGTAATGTAAACAAATTGTGGAGGAAGTCAAGGGGTCTGAATACTTTCCAAATGCACTGTAAGTCTAGCCAGTGAGTGTGTGTGTGTGACTGTGGGATCTATGACTTGTATTTATTACTGTGTCTTATTCGTAATCAACCTTGGTCCCGTGGACCTCCCCTCTTGAATATAAAAGTGGTGTAGTAAAATGTACATGAGGAATTGAGCAACGGCTCTAGGCTACAATTTTTGTTACAGCCTTATTCTAAAATCTATTAAATTGTTTTTTTTTTTACCTCATCAATCTACACACAATACCCCATAATGACAAAGCAAAAACAGGTTTTTAGAAATGTGTGCAAATGTATAAAAAATGTAAAACTGAAATATCACATTTACATAAGTATTCAGACCCTTTATTCAGTACAGCAGCGATAACAGCCTTGCGTCTTCTTGGGTATGACGCTACAAGCTTGGCACACCTCTTTTTGGTGAGTTTCTCCCATTCTTCTCTGCAGATCATCTCAAGCTCTGTCAGGTTGGATGGGGAATGTTGCTGCACAGCTATTTTCAGGTCACTCCAGAGATGTTCGATCGGTTTCAACTCTGGGCTCTGGCTGGGGCACTCAAAGGCATTCAGAGACTTTTCCCATTTTCCCCTCGATCCTGACTAGTCTACCAGTCTCTGCCGCTGAAAAACATACCCACAGCATGATGCTGCCACCACCATGGTTAACCGTAAGGATGGTGCCAGGTTTCTTCCAGATGTGACGCTTGGCATTCAGGCCAAAGACTTCAATCTTGGTTTCATCAGACCAGAGAATCTTGTTTCTCATGTTCTGAGAGTCCTTTAGGTGCCTTTTGTCAAACTTCAAGCGGGCTGTCATGCGCCTTTTACTGAGGAGTGGCTTCCGTCTGGCCACTCTACCACAAAGGCCTAATTGGCGGAGTGCTGCAGAGATGGTTGTCCTTCTGGAAGGTTCTCCCATCTCCACAGAGGAACTCTGGAGCTCTGTCAGAGTGACCATCAAGTTCTTGGTCACCTCCCTGACCAAGGCCCTTCTCCCCCAGTTTGGCTGGGCGGCCAGCTTCAGGAAGAGTCTTTGTAGTTCCAAACTTCTTCCATTTAAGAATGATGGAGGCCACTGTGTTCTTGGGGACCTTCAATGCTGCAGACATTTTTTGGTACCCTTCCCCAGATCTGTGCCTCGACACAATCCCGTCACGGAGCTCTAAGACAAATTCCTTCAACCTCGTGGCTTGGGTTTTGCTCTGACATGCACTGTCAACTGTGGAACATTATATAGACAAGTGTGTGTCTTTCCAAATTATGTCCAATCGATTGAATTTATCAAGTTGAAGAAACATCTCAAGGATGATCAATGGAAACAGGATTCACCTGAGCTCAATTTCAAGTCTCGTAGCAAAGGGTCTGAATACTTATGTAATCTGTTTTTGATTTTAAATACATTTGAAAAATGTCTAAAAACCTGTTTTCGCTTTGTCATGATGGAGTATTGTGTGTAGATTGATAAGGGGAAAAACTTATTTAATCCTTTGTAGAATACGGCTGTAACGTAACAAAATGTGGAAAAAGTGGGGGTCTGAATACTTTCCAAATGCACTGTAAATGTGCTATGTAGAACAAACATGCCACTCCAACATGTAGAATAAGGAATCACGGCAACTCTATTCATGGGATTTCTATCTGCAACGTTCAAAAACGTTTTGCAACTGAATGTGGCCCAGGAATGCGATTGACGTGGCAAAGGGTCCGGACTAGACAGTAGTTGAACATTAGCAGCACATTGTGTTTTTCAAGAGTACCTGCTGCAAGACCAAATGAGCAAGACAGTCTGCTCAGCACGAATCCGAATGAGCAAGACCATCTGCTCGGCACGAATCCGAATGAGCAAGACCGTCTGCTCTGCACGAATCTACTCGTCGCTCAGGAATCAAAGGAAATTATGTTTTTGTTCATTTTTGCCAGCTTACTTCACTGTGTGTCGGTTTATGATGTAGATCTGAAGAAACTGGATGGTCTCGCAGAAGCAAAGCTGGAGGTAGGATATCGTATGCAGTTGTGTTCATATATTCTAATCTCTTATATGGTTATTGTAAACAAATTAAAAATTAAAAACAGCCCCAGACCATTATCCCTCCTCCACCAAACTTTACAGTTGGCACTATGCATAGGGGAGGGTAGCATTCTCCTGGCATCCGCCAAACCCAGATTTGTCTGTCCGACTGCCAGATGGTGAAGCGTGATTCATCCCTCCAGAGAATACGTTTCCACTGCTCAAGAGTCCAATGGCGGCGAGCTTTACACTACTCCAGCCAACATTGTATAGGTTTGTTGATTGATGTATTGCAAGTGCTGAAGGATTTGTAAAATGTATAGCGGTTTGCCCAAAAAAGCAGAGATACACTAATCATACACTCTTCTTCCCTCAGGTCAAAGCCTTTGTGATACAGGATATTCCTCTTTAGAATATTTTTCATTTTGGTGCTTGTGATGGCAGACGTGCAGAGATGTGGTAGGTAGGGGCTCTGCCGTGATATGGAAGCCATGCACTGGATAAGGTCTGGATTAACTTGCTGACCATGTTTATATCTGATTTAGCCACCTTAGAATAAATCATTAACAGCCTTTTCACTGATTTATAAACTACACTACATGACCAAAAGTATGTGGACACCTGTTCGTCGAACATCTCATTCCAAAATCATGGGATTTAATGTGGAGTTGGTCCCTCCTTTGCTGCTATAACAGCTTCCACTCTCCTGGGAAGGCTTTCCACTAGATGTTGTAACATTGCTGCGTGGACTTGCTTCCATTCAGCCACAAGAGTATTAATGAGGTCGGCACTGATGTTGGGGCGATTAGGCCTGGCTCGCAGTCAGCGTTTTAATTCATCCCAAAGGTGTTTGATGGGGTTGAGGTCTGGGCTCTGTGCAGGCCAGTCAAGTTCTTCCACACCGATAAACCATTTCTGTATTGACCTCGCTTTGTACACTGGGGCATTGTCATGCTGAAACAGGAAAGGGCCTTCCCCAAACTGTTGCTACAAAGTTGGAAGCACAGAATCGTCTAGCATGTCATTGTTTGCTTTAGCGTTAAGATTTCCCTTCAATGGAACTAAGGGGCCTTGCCCGAACCATGAAAAACAGCCCATCCGTTATTCCTCCTCCAACAAACTTTACAGTTGGCACTATGCATTGGGGCAGGTAGCATTCTCCTGGCATACGCCAAACCCAGATTTGTCTGTTCGACTGCCAGATGGTGAAGCGTGATTCATCACTCCAGAGAACGCATTTTCCACTGCTCCAGAGTCCAATGGCAGCAAGCTTTACACCACTCCAACCAACACTTGTCATTGCGCATGGTGATCTTAGGCTTGTGTGCGGCTGTTCGACCATGGAAATCCATTTCATGAAGCTCCCGAAGAACAGTTCTTGTGCTGACACTTCAGGATCCCTGTCCTGTATGGAGCACAATGTCCAAACCTCACATGAAACACCTTCCTACTACCTGAACAAAAATATAAACGCAACATGCAACAATGTCTAAGATTTTACTGAGTTACAGTTCATATAAGGAAATCAGCCAAATAAAATACATTCATTAGGCCCTAATCTATGGATTTCACATGACTGGGAATGCAAAAATGCATCTGTTGGTCAAAGATAGCTTAAAAAAAGGTAGGAGCGTGGATCTGAAAACCAGTCAGTATCTGGTGTGACCATCATTTGCCTCATGCAGTGTGACACATCTCCTTCTCATAGAGTTGATCAGGCTGTTGATTGTGGCCTGTGGAATGTTGTCCCACACCTCTTCAATGGCTGTGGATAGTTGCTGGATATTGGTGGGAACTGGAACACGCTGTCGTACACGTTAATCTAGAGCGTCCCAAACGTGCCCAATGAGTGACATGTCTGGTGAGTATGCAGGCCATGGAAGAACTGGTACATTTTCATCTTCCAGGAATTGTGTACAACATGGGGCTGTGTGTTATCATGCTGAAACATGAGGTGAGGGCGGCGGATGAATGGCAAAACAATGGGCCTCGGGATCTCATCACGGTATCTCTTTGCATTCAAATTGCCATTGATAAAATGCAATTGTGTTCGTTGGCCATAGCTTATGCCTGCCCATTCCATAACCCCACTGCCACTATGGGCACTCTGTTCACAACGTTGACATCAGCAAACCACTCGCCCACACAATGCCATACACGCTGTCTGACATCTGCCCTGTACAGTTGAAACTGGGATTCATCCGTGAAAAACACACTTCTCCAGCGTGCCAGTGGCCATCGAAGGGGAGAATTTGCCCACTGAAGTCAGTTACGATACCGAACTGCAGTCAGGTCAAGACACTGGTGTGGGCGACGAGCACGCAGATGAGCTTCCCTGAGACGGTTTCTGACAGTTAGTGCAAAAATTCTTCACTTGTGCAAACCCACAGTTTCATCAGCTATCCGGGTGGGTGGTCTCAGATGATCCCGCAGGTGAAGAAGCTGGATGTGGATCCTGGGCTGGCGTGGTTACATGTGGTATGCGGTTGTGAAGCCGGTTGGACGTACTGCCAAATTCTCTATAACGACATTGGAGGCAGCTTATGGTAGAGAAATAAACATTAAATTATCTGGCAGTAGCTCTGGTGGACATTCCTGCAGTCAGCATTCCAATTGCATGCTACCTCAAAACTTGAGACATCTGTGGCAACTGCACATTTTAGAGTGGCTTTTTATTGTCCCTAACACAAGGTGCACCTGTGTAATGAACATGCAGCTTAATGATATGCCACACCTGTCACGTGGATGGAATATCTTGGCAAATGAGAAATGCTCACTAGCATGGAGGTAAACCAATTTGTGCACAACTTTTGAGCGAAATAAGCTTTGTGTGTGCATGGAACATTCTGGGATCTTATATATATTCAGCTCATGAAACATGTGTGACGACCCTCCCACTCTGTCTGCTGTATTCTCTCTGTTCTTGTTTCCTTATTAGGATGTCGGTGGGCGGAGTTGGGAGGGTCGTCAGATACATGGCAAACACCTGGGCCCGGTGTCTCCCAGGATAAATACACCACTTCCCCATTCATGGAGGAGACTCTCTCCATGCAGACACCTTGATAGATTTTGTTGTGGCTTTTTGTGACTTTTTGGTTGTTTGCTTTAGCACCTTTCAACACACCGCATTATCACATTCATGCATGCCAAAACACTCACTTACACTACTGATTACACACACCATTGTTAATTGCATTTAGGTTACTTTATTTAATAAATATATTTTGTTACTCCTTATCTCCACGTTGTCTCCCTTTTGTTACGGGCCTTGAGCCGGTTCGTGACACATGGGATCAACACTTTACATGCTGCGTTAATAGTTTTGCTCAGTATAGCTAGTCTGACAAGACAGCAGGCAGGGCACTAGGGCGTGAAGGAAGTTGTTCTGGACTGGGGTGTCAGAAGCCTGTCCACGGGCATTGCATTTCCCTGTTTGCCTTCTTTTTATGTTTGTGACCCCTGACCCATGCCACCCCAGCCATAACCTGGTAATGTAGCACATCCCTGGGGCCGAACCTGAGCTTGTCCTCCTTAACCACTACTACGAAGAGCTGGACATAAGTGAGCTGCTGAAACACCCTGAAGTTTTACTGTATCTTTATCACATCTCTGGTGTTAATACTTTTCTGTGCTGTTTGTAGGTTCTCACTAGTGAGTTATAATGGTTAATAAAATATTTGTCATAGAGATGCAAGCATGTAAAGGGTGGGCCTACTATTGCACAGAAATTGTATGAAAACCCTATTTGTGCAATGATATATCTTGTGAAAGAATAGGGTATAGAGAGTTCTTGTGAGGATATGCGTCTCACCTGTATGACTGCCCTGTTCAGTGCATCGCCCTGTCTGACATGGCCTGCTCTGAGATCAGCGATCTGCTGGAGAAGTTGGGCTTCTACAAGAAGGCTCAGCCTGAGGATGAGGTCCCAGTGGAGTTCTGCTTCTCCCCCGCCAAGAACAGCCCCTTCAAAGGCACCCCCAAGTCCCAGTCCTCCCCCTCAGCCCCCACAGACAACGCTTCCTCAGAGTCTGACGGAGAGGCCAAACACTCTGACCTATAACCCTCACAGCAGTAAAGAGGAGTGTGGACCTGGACAGACAGGGCTACTCTCCCCCAGGTCTGGTCCAAGACCAGTTTGTTTCTGCATCTCATAACAGAAATGTTTTGGATCAGAATGACAAGCAGGTCCTGGATTTGCACTTGGGGGAACAGTCTCTGTAGCATCAGCAAAGGTTTTGAAGTTCACACTAAAATTGCATGTACATTTTTTTCTGCTGTTTGTCCATTTATTTCTGGTGATGTGTTGGTTTACCACAAAGTGTCAAGTATGGGGTCTCTCTGCTGATCTCGTGTGTAAAATGATTTCCTGTACACTGTGGAACTGAATGACGCCTCTAGCTGTAAAATCTCCTGATTGGCTTGGGGCTGATGTAACGTGTCCTGGTGTGTGGGGCTTAGGCACAAGGGGATTAAAGTGAAGGGGATGACAAATAGTTGTAAAAGAAAAATGTTTACAGTAACAGACAATTTAAAGACAAACAATCAACAACAAATATTTTGTCTTAAATTGGTTTTAATTGTTAATTTACATTTAATTGTGGAGTACAAATGAATTTATAAAGCCCTTTTTACATCAGCAGATGTCACACAGATCTTATACAGAATCCCAGCCTAAAACCCCAAATAGCAAGCAATGCAGATGTAGAAGCACAGTGGCTAGGAAAAACTCCCTTGAAAGGCAGGAACCTCGGAAGAAACCTAGAGAGGAACCAGGCTCTGAGGGGTGGCCAGTACTCTTCTACAAAAACAAGGAATTATAACAATGTGTCCAAGCATGTACAGTGCATTCACATTTTGTTACGTTACACCCTTATTCTAAAATATATGAAATCTACACACAATACCCCATAATGACAAAGCAAAAACAGGTTTATAGAAATTTCTGCAAATTTATTCAGACCCTTTACTCAGTACTTTGTTGAAGCACCTTTGGCAGCGATTACAGCCTTGAGTCTTCTTGGGTATGACGCTACAAGCATAACACACCTGTATTTGGGGAGTTTCTCCCATTCTTCTCTGCAGATCCGCTCAAGCTCTGTCAGGTTGGATGGGGAGAATCGCTGCACAGCTATTTTCAGGTCTCTCCAGAGATGTTTGACTGGGTTCAAGTCTGGGCTCTGGCTGGGCCACTCATTCAGAGACTTGTCCCGAAGCCACTCCTGCGTTGTCTTGGCTGTGTGCTTAGGGTTGTTGTCCTGTTGGAAGGTGAACCTTCGCCCTAGTCTGAGGTCCTGAGCGCTCTGGAGCAGGTTTTCATCAAGGATCTCTTTGTACTTTGCTCAGTTCATCTTTCCCTCGATCCTGACATTTCAAGGATGATCAATGGAAACAGGATGCACCTGAGCTCAATTTCGAGTCTCATAGCAAAAGATCTGAATACTTATGTTTCTTCTTTTTATACATTTGCTAAAATTTCTACCAATCTGTTTTCGCTTTGTCATTATGGGGTATTGTGTGTAGATTGCTGAGGATTTGTATTTATTTAATCAATTTTAGAATAAGGCTGTAAAATAACAAAATGTGGGAAAAGTGAAGGGGTCTGAATACTTTCTGAATGCACTGCATGTACAGTACAGGATTCACTAGTTTGAGAAAGCTCTCTCTGGTTGCCAAATTGGCAGGAGCGGAATATCGAAAAAGTGTAACTTTCTCAAGTCTCAATTACAGATAACAAAGCAGTTAATTACATCAAAACCAGTTCTAAATCTAACTGAAAAGTATTACAATTCTTGATAAATAAATCATAATATATAATGGAATATATATATTTTTTTTCTTCACTTAAGTTCAGAAAATATACATTGGAAATAAAGTACATTTAGCCTTTATCAGTAATACTCTCCTGTTCATCGGTCATAGAATCGACTGAGCTGAAAGCCAGCCTTCATTGGGCCAAAGGATGTAGAGAAGAGAAGTTGGCCTCGCCAACAAACCTTTCATATTCAATCAAATAATTACATTACCATAAACTTTGTTCTGGCTATAGGTTTGATTCATAGAAAAGAAACACTCATGAAACAAAACTTCAAAGCATATGGTGCTGGCAGTGTGAATGTGACACCATTGTGAAGCTGGCAAAAATAACTAAGCACTTCCAGGTCACGGATTTTGAGTCCTGTCCTGTATACTTTGTATATTAATAATTAGGGAGAAAATTATGGAAAATGTGCACAATTATCAATATATTTTATACATTATCAAACAAATAATTATTTAAATTATTTCTATGATATGTCTTTTTTTTTCAGGCGTAAATGGTCAAGAATGTTTTTTTGTGTATGTTCTATAATTTATTGGACTGTACAAAATGTTCTGTACATTGTGCCACAGTAAAAGGGGTGTCCATTCTACTCAAGAGCACTTCTAGTTTCCAAATCCACAGAGTTTACACCCCAGTTATCGCTGCTAATTTTGTGGCCCTTAAAGCCCCCATGCAGTCTTTTTAATTGTATTTTTAAATCATTACTCTGTCTAATAAATCAGTCTGTGTGTTTATTTAAAGAAAATAACTCAAAAATATTTTTTATCATTTATTTCCCTGCGCCTATTTTGGCCATTGGAATGCTCAGTCTGATCGTATGGGCGTTGGGAAACTATTTTCCTTTTTTTATATATTGTTAAACAAAATAAAAAAATGTTATTAGGAAAGAAAATGTCCTAATAAAATGTTACGAGTTTCGACCATTTGTATTATTTTTCTACCATCTTCATTGCTGGACTTTTATTTTGAAGGGAAATCGTTGAGGTCAGCCTTATTCTTGCTGGCATCTCAAACATGAATGTGACAACCCTATGCTGATTCTTTTGATGACCCAATGTAACAAACTGAGGTAAGGACAGGGAGAAAAGCTGAAATAAAGACATGATAATCTAGAAACAACACCAATGTGTGATTTTACCTGTTTGAGAAGCACTTGGGAACCTACTTTTCAACACGGGTGTTTCTCCACTCTGACCAAAATGATGTAAATATGAGTGGTGTAAATACACAATTAATTATAGTTACACAACTACTTTCATAACATTTCAGTATTAGAAAATGGCTATTACAACCTAGTCTGGCTTTAACGTCATCTGGGTTTGTAGATTCAGATATGGTTCTTACTCAGCATAGGGCTGTACAAACAGATCCACCAATGTCATAATGCTAACTACTATATAACACAATGACTGAATAACATCCCTCCATACCAGTGCTTATGAATAAACTTAAATAGTAATAATGATAATTATTAACAACAAAATAGGAATAAGGACTATTTAAAACAATTCAAGTAGATGTGTTTTAAAAAGCAAGCAGATTTGTTAACACCTTAAACAGAACCAGAGTGGGGACTGAAGGAATATAAAACAGATGCATATTATTTTTCTTCATCATCACCAACAGCTTGAGTAACATCTTACAATTGTCACAGAAAAAAAAATGTAGGCATTAAGGTGAGTGAGTACAATAAAATGCATATTTTTCTCATGTTCATTTCATGCAGGGTTTTGTTGGTGCCATAAACCTAGGACTTCCAAAGCATGAATAGATGTGTGTCCAGAGGAGGGGAATTTCTGTCTGACATGCCACCACTGTCAACAAAGATAATCATCAGAGATAGACACTTCTACACAAACACTCTTCTGTCGTTGGCCATCAGAGATGTGCAAATCAGTAACACCCCTCACTCAGAGTCTGGGCTGCTGTCAGCCTGTTGGGACAGGGGTGGTGTTGAGGGACAGGGCTTAGGAGGACAGGAGGGGTACAGTATAGTGGTGTGATGGGAGAGGACACACTGTGAGCTCAGGGGCAGATCAGAAGTCGGTGGCCTGGAGTTTGGCAAAGGCCTTGGCGAGATTCATCTCGTGCCTGCGCAGGTGGTTGACCAGTGACTGCACGTAGGTGAACACACACTTGGAGTCAGGCTTCCTCCCCATGATCATCATGTCCTCCACTTCCAGTAGGGGCATGCAGTTGGCACATTCCCTAAGGAACGGAGATGGAGAGATGGTGAGATGGAGAAAGGGAAAGGTGGGGAGATGGCGAAAGAGAGAGATGAACAGAGTGATGGTAAGGATAAAATATGACACTCTCCACAAACACCGCTCTCACAAAAGCTTTTTTATCCACCCAACCTAACCAGGCAAGAGGGAGACACTACAAAGTATTTGTTCCAAACATATTCTGCCATTTGGTAAACCAAATAATCTATGTGCAATGCATGCATATAACCACATGGAGGCACACTTGACTACTAAATCCTAAAAGTACTGTAGTTGACTGACAAAGACAACAGTATGGCAGTGTGAGCTGCCCAACCAGGAGCGCAGAGCAGGAGGAGAGGGAGAGCTCTGGGAAACAGCTGCAAGGTGGGAGGGAGTCAGAGAGAGCACAGCTACTATACCAGCAGATAGTAACCTAGCCCTTCAAAGACAAACACAAATGTCAACCCTGTAAAACTCTGTATGAAGTTTTTCTTTGTTGTGTTCGATACTAAGGAGATAAGTCTATTTATGTCATTCAGGGATGGCTGATATAAACTGACCGGGCTTTATACACTTCAAGTAGAAAAACATCAGTAATTCTGAAGTCACTAAATGAGGGGAGATGATACACATGCTTCACACAGCACAGGTCTGACATTTATTTTTCCTCTCCACTTTGTTTCCAATCTCTGTTTCCACTCCAGTGTTGTGTTGCGGCAGCTCCTTTTAAAGTGTGGAGCTGCAGATGGGGTGTGCTGATGGCTGGCCCTCTGCCTGGCTGGAGCCTGGAACCTGGCTCTGACTGCAGTCACACACTCACAGTCCATGTTTGGGCCTCTGGACCCCAGCACTGGCTCACAGGGCGGAGAAAACTGAGCTCTGACCTACACTAAGAGTACGCTTCCTACAACTTCATATGACTTCCTGCAGGATAATGATCTTGATTGTATTAATGGATGGCTCACTCTTCTCCTGTCTGACTTCACCATCACAATATGATGGAACTGGTGGCACTGTTGTTGATCCTGCCCCCCCGACAACATGCACTCCTACACCCACAGTCACACACTGGGAGAATCTCAATTGGATTTGTTCAATTCCTCACGTCCTCTTCTCTGTCCTCTCCTCGCCTCCTTTTGAAAAAGGTCAGTGGTAATCGAGGATAGGAGTCATCGAGGAGAGGAAACGTGGAAACAAATGCTCATGTATGAAATAAGACTCTCCTTCGCAACTAGCTGGTCATCAGGCAAATGTCATGTGTAAAGTGGTAAAAATACATTTAGCTAGTTGTGCTAGACATTTTATGGATAAATGTATAAGTAGCGTATTGTTTCAAATGTGTGTATGTTTTTATTCTCAGAGTAAACAACAGCTGATTCAAGGGTTTGAGGGAAAACTCTGGTATCCTCCGCTGGATGAGGCAATCTAGGAGATGAGGAAACTCTTCAGTTAACCAATTAATGAATTATCCTACATATGGCGACCACTTATTGGTTTCTGGGTCATGGCGGAGAAGAGGACGGAGGACACAAGTAGAGTATAGACTTTCCCTAAATTGAGAATCTCCCACTCACACCAATCCCACCCCATAAACCCCCAGCACCAGCGTGAGGTTCCTCCGTGGGCCTGTTCCCTCTCTCACCATGAGTGCATTTGGGGTCCTAGGGGTGTGACTCTAGGAGGAGTTTTTGGTTTTAACCAGGCCCTTGGTCACCAGGCCCCTGTAGAACTCCTGCAGGTACGTGTACACACACTTCCAATCTGGCTCACGCATCCGCACCATGTCCTCTACGTCCAACAGCTCGGGACAGTCAGCCAGCTTCCTGCACCCGCACCCCGGAGAGGGAGCAGGGGGAGAGAGGGGGGGCGAGGGAGGGGGAGAGAAAGAGAAGAGGGAGGAAAGCCGAAAATAGAGAAAATACAGATATATGAAAAGTGAACAGGTAGAAGTAAAGTGAGGGAGACAGAAGGAAGGAGGATGAGAGAGTGAGCAGTGAGCAGCCAAATGAGAGGAATAGCCAGGGTGTGGAGAGAGGGAGAGAGAAGACACAAAAACACACCATAACATTACATTCCCTGTGTTGACAAACATATCCATGAGTTGACATGCTTCATGAACAACATGACACATATGTGCACACACGCAGACACAACAAAATGGCAAATGAAGCGTCAGGCGACGTCCATTTTGCCTTTTTGTTTGTTTTGTTCTATTTTTCTGTGCACTGAGACAAAAGACTTGGGCATGGGGTTATAGAGACATCAACGGTAGAACATTGGCTTTGTTTTGTCCAGTACAAAAACAAGAGACAAGGAAAAAACAAGAAGAATCCTACACTGACATAAAGACATGGACCACAGGGTGAACCTAGAAGAGAAGCACACTGGTGGTGCACAGGGTGGTGTGTTTGTGTTGGAGGGGTGTGAGAGAGGGTTCCAGATGAGGCACAGTGGCGGGGGGGTGAGGTTGGTAAGGGAGTGACAGTGCAGCACAGTGGCAAAGAGGGGGTTGGAGGTCTAGCTAGGAGGAAAACGTGTTTGACAATCCGGGGGTTAACGTCATCATGGTCCTCGTCATGAGCAGCATCATCACAGTGGCTCTAAGGACAGGTGAACACAGCAGACACTGGTGGGTGACAGGACAGAGGTCGGCAGTACATGACCTCATCAAAAGAGGAGATGACAGAGGTGGAGTGAGGAAGAGGAGGAGGAGGAGGAGAGGGACAGATTAAAGGAGAGAGGGAAGGAGAGGGGTCTGGGAGGAAGTTACTCGAGTGCTCTTCCTGTACTGTAGTAACCTGGTGGTTGTTGTTTGGGGAGGGGTCAGTCTCAGGAGTTTCCTGGTTTAGATCAGAGTTGGTGGATGGAGGGTCACATCACACAGCGGTTACTGAGGAGAACGTCTCTGAGAGGAGAGAGTGGATGGAGAGTGGAGGTTTAAAGGTACAGGAGATAGTAGTAGTGGTAACAGATCCAGGAGCTGACAGTACAGACATGAGAGAGACGAGGGATAAAACAAAAGAGCACTGGGCCCAGGCCCACCCCAACCCTCTTACTGTAGGGCCTCTGGAAACAGTGAGTTGAGTCCAATAGCTGAATCCAAAGGCTGTATCCTGTGGATTCACATTCTTTTCCTTCCTCAGGCAGGCATTCTTACTGTACATGAATGGGTAGTTAGGTGGTAGTTAGGTGGTATTAAGGCTAAGAGATGATGGTGAGAACCCAGAGGTCCTGTCCTGCTGAGCCTGAGGAATCCATAGACTGGCAGCTCAGTGTTGATTTTACAGAGGTCAAACAAACATACCCAATAGAGGGATCATATCTGTTCAGAGAAAGAGGAGTGTGGGGGTCTGGGGCAGAGAAAGAGGAGTGTGGGGGTCTGGGGCAGAGAAAGGCGAGGGAAGTTCTGGTTCTCAAGATGTTTGACGGATTTTGAGTTCAATTGGGGGGGGGGGGGGGGTTTGGCTAGACAGCTACAGTGGATCTAATTTCCCACTTACAGAACCTTGGGGTGGTCAGGCGATTGATGGTCTTTGGGACGGAGGATGGTTCACTCAGACCCTGGTCCATTCTGCTGTAAATGGCCATGGAACAACTCCAAGAGTGAAGCTTCCATTTAACCCAGGGCTGAAGTTCTGGCTGCATGTCATACTTCATCACATTCAGTACGTCTATGAGCGCACACATGATGTACAGTTTACAAGTGTATGTGTGTACTCACTCTGCAGTGCTGAAGGCCACCTCAAAGTTGTGTCTGCGGTTGGCAGCGGTGAGAGAGGAGTAGTCAAAGGCCTCTGGGAAGAAGTTATGGACCAGGGCACAGAACGCCATGCCATCACTCCAACTGGACGAGAAGTTCTGGATGTCCACATTCTGCAGGAGGAAAGAAGAAGAAGAGGAGAGGAATACTATATTCAATCACAAAGCATTAACCAATACTTCCAAATGTCATTAGTCACCTCATAGACTAGACTCAAGAGTATGTGAGAGAACACAGCATTGCTGACAGAGAAGACATGGTGGCAGGTTTTGATTGCAGTAGAGGGGTTATATAAAGGCCTAAGCCTCATAGCAGGATGAGCTAGTGTGAAGTGTGAATGCCTCAGATCTTTAAGGAGACTGGACACTCAGCATAGTGCCATGGTGGGTTGACTCACCTCGTATGAGCGTGTCTTGGCACGGCACCAGTCCAGCAGCATCTGTTTGATGGAGTTGGCATTGGGCACCACACAGCTAGCGGAGCGCTGGACCATGTTCACCTTGGCAACCGCTTTATTCCCTGGACTGAAGAAGGGGGATTGGTTTATGTTAGTATAGACCTGTTTAAACTCTTCTCATTCTTTGCTATTCTCAGTTCTTTCTATCCTTACCCTCCGCTCTCCTTCTCCAACTTCTCGATCATGGCTTTGCGGGACTGTGCGGCGGACGTCTTGGGCAGACTCTGGGCTCTCATCAGCTCCTTACGCTTCTCTGCCTGCCGGCGCTCCGCAGCACGGGACGCCGAGTCATCCTCACGGTCAAACACACTGATGGAGGAAAATAGAGAAGGGGTAAATTACAGTTCAACACAATGTCCGTTAATCCTATAGGGGTTGCAGAGGAGGAGGGTTTAGGGACAGAATTCAATACAGCACAGTATTATATGGGTTCAGTTCTCACCTGCCCACTTTCCTGGCGGAGCTGGAAGAGGTAGACGAGTAGCTGTAGGACTTCGACTGGACTGTCCCCACTAGAGAACACAGGGAGGTGGTGGTGGTGAGATCACACAACACCATATATGGATGAGAACAGATAGCAATCAAATGATGATGATGATTTAAATGAGGAGGAAGATGCATTGATGACTCACTGTCTGTTTTCTTCACATAACTGGCCTCCATGATGGTGCTGTGAGCTGTCCTGCTGCCATCCCCTAGACACACAAACACACACATTAGAACCATTTCAACTGACCTGGGAAGATCATGCACGAGCTAGTGTACTGCCCAAATGTATCAGCCATGTTGTCAGCCTAAGACATGGTGTATGATTGGCCTACCAGACTGGGCGAAGTGGTTTGTCTTGGTGACTTGGCTGAGGGTGGAGCCATCAGCTGACTTCTCCACCTTCCTCATCACGACCTCTTCAGCTCCTCCTCCTCCCGTACGACCCTTCTGAGCGCGCTCTTCTCTCTGCTGCCGAAGCTCCACAAGACGAACCTCTCTCTCCTTTTCTCTCTGGTCTGAGATAGAGGAGAGGAGGGATGGCAGGAGGAAAAGGTCAGTGGAAAAAGAGGGAGAAGAGGCACTCAACAAGTTGACAGCATCTCATCTGCTACAAAGCCAAACTAAACATGGGTTGAATGTTTGCGGCGGTACATTTCAAGATTCTTTCCAAAGCACCATCAAATGCCTTGGAACACAAACAGCCACCCACAGGTGAAAGACAAACAGAAGCAACCCCAGGCTGTGCTGTGGTGGGGCATGTGCTGAACAAACATCAAAGAGTGCAAACAGAGACCCTGAACGTCACGTCAGACCAGTGAGACACTGGCATAGAAAGGCTATTGAACACTGTCCAACACTACTGTTACCCGATGCCTGGGAGCTCTAGCAGTCTTACCTGTCCATATACCTTCCTAATCCCCAGAGACACAGTTAAGCGCTCATTATAATGGAACTAAATACCTCCGGTCTCTCACTTACTGTTTCAACAGATTGGCTAGGGTTAAGGGTAATACAGGGATGAACTGGGTGGCTAGCTACTAAGCCCATGGAAACGTCTCTGATACAGAGTTCCGAGTCCTGTCTGGAGTCTCAACAAACAGTCAGCACTTTGCACCCAGCCATCCATATGTGGAACAACATGAGGTGTGTTTGCCCTAAGACAGTGAGTGAATCATAAAGTCCCGCATCATCCTGATAGATCACATATGGCACTGTAGTGAGTGCTGGGTAGTCACTCCAACATCTACAGAAAACATGAAGACTCATGCGTTCCCTCATCGTCCACCATACAGGTTCCGCATGTTCATGGTTGCTGCTGGTCAGTTCATGATCAATGTGTATCATTGAGAAAACTCAAGTGACAAGCTCGAAACAGCACTGGTGGGACAGTATGGTTAACAATGAGGGGATACAGCCAAGTGGGACATTGATAAATGACTAACACGGATGCATATACTGTATTAACATAGTCCGCAAACACACAGGATGTTCCTACCTATTTCCTCCTGTGTACATCCCAGTACGGCCTCTGAGAGCAGGATGGGAGAACGTGAAAATAAGATCAGAAAATAAGGATGGAAAATGGCGAGAGATGAGGCAGGTACATAATGCAGACTAGATTTGATGAAGGTCAAACTACCAGCAGAAAGACCCAGCAGTTAATATCATAACTAAAATAAGACAACGATGGAGAAAAGACAACAGCTACAAATATGAAACCAGAGGGGGAAAATAACACAGAGATGGATAAGGAAGAAAAAAAAGGAGGTGAATAAAGAAATGAGGTTGAGGTATAGAGTGGTCAAGTAAGTACAGAGAGTGAAAAATGGAAAGGTGTTAGAGGTTGGAGAGAGGGAAGGGACACGAGGTTGGTTAGTCTGGCTGTGGTCTCTCACCTCTCTTCCTCTTACGCAGATCTCTCATGGCTTGTCGGATCATCTTCCTCTCCTCAAAGTCCCTGGACTCATCCAGCTGTCGGAAAGAACAGGACAGACGGAAGGAATGAGAGGGGTCGGTCTTCAGACAAACTCAGTCATATAGCTCCAAATACACACAGCACACTCACACAGAGTGTAGTGTACACACACAGACCCACAGACACACACTGAAATGTAAAGGTATGACTTTCCCAAATATAAGTTCTCTCAGCAGATCAGATTAAACTCTTCACTAATACACAAAAACAACAACACCACATTGCAACACATTTACGTTTGAGGATTTGAGGACTGTAAGCATGTGTGATATGGGGGAGGGGGAGGTACCATTTTATCCAGGAGCTCCTCGTCGTCGATGGCGGCCAGCTGTTCTGCAGTCAGTTTTCCGGAGCGTTCTTCGACTTTGGCCCGAGCTGCAGAAGAGCCGTTGGGTACAGTAGCCGGGGCCTGACAGCATGCCACCTGCACCGAGGGCTCCACTGCAAACACTGGCTCTGAGGCCATCACAGGCTCTGTCTCCATCTACACCGACAGATAGAGAGAGAGGGCGAGGGAATGATGGGTTATTTTCAGGTTATACAGCTTTTTAAATCAGGATTGGTATCCATTTTAGACTGTGAGTGTTAATAATGTTTTATCCTCAGCTGAGGGTCAATGTTAGTGGCAGCACAGACAGAAACAGATACAAAAGGTGGTCGCTCATACTCAAAGACCATTCTCCAGCTGGTGAGAAACCATGGGACCAGGACACACAAGGCCAGGGGAGGGACAGAAAAGGGAGGCTTCTGATCCGTCAACCCCTACAGCTGTGTTTACAGAAAAGACACAGAGGCTTGCTGACATTTAGGATGGAATGAGCACTGGAGGATTTCAGGAAAACTTCCTGGAACTTTTGGAGGTGGGAGGGGGAGCATGTACACCAGGGATCAACTAGACTCAGCCGCGGGATGATTTGTTCTTGAGTGGATGGTCGGGGAGCCGGAACATAATTATAAATAAGTTGTAGGCTGCAAATTGACCGCAAGAAGGCCAAACAGATAATATTTGACTAAAACATAACCATTTCAAACCTTGTTTACATTTGTATTTGATCACGTGTCTATGCGTGGTAATACTTCGGAACAGATTTCCAAAATTAAATCACTTGAAGTTGATTTCCTGGTGTTTTTTTACTTGCAACAATGAAAAAGAAGGACATTTGAGGACTTGTGAGGCATCTGTTTCTCAAACTAGACACTCTAATGTATTTGTCCTCTTGCTCAGTTGTGCACCGGGGCCTCCCACTCCTCTTCCTATTCTGGTTAGAGACAGTTTGCGTTGTTCTGTGAAGGGAGTAGTACACAGCGTTGTACGAGATCTTCAGTTTCTTGGCAATTTCTTGCATGGAATAGCCTTCATTTCTCAGAACAAGAATAGACTGACGAGTTTCAGAAGAAAGTTTCAGAAGAAAGTTTCCCGTCATTTTGAGCATGTAATCGAACCCACAAATGCTGACGCTCCAGATACTCAACTAGTCTAAAGGCCAGTTTTATTGCCTCTTTAAATCAGAACAGTTTTCAGCTGTGCTAACATAATTGCAAAAGGGTTTTCTAATGATCAATTAGCCTTATAAAATGATAAACTTGGATTTGCTAACACAACATGCCATTGGAACACAGGAGTGATGGTTGCTGATAATGGGCCTCTGTACGACTATGTAGATATTCCATTAAAAATCAGCCATTTCCAGCAACAATAGTAATTTACAACATTAACAATGTCTACCCTGTATTTCTGATCAATTCTATGTTATTTTAATTGACAAAAAATGTGCATTTCTTTCAAAAACAAGGACATTTCTAAGTGACCCCAAACTTTTGAACGGTAGTACACACACACACACACACACACATTTTGTTACATTACAGACTTAATCTAAAATTATTTATTTTTTAAATCCTCAGCAATCTACACACAATACCCCATAATGACAAAGCGAAAACAGGTTTTTAGATTTTTTTGAAAATGTATTAAAAAAAACAGAAAAAAAAGTTTTCAGAACCTTTGCTATGAGACTTGAAATTGAGCTCAGATGCATCCTGTTTCCATTGATCATCCTTGAGATGCTCCTACAACTTCATTGGAGTCCACCTGTGGAAAATTCTATTCATTGGACATGATTTGGTAAGGCACACACCTGTCTATATAAGGTCCCACAGTTGACAGTGCATGTCAGAGCAAAAATCAAGCCATGAGGTCACAGGAATTGTCAGTAGAGCTCAGAAACAGGATTGTGGTGAGGCACAGATCTGCGGAAGGGTACCAAAACATTTCCGCAGTATTGAAGGTCTCCTATCGTCTAGAATCGTCTTTCTATTTCGCAACAAAGCCTCCTTCACTCACGCCGCCAAACATACCCTCGTAAAACTGACTATCCTGCCGATCCTCGACTTCGGCGATGTCATCTACAAAATAGCTTCCAATACTCTACTCAAACTGGATGCAGTCTATCACAGTGCCATCCGTTTTGTTACCAAATCACCTTATACCACCCACCACTGCGACCTGTATGGTCTAGTCGGCTGGCCCTCGCTACATATTCGTCGCCAGACCCACTGGCTCCAGGTCATCTATAAGTCTATGCTAGGTAAAGCTCCGCCTTATCTCAGTTCACTGGTCACGATAACAACACCCACCCGTAGCACACGTTCCAGCAGGTATATCTCACTAATCCTCCCCAAAGCCAATACCTCATTTGGCCGCCTTTCCTTCCAGTTCTCTGCTGCCAGTGACGGGAACGAATTGCAAAAATCGCTGAAGCTGGAGACTTTTATTTCCCTCACCAACTTTAAACATCAGCTATCTGAGCAGCTAACCGATCGATAGCTGCAGCTGTACATAGTCCATCTGTAAATAGCCCACCCAATCTACCTACCTCATCCCCATACTGTTTTTATTTACTTTTCTGCTCTTTTGCACACCAGTATCTCTACTTGCACATCACCATCTGCTCATTTATCACTCCAGTGTTAATCTGCTAAATTGTAATTCTTCACTACTATGGCCTATTTATTGCCTACCTCCTCATGCCTTTTGCACACACTGTATATATACATTATTTTTTTCTACTGTGTCATTGACTTGTTTATTGTGTTATTGGCTTGTTTATTGTTTATTCCATGTGTAACTCTGTGTTGTTGTCTGTGTAACACTGCTTTGCTTTATCTTGGCCAGGTCGCAGTTGTAAATGAGAACTTGTTCTCAACTAGCCGACCTGGTTAAATAAAGGTGAAATAGAAAAATAAAGAAGGTCCCCCAGAACACAGAGGCCTCCATCATTCTTTAATAGAAGAAGTTAGGAACCACCAAGACTCTTCCTAGAGCTGGCCGCCCGGCCAAACTGAGCAATCGGGGAAGAAGGGCCTTGGTCAGGGAGGTGAACAAGAACCCGATGGTCACCATCTGTGGAGATGGGAGAACCTTTCAGAAGAACAACCATCTCTGCAGCACTCCACCAATCAGGCCTTTATTGTAAAGTGGCCAGACAGAAGCAACTTCTCCGTAAAACGCATGACAGCCCGCTTGGAGTTTACCAAAAGGCACCTAAAGACTCTCAGACCATGAGAAATAAGATTATCTGGTCTGATGAAACCAAGATTGAAGTCTTTGGCTACCCCCCCTCTGGAACGCTGCTCTGTTATTATCTATGCATAGTTACTTTAATAACTCTACCTACTGTACATGTACATATTACCACAACTATCTCGACACCAGTGCCCCTGCACATTGACATTGACTCTGTAACTGTACCCCCTGTATATAGCCCCGCTATTGTTATTTACTGCTAATCTTTACTATTATTATTTGTTATTCTTATCTCTTACTTTTTGAATTTTTAAAATATATTTTTTAGGTATTTTCTTAAAACGGCATTGTTGGTTAATGGCTTGTAAGTAAACATTTCACTGTTGTATTCGACGCGTGACAAATAACATTTGATTTGATTGCCAAGCGCCACGTCTGGAGGAAAGCTGGCACCATCCCTATGGTGAAGCATGGTGGTGGCAGCATCATGCTGTGGGGATGTTTTTCAGCGGCAGGGACTGGGAGACTAGTCAGGATCGAGGGAAATATGAACGGAGCAAAGTACAGAGAGATCCTTGATGAAAACCTGCTCCAGAGCGCTCAGGACCTCAGACTGGGTTGAAGGTTCACATTCCAACAGGACAACGACCCTAAGCACACAGCCAAGACAATGCAAGAGTGGCTTCAGGACAAGTCTCTGAATGCCTTTGAGTGGCCCAGCCAGAGCCTGGACATGAAACCGATCGAACATCTCTGGAGAGACCTGAAAATCGTTGTGCGGCAACACTCCCCATCCAACTTGACAGAGCTTGAGAGGATCTGCAGAGAAGAATGGGAGAAACTCCCCAAATACAGGTGTGACAAGCTTGTAGCGTCATACCCAAGAAGACTCAAGGCTATAATAGCTGCCAAAGGTGCTTCAACAAAGTACTGAGTAAAGGGTCTGAATACTTATGCAAATATGATATTTCAGTATTCATTTTATTTTTTTATTAGCAAAAATAATAACCTGTTTTTGCTTTGTCATTATGGGCTATTGTGTATAGATTGATGAGGGGAAAAACATTTTAATCCATTTTAAAATAAGGCTGTAACCTAACAAAATTTGGAAAAATTCAAGGGGTCTGAATACTCTCCGAAGGCACTATATATATATTTTTTTGTTGCTCAAATTCAGCCTGCGGGCCACCAGTTGGGGAAACTTGATGTACACCTTCGCACCCCTCATGATTCCACAGGCCCTCCAGCTCCTCGGTCTTCCTGCCTTGCCACAGAGCGTGAGGATTATTATTGGGCAGAGAGATACAGCGGTTTGACCTGCCCTGCCAAGCAACAGTTAGCTCCCCCATCATTGGCCCTCTCAGTCTGTCTAAGCAGTATGATGAGGAACAGAGGGCTCATGTCATGTGACAGGAGTAAAGCACTACTTTGGCTATGGGCCTGTAGAGGTGCAATAATGTAAACTGTGTAGGATTGAAGCCAGCTTTACTCCTATAGTAGTATACACACTACAGTACTGTAAAAGCACAAGCACAATATCCAGGAGCAGATGGTGCACCTCAGTCAGTGCTGTTACAGACAGGAGAGATGTAGGCTTTTTGTGTGCTCCCACTGCTGACAGACGAAGAAAGGAAATGAGACATGGACATAAACACAGCACAGTCTTCCATTAAGATACCACTGGCTTTGTAACCATTTCTTTTAAGAGGCCATGAAGCCTATAGATAACACCTCTTAAATAGATTTTCATATGGTGCCACATGCCTTTTGCAGACTATAGAGGCTGGGCTGGTCTGCTAGACTTTAATGCTTTTGTTGTAGATGTCCAGGTCCAGATTTAGCCCCAGACTGCTGGCACTGACCCCATCAGCCCCCCCACCCCCTCTCCTCCCAGAGAGACCAGCCAGGGAGAGGGTGCCCCACCCAGTCCCAGCGCAGACAGAGCTGTGTGATCCAGGGTGGCCTCTGGTTCTGGAGGTCTGGACTGAGACTCAGGGGTCTGACCCATGGGACAGGTCAGAGTGAGAGCCACTTGACCGCAGTGGAATGTTATTGGACACAGCCCTGCAACAAAACACCAAAACAAACAGGGCCTCACTGGAACAGATGCTTGGACATGTGTGGGCATTGTGGGGTTAGCGGTGAGGGAGAGGACAGATCCACTTTAAATGGCTTGTTATATAATTAATTAGTGATTAGGGTACCAGTTATAGTACCCTAGGGCGAGAGATGGGGTTATTTTCTTCTGTGAGAGTGGACATAGGTTAAGAGTGGCTGGTGTGCCTAACACTATGCCATTGTGTGACGTGTCCGTACACCTTTAGCACTGGGTTATATAAGAGCTGGGAAAACAGAACCGCATCTCTAATTCATTGATGATTGGAAAGAGACAGGCTTTCTTATCTTCTTTCATGGGCATGAGAGTGGACATTGTGCTAAGGGTGTCCGGTTGAGTCTAACACTACGCCATTGAGAGTGTGCGTACACTCTAGACCTACAGGACTCGGTTATGTAAGAGGTGTTGAAGCAGAAGCGGATCTATATAGTACGGCATTGTGAAGCGTAGGGGTCGGGTAAGATCAGCTTCCAGTCTGTGACATGACTGAACTAAAGGAGAACAGCTTCCCTCTGGGTGGGAGAGTCCTGACGGACAGGACCAGCTGGTCTGGGAGCATTACTGGGCTAAGGACCCTGTCCAGCTGAATAATACCACATCAATTCCCTTCAATATCCCTCAAAATGTCATCAACATACAACAATAAACATACACTATAGAGCCAGGATGCTCTGTCACTCAGAGCAGCTCAGAATACATTACATTATTAGGAATAACATACTTGGCAAACCTTCACACACACCAATCTACAGAAACATACAGTCTGATTTCCCAACAAACAGAGCAGAGAGGTCAACAGGTTTCAGAGCCTATCTGTGTCAGTGTTAGCGGTACCGGTGTTCAAATCAAAATCAAATCAAATTTTATTTGTCACATACACATGGTTAGCCGATGTTAATGTAAGTGTCGTGAAATGCTTGTGCTTCTAGTTCCGACCATGCAGTAATATCTAACAAGTAATCCAACAATTTCACAACTACTTTATACACAGAAGTGTAAAGGAATGAATACGAATATGTACATAATACCAGACTAATACCATCAGAGTAATTAGAAGGTAAATAATATAGGACAGAGAGAAAGCCTCTACATTGCCAGCTCCTTGGCTGGGTTCCCTTTACCCCAGTCAAAACACAGAGCAGAGCTGACCTTCTTGACCTGGACTACAGCAGGCTGCAGGGTTCAAGAGCAGTCTGACTGCCTCTAGAAGGCTGAGGAGCACATCAGGTCCAATCCCTAGAGTCGTCTAATCACAAAGGGTCTGGACCACGTGGGGGGGGGCTGATGGAGTGCCATTGGTGTGTCACACACCTGAGATGTAATCAGAGAGAGCACCCAGGCTGTGAACCATCATTTGGCCAGGGTAAGGGTATGGTTCAGTATCTGACCAGGATCACTGTGTGTGAAGTGTGAACGCTGAGCCACGTATCCCAAATCAAATGGTAATGTCAAAGAGAGGTGAGGAGTTCCTAAAAGACTGAAGGGTAGTCCAAGTCCAACACAATGTTAGGGACCTATTTTAGGAGGAGAGTGCCACAGAGATCTTAGGAGCCCAGTGTTTGGGCAGTAGACCAGAGGCTTTCATCATGACCAGGCGGTTTACTCAGAAGATTAAATGACAGCAAACAGGATACTTCCTCCCACCGCAGGATGTGTCCCCTGACAGAACACGGAAACAAACAAGAAAACCTGCACAAACACTCAGGGCAGTGAGGGCACCTCCACAAACCCCAACATCCACCCAATGGGATTAATGCATATCAGTGACAAACGCAGGTGTCACACACTCACAGACAATGAGAGAGGGGCTGGCACGAAACAGTGAGGGAAGAGAGAAAAGGTCATGCTTTGTGGATGGGAGGGGATAATGTGGATGGGAGGGGATGATGTGGGATGATAGAGATCCTGTTGGAACTGTCCTCATAAGTAGAGGGTGGGAAAAGACAGCAGGGGAGAAGGAGGGGCTACAGAAAGGCATGCAGATAAAGCTGGCGAGTTGATTGGTTACGGTTAAATCCCCTTCTTCACAATGATACCCCTAACCCTGAGATGTAACCAGCCATCTGTACTGACAATGTGCTCTAATCTGCTGTCAAGCTGAACACTAAAACCAGAAACTAACCTAGACTGATCAGATGCTCTTTATAGATGCGAAAACCTGTCATCCAAGATTAGAGGAAAATCTAGGCATCAAAGAGGGATAGGGAAGAGAGTGTCAGTAAAGAATAAAAGGCTGGAACTGATTCTAAATATTTTGTCAGGAGGGGATCCATACAGGCATAGAGAGGCATACCATGATGTTGCTGTGCGAGATGCCTCCTAGTCCTATCAGTGAGGAGGTGGAGGAAGAACGACGTGTGGCAAAGGTGGGACAGTGTGGGACTGGTGTGGCCTCAGGTTCACAATCTGGTCCATAGGGTGTTTTAGGGCTGAGGGGTGTGCTGGATGAAAGTTGGAGGTCATTGGGAGTACTGGGTGATGGCTCCGGGACGAAGGCTGTGTAAGGTGGTGGTTCAGGCAGGCCCAGGGCCTGACACAGATCCTCCACCTGGCGGGCCAGCCTCTCCTGCTGGATACGCAGCCTCAAGTTCTCCTCCTGCAGAGCTGCCAAAGCTGTAGACAGAGGAGCCACACGCGCCGCAGCCTCCTCGAGCCGTGCATCCACCCGCTTCCCAAAGGCCTGCAGGTCACTGTGGATCTCCCCCACGGCACAGCGCAGTGTCAGCTCCAGCCCACACTCACCACCCTCACTCTCCTCCTCCTCAACCTGATCTTGGGCTAGCAGGTCACCAATCACCTCCTCCAAACCAGACTCAGCACACAGGCTGTCTGGATTGCCCACCAGGGGCTGTGGAGCCTCTGAGGCCGACAGGAAGTCCAGGTTCACTCCAGGCATGGTGGGTAACTGCTCTCAATATCAAAAGTCACACCGAAGGTCGGATCTCGTTACAATGAGATGCAAAGTCCCTCTCTTTCAACTAAGCGCTAGGAACCAAATCGAGCTCTAAGAGTTAAACAATCCAAGAGCGATGTTTGTTGAGTTTTCAGTACGTATCCCCTGGGAGAAGAGGACAGTAGGCTCTCTCTCAGTCTGCCTGTTTATAGAGACCCTCCAAAACAACTCTAGTTCTTTATACCCCCCACAAACCCGACAGCCAATGAGCATTCACGGAATCCCGTTTCCAAGGCAGCAGAGGCCCCCACCCCTTTTTTTCCCTCAGGTGCCATAGACATGTGTATTTATCACTAGCCCCATCTATTATTCCACTGAGCCAGTCAGGGCCTGGGTGTCTGGTGGGGGGCCGGAGGGGAAATACGGGTGACAACAATTCATAGATCCCCCCCCCCCTCTCAACTCCCCTTTTATTTAGAACCCTTGTCCTTCACACCTCGATTGGCAGGCGACTGGGGTTTGGATGGGCTGTGTCTGTGTCTGGCCGACTGAGAGGGCCGACAGAATTTTACTTAAAGTGTTTGACAAACTGCAGCCTCTCAGGCTTGACATTATGAGTCAGTTGAGCTGCATGGGTCAGGTCAGAGGGTTAGGGAGGGTTTGGCCGGTAGGGATATCCTTGTCTCAGTATGTAAATGTATGCACTCTACTGTAAGTCGCTCTGGATAAGAGTGTCTGCTAAATGACTAAAATGTAAAAAAATTTAAAAAAATGTCAGAGGACAGGTCACCAGGGGTTAGGAGAACCTAAGAAGCACACCGAGCTGTGAGAGAGAGACAGAGGGTGGTCAATGTGGTGGGCTATTGACAACCTGAACCTGTTTCTGGTTGACCCTGGCCGTGGGGAAGGCTCTTGTTAAAGGCCAGCTGCTCTCTGCCGTGTGCTTGCTTTGGAACTTGCTGATAGAATATAATATCACAGTGGTCTGACCAGCTGCTGTTACGTGTGCATTCTTCAAGTGCTTTGTGTGTCAAGTTGAATGCTTTGAGAGAGTGTTGAACAGTCTGTGTCTATATGAATGTGTGCCTCCAGCATGCATTTGTGTATATGTATGGAATGGTTATAACCATTCCAATTTTAGAAAATTATAGCACTGTAGGTCTGCATGAATCAAATAATTTGAACTCAAACTACAGTGATATCAGGTGAACAAGGTCAGCGCAATACAAGCAAGCCCTCTTAGCACGTAATGTTGTTCTTAATCTCTGGTACACACACCTAAATAGTGCTTGACTAATGGTGCCTAAGCAATATAGCTAAAACTGTGTTCACTGAAAACCAGCATTTTTGTAGTTATTTGGCATGGTGGTTTCCAGGGTTGGGTTCAGTTACGTTTCAATTCAGAACGTAAACAAAATTCTAATTCTAATTCAAAATGTTCCTAATTGAAAAGCATTGATGAGAATTAGAAATGGAATATCATTGTACTTCCTGAATTGACTGGAATTTAAATGGAATTAACCCCAACCCCGGTGATTTCATCAAACCCCTAGGCATTCCTTAATATTGATATTAAGTGTGTAACTGAGCTGCTGATCCTGGGATTTAGAGGACAGCAGAACGGCTTCCAGGAACGGGGAGCAGGCCAGAGAGACTGTGGCCAGGCAGGCCAGGAGAAGTGGGTCAGACCCCATCAAGGACATCACTTTAGTCTGGTGCACACACACACACACACGCACACACACAGACACACATCTGAATACTGCAACAAGGTTTGTGTTTGTGTGTATGTGTGTATGTGTGTATGTGTGTGTATGTGTGTATGTGTGTATGTGTGTGTATGTGTGTATGTGTGTGTATGTGTGTATGTATGTGTGTGTATGTGTGTGTGTGTATGTGTGTGTGTGTATGTGTGTATGTATGTGTGTGTGTGTGTATGTGTGTGTGTGTGTGTGTGTATGTGTCTGTCTGTCTGTCTGTCTGTCTGTCTGTCTGTCTGTCTGTCTGTCTGTCTGTCTGTCTGTCTGTCTGTCAAAACACAGTCTGTTTTGTTTGTGCATATTTGAGCATGTGTGTTGGAGAGGGAGAGCGAGAAAGAGGCAGAGGGACAAATAGAGACAGAGAGAGCATGTGTTGTGCGTGTGAATGTTCTCTATATCTCTAAATGTTATGTATCTGTATAATAAGCAAGTGACTGTATTTATGCCCTAAGGCATTCCTGTGTAAATCAGATAGACATTAATTGCCTCCGTCTCAGAAAAGTGACAATGTCTTTGATCGTTGTGACTAGAGGTCGACCGATTAATCAACATGGCTTATTTCAAGTTTTCATAACAATCGGTAATCAGCCTTTTTGGACATCGATTATGGCCGATTACATTGCAATCCACGAGGAGACTGCGTGGCAGGCTGACCACCTGCTACGCGAGTGCAGCATCAAAAGGACCTTGTGGCTGCAAGGAGCCATGGTAAATTGCTAGCTAGCATTAAACGTATCTTATAAAAAACAATCGATCTTCACATAATCACTAGTTAACTACACATGGTTGATGATATTACTAGGTTAACTAGCTTGTCCTGCGTTGCATATAATCAATGCGGTGCCTGTTAATTTATCATCGAATCACAGCCTACTTCAACTTGATGATTTAACAAAAGCGCATTCGCGAAAAAAGCACAATCGTTGCAATAATGTACCTAACCATAAACATCTGTGCCTTTCTTAAAATCAGTACACAATTATATTTTTTAAACCTGTTATGTAGTTAAAATAAATAAATGTTAGCAGGCAATATTAACTAGGAAAATTGTGTCACTTCTCTTGCGTTTAGTGCAAGCAGAGTCAGGGTATATGCCGCAGTTTGGGCCGCCTGGCTCGTTGCGAACTGTTGAAAGGCCATTTATTCCTAACAAAGACCGTAATTAATTTGCCAGAATTTTACATAATTATGCCATAACATTGAAGGTTGCGCAATGTAACAAACAGTAATATTTAGACTTTGGGTTGCCACCCGTTCGATAAAATAGGTAACGGTTCCCTATTTCACTGAAAGAAAAAACGTTTTGTTTTCGAAATGAGAGTTTACGGATTTGACCATATTAATGACCAAAGGCTCGTATTTCTGTGTGTTTATTATATTAAAATTAAGTATATGATTTAATATTTGATAGAGCAGTCTGACTGAGCGGTGGTAGGCAGAAGCAGGCTTCATTCAAACAGCAGCTCTTAGCAATGCTGGGATGCACAGCTCTGTTTATGACTTCAAGCCTATCAACTCCTGAGATTAGGCTGGCAATACTAAAGTGCCTATAAGAACATCCAATAGTCAAAGGTATATGAAATACAAATGGTATAGAGAGAAATAGTCCTATAATTCCTATAATAACTACAACCTAAAACTTCTTACCTGGGAATATTGAAGACTCATGTTAAAAGGAACCACCAGCTTTCATATGTTCTCATGTTCTGAGCAAGGAACTTAAAGTTAGCTTTTTTTACATGGCACATCTTGCACTTTTACTTTCTTCTCCAACACTGTTTTTTAGCATTATTTTAACCAAATTGAACATTAAGTTAAAATAAGTGTTCATTGTTCATTCAGTATTGTTGTAATTGTCATTTATTACAAAAATATATATAAAAATCGGCCGATTAATCGGTATCGGCTTTTTTTGGTCCTCCAATAAGCGGTTTCGGCGTTGAAAAATCATAATTGGTCGACCTCTAGTTGTGACCCCGCTGCAGTTATTTACAAGAGAGTGTCTAAAAATAGTCAGCAGCTTTAT
The DNA here is from genome assembly GCF_016432855.1 of Salvelinus namaycush. Lineage (NCBI taxonomy): Eukaryota > Metazoa > Chordata > Actinopteri > Salmoniformes > Salmonidae > Salvelinus > Salvelinus namaycush. The sequence continues at coordinate 27,691,483 of NC_052307.1, read as the reverse complement.
CCAGAACACACCAATAAAATTCATCTGGGACTTCACCCTGGCCCCCCTCCAGAGAAGAACAGCACAGTGAGATAAATGATCTCAGGCCACAGCTTTAAGTCATATAGCCATAAAACACCAGGGATAAAACATTAACACACTGCATCTGACTTATGGCTCCACTAACAAAATCCACAGACCAGGATCATCTCCAAAATAGTCAGAGACCTCATCTCTCTCTCCCTTTCTCCTGTCCTCCATAAAAGCCCTGTACAGGGGCCATATACTAGAGAACATGTGTGCTGGTTGGGTAACCCGTGCTCAGTGTTTGTTCAGGCTGTGCTGACAATAGGGAGATTAGTGTGCTGTATGACAGTGAGTGGCCAGGACTGACAGTTGATCCTTCACTGTGGGACCGTGGCCATAAACCCCTGTCCAGCGTTACCAGCGTGACCCAGGGCTCTGCTGTAATCTCCATGCCCGCAGGAGAGCCACTGCTTGTCCGTCGTCGCCGCAGAGATAGAACAACGGCATTATTTACACCCGAGGGCACGGGTCAGCAGACAGCCTGGACGGGTGGCAGAGATGAGTGGGCACAGGTGAGGGTACTTAATCCAGGGCCGACGTGGGCATCAATAACACCAACGGCCGGTCCCATCTGCTACACACACCCAGAGCTATTCCAACAGCACTCCCTCTTTCTCACTCTCACTTAGCTTAAGTCTCCGTTCCACCTTTCACCTGTTTGTTGATCTTACCCTCCATTTCCATCCTTAACGCTCCCACCTTTTCTGTCCTTCTCATTACCATTATTTATCATCTCTCCCTAACCCGCTTCTTGCTCGCTTTCTTCACAGTTGATGCGTTTTTATTATTCTGCACATTGTAAGATTCAATGCTACCTTCACTGCATTATCCCAGTCTAAAAGCCTATCTGAACCTGAGCCGTCATTAAGTAACTGGTTGTGTATAGGGGTGATAACGATGATAAGGTTTGAGTACATACCACCAGAGAGGAGCAGAGGACCACCCACACAGATCACAAACAGTCTGTGTACCCCATGGCTTCTCCTTTACCAAACACCAATAAAGACTAACTCATCCAAAACAACCCTCTTATCACACAGCTTAGATTGCAAGACCTCCATAATAGGACTCTTCCATCAGTGTGTATACAACCCTACGATCCTATAGAGGACAGAGGAATGTGAATGAGGATCAATGTCAATGCCTGTTAACGGTGGGACTGGAAGCCAATCCAGACAAATCCATCGTCCATCATTATCACGCACCCTTGAACTTCCATGGGCCTGAGAGACTATGCGGGACAGGTGGTGGGGCCTAGACCCAGGACAGAGGTACAGTGCAGCAGCCCTGCTTGATGCTAACCTAGAGCGAGAATAGCATCTGCCAGCTTCCCTTCACAAATCTCATTAGCGGAGTTATTTCCACGTGTGTCTAATAACCTGAATAAGCCCGGCTGATATACCATGCTGGTGGCTTGGGCTGAAAAAGTGTCCCCTGTTTTGCCTACACAACAAGGAGCACGTCTTGTGCTCTTATTCACAAACACATCCTAAACCTCAACACATGGTCTCAGTACCTGGAAACAAGGACAAGTGCACATATGTAGCGCAACTGTCTTGGTGTAAATCCTTACAAAAAGGGCATCAAAAGAATCCAATGGTCGTATCCATGACTTTCACAACGAGCCACCAAAGTTTACCACTGAAAATGGGAAATGTTTTCAATTAAATTGTAACACATCACATACACAGACATGCAAGCCTCTCGACCATAGTTACCTATTATGCCTAGCACGGGTCAAGCATACACCTCATCTTCTGCAGAATGAATACATGTCTTCTTGCCCCTTCATCTCGCTCAGTCTGTCTGTGTGTAAGAGCCACCTATCAGTGTCTGTATCCGTCTGGATGTGTGTAACTGCAGGGTTAACTGATAGAGACAGTCTCTATGCAACATCTTTAATCCCCCCCCCCCGCACCTCCCAGCCCCAATCCCAGGCAGCGTCCTCCCAGCCCAGCCCTGATCCCCTAACCAGATTACTGCTCCGCTCTACATGGGGAGTGAGGAAACTAGACTACACTTTTCCCTTACCCTACATTCGCTTCCCTTCATTCACTCATGACAGAGCTTTTTCCTTTTAAGAAGTGCCGTTTAAGAAGTGTAACTTTGATCTAAATTGTAACATTCTGTCATTAACAGTGCATGTTCAAATGTATAGCAAATAACACGTTTTCATATAAAAAATGTCAAAAAGACTATAGTAAGTGCCTATTACAGTAGGTGCCGCAAAGTAACAGGGTTATTTCTTAAGTCAGACATAAATCCCCTTGTAACAGGGGGAAATGAAGCTTGTTGTGTGCAACAGGGAGTGGCAATTGAGAAAAAAATGTATGGGTAACATGGTTGACATGTTATGATCATACGCACTCAGTTTCCCACCACAAAACACCAGGAAATGGCCAAATAGAGTAGAACCAGCTCACATGCTTTTACTATATGATTTGACTATTGGATTCAATGTTAGGTTCAAAGTTTCTTTTTAAAATATATATTTTGTAAGGAATAGATTCAGCACATTAAAACAAGAGTTTAGTTCACATGACAGAATTACCTTAAAATGAGGGACAGACGTAGATGAATCAATAATCACATGAAACAAATAATCATCTTCAGAAATGACTGTCAGAGCATCTAGGGCTTTACAATGATGGTGAAACTTGGAGAAATGTTGGAATTAAGTGGGTTCAAATCTTCCTAGAAATGACACAGGGTTGACGGAGGGACTTGTGAATTTGCTGAATTTTGTAGATGTATTGAATTCTCTATGTGGTCTATATAAAAGGTCACTTAATTTATATAACAGGCTTTTAAAATACCATATTGGTGCACAATTTCTACTGAAAAATATCATAGGTACGCAAAAGGCACCTATTTTGTGGAACAATCCCTGTGTCATCGTCTAGTTGAGTGGCTAGGACTTTAGGGAGGTGGCATAGACTGTAGGGAGATAGCATGGACTGTAGGGAGGTAGCATGGGACTGTAGGGAGGTGGCATAGACTGTAGGGAGGTGGCATGGACTGTAGGGAGTTGGCATGGACTGTAGGGAGGTGGCATGGGACTGTAGGGGGGTAGCATGGACTGTAGGGAGGTAGCATGGGACTGTAGGGAGGTAGCATTGGACTGTAGGGAGATAGCATGGACTGTAGGGAGATAGTATGGGACTGTAGGGAGATAGCATGGGACTGTAGGGAGGTAGCATGGACTGTAGGGAGGTAGCATGGACTGTAGGGAGGTAGCATGGGACTGTAGGGAGGTAGCATGGGACTGTAGGGAGGTAGCATGGGACTGTAGGGAGGTAGCATGGGACTGTAGGGAGGTAGCATGGGACTGTAGGGAGGTGGCATGGGACTGTAGGGAGGTGGCATAGACTGTAGGGAGGTGGCATAGACTGTAGGGAGGTAGCATGGACTGTAGGGAGATAGCATAGACTGTAGGGAGGTGGCATGGACTGTAGGGAGATGGCATGGACTGTAGGGAGATGGCATGGGACTGTAGGGAGGTAGCATGGGACTGTAGGGAGGTAGCATGGGACTGTAGGGAGGTAGCATGGGACTGTAGGGAGGTGGCATAGACTGTAGGGAGGTAGCATGGACTGTAGGGAGATAGCATAGACTGTAGGGAGGTAGCATGGGACTGTAGGGAGGTAGCATGGGACTGTAGGGAGGTAGCATGGGACTGTAGGGAGGTAGCATGGACTGTAGGGAGGTAGCATGGACTGTAGGGAGGTGGCATGGGACTGTAGGGAGGTAGCATGGGACTGTAGGGAGATGGCATGGACTGTAGGGAGGTGGCATTGACTGTAGGGAGGTAGCATAGACTGTAGGGAGATGGCATGGACTGTAGGGAGATGGCATGGACTGTAGGGAGATGGCATGGACTGTAGGGAGATGGCATGGGACTGTAGGGAGGTAGCATGGGACTGTAGGGAGGTAGCATGGGACTGTAGGGAGGTGGCATAGACTGTAGGGAGGTAGCATGGACTGTAGGGAGATAGCATGGGACTGTAGGGAGGTAGCATGGGACTGTAGGGAGGTAGCATGGGACTGTAGGGAGGTAGCATGGGACTGTAGGGAGGTAGCATGGACTGTAGGGAGGTAGCATGGACTGTAGGGAGGTGGCATGGGACTGTAGGGAGGTAGCATGGGACTGTAGGGAGATGGCATGGACTGTAGGGAGGTGGCATTGACTGTAGGGAGGTAGCATTGGACTGTAGGGAGATAGCATGGACTGTAGGGAGATAGTATGGGACTGTAGGGAGATAGCATGGGACTGTAGGGAGGTAGCATGGGACTGTAGGGAGGTAGCATGGACTGTAGGGAGGTAGCATGGGACTGTAGGGAGGTAGCATGGGACTGTAGGGAGGTAGCATGGGACTGTAGGGAGGTGGCATGGGACTGTAGGGAGGTGGCATAGACTGTAGGGAGGTGGCATGGACTGTAGGGAGGTTGCATGGACTGTAGGGAGATAGCATAGACTGTAGGGAGGTGGCATGGACTGTAGGGAGATGGCATGGACTGTAGGGAGATGGCATGGGACTGTAGGGAGGTAGCATGGGACTGTAGGGAGGTAGCATGGGACTGTAGGGAGGTAGCATGGGACTGTAGGGAGGTAGCATGGGACTGTTGGGAGGTAGCATGGGACTGTAGGGAGGTAGCATGGGACTGTAGGGAGGTAGCATGGGACTGTAGGGAGGTAGCATGGGACTGTAGGGAGGTAGCATGGGACTGTAGGGAGGTAGCATGGGACTGTAGGGAGGTAGCATGGACTGTAGGGAGGTAGCATGGACTGTAGGGAGGTGGCATGGGACTGTAGGGAGGTAGCATGGGACTGTAGGGAGGTAGCATGGGACTGTAGGGAGGTAGCATGGACTGTAGGGAGGTGGCATGGACTGTAGGGAGGTGGCATGGGACTGTAGGGAGGTAGCATGGACTGTAGGGAGGTAGCATGGACTGTAGGGAGGTAGCATGGACTGTAGGGAGGTAGCATGGACTGTAGGGAGGTAGCATGGACTGTAGGGAGGTGGCATGGGACTGTAGGGAGGTGGCATGGGACTGTAGGGAGGTGGCATGGGACTGTAGGGAGGTGGCATGGGACTGTAGGGAGGTGGCATGGGACTGTAGGGAGGTGGCATGGAGTGTAGGGAGGTGGCATGGAGTGTAGGGAGGTGGCATGGAGTGTATGGAGTTGGCATGGAGTGTAGGGAGGTGGCATGGAGTGTAGGGAGTTGTCATGGAGTGTAGGGAGTTGTCATGGAGTGTATGGAGGTGGCATGGAGTGTAGGGAGGTGGCATGGAGTGTAGGGAGTTGGCATGGAGTGTATGGAGTTGGCATGGAGTGTATGGAGTTGGCATGGAGTGTATGGAGTTGGCATGGAGTGTAGGGAGGTGGCATGGAGTGTAGGGAGGTGGCATGGAGTGTAGGGAGGTGGCATAGAGTGTAGAGAGGTGGCACAGACTGTAGGGAGGTGGCATAGACTGTAGGGAGGTGGCATAGACTGTAGAGAGGTAGCATGGACTGTAGAGAGGTGGCATAGACTGTAGAGAGGTGGCATAGACTGTAGGGAGGTGGCATAGACTGTAGGGAGGTGGCATAGACTGTAGTGAGGTGGCATAGACTGTAGTGAGGTGGCATAGACTGTAGGGAGGTGGCATAGACTGTAGGGAGGTGGCATAGACTGTAGGGAGGTGGCATTGACTGTAGGGAGGTGGCATGGACTGTAGGGAGATGGCATGGTCTGTAGGGAGGTGGCATGGACTGTAGGAAGGTGCAGAGATAAATCTCAGGAGGGATGGGGCATAGACAGAATGAAGTGCCCAGTGCACCTCCCTCCCTCTCTGTCTGTTTCTCATACCCTACAAGGACACTCTTTGTTTGATAAACACCAAGTCCGCCCTGCTCGCTCGCTCTCTCTCCCTCCCTCCCTCCCTCCCTCTCTCTCTCTCTCTCTCTCTTATAAGGCGCATGAGACACTTGCTTTCAGGGGCAAAGCAAGTGCTTTGCGACAACGATGATACATTTTTGGGGGAATTAAGAATAGAATAGAAATAAGTATGACATTTTAAGGCAAGAGGTAAACCATGACTGTTCAACTTAGAGTCCAACATTTATTGATAGCTTTTAAAGGCATCACATGCATAACTCAGGTTTGACACGTTACAGTCATTTAAAGTCCTACTCCAGTCTCCTTTTCACCTCATTTAACATCTGATTTACTTAGCAAAAGGCACACCTCAATAGGTGGTCCAGGTATGACATGTCATGGCACAAGTGGGGGGCTTTCCTCTTTTGTTCTCTATTGCTCCTCTATTGTTTGTCAAGCAAGAGGGGAGGCCGATGACATCACATCAGACCATCTACTTAAATGCCCTATTCCTTGAAGTTTGCAGTTGTGTCAAAAAAAATGATTTGCTGAAAATATATATATTTTTACCCTTCAGTGTGTACACATTACTGTATTTATACTTGGAATACTGTTTTTCAATTGGAAAAGTCAAAATATTGCTGTAGTGTGTCTTTAACCCTGCGTTTCTGCCAGGACAGGAGGAGTGGAGTGTTACAGTACCTTGAAAGAGGATCCAGAAGTGAGGCTGGAGGAGGAGGTCTTGAAGGGGGTGGCTCTCAGACCCATGGTCAACTCTGCCAGGGAGAGAGAGAGAGCCATACAGTGAGAGACTTACATGGAGCTGACGTGTCAAAAGCTCTATAAAACAATGTCACAGCACACCACCAGTGTTTAACCATAAATAGTTACATGTTAAATGGACTCAAGTCCCCAAAGCATACAGTATTCGTTTTGTATATTGTACATGATGATGTGCCTATGGCTCTGAGTGTCCATGAGGGGACCATCACTCACTTACATAAGCCGTCATGGTGCCTTCCTGTATTATACTTATGCAACAAACCAAAAAATATTCTACTGAGCCATTTACTTTATATAATATTCATACCTTGTATTATTTCTTATTGTTGTTGCATTGTTGAGAAGGAACCTGCGAGTAAGCATTTCTTTGGACGGGGTAAACCATGTGTATCCTGAGCATATGACTAATAAAAACTTTAAATGGTGTCATAAAGGATGGTAGTGAGTCACACTATGGGCCCTGCCACCGCTAATACAAACACCCATGTTCCATCTTTCTCTGCACACATACAATGTCATGTGACCTATGCACCAACACCAACACACACACACAGTAAACTGGGGACCAACATAATACGTTTTTTTTCTGGATCAAAAAGGGGCTTAGGTGGTTGGGCGTGGCAAGGGGAGTGGCAGGGGGGCGTGGTAATGGGCACGGTCAGCCCGGTGGAGAACATTTTAGAGTCCTCCACCTTGGCAGTGTAGGGAAATGCTTTAATATTTAAGCCAATAACCTGCAATTCTCAAAATTTCTCCATGAAGATGAAGAGGAATTGTTTCATGTTTCAGTTTTAAAGCATTTTCTGCAATCCCACACATTTTCTCATAGAGCAGAGAAAATGTAGCCGTTTTAAATCTAATTTCCTGCAATTCTATGCATTTTGACATGGCTAATGCTGTGTTCCTTTGTTCAAACATAATCAAATCAATACTGCTAAATTCATTGTTTTGGCAATTTTCAATTCTCCCTGACTGTCTAGCTTTTATTTAGGTGATTGATAGTATTCAAATATTAGATTATTAAACAATATATAGATAAGTTCATTAAGCGTTTTTCCATTCTGAAAATGAATTTAAAAAAATATACAGTGCATTCGGAAAATATTCAGAATGTAACAACATTTTGTTACGTTGCAGCCTTATTCTAAAATTGATTCAATTGTTTTTTCTCCCTCAACAATCTACACACAATACCCCATAACGACAAAGAAAAAAATGGTTTTTAGACATTTTTGCAAAGTTATAAAAAGGAACAAATGAAATAACACATTTACATAGGTATTCAGACCCTTTACTCTGTACTTTGTTAAAAGCACCTTTGGCAGCGATTACAGCCTCGCGTCTTCTTGGGAATGATGCTACAAGCTTGGCACACCTGTATTTGGGGAGGTTCTCCCATTCTTCTCTGCAGATCCTCTCAAGCTCTGTCAGGTTGGATAGGGAGCGTCGAGGCACAGCTATTTTCAGGTCTCTCCAGATATGTTAGATAGGGTTCAAGTTCGGGCTCTGGCTGGCCCACTCAGAGACTTGTCTTGAAGCAACTCCTGCGTTGTCTTGGCTGTGTGCTTAGGGTTGTTTTCATGTTAGAAGGTGAACCTTTGTTGTTGTCCTGTTGGAAGGTGAACCTGTGTGCTTAGGGTCATTGTCCTGTTGGAAGGTGAACCTTCGTCCCAGTCTGAGGTCCTAAGCGCTCTGGAGCAGGTTTTCATCAAGGATCTCTCTGTACTTTGCACCGTTCATCTTTCTCTCAATCCTGACTAGTCTTCCAGTCCCTGCCACTGAAAAACATCCCCACAGCATGATGCTGCCACCACCATGCTTCACCGTAGGGATGGTGCCAGGTTTCCTCCAGACGTGACGCTTGGCATTCAGGCCAAAGACTTCAATCTTGGTTTCATCAGACCAGAGAATCTTGTTTCTCATGGTTTGAGAGTCTTTTAGTGCCTTTTGGCAAACTCCATGTGGGCTGTTATGTGCCTTTTAGGGTTAGCAAAAGGGGGATACCTAGTCAGTTGTACAACTGAATGCATTCAAATTAAATGGGTCTTCCGCATTTAACCCAAGCCCTCTGAATCAGAGAGGTGCGGGGGGCTGCCATAATCGACATCCACGTCTTCGGCGCGCAGGGAACAGTGGGTTAACTGCCTTGCTCAGGGGCAGAACGACAGATTTGTACCTTGTCAGCTCGGGGATTCAATCCAGCAACTTTTCGTTTACTGGCCCAATGCTCTAACCACTAGGCTACCTGCTTTTAGTGAGGAGTAGCTTCTGTCTTGATTTTTGCTCTGACATACACTGTCAACTGTGGGACCTTATATAGACAGGTGAGTGCCTTTGCAAATCATGTCCAATCAATTTAATTTACCACAGGTAGACTGCAATCAAGTTGTAGAAACATCAAGGATGATCAATGGAAACAGGATGCACCTGAGCTCAATTTTGAGTCTCTTAGCAAAGGGTCTGAATACTTATGTAAATAAGGTATTTCCGTAATTTTTTTATTTTAATACATTTGCAAAAATTTCTAAAAAACTGTTTTTTCTCTTTGTCATTATGGGGTTTTGTCTGTAGATTGATGAGGAAAACAATGAATTTAATCAATTTTAGAATAAGGCTGTAACGTAAAAGTCAAGGGGTCTGAATACTTCCCGAATGCACTGTATATATTTTTACACTGTTTGGACTTAGGCTTCCTGAAACTCTTAGGCTTTCTCTTAGGATTTCAATAGCAGACAAATCCCTACATAAGACAGCAGCTATGTCAGTTTAACCACATCTGTAAAACAGAAGTGCCTGTTTGATCCGTACCAGTGTTCTGTAATGTACACTCAGGACTGTTGTTAGGAGCTGCTGGGTGAACACAAGACATTCTCCAAACCGGTCTTCAGTCAGTGGCAGGGAGCTTCCAAAAAAGGAACCCAAAGGCATTAGAGCAAAATTGGGCTTAAAGCCGGCCTCTTGAAGAAGCCCAGTGCAGCTGTCAGAGGGTCTGGGTGGAGGGAGATGAGACGAGGGGGCTAATCAGAGTCTGACTGGGTGCTGTAATAGTCCTGCTCCAGACAGGGTCTTAAGTAAACTGTTTGGGTTGGAGGTCCTGGTGGTTGGAAAGTGCTGGAGCACAAGACTGGTTGTTTGGACAGATGTCCACAGCAGCTGTGAACAGGCCGCTTCTGAGACACACCAAAACACTAACATCCACATACACAGAAAGATGAACAGAAACATAACCAGACAAGTAGGTGTCCAGAGGGGTATCCTATGAAGAAAGGTAGATCTACTCAGGGTTTTCTGAAGCTAACCAGCTCCAGTTAGCTTCACATTCCAGCTCAGACTTCATACTGTACGTATTAGGAAGGTGGATATTGCTTGTCTGTAATTGTGCGTGCATGTCGCAGATGGCTAGTTGAACGTCGAAAATCTTAACTGAGATAATGCTGAAACATCATATTTTAATTTGTGCCGAAAACAAAATTATGGAAATGTTATCTTGCAAATTCATGGTGTGAAATAGGCTTTTAGAAGTGCAGTCTTTATTTTATTGCTTATTATTATCGTTAATACAGTCTTTATTTTATTGCTTATTATTATCGTTAATAGTCTTTATTTTATTACTTATTATTATCGTTAAGTTTTTGTTTTTTTATTACTTATTATTATCGTTAATACAGTCTTTATTTTATTACTTATTATTATCGTTAATACAGTCTTTATTTTATTACTTATTATTATCGTTAATACAGTCTTTATTTTATTACTTATTATTGTCATCGTTAATACAGCCTATTTTTTATTACTTATTATTATCATCGTTAATACAGTCTTTTTTATTACTTATTATTATCATCGTTAATACAGTCTTTTTTATTACTTATTATTATCATCGTTAATACAGTCTTTTTTATTACTTATTATTATCATCGTTAATACAGTCTTTTTTATTACTTATTATTATCATCGTTAATACAGTCTTACTTTTTTATTACTTATTATTATCGTTAATAATAAATAATAAAATAAAGACTGTATTAACGATAATAATAAGTAATAAAATAAAGACTGTATTAACGATAATAATAAGTAATAAAAAAACAGACTGTTAACAATAATAATAAGTAATAAAATAAAGACTGTATTAACAATCAATAATAATAAATAATAAAATAAAGACTGTATTATCGATCGTTAATACAGTCTTTATTTTATTACTTATTATTATCGTTAACAGTCTTTGTTTTTTTATTACTTATTATTATCGTTAATACAGTCTTTATTTTATTACTTATTATCGTTAATACAGTCTTTGTGTTTTTATTACTTATTATTATCGTTAATACAGTCTTTGTGTTTTTATTACTTATTATCGTTAATACAGTCTTTATTTTATTACTTATTATCGTTAATACAGTCTTTATTTTATTACTTATTATTATCGTTAACACAGTCTTTGTTTTTTTATTACTTATTATTATCGTTAATACAATCTTTATTTTATTACTTATTATTATCGTTAATACAGTCTTTATTTTATTACTTATTATTATCGTTAATACAGTCTTTGGTGTGCTTATCAATGCACAAACACCTTTTCCCCCACTCATATCAATATATATTTTTATTAAGTCATAAGAAAGTGTTACATTGTGTGAAGTTTACTAAATGTGTAAAGTGATATATTTTAACATATAAAAAACAAAACATTTTATTAATAAAATATTTAATCAGTTGTCTTCCTTATTAAGAGATCTTTGCAAGAGGGAAGGAATCCGATTTCATTGGTCCTCAACTCTCGGCTTAGTCATTTCATTCAGGGTAAGTGGAGTTAGCCACGAGTTAGCCTGCCCCGGAGCAGGTTAGTTCTGAAGGATTTCTTGCCATAGAAATGTACCTGGCTAAAAGGTGAGCCACTTTCATATGACTGGTTATCCCAAGTTGAACTGAGAGTTGACTAACGTTACCTTGCCAACTTCTCAAAACCTGCTTCGTAGGATACCCCTCAGGAGTAGGATAAAGTTACGTTTAGCGATAACACCTGTTTTCAACGTTTGTGTTGACAACGTATGCCCGAGTACTGGAGTACAATGTGAGTGTTTGTATGGCATTTACAGAGTGGTATACAGACCATAGTCTGTTGTGGATGTTGCCAACTCTGCAGGAATGCAACAGAAAGACTACAGTGTATTGTGCTGTTAGACCATACAGTTTACTCAATAATTGCCCATTGTTGTGTGTCCTTGATCCCTTACCACCCTCCATCCCCCCTCCACCTCCACACAGCGTGCCTGCTCATCATAGAGACAATGCTGCTCGTCCACAGCAGAACCCTGCTCCCACACACACACACACACACACACACATATATACACACACTCCCTGGCCCTAACCCTGGTCTGTCCCCAGCCTGGGGTTCAGCCCTGCTGACTTACCCATACAAATGCATTCTATTTCTATGGACTGAACCCTGTCCCTGATCTCAAGGCTGATATTAGCATGCAGAGGTGGAGCTGGGACAGAACAGGAAACATCCAGTATCTACACGATCTGTCTCCACAAACAGACACAGTTCCTATGATCTGCTGCAGTACACTGGGCTGAAGGGATGAAAAATGGCTCCACTGTTAATGTTTGCTGATCTATTCTAAGATTTAAAAGGGAGAAAAATATGACTGATGTAGGCTCAAGGCACTCAGTCCGCCTGGTACCACTGGTAACGCATCATTTCAAATATCAACTTCTGTTTTTGGATTTAACACAAATCTATCAAAAGCTATGGTCTGTACATATAAAGAATCTGGAACCAGAAGTCTATCTAGCATCCATTAGGCAGTGCTCCTACCTGCTCTCTGTCCCATGGAGTTGGTGGTGATGCGTGGGGCCATGGGGGTCATGGAGGCCAGGTTGCCTCTAGAGGAAGAGGAGGAGGAGCAGGAGGAGGAGGAGGTGGTGATGGTGTGTCCATCTTTGATCTCGATAGTTAGGAAGGTCTTCATGTCGGGGTCTGCCTCTCCCTGGTTCCCTAGGGTCTTGTCTTCCTTTGAGATGCCCGAGGAGTGCTGCAGCTTTTTAGCCGGCTGCTTCGCCCCGCCTACTGTGCTCATGGATTGAGCAGCGGTTTGCAGATCTTTGGTGGCCACGCCCCCTGGCTGAATTGTGCCCTGGCATTGGACAAGGTTCTCTGAGGAGGAGGAGGATGAAGAGTACGATGTAGAACCTACATGGGATCTCCCGTGCCTGTCTGTAAGGGATCTGATGGATACTGCTGTGGTCATTGCTGTTTGGTTGACTGGCGCTGCTGCTCGTCCCTCACTCAGCTCGGTGGCTCTGCCTAGGACTCGGGCACTGGGGGCTGTCCCATTCCTTAGAGACTGAGAGCCCCTCTTCAGGAACGGGACACTGGGGCTTGGGCTGGGCTCTGTGAACTTACGCATACGGTCCCGCACAGAGTTAGCCCGGCCAAACGGGGCCAAGACAACCGGCTCCTTTTCAGGCACTGCAAAACACAGACAACACATTCGTGTAAATTACTTACACACAGTAGCAAAGAACAGAGGACCACAGACACAGTCAAGTAATACAAAGTCAGTAGTTAATTACCCAGCTCCCCGGTACAGCTGACACACAAAGACTGGAAACATTTCAAAGTCTTCAGCAGGGCAACATGACTAAAATCCCCAAAACTCAAAGCAGCACACTCACTGCCTTTGTCTCCTCATCCTAAAGCTCTCTGCAAATCCCTTTATTTTATTTCCCTTCTCTCACACTCCCTCTCTCTCTCTTCCTTTTTCCAGCCCCCCTCCTTTTCTTCACTTGTCCTCCCTCATTCTCCCTCTTTTTTTAGTGCATCAGCTTTGGCCATAAGCTGACAGATGTCTAGGTTGCCTGAGTGTTTCTGGATTCCTGCTACTTTATGTACAGTAAAATGATGGTCTGCTTTCATCACATATAGGGAAAAGCTCCACACTCATTTAGGGAAGTTCCCTCCCGCTTAATAATCTCGATTTAGTGTGCTTGAGAATCACAAGCTTTTAGGAGCAGTGGGGCCACAGAGAGGAGATTATAAAGAAGCACTAGGGAGCGAAAGACAACGTCTCCCTTATGGAGGCAAAACATTTGCGGACACAGACCAGTGTTTACACAGGATAGAGAGTTAAAAGACAAACGTGCAAACACACACACACACACACACACACACACACACACACACACACACACACACACACACACACACACACACACACACACACACACACACACACACACACACACACACACACACACACACACACACACACACACACACACACAGACGATCCTGTGCACTCGTATCTTCCATATTCTATCTCTATCCAGTCCTCTAGTGGTGCACCCTCACCCTCCCCTGTATGAAAGGCCCTATACGGCCATGCTGGCCCTGGAAAGCTCCTTCGAATGGAAGCCATTCAACTGATAGGACTTAGGGAGCAGGGCGTCTTGATATTAGAGGAACAGCTATAACTCAGCAGCACTAAGGGCTTCCAGCTCACAGGTCCTCTGGTGTGATGTTATCAACACTGCCGGTGGAGTTTAACAGTAAAGCACAAGTAATGAGGCACACATCCTGGCTGGCTCCCACTTTAAATGTTAGGTTATTACATCTATAGTGCCCTCAGAAAGTATTTCATAACCCTTGACTCAATCCACATTTTGTTTTGTTACAAACTGAATTCAAAATGGATTAAATAGATTTAGTTTCTCACCCATCTACAAACAATACCCCATAATGACAAAATCAGGGCCGAGTATGAAAATATCTTCAAATTTGTTTCCTAACTCCCACATGATCAGACTGAGCATTCCAATGGCCAAAAGAGGCTAAGGGAAATAAATGATAAAAATATATATATTGGAGTTGTTTTCATGAAATAAACACACAGAATGATTTATTAGACAGAGTGATCATTTAAAAATACAATTAAAAAGACTGCATGGGGGCTTTACAGGCCGCAAAATTAGCAGCGATGACTGGGGTGTAAACTCTGTGGATTTGGAAACTAGAAGTGCTCCTGAGTAGAATGGACACCCCTTTTACTGTGGCACAATGTACAGAACATTTTGTACAGTCCAATAAATTATAGAACATACACAAAAAAAACATTGTTGACCATTTAGGCTTGAGAAAATAAACAACTACATCACATATCTCAGAAATATTTTAAAGACGCACTATGCAGAAATCGCTCTGCCATTTCCTGGTGGCTAAAATACTAATAGTTCGCTTAATTTCAGTTTCTGTGGCAAAACAAGCAAGTACAGTGTAGAGAATCAATGTACCATCTAAACCACTGAAATATATTTTCTATAACCAAAAATATTGTATTTTGATTGAAGCTGGAGTCCAAAACCAGAATTGAAAGGCAAAAACAAAATGTACGTTCGGGAAGTATAGAAATAGCGCACATAAAACAGATCTACCGCTTCTTAGATGAGAATGACATATACTACTCAAAAAAATTAAGGGAACACTAAAATAACACATCCTAGATCTGAATGAATGAAATATTCTTATTAAATACTTTTTCTTTACATAGTTGAATGTGCTGACAACAAAATCACACAAAAATGATCAATGGAAATCAAATTTATCAACCCATGGAGGTCTGGATTTGGAGTCACACTCAAAATTAAAGTGGAAAACCACACTACAGGCTGATCCAACTTTGATGTAATGTCCTTAAAACAAGTCAAAATGAGGCTCAGTAGTGTGTGTGGCCTCCACGTGCCTGTATGACCTCCCTACAACGCCTGGGCATGCTCCTGATGAGGTGGCGGATGGTCTCCTGAGGGATCTCCTCCCAGACCTGGACTAAAGCATCCGCCAACTCCTGGACAGTCTGTGGTGCAACGTGGCGTTGGTGGATGGAGCGAGACATGATGTCCCAGATGTGCTCAATTGGATTCAGGTCTGGGGAACGGGCGGGCCAGTCCATAGCATCAATGCCTTCCTCTTGCAGGAACTGCTGACACACTCCAGCCACATGAGGTCTAGCATTGTCTTGCATTAGGAGGAACCCAGGGCCAACCGCACCAGAATATGGTCTCACAAGGGGTCTGAGGATCTCATCTCGGTACCTAATGGCAGTCAGGCTACCTCTGGCGAGCACATGGAGGGCTGTGCGGCCCCCCAAAGAAATGCCACCCCACATCATGACTGACCCACCGCCAAACCGGTCATGCTGGAGGATGTTGCAGGCAGCAGAACGTTCTCCACGGCGTCTCCAGACTCTGTCACGTCTGTCACATGTGCTCATGTGCTCAGTGTGAACCTGCTTTCATCTGTGAAGAGCACAGGGCGCCAGTGGCGAATTTGCCAATCTTGGTGTTCTCTGGCAAATGCCAAACATCCTGCACGGTGTTGGGCTGTAAGCACAACCCCCACCTGTGGACGTCGGGCTCTCATACCACCCTCATGGAGTCTGTTTCTGACCGTTTGAGCAGACACATGCACATTTGTGGCCTGCTGGAGGTCATTTTGCAGGGCTCTGGCAGTGCTCCTCCTTGCACAAAGGCGGAGGTAGCGGTCCTGCTGCTGGGTTGTTGCCCTCCTACGGCCTCCTCCACGTCTCCTGATGTACTGGCCTGTCTCCTGGTAGCGCCTCCATGCTCTGGACACTACGCTGACAGACACAGCAAACCTTCTTGCCACAGCTCGCATTGATGTGCCATCCTGAATGAGCTGCACTACCTGAGCCACTTGTGTGGGTTGTAGACTCCGTCTCATGCTACCACTAGAGTGAAAGCACCGCCAGCATTCAAAAGTGACCAAAACATCAGCCAGGAAGCATAAGAACTGAGAAGTGGTCTGTGGTCACCACCTGCAGAACCACTCCTTTATTGGGGGTGTCTTGCTAATTGCCTATAATTTCCACCTGTTGTCTATTCCATTTGCACAACAGCATGTGAAATTTATTGTCAATCAGTGTTGCTTCCTAAGTGGACAGTTTGATTTCACAGAAGTGTGATTGACTTGGAGTTACATTGTGTTGTTTAAGTGTTCCCTTTATTTTTTTGAGCAGTGTATATATATAACACACATTTCTATGTGGATTTGGTCAGGTACTGATAAAAAATAAACACCACATGCAACAATTTCAAAGATTTTACTGAGTTACAGTTCATATAAGGAAATCAGTCAATTTAAATAAATCATTAGGCCCTAATCTATGGATTTCCCATGACTGGGCAGAGGTGCAGCCATGGGTGGGACTTTAAATAATTATTTGTACAATAACTAGTATAAAATATATCGATAATTGTGCACATTGTCCACCAATTTCACCCTAACGATTAATTTACAAAGTATACAGGACAAAAAATCCATGATCTTGCAGTGCCTTCAGAAAGTATTCATACCCCTTGACTTATTCCAAATGTTGTTGTGTTACAGCCTGAATTCAAAATTCATGAGAAAAAATAAATCACACATCCACACACAATACCCCATGACAAAGTGAAAACATGTTTTTAGAAATTGTTGCAAATATATTTAAAATGAAATACATAAATATCTCATTTACATAAGTACTCACACCCCTGAGTCAATACTTTGTAGAATAATATTTGGCGTCGATTACAGCTTTGAGTCGTCTTGAGTATGTTTGTATCAGCTTTGCATGTCTGGATTTGGGGATTTTCTCCCATTCTTCCTTGCAGAATTCCTCAAGCTCTGTTAAATTAGATGGGGAGCGGCAGTGAACAGCAATCTTCAAGTCTCTCCACAGATTTTCAATGGGATTCAAGTCTGGGCTTTGGCTGGGCCACTCAAGATCTTTCACATTATTGTTCTGAAGCCATTCCAGCGTTGCTATGGCTGTATGCTTGGGGTCATTGTCCTGTTGGAACATAAATCTTTGCCACAGTCTATGGTTGTTTGCACGCTGAAGCAGGTTCTCATCAATTCATTGTTCCCTCTCTTCTTACCAGTCTCCCAGTCCCTACCGCTGAAAAGCATCCCCATAGCATGATGCTGCCACCACCATGCTTCACGGTAGGGATGGTGTTAGACGTGTGATAAGCTGTGCCTGGTTTTCTCCAGACATAGCGCTTTGCATTCAGGCCCAAGAATAACATTTCTCATCAGACCACATAATCTTTTGCCTTATGCTCTCAAAGTCTTTCACGTGCCTTTTTGCAAACTTGTGCCTTTTTCTCAAGAGTGGCTTCCATCTGGCCACTCTCCCATAAAGCCCAGATTGGTGAAGGTCTCTAAAGCAGGGTTTCCCAAACTCTGTCCTGCCCCGCCGCCCCGCGCGGGTGCACGTTTTGGTTTTTGCTTTAGCAGTACACAGCGGATTTATAACCAAGTCATCATCAAGCTTTGATTATTTGAATCAGCTGTGTAATGCTAGGGCAAAAACCCTAACGTGCACCGAGCAGGAGCCCCAGGATCGAGTTTGGGAAACGCTGCTGTAGAGACTGTTGTCCTTCCGGCAGGTTTTCCCATCTCAGCCAAGAAACTCTGTAGTTCTGTCAGAGTGGTTGTAGCGGCTTTATGTCTCTAAATAACCAATTAACCCACACTACATGGACAAAAGTATGTGGACACCAGGTCGTCGAACATCATGGGAATTAATATGAAGTTAGTCCGCCCTTTGCTGGTGTAACAGCCTCCACTCTTCTGGGAAGGCTTTCCACTAAATGTTGGAACATTGCTTTCATTGAGCCACAAGAGCATTTGTGAGGTCGGGCACTGATGTTGGGCGATTAGGCCTGGCTCGCAGTCGGCGTTCCAATTCATCCCAAAGGTATTCGATGGGGTTGAGGTCAGGGCTCGGTGCAGGCCAGTCAAGTTTTTCCATACCAATTTCAACAAAGCATTTCTGTATGGACCTCGATTTGTGCTCAGGGGCATTGTCATGTTGAAACAGGAAAGGGCCTTCCCCAAACTGTTGCCACGAAGTTGGAGGCACAGAATCGTCTAGAATGTCATTGTATGCTGTAGCCTTAAGATTCCCTTCACTGGAACTAAGGGGCCTAGCCCGATCCATCAAAAACAACCCCAGACCATTATTCCTCCTCCACCAAACTTTACAGTTGGCACTATGCATTTGGGCAGGTAGCATTCTCCTGGCAACCTCCAAACCCAGATTTGTCCATCGGACTGCCAGATGGTGAAGCGTGATTCATCAGTCCAGAGAATGCATTTCCAATGTTCCAGAGTCCAATGGTTGGGCAAGCTTTACACCACTCTAGCCGACGATTGGCATTGCACATGGTGATCTTAGGATTGTGTGCTCGGCCATGGAAACCCATTTCATGAAGCTCCAGATGAGCAGTTTTGAACTCGGTAGTGAGTGCTGCAACCGAGGACAAAAAAATGAATGCGCTACGGGCTTTAGCACTTAGCAGTCCAATTATGCGAGCTTGTGTGGCCTACCACTTCGCGGCTGAGCCGTTGTTGCTCCTAGACGTTTCCACTGCACAATAACAGAATTTACAGTTGACAAGGGCAGCTCTAGAAGGGCAGAAATTTGACGAACTGACTTGTTGGAAAGGTGGCATCCTATGAAGGTATATATCCTCCAAACACCAGCTTTGAGGGCATTATCAAATCAAATCAAATTTTATTTGTCACATACACATGGTTAGCAGATGTTAATGCGAGTGTAGCGAAATGCTTTTGCTTCTAGTTCCGACAATGCAGTAATAACCAACAAGTAATCTAACCTAACAATTCCCCAACTACTACCTTATACACACAAGTGTAAAGGGATAAAGAATATGTACATAAAGATATATGAATGAGTGATGGTACAGAACGGCATAGGCAAGATGCAGGATGCAAGATGGTATAGAGGATGCAAGATGCAGTAGATGGTATAGAGTACAGTATATACATATGAGATGAGTAATGTAGGGTATGTAAACATAAAGTGGCATAGTTTAAAGTGGCTAGTGATACATGTATTACATAAAGATGGCAAGATGCAGTAGATGATATAGAGTACAGTATATACATATACATATGAGATGAGTAATGTAGGGTATGTAAACATTATATTAAGTGGCATTGTTTAAAGTGGCTAGTGGTACATTTTTACATAATTTCCATCAATTCCCATTATTAAAGTGGCTGGAGTTGAGTCAGTATGTTGGCAGCGGCCGCTAAATGTTAGTGGTGGCTGTTTAACAGTCTGATGGCCTTGAGATAGAAATAGAAATTAAAGTGATAGAAATTATCACTTTTATTACAACGGGTTACCAACATATTAAAATAATGATTTACATATGGACGCGACCCAGCTGTTAATTCTAAATGTTCTATTGGCATAACGTTACTGGCTGGCAACGTTCTTATCCCTCGCTAGCTAGCCAACTACGGCTAATTTACAGTCACGTCAAACAGTGCAGCCAGAATAACAACAAATTAGCTACATTTGCATAATCTGTTTTCTAGTGACATTTATTTGGATAGATCCATAACAATGAGATAATGAGGCATGATTTCACCTGGCATAGAAAATGGGCTGTCTCGTCGGGACACGGTTGTTAAGAGGAGCTACCAAACAAACCAGCTAACAAAATCACTTAAAACTAAAGCTACAAAGACTGCAAACTAGCTGCACTTTGTTTCATTTGACCTGTTTTCTATTGATATTTCTTTGTATATATCCATAAAAATGTGGCCGATTCATGATTTCGACTGGCTGAGAAAAGCTGCCTGCCTGTCTGTCTCATCCTGACTCTCGACATGTTTATTACTACTGTGCGGAAGCTGGAGATCTAATTAGAATATTGAAAGAATGTTGCAAATGTCGGAGGGACAGACAGCAAGGTTTATACAAATCTCCGCTGTTGAGACACCGGCTGGAATGCGGTTTAAACCATTCCGCATTTAGGATTAGACCCACCCGTTGTATAATAAACAAATATTTGCATAACCAAAGAAATATAGAAACTGACTACAACAGAGGTCATTGGGTTCTTGGTCACCTCCCTGAAAAAGGTCATTCTTTCCCGGTTTCTCAGATTGGTCGGACAGCCAGCTCTAGGCATAGTCTAGTAGCTCCGTATTTTTTCAATTTCCAAATGCTGGAGACCACTGTGCTCTTGGAAACTGTCAACACTCTAGAAATTGATTTATACCCTTCCCCAGATATATGCCTCATCACAATAATATCTTGGAGCTCTACGGACAGTTATTTGGACTTCATGGTATAGTTTCTGCTCTGACATGCACTGTCAACAGCGGGATGTTATATAGACAGGTGTGTTTCTTTCTAAATCATGTCCAAACAAGTGATTTGGACAAAAGTGGACTCAAGTTGTAGTGACATCTCAAGGATGATCAAAGGAAATTGGATGCAGCTCAATTTGGACTGTCATAGCAAAGGCGTGTGAATAGGTACAGTATGTAAATTAGATATTTCTGTATTTCATTTTCAATAAGCAAATATTTCTAAAAACATATTTTCACTTTGGCATGATGGGGTATTGTGTGTAAATGGGTGACAACAATATATTTGATCCATTTTGAATTCAGGTTGCAAAAACAAAGTGTCAATTAAGTCAAGGGGTAGGAATACTTTCTAAAGGCACTGTACACACATAGATTCGTTTTTTTTATCTGTAAACATGCTCACCTGCATCGCTTGCTTTGCTGACAGTAGTGAATAAAGTATCTCTGACCTGAAAATGAGAGAGAGAGAGAGAGTTTAGATGAAAATAAAACGCAGTAAAGCATCACAGGGCAATAGTGCAGATCCATGGGATGGCAAGGCACTGGGGGCAGGGAGGATCAGACTGGTCATGGTGACAACCACGTGAACACACATACAGGTGACCAGGGTAGTGTTTGCATTATGTAACAGTGTTTCGAGCAAGGGAGACAAGTTTGTGTCTCTGTTCTTTTTTGGGCTGATCAAGGGACCATGGGGCCACGATGTGCCTGAACTTCCACAGCGTAATGTAAACATACAGAACACAAGCATATTATATTGCAGGGCCCTATAAAAGAGCCTGTAGCCTGTGTTGGGTAAACACTCCCGATAAGGGCGACGACTTAGTGTCATGGTGACCCAAGTCCCTGATGAGGGCTTTGAGCAAACAATAGAGAGACTCAGAATGCTGCAGCATTCCCCTGCCTGTGTGTTTGGCTGTTTCTAGCCAGCCCCAGCGGCTCTCCCTCTGACAGAAGGTGAGGGAGACAGAGATCTGAGGGGAACCAGAACCAGTTGAGCACAACAAAGGACTTGGGCCCGGCTCTGAGGTGCTGAGTTTATTTGTGTAGCAAATTAACCATAGCTTATCAAAGCTATTAAAGACATACAGAGAAAGATGAGATGTTTATAGTTGCCGACATGATGAAGGTACTGAGAACTGGTGTTTCAAAATAGAGGGAGGGATGGAAGGAAAGGGAAACGGGATACCTAGTCAGTCGCACAACTGAATGCATTCAACTGAAATGTGTCGTCCACATTTAACCCAAGCCCTCTGAATCAGAGAGGTGTAGGAGAGGAACACTAGGAGAGTGAGCGAACATTGTAGCCTCATCATCATTGCTCAACATCCCCCTCTAGTGGTGTACATATACCTACATATTCTCCTGTTCTACCTAGAGACACAGCAGATCATACCAGCAAGCATCACCCTGGAAGATTAAACAAGAGTGTACCTTCTGTTCCTGGATGTCTCCTCTTCCCTTGGAACTGCCATTGAGCAGGGTACTGTGGGAGTCTGAGGCTTTCCTGGATAGGACGGCCCCATCAGGCTGATCACAGTTGGTAGTGGAGCGGTCTGGGCGGGGTTGGGCTGAATGGTGGTTGGTGCTCTCAGCCTCTGAATCTGTGCTGGAGGAGGAGCTACTCATGGTCACCTCTGGCTCTTCCACACGGCCCCGCTCAACAGAAGACACACCCACGCTCAGGTCAGAAGTCCCAGAGTCCCGTCGTTTCCGTGACAGCAGCCCTGTGCTGTCAGAAGTCTCAGAGCCTAGAGGGGCTGGCGGTTCCGTGCTGGAGTCTGACGTGCCAGAGTCTAGTCTCGGTCTGAAGCGGGACTCGGAGGCCCCAGAGTCCAGTCTGCCTCTGTGGACTGAACACTGGCTTCTGTCTGACGATCCTGAGTCCACCCTGGTCCTGAAGGCTGAGCCCAGACCCAGGCTCTTTTCTGATGCTCCTGAGTCCACCCTGGTCCTGAAGGCTGAGCCCAGACCCAGGCTCTTTTCTGACGCTCCTGAGTCTACCCTGGTTCTGAAGGCTGAGCCCAGACCCAGGCTCTTCTCTGAGGCTCCTGAGTCGAGACGGGGCCTGGAGGCCAGGGTGTGGTCCGAGGATGTCGAATCAGAGCACTGGCGGTGGGACAGGACCACATCCAGCTCTGATGATGTCACAGGGTCCCAGATCTTTGGATGGTTCAGCAGAGGGCCGGAGACCTCTTTCCTCACCAGGGGGTCCAGAACCAGAACCATGCCTGAGTTGGAGCCTACGGAACACAACCACCACAATACAGTGAGTGGACACAGTGGAACATACCCATGATCTAGTTGGAGTGCAAGATGGCGCCGACAGAGATGGTCACCTCGCTTCAGGTCCTTAGGAAACTATGCAGTAATTTGTTTTTTTATGTATTATTTCTTACATTGTTAGCCCAGAAAATCTCAAGTGTTATTACATACAGCCAGGAAGAACTTTTGGATATAAGAGCGACGTCAATTTACCAACATTACGACCAGGAATACGACTTTCCCGAAGCGGGTCCTTTGTTCGGACCTCCACTCTGGACATGGAATCTAATCTCAGAGGCCGACCCAAAACAACGCGGTCGCCGCAGGAGAAGCAGACGGAGCGGCCTACTGGTCAGACTTAGAAGGCGAGCACACCATCCACCGCTTTCGAGTATATTATTCGCCAATGTCCAATCTCTAGAAAACAAGGTGGATGAAAATATGGCACGAGTTGCCTTCCAGAGAGACATCAGAGATTGTAACATTCTCTGTTTCACGGAAACATGGCTCACTCGGGACATGTTGTCAGAGTCGGTACAGCCACCAGGTTTCTTCATGCATTGCGCCGACAGAAACAAACATCTCTCTGGTAAGAAAGGCGGGGGTGTATGCCTTATTATTAACAACTCATGGTGTAATCATAACAACACCTGACCTTAGAATTCCATACAATCAAATGCCGTCCACATTGGGAGAATTCTCTTCGATTATAGTCACAGCCGTGCATACCCCCCCCCCCCCCAAGCAGATACCTCGACGGCCCTGAAAGAACTGGACTCTATGTAAACTGGAAACCATATATCTTGAGGCTGCATTTATCGTAGCTGAGGATTTTACAAAGCTAAATCTGAGAACAAGGCTTCCTAAATTCTATCAGCATATTGAATGCGATGCATATAAAGCCCTTCCCCGCCCTCCCTTCGGCAAATCTGACCATGACTCCATTTCGTTGCTCCCATCCTATAGGCAGAAACTAAAACAGGAAATGCCGGTGCTCAGGTCTATCCAACGCTGGTCTGACCAATCGGATTCCACGCTTCAAGATTGCTTCGATCACGTGGACTGGGATATGTTCTGGGTAGCCTCAGACAATAACATTGACGTATAGGCTGACTCGGTGAGTGAGTTTATTAGCAAGTGCATCGGAGATGTTGTACCCACTGTGACTATTAAAACCTTCCCTAACCAGAAACCGTGGATTGATGGCAGCATTCACGCAAAGCTGAAAGCGCAAACTACCGCTTTTAATCATGGCGAGGCAACTGGAAACATGACCGAATACAAACAGTGTAGTTTTTCCCTCCGCAAGGCAATCAAACAACCAAAGCTTCAGTATAGAGACAAAGTAGAGTTGCAATTCAACGGCTCAAACACGAGACGCATGTGGCAGGGTCTACAGACAATCACGGATTTCAAAAATAAAATCAGTTCCGTCGCAGACATCGACGTCATGCTCCAAGACAAATTAAACAACTTCTTTGCTCACTTTGAGGACAATACAGTGCCACTGACACAGCTTGCTACCAAAGCCTGTGGGCACTCCTTCTCCATGGCCAACGTGAGTAAAACATTTAAACGTGTTAACCCTCGCAAGGCTGCCAGCCCAGACGGCATCCCTAGCCGCGTCCTCAGAGCATGCGCAGACCAGCTGGCTGGTGTGTTTACGGACATTTTCAATCGATCCCTATCCCAGTCTGTTGTCCCCACATTCTTCAAGATGGCCACCATTGTTCCTGTTCCCAAGAAAGCTAAGGTAACTGAACTAAATGACTATCGCCGCGTAGCACACACTTCTGTCATCATGAAGTGCTTTGAGAGACTAGTCAAGGATCATATAACCTCCACCCTACCTGACACCCTAGACCCACTCCAATTTGCTTACCGCCCCAATAGGTCCACAGACAACGCAATTACAAATCACACTTCCCTTTCCCATCTGGACAAGAGGAATACTTATGTAAGAATGCTGTTCATTGACTACAACATAGAATCCTCCAAACTCGTCATTAAGCTCAAGACCCTGGGTCTCGACACCGCCCTGTGCAACTGGGTCCTGGACTTTCTGACGGCCGCCCCCAGATGGTGAAGGTAGGAAACAAAATCTCCACCCCGCTGATCCTCAACACTGGGGCCCCCACAAGGGTGCATTCTCAGCCCTCTCCTGTACTGCACTGTCGGAACTAGAAGCACAAGCATTTCGCTACAGTCGCATTAACATCTGCTAACCATATGTATGTGACCAATAAAATTTAATTTGATTATAGTGCAGAGGAACACTATGGAAATACAACTCTGCTCTGTACAATTCTGTTCTTGCAGTTTTTTTGTTTCTCTGACCGAACATAAAAAAATATGGAATGTGGGGTCACGTGAGAGGTTGGTTGCTGGAGAACTTGTGGATTGCTGATGGATATGAAAGGTTTCTGCATATGCCAAATCCCCAAGAGCGTGGGAGAGACATGTGAGCGTCACTGGGTATACGAGAGGAGACACATGGAGACATAATAGGATGGAGGCATTTCCTCCAGGTCTGACTTAATTCCTGGACCAGATGTCTACGTGTGTGTGTTCGTATGTGAGAGAGAAAGCGTCACAACAGTAGGTGGTAACCGAGCAGTAGGAAGTGTAGGGGGAAGTGGGGGGGTGAAATAGAGACTAGGATAAGTACTTCCCCTCCCCCGGTCCCTATCCAACATCCTCCATTCATCAGGAAACCACACTCCAAACAACACTGCAGTGCCCACATCCTCCCCCTCCAAGATCCAGATTACCTCGCTTCGTCTCTTGCTCTCTCAACCTACCTCTTACCCTGTGATGCTCACTGCTCAGTGCCTTTAACTCTGGGTGGCTGTACAGGGACCACAGACAAGCTGCATAAAAGACACCGACAGAGTGGAAAATCACAGTGTCCTTACAAGAGACACATCATTGTATGATAACACATCTCTGCATACCCTAGCAATGTGTTCGATCCAGAGTTCACAAAGCGTGCAGGTCTGTCATTTACAAACCAAATTAGTGAGGGAAAGCCCCATTCTGGCCTAAGACGTCCACAGCCTCCGCAGCCTTTTCAAGACCCTCGAAAGGCCTCCCAGAGCCAGGAGCAGGATGAGGTTCACTTGATTGATTGATTAAATAGTTATAGACTGGGGTCTGAATAAGAAACGTGCTTATTATATGCATTCACTTCGAAAATCACAACATGGCTGCCTTTCTCACATGAGGCCCTATAAAATAGACCACGTGATCTAATGAAGGCCCCAGTCAACTCCAATGAAAAGAGAACTATAGTTAAAGGGATGATGTTTGTAAATCATTGTGTCCAGTCCATTGTGCCCTGTTGTGAGGGTTTCTCGGAAAACCCCTACTGCTCTTGGAGAATGGTTTTAAATAACCACACTAGTGCATAATGCAGAGCCCCCCTCCTCTAACCCTTCTTTAAATAGCAACAACAACAAAAGCAGTCTTTTCAGTGTCAAGTTCAAATTTGAGGAGTCTGGCACCCTGTCACTCAGAGTGGCTCAGTGGAACGTGCCATGTCTCTCAAACGGGTAATTTCCTAAATCACAGCCTTGTCACCAACACTGTGGACTGTGAGCATGTATACGTGTGCAAGACATGCTGCTGTATATTTAAGCGTGTGTGTGTGTGTGTGTGTGTGTGAAACGGGAGAGAGAGGTATGTGTGTGCCATTGTACCCCCCTAATCTTCAAAGTTTAGTTCTCTCTTTCTAGCCACTTCTCTCCTTCTCTCTGTTAAAAAGGACATCTCACCCCCCTTGCCACTGGCCGAACCCACCCCACCCTATCCTGTTTGTTCCCAGCCTCTAACTTCCTGTGTTTTTGTGTATCAGCGTCCATTTCAAACAGCTCCTACCCTCAATCCTTCTGCTCTGTGGAGGTCTGCTCCTGCCAGCTGCTGGCCCTGACTTCAACCCGGTACAAATTGTAGGGCGAGGGCAGAGCAAGGAGAGCTGGGTGTTTCTGATCCATGTCAAGAAAGGATTCTGTTCTAGTTCTGGTATGTGGTTTAAATAACAGAGGTATCACTACTGGCTGTGGGTTCCCCCTTGAACAGATGATATTTATTTTCCGTCTCATAACCCCACTACTACCAGACACTGGCTGATGAGTGGGATGCTGAGGTCCAAGGGCAGGCCAGACCACACGGGGTGCGTCCCAAATGGCACCCTATTCTCATAGGCTCGTATGGCTCTGGTCAAAAGTAGTGCACTATATAGGGAATAGGGTGCTATTTGGGACGCATACAATGATTTAAGTATTAGAGGCGGGTATATTTGTTCAACAAATACTCACTTTACATTCAGGTATTCAAATCAGTATGGGCGTAAACAAATGATCTATTCTACTGCATGCTTCACTCAACT
Organism: Salvelinus namaycush; assembly: GCF_016432855.1. Classification (NCBI taxonomy): domain Eukaryota; kingdom Metazoa; phylum Chordata; class Actinopteri; order Salmoniformes; family Salmonidae; genus Salvelinus; species Salvelinus namaycush. The sequence continues at coordinate 27,663,909 of NC_052307.1, read as the reverse complement.
ATTCCTCTCTCCTATATCCTGCTCTTTCACTCTAGCCCTTTTATCGGTCCTTTCTCATTTAAACATTTACATTTCGATCACTTTGTGTAGGGAGTGGGTGTACAAGTCAAAAGGTCATGGATGAAAATAGCACACCTACAGTAAAGCATTCACTGTGTTTGCTAACAGTGGTTAATGAAATGACTACACACCCAAAACCAGTGTTAGTCCCATGACCGTGGTGCCTCTAACCTCAAAATAAAAAGGAGGAGCTAAACCAATGTGACCGACCGACCGACCGCCTCAGCTCCACTCCCCTCCCCTACAGCAGAATGGCTCTATTGGCTGGCTATTTTCACTTGGAGGCCAGAGGAAATTGCATCTAAGTGCATAAGTGTGGAAATACTGGAAATTATTTCAATCAATGTTGTGTTTAAGTAGAATTGCCTACCCTTAAACTAATGCAAACATGATCATAAAAGCATGTCATATATATAACAGAGATTTGAATGGCAGGAAGCATATAAACTGTATGTGTCTGAGTGCACCTGTGTGTGTGTGTGTGTGTGTGTGTGTGTGTGTGTGTGTGTGTGTGTGTGTGTGTGTGTGTGTGTGTGTTGGACCTATGGACAGGCTGAGAGGAAAGGAACAGTCAACCACTCATTCAGATGGTCTTTGACGTTGCTCACCTGTCCTATGTAGCTCTCTGCCCTGCTGCGTCTGGTGGCTGCGCAGCTCCCGGATCTGTGACTTGATTCTCTCTCGCTCGCCAAAGCTCTCCCTCTCTGTGTCCTGCAGAAACAACACAGTAAATCAGAGACACTCGGTGCTTTTCAATACATCATCGCATCAATGCAGAGACAACGGAGTCGAGACGAGGGCATTTAGTTCTTTTCACAGGCAGTATGACATAGATAGAACACAGTCAGTCAGCCCAGCTACAACAGTGAGCTGAACCCATCCCATCCCTCTCAGTGGTCTGATCAGAAGATATGTTGTACCATCAGGTGCACAAAGTTCTCTGTCTGTATAGGCCAATCAGAACAGTGTTGTGTGTCAGGGTCAAACGCTCCTCAAAAGAGAGAGGCCATGATGAGGCCCTGCCTACGGATGAGATGATAAGACAGCTGTTGGCTGCCTCTACCCTGTCCCTGTTCACCCCGGGAGAGACACAGCGCAGCACAACACACTTGAGAGCCAGGCAGGTAAATCAACCAACCAACCATCCCATAATACACCAAGGGAGTTAGTGAGCCAGCTGTATGGACTTGGCCTTCTGTTGGGGGTAATGATTAAACTGTGCTGGGTTGGGTTAGCATCTGCCTGACCTCTCTGACCCCTCACTCCTCCACCTTGGGCTGCCGTGTTAGTAACATCTGGTCCTTAGTACAGACAGAGCAGTACACACTGCACAGCCATCCCAGACATGAGAAACACACAGGGCCTCAAAATCTGCCATGAGAGAGGAAAGACACAGTAGGAGGGAGACGGTAGAATCGAGAGCACAACGTTTCGGCATATGGAAAGGAAATGGGAGGTGGAGACAGAAGGAGAGAGAAAGGGAGCAATGTAGAGGCTGCCACTGCTGTAGGCCCCTGCTGCCTGACCTTGAGAGACTCTACAGGAGGAGCAGCTGTACAAACACCAAGGCCAACACACGCACGGACACACACACAACCACACTCTCCCTCCTACACACGACCACACTCTCCCTCCAGTGCACCCCAAACCTCTCCACTGAAGTGCATCTGTGTGGAAAAGGATTGGGTGGTTTTATGGGCTTTCTACACACGCTTATTTAGAAATATATAAATAACTTCCCAGTTTTTCTTCATAACCACAAGGTATTTGGCATATTGCATCCAAGAATAGTCAAACCAGATCTGTGTCTGGTTCACTGGTCTATAAACGGGTATCATGAGAAATACTCTGCCCTGAAACGACATAATGCCAGAATTACAGCAGAGTGCCACTACTAATACATGTATACCTTGTGTAACGAAACACACAAACACACACACACACACACACACACACACACACACACACACACACACACAGGTGGTGGTGGTTACGGAGGGACACACCTGAATTACAAGACACAGGCCTGGAGCATACTTGATTCAAATCCACCATCTTTAAACAAACACGGCACATTTGCTTAATGTACGTTATCCTGGGGCTGATAAAGGTGTCAGGAGTTTGAGGAGGTTAAAAATCACAGCCTTGTGAGTAGAGTCAATCAAATCAGGCTGTGATCAGAGAGAAGTGAGAGAGTGTCAGGTGAGGGAGTGAACAAACACAAAGCCTGGTACAACACAAACACACCTGAGCGATAGAGGGAGGGAGAGAGGGATAGAGAGCTTAATCACTTGTTAGCCTGTGTCTGATGAGCCTGGACCAGAATGTGACTATAGCAACAAAAACAAAAAAAACTGAATAGCTAATCCAGAGAAAGTCTCAGAGAGAAAAATGTAGAAGAATGAGAGAAGTTGCTTTAAAATACTCTCTCCCTGAGGAAGGTTCTTAATTCAAAGAAGCTGAGGGGAAATAATGACGTTTGAGCTGGAAATAACCCCCCCATCTACCCCTCTTCTTCACTTTCCTCCCCTCAGCTGCCACAAACAGGAGACAAACACCCAGACAGTGATCATTTCACAGCTCCCTTATACCACAGGGAACATACTTCTCACAGAGGCAGAAAGAAGGAAAACATTGATAGTGGTGTTTGAGAGAGAAAGAGAGAGAGCAGGGGTGTATTCATTAGTCACAGATTTTTGCAAAATGTTTGGTCTGTTGCAAAATGTTTTGTAACGGAAACTGTTTACTCCAAACGGAAAACGTTTTGCGTTTCTATTGGACAAATCCAGATAGGACCCTCCGCGTTTCGTTCCGTTTTATTCCGTTTGCTTCTGTTAGCAAGAGGTAAACGGTCTCCGTTGTAAAACATGAAACAGACCAACCATTTTGCAATGGTCTGCGACTAATGAATACACCCAAGATAATCCCATCCCAGGACCTGTTGCCAATCCCACGCTGTCATCACTGGCCTCTGGCCCAGACTGACAGTGCAGACTTGACAGAGTGGAACCGAGGCAGTCCCACTGCAGCACCCTGGCCTCATCAGCTCTTAGGCCTCAGAATCAGAGCTGAGCTCCTCTCCTGTGGTGCTCGTGGCCTCATCATACGGGTTCACGAGTCTGTTTCGGTCGGTCAGGATTTTAATTGTGAAAGCTCTGGCCCGTAAATGCACAAACATGACAACTGTCCTTTGGCCTGACCACAGCCAAGGCGTGGGCCATCTGGACTCATCTGAACCCTCAGAACCACAGAAACAACAATGAGGCGGAACAAACAGGCACGGAGCAGAGGCAGACTACTACGGATTACTGCACCACCCAGAGTAGAGCAGAGCAGAGGCAGCTCAACTAAACCAGGGATTACTTCAGCCACCTGGGTTAGAATGGACACATTTTCCAAGGAAGCGGAATCCATTATTGTGCAAATGAGATCAGAATGCAATGAGGTCAGGCTCTCCTCTGCATGGCTCTCTGAGGGAAGTCTGACAGGGTCCTTTTCCATGACTTCATGGCAAAACCTGAGGAACCACACACTCGGCCGACCTCCAGTAAGTCAAGTACATTAGCAGGAATGAAGTAGCAATCCTTTCTGCATCACACACACTCAGAGAATTCACCCATAAGCCTCATTCCCGTTTTTCACTTACTAACACATCATTCAAAGTCCAGTTAAAGCCGTTTCTCCCTCCCTCCAACTCTCAATTTTTGCCATCTATCTCCCTTTGCGTGTCGGTTTTTCCCCTTTCTCCATCATCTCACTACAGCAGATCTTACTTACCATTATACTTGTCATCATAAACTGCTAGTCTCAGTTTGTTACAGGTTTATGATCATATCAGATTAGTAAACAAACAGCGTCTCTGCCCCCAGTCTGGTCTACCTCACCTGGTCCATTCAACACACACCTGGCCATGGAGACAGATCTGATACATTACCATTTTGTAAAGTTGCAACAATGTACCAAAAAATACACACCTGTATACTATTAACTATGGATTTATGAAACCAACTGATAGAAACGGTCTAAATGACTGCCCAATTATCCCAAAATTAAACCTCAGTTAAACCTTAGAGGCAGCTCCTCGGATCTCAGCACAATGAGAAACAAAAAGAAACAGGCACAAATTGTGTAAAGAGAAGTAGATGGAATTTGATAAGGAGGAAAAAAGTCTGAAAAAAGGACAAGTATTCAGAGAGAACTAGGTCTGTGAGAGTGGAAGAACTAGAATGTGTCATTTACCTTCTTTCCCTGGCTCTGCTACCTGTCTGTCTGTCTGTCTGTCTTCTCTCTCTCGCTCTGCTCGCACTCTAGTAGTCATGACATCCTCTACTCTACCTCTCCACTCCCTCAGTCACCACACAATCCTACATACCACACACACCCACCAACAGGCCACTCCCTTCACTTCCCTCACCCTCCCCTTCTGTCTCCACAGGGCTCCTTCTAAGCCTCCTTCTCCCTCCCCCTCCTCTCGATATCGCAACCCTTAAGACGTCCGCATACATAGGTTCGGTTTGCACCTAGCAGAACTCTAGGCATACTCCCTAAAGACCTTCAATTGAAAAATGGCACTATTACTGTTGTTGGTCCCCCTTGAGCCACTGTAGCAACAACATAGCCAGTAAACACTTCTTCAAAATAGTCAGAATTAAGCTAAGATAAATCAAGAAATCTGTATTAAATTTTTACGTTTTTTGCGGAGGAGGTCGCAGTCTGCCGAACACCAAAATGAACAAAAACATCCCAAAATATGCAGTTTCGACTGGAAACATCCGACAGGCTTTACAGGTTAGCAGGTTGCCTGGTTGACAAGTTAACTTTTGACACACTCTTTTGACCAAGGCATACTCCATTGTTTTTGTGATGACTGAGTCTGCCTTAATTGGCATGTTACTTCAGACAAAAGATACATTTAGCATGAAACAGCTGCACAGCTGAATTCCCCCCCCCAAAAAATTATATATATTTTTTTGTCCCACAAAAGTAGTTTTTTCTTGCCAACATTCCTTCACCCATACATGCAATTACATTTTTGAGCTGCTAGGTGTGCAAACTTCTCTTTCCTTACCATATGGAAACGGTTACCTCAGCTATCCTCTCTCAATTCAAGCACATTCATTATAAACATAGTCATCAGTAACCACTAGCAGGCCTACTGGTGTCTGGCAAAAAACTAAGCATACATCAACAGTCGAAATAAAATAAAAACTCCCTCCATTCTTGAACATGTATATACATATTTCTAATTTGAATGTGAGATTTGAAGGAGCTACACTGCTTTGACATACACTATGTGTCAGCAGCTGATCACTACACTCCGTGTGTCTATAGTTTGCTGCCGTAGACCTTTTCTCTCTCGCTCTGTGTGTGTGTGTACTGTATACATATACACACACACAGTATATATGTATACACACACTGTATATATGTACACACACACACACACACACACATACAGTACCAGTCAAAAGTTTGGACACACCTACTCATTCAAGGGTTTTTCTTTATTTTTTACTATTTTCTACACTGTAGAATAATAGTGAAGACATCACAACTATGAAATAACACACGGAATCATGTAGTAACCAAAAACGTGTTAAACAAATCCAAATATATTTTGTATTTTAGATTCTTCAAAGTAGCCACCATTTGCCTTGATAACAGCTTTACACACTCTTGGCATTCTCTCAACCAGCTTCACCTGGAATGCTTTTCCAACAGTCTTGAAGGATTTCCCATGCTTTTACTTCACTCTGCGGTCTGACTCATCCCAAACCATCTCAATTTGGTTGAGGTCGGGGGATTGTGGAGGCCAGGTCATCTGATGCAGCACTCCATCACTCTCCTTCTTGGTAAAATAGCCCTTAAACACCCTGGAGGTGTGTTGGGTCATTGTCCTGTTGAAAAACAAATGACACTCCCACTAAGCGCAAACCAGATGGGATGGTGTATTTCTGCAGAATTCTGTGGTAGCCATGCTGTTTAAGTATGCCTTGAATTCTAAATAAATCACTGATGGTGTCAACAGCAAAGCACCCCCACACCACCACACCTCCTCCTCCATGCTTCACGGTGGGAACCACACATGCAGAGATCATCCGTTCACTTACTCTGCGTCTCACAAAGACACGGCTGTTGGAACCAAAAATCTCAAACTTGGACTCATCAGACCAAAGGACAGATTTCCACCTGTGTAATGTCCATTGCTTGTGTTTCTTGGCCCAAGCAAGTCTCTTCTTATTATTGGTGTCCTTTAGTAGTGGTTTCTTTGCAGCAATTCGACCATGAAGGCCGGAATCACGCAGTCTCCTATGAACAGTTGATGTTGTGATGTGTCTGTTACTTGAACTCTGTGAAGCATTTATTTGGGCTGCAATTTCTGAGGCTGATAACTCTAATGAACTTATCCTCTGCAGCAGAGGTAACTCTGGGTCTTCCTTTCCTGTGGCGGTCCTCATGAGAGCCAGTTTCATCATAGCGCATGATGGTTTTTGCGACTGCACTTGAAGAATTTTTTTACTGGCCTTCATGTCTTAAAGTAATGATGGACTGTCATTTCTCTTTGCTTATTTGAGTTGATCTTGCCATAATATGGACTTGGTCTTTTACCAAATAAGGCTATCTTCTGTATAACACCCCTACCTTGTCACAACACAACTGATTGGCTGAAACGCATTAAGAAGGAAATAAATTCCACAAATTAACTTTTAACAAGGTACACCTGTTAATTGAAATGCATTCCAGGTGACTACCCCATGAAGCTGGTTGAGAAAATGCCAAGAGTGTGCAAAGCTTTCATCAAGGCAAAGGGTGGCTACTTTGAAGAAGCTCAAATATAAAATAGATTTGGATTTGTTTAACACTTTTTTGGTTACTACATGATTCCATATGTGTTATTTCATAGTTTTGATGTCTTTACTATTATTCTACAATGTAGTAAATAGTAGAAATAAAGAAAAACCCTGGAATGAGTAGGTTTGACCAAACTTTTGACTGGTACTGTATATCTATGTGAACTATAGACCATTATCTGGGGCCTCCATCTGCCTGGGGACAATTGAGCGCAGCTCAAAGAGATCCGCTCCTGTGATGTATGGAAGGAGCCCTGCTGCCAGTTGCTGCTGCTGTTGTTGGCTACAGCTCCATTACAGACAGAGCAGACTGACTCAAGACAGACTGCTGGAGCACAGCTGGTGGGCTGGATATGTCTGTCTGCCCCCATCACCTCACCCCATCCACCCACACCTGTAGCCCCTCTCTGACAGCACGAGGGCCATATCAGCCCCTCCACCTGAGAGGATGCAGGCATTGTACCCCATGACCTGAAAAAAGCTATTGCTTCTTCCTGACTAGAACGCCAGACTCCAAACATACAGACACTGGCTCAGATATCCAATGCATATGGGACCCACTCCAACATTGACAACTAGACAGCCAAGAACAAGAACAGCCACATACAGAGTATACCATACAACCTTTCTAGATTGTTCTAACCAATCATTCTTATCTGCTAAATGTGTGGTCTGAATTGTTACCTCCAACATCTTACAATTGCATAGTTTCACACAATACTAAATCCAGTATATGTTGCCAAAATATATGACAAACAAAACCAGACCTAAAGGAAATACAGTTTAAGAAGGAGCAAAAGGTGACTAACTAATCTTAAAGCATTTTGTTAGGAAGCAACACAAGACTACTAGAGCGTTAAGCATTGCTACATCGTAGTTACTGTATAGCCACGAGTACTTGTGGCTATCAGTCATTTAGCAGATACTCTTATCCAGAGCAACTTACAGTACTGAGTTCATACATTTCCATACTTTTTTCCCGTACTATAGTATACTATGGAATAAATAATATATGGTATAAATACTACAGTATTCAACTCGATGCGCAGTTTCTCTAGAGATAAATCAGATCAAACCCAAACTGTGCAATGTAGTAGGGAGTTGTAGTTTCCAAAAGGCCAATATTCGAAATAGTTTAGCTCAGAAACCATGGTAATTACCTACAATAGCCATAATCCATTGTGCGCCCGCCTACTTGTCCAGTCTGTGTGGAGCAGACACTGAGAGAAGTGAGAAAGAGCAATCGAGAGGGATAGAAAAACAGTTGCTTCGTGAGGTATCTCTAAAATGAAAATACATGATCTTTGATTGATAGTTGGTATTCAGCAGTCATAGAAGTATGCCTTATTTACTTTGAAGAACTACAAAATAGTGATTTTGTCAGACAGCATAGGCAGAGATGAGATGATGACTTGGAATTAAATAATAAAGTCATCAAATAAAATAAATGTAATATACAAAACTGTCACACCCTGATCAGTTTCACCTGTCTTGTGCTTGTCTCCACCCGCCTCGAGGTGTTACCCATATTCCCCATTATCCCCTGTGCATTTATTCCTGTGTTTTCTGTTTGTCTGTTGCCAGTTCGTCTTGTCTCGTCAAGCCTACCAGCGTTTTTCCCCATACTCCTGTTTTTCTCTCTAGTCCCTGTTTTCTAGTTTTCCTGGTTTTGACCATTCTGCCTGCCCTGACCTTGCCTGCCTGCCGTTCTGTACCTTTCAGACTCTGCTCTGAATTACTGACCTCTGCCTGCCCTGAACCTGAGCCTGCCTGCCGTTCTGTACCTTTCAGACTCTGCTCTGAATTACTGACCTCTGCCTGCCCTGAACCCGACTGCCGTTCAATACCTTTCAGACTCTGCTCTGAATTACTGACCTCTGCCTGCCCTGAACCTGAGCCTGCCTGCCGTTCTGTACCTTTCAGACTCTGCTCTGAATTACTGACCTCTGCCTGCCCTGAACCTGAGCCTGCCTGCCGTTCTGTACCTTTCAGACTCTGCTCTGAATTACTGACCTCTGCCTGCCCTGAACCTGAGCCTGCCTGCCGTTCTGTACCTTTCAGACTCTGCTCTGAATTACTGACCTCTGCCTGCCCTGAACCTGAGCCTGCCTGCCGTTCTGTACCTTTCAGACTCTGCTCTGAATTACTGACCTCTGCCTGCCCTGAACCTGAGCCTGCCTGCCGTTCTGTACCTTTCAGACTCTGCTCTGAATTACTGACCTCTGCCTGCCCTGAACCTGAGCCTGCCTGCCGTTCTGTACCTTTCAGACTCTGCTCTGAATTACTGACCTCTGCCTGCCCTGAACCTGAGCCTGCCTGCCGTTCTGTACCTTTCAGACTCTGCTCTGAATTACTGACCTCTGCCTGCCCTGAACCTGAGCCTGCCTGCCGTTCTGTACCTTTCAGACTCTGCTCTGAATTACTGACCTCTGCCTGCCCTGAACCTGAGCCTGCCTGCCGTTCTGTACCTTTCAGACTCTGCTCTGAATTACTGACCTCTGCCTGCCCTGAACCTGAGCCTGCCTGCCGTTCTGTACCTTTCAGACTCTGCTCTGAATTACTGACCTCTGCCTGCCCTGAACCTGAGCCTGCCTGCCGTTCTGTACCTTTCAGACTCTGCTCTGAATTACTGACCTCTGCCTGCCCTGAACCTGAGCCTGCCTGCCGTTCTGTACCTTTCAGACTCTGCTCTGAATTACTGACCTCTGCCTGCCCTGAACCTGAGCCTGCCTGCCGTTCTGTACCTTTCAGACTCTGCTCTGAATTACTGACCTCTGCCTGTCCTGAACCTGAGCCTGCCTGCCGTTCTGTACCTTTCAGACTCTGCTCTGAATTACTGACCTCTGCCTGCCCTGAACCTGAGCCTGCCTGCCGTTCTGTACCTTTCAGACTCTGCTCTGAATTACTGACCTCTGCCTGCCCTGAACCTGAGCCTGCCTGCCGTTCTGTACCTTTCAGACTCTGCTCTGAATTACTGACCTCTGCCTGCCCTGAACCTGAGCCTGCCTGCCGTTCTGTACCTTCAATTGAACCTCTGTCTGCCCTTGACCTGTCATTTGCCTGCCCCCTGTTCTAGTAATAAACTTGTGTTACTTTCGAACTGTCTGTATCTGGGTCTTATCCTGAGGTCTGATACAAAACAACTGAAATTTTTATTCAAGTAATTTTAATAATCAAACTGAAATCGAACCGACCTAAAATAAGCACTAATCGCTCAGCACTACTAAAAGTGTCGTGTTTTTACGGACTGTAGTGTTTTTTTGGACATTACTATAGTATTTACAACAGTGCTTTTTTGCAGATAATACTGTAGCATTCAAATTCTATATTAAGTACTACACATGATCGAGGGATATTACAATTTGTAGTATAGTATTCTAGAGTATACTACAGTTTACTATAGGATTCTATAATAAGTACTGTCGTATTCTATAGTAAACTGTCGTATTTTTTTCATGTTGGTACAGCTTCCCGGCTGAGCATACAGCCTAACCCGCATCACCAACCCAATTCTTACAGGTATGACGGCATACAATAGGAATGAACTTCACCCAACAGAGATCCTGTCAGAAAACAGAGCAGGGAGTACAGACAAACTGATCAAGCAACAGTGATAAGATAGCATCTAGCCCCAGGCAATTATTACGTTGTTACTATTACGTCTTTCAGCATTTTCAGCACATAAACTCATCAGTCAATCTGCAATGCTTTCACAGGAAACTGTCATATTGAATATAACTGTAGCTATTAGGGTTATGAATACAGTAGTTCACTTCACTGACCACAAGGGGGCCTCTCCTAACCAAATGTGTAAAGGGCTTTGACATGCAAAGCCTCAAGTCTGAAAGGGGGAAAGAGAAAACCAAAGAGGAGAGAAGGAGGAATATAGAATGGGAGAGAGACTACCATCACTCTTCCCTTCCAATCTCCGACAGACAGATGGACAGATAGGCACGCACAACACGCCCAAGTTCTGGTTGCCACACATAATCAAAACATAATCATTTCCCTTCAGTGTGATGTGAGAGTTTGGAGAGTGACAGCCTGGGTAACTAGTAGTGTGTAGAATGACAGGCCTGGCTCGCAGGGTGTTCTTATCACCAAGGATTTACTGCCTATACCAAACACCAGAGCCTGAGCAAATCTCCTCTCCTCGCAGTCTCTGGGTGTACTTAGCCAGAAATGAATGAGGTATGAAGAATGAAAATACATTCCTTGCGTCGTGGCAGCCACTTTGGCGCAAGCTCGTCTGCGTGTCTGTCAGTTTATGTGTTTGGAACATGGTGAAGAGAAGACACAGTCATGAGACAGACAGTGTCTGACGGAGTCACATGCCTGGGTGTTGTTGTCTGCATTCTTCATTGTGGCAGCACAAAACCTAAATGGTCACTGTTCTCTGCAAACATATACTCAACACCCACAACTGAGTCTGTGCTGCTAATTAAAGTTGACGTGTAAGTTGCAACATGATCTCTCTTCATATAAAAAAGTTTGAGGCATCGACAGCCAGTCAGATCACAGCCCTAATCAGTTCATCACCTTCCCGTTTATCTATATTTCATACAGCTGTCATAATCAAACCTGTTTGCCACCTCCTCTTCCACTCTGTACTCACCCCTTCTCTCTCTCTCTCTGTTTGTCTGTCTGTACTCACCCTTTCTCTCTCTCTCTGTCTGTCTGTCTGTACTCACCCCTTCTCTCTCTCTGTCTGTCTGTACTCACCCCTTCTCTCTCTCTCTCTGTCTGTCTGTCTGTACTCACCCCTTCTCTCTCTCTCTCTCTCTCTCTCTTAACTCACCCCTGCTCCCAGGCTGTTTTGGAGATCCAGGCCCTCAGATTCTAGACATCGGTCGGTGGTTCTCCCTTTCTGCCCTGTACCTGAAACACACACCACATCCAACTGGTTACACACTGACTGATGAGGGGGGAGACAATACAAACCTATCAAATCTCAAATGGGAGCTGAGGAGACACACGTACGGAGAAGAGAAGCTAAAGTTGTTTATTTGTCAAGACAGGGGCTTACTACTGAATGAACAAGCCAGAGAGGGTGAGAAGGACAGAGAACAAGAGGGTGGAAATAGAGAGAGGAAAAGAGAAAGGGAGAACCTCTGGGCAACAGGGGATAGGATTATTAGAGAGTAGTATCCTAACATGTCCTTCAACTTATCAGGTAGCAGGGGAGTGCTGTATGCCTGCCCCCCTGGAGAGATGTGTGTACTGTAAGTGTTCTCCTCTTCCTCCTCATCTCTGTTCCCTCTCCTCCTCCTCCATCTCTGTTCCTTCTCCATCTCTGTTCCTTCTCCTCCTCTACCTCCATCTCTGTTCCTTCTCCTCCTCCTCCTCTACCTCCATTTATGTTCCTTCTTCTCCTCCTCTACCTCCATTCCTTCTCCTTCTCCTCCTCTACCTCCATCTCTGTTCCTTCTCCTCCTCCTCTGTACTCACCCTGCTGCTCCTCGTCTCGGAGGCGGCGGATGGCAGCTCTGATCAGTTTCCTCTCCTCATACTCAGTGGCCGCACGCAGCTGGAATACACAGGCAGCAGGACAGCCATCAGCACAGGGAGAGTGATGCTCAGAATCATTCATGTGGATGGGGAGACAAACTCAGAGGGCCACAAAGAGAGATAAAGAAACAGATGAGTGAGACTGGCTGACTCTAGGGCAGTATGTGCATAGAGGTTTGTGAAAGATTGATATTGATGATGTCTAACTGTAAATTCACAAGTAATGTGTGTGGTGTACATCACTGTTCTCACCAGTCCAGACAGTTCCTCAATGTCCTGGATGGCTTGTAGTTTCACAGAGAGGATGTTTAGGGAGTCAGCCAAATCTGACCTGAGATACAGACACACAAACAGAAACACACACTGACACATCAGAGTGCTGCTTTCATGGTAGTTGGTGATGCTTGACCCTGCTCATGTGTTAAGGTGGCCAGAAGGGCAGTGTAATCCACATTCAGAGGCATCCTGCAGTGTTGTTGGCCTCACTGGCTCCACTCCTGGAGTAAATCAAGACGCCAGACAGTTTTTCTTGGCCGGGAAGAAAACTTTTTCTTTTCTGAGAAAAAGATTCACAAATCCAGCCTAGAAAAAGTGACAGCATGATAGACATGTAAAGGAGAGAGAAGCACATTGCCAGGCAAAAACATCTTCCTCCTCTCTATCCTCATATAGCTCTCCATTTCTCTGCCTCTTTTTTCTTCCTCTCGGACTCATTCCCCCTCTCCTCATTGGGATTGGAGGATGTGTGGAACTTGGAATAGAATATTTGACATTCCCGCAGTGAGTAGAAAAGGATAATATTGCTTTCAGGAGGCTGTGTGTATGTGTGTGTGTGTGTGTGTGTGTGTGTGTGTGTGTGTGTGTGTGTGTGTGCATGCGCTCGCTTGCTCGCAAGCCTGTATGGACACGTGCATGCATGTGGCGAATAGACATATTCTTCCAGCTTTAAAAAGGGGAACCTCTGTTATTTATGTAACCCAAGTAATCCAACTACCCAGCGAACGGATCCCATTTAACAGTCATTGTCCCTAATATGATCCAGTAGGAGCAGAGATGTAGGAGGGCCAGCGTCCTCCTCATGTTGTGGATCTGCAGCCCAGAACACGAGTCAACTAGGAGCAGTTGTCTGCTGGGGCCCTTCCCGTCTGGCTGCAGTAAGCTGCTGTAGTAGAGCCAGTCATGAATTAGCAGAGAGGAGCAGCAAACCAGCATGGCCCACAGGGTTCAGCCTAGACACTCCAGCCTGAACTCACTCACTACCATTACAGCCAAATGAAAACCAGTAAAAAGTACAATGGTGATGATGATTGGCACACGAAGGGATGTTGTTGTCTTGTTAGTCCTGTTTCTGATTGGGTTCTAATGAAAAACAAATGGGTGTAAAAAACAGATGACAGGAGGCAACGACTGCAGACTCGTCAGTTTTTCCGTCTGCTATGGCTGCGCGGCGTGACCGGTTCTGGCGGCCACGCATCGCTGAACCGGTAAAACGTTCAAGCCTGCTGTAACGGGTCAATAAAGACTAATGAAATACAAAAGAAATAAAATACACGTAAACGACTGTATTGACGTCTTTACCACCAGGGATATGGCTGGTAGCCGCCTAATAGAATGTGTGTGGATTCGTCTGTAGGCTACATGACAGTGATACTGTTAGGAATATGAAATTAAACGGTATGAGTAAATGTATGAGAATATATACAGTACACACAACTTATTAAACGTTGCCTACACAGGTGTGTATTTGCATAACGAAAAATTGCATATGAGTTCTTCTACCTCCCCTGTTTTTATGGACTCCCTGTCATGGTTTTTCCAGATCTGCAGTGTTGTGGCCCAACTTCCCAGAAGGCCTCCCTGGAGAAGGAGAGGGAGTGCTGCATCTGGGTTTGTGTGCTTGTTGTCTCAGAGTTTCCAGGCAGCTCATCTGGACTGCTACAATCTGTCATGGATAATGGGTCTGTGTGCAAGAGCGTGTGTGTGTGTGTGTGTGTGTGTGTATTCAGATTCAGGCGGCTCACCTATTTGTGAGCTGGTTCTCTTTGTCGTCATTCTGGTTGAGGCGTTTGTGCCGGAAGCGTTTGCTGGCCAGGGTTGCCTCCATGTCCTCTATCTCTCTCCTCCTCAGCTCTCTGATGGCTGAACGGATCAGCCGCCGCTCATCCAGGTCCATCGTCCCATCCAGCTACACACACACAGAGGGGAAGAGTAGGAGTGTCAGCAATGGAGAGCAAGCACATAGGGACACACACATCTAAGAGACAGACTCAGCACCAGGATAAAGTTACTAAGGGGGCAGTTGAAATCAGTGCGGGGGCACAATTTTGGGGGCAGTTCTTGCATTGGAATTATATTGAATTCTGCTTATATCACGCCGTGTCCTCTGCCCTGTAAAGTCAAACCACTGTGGCAGGCAGGGCAGTCGAAGCCCCTCTGGAACAGCCTCTTCAAGTTCATCCCAGTCTCTCCATGGGAAACAGGCCCTACCCTCTTCTCTTCTCCCCAGCCTGCTTTGCATGGTAGCCCTCTGGCCCTCTGTAATTAACCCACTCTCAAGCTCGCTAAGACATGTGCGTTTACATGAGGCCAGAGTTTTGGCGCCCCTGCCCCGCCGAGCACACACGGCAGAATCCCCAGCAACATTTTATCCTTGATCTCTGATCAGTCGTAGACCACAAAGTTACATGGAATTCTACTTTAATGAGTCAAAAGGAGGTTCATGGAGCATGAGCAGAAGGAAGTGTCAGTAGTATATGTCTGTGAGAGCCAGGCAGCATTGTGCTGTTGCTGCAGGTGGATCGTTTTTTAGCTTCCAGAGTGTGGTGGGGAGTCATGGGGTCAGCGGGGCTTACATGAGCTTTTATAGTTTGGCGACAAGTGATTTAACTTCAATAAAGCACAGAGTGAGGACCACAGCTTCCCAGCTGCTGCTGAGCTAATGGGCTGTAGGAGGGAGGCTGGGCCAGGCTGACTGTAAACCTACTGGGCTGTAGGAGGGGGGCTGGGCCAGGCTGACTGTAAACTTACTGGGCTGTAGGAGGGAGGCTGGGCCAGGCTAACTGTAAACTTACTGGGATGTAGGAGGGAGGCTGGGCCAATCTGACTGTACACCTACTGGGCTGTAGGAGGGAGGCTGGGCCAGGCTGACTGTAAACCTACTGGGCTGTAGGAGGGAGGCTGGGCCAGGCTGACTGTAAACTTACTGGGCTGTAGGAGGGAGGCTGGGCCAGGCTGACTGTAAACTTACTGGGATGTAGGAGGGAGGCTGGGCCAATCTGACTGTAAACCTACTGGGCTGTAGGAGGGAGGCTGGGCCAGGCTGACTGTAAACCTACTGGGCTGTAGGAGGGAGGCTGGGCCAGGCTGACTGTAAACCTACTGGGCTGTAGGAGGGAGGCTGGGCCAGGCTGACTGTAAACTTACTGGGCTGTAGGAGGGAGGCTGGGCCAGCCTCCCCCCATAGTCCGAGTTAATCTAAGATAACTCAAGAAATCTGTCATACATTTTTTACATTTTTGCCATGGAGATCTTTGTCGCGCAATTTACATCTAAATAAGATGTTTAGTGCAGTATTTCCCAAGTGAAAAATGTGCATGAAAACAATTAGTCTCTTGTTAAATGACAAAACACGTCATTAAAGAATCCCTACTTTTGAACAATCACCGACGAAGGGGTGGAGACTTCGGCTATCAACTTCGACTTGCCTCGAGAAAAATGTTTGTGTGCCCATCCTCAAGTTGCTCCATCTGTTAGAGGTATTTATTATACAGAGACAGGAAGTGTACATGTGTGCATGTGTCTGTATGTGTGCAGGCACACACAGAAGCCATGAAAGCCAACTGCATTAATTAAGCAGGTTGGCATTTATTTTATTTTACCTTTATTTAACCAGGTAGGCAAGTTGAGAACTCTCATTTACAATTGCAACCTGGCCAAGATAAAGCAAAGCAGTTCGACACATACAACAACACAGAGTTACACATGGAGTAAAACAAACATACAGTCAATAATACAGTAGAAAAATAAGTCTATATACAATGTGAGCAAGTGAGGTGAGATAAGGGAGGTGAAGGCAAAAAAAGGCCATGGTGGCGAAGTAGCAAGTAAAACACTGGAATGGTTGATTTGCAGTGGAAGAATGTGCAAAGTAGAGATAGAAATAATGGGGTGCAAAGGAGCAAAAATAAATAAATACAGTAGGGAAAGAGGTAGTTGTTTGGGCTAAATTATAGATGGGTTATGTACAGGTGCAGTAATCTGTGAGCTGCTCTGACAGCTGGTGCTTAAAGCTAGTGAGGGAGATAAGTGTTTCCAGTTTCAGAGATTTTTGTAGTTCGTTCCAGTCATTGGCAGCAGAGAACTGGAAGGAGAGTCGGCCAAAGGAAGAATTGGTTTTGGGGGTGACCAGAGAGATATACCTGCTGGAGCGCGTGCTACAGGTGGGTGCTGCTATGGTGACCAGCGAGCTGAGATAAGGGGGGACTTTACCTAGCAGGGTCTTGTAGATGACCTGGAGCCAGTGGGTTTGGCGTCGCAGTGGTGGGTAGTATATGGGGCTTTGGTGACAAAACGGATGGCACTGTGATAGACTGCACCCAATTTATTGAGTAGGGTATTGGAGGCTATTTTGTAAATGACATCGCCAAAGTCGAGGATTGGTAGGATGGTCAGTTTTACAAGGGTATGTTTGGCAGCATGAGTGAAGGATGCTTTGTTGCGGAATAGGAAGCCAATTCTAGATTTCTAGATTTATTGGGATGACTCATGTACTGGAGGCAGCTCTGCAGGGTAGTCACTAGCAGGCACAGCCACAAAGTCATAAAATCTGATTTTAAACCTAACCCTAACCTTAACCACACTGTTAACCTTATACCTAACCCTAACCTTAAATTAAGACCAAAAAGCACATTTTTGTATTCATGAATTCTTAGGATATATAGTCAATTTTGACTTTGCAGCTGGCCCATGTAGTGGAAATTGCTCCGCTTTGTCTCCAGGACACGATTCATCCCAATCAACCTGCCTGCATTAATGTGAGTGATAGCAGCACAAAGTGAGGGAGGGAGTAGGGAGAGAAAAGGGAGGAGAGGGAGCAGTTCTCTGTCAGGTATGACAGGTAGCAGAGCTCTACTCCAGCATTGACTGCAGAAACCTGTCAACAAACGCACGAGGGATGAACAGCTCCATTTCCTCTGGCAGACAGACTGCACTGGGAGACTTAACACTTTCCTGGACCAGCCCACATGGCCCAGCCACGTCATAATGGTGTACTAACTTACAACCGGAGATCAAACAGACCACCCATGAACAGCCCTGTAATCGTAAAGGAGGAACCAGAGGAGGTACAGTACTCTTCATGGGGAGGGACGGGACGGGAGGGGGTCGCTGGATTCGAGGCCTCTCTGCGGTTTGGTAGAATATAGAGCCAATATAGGCTCGCATGTAATTTGGAGAAATTTGGAGTGTTGAGCTGGCCGAGGAGAAAATGTGTAAGAGGAGTAGAGACAGAGAGGTTAAGAGAAGAGAAAGGATATAAATGACGGGGAGGGAAGGAGAGGTGGGAGGCAAAATACATTAGTAGTTAATGGTGGGATAGGATGACAGAGGGAGAGAGAGGAATGAAGCAAAAAGAGAGAGTCGGTCATGCCTAAAAATGGGCAGACAAGAGTAGGGTGGGAAAGGTTCAGTCATTCCTCACATTCCTGCTGACTCAGGAGGAGAGAGAAATCAGCTACAGACAGGCACTGGGACAGACAGGCAGACCGACAGGCAGACCGACAGACAGGCAGGCAGGCAGACCTACACAGATGACACATGGGCTGGAAGCATGGCCAGAGTAGGAGAGGGTCGAGGGTGCAGAAGGAAGAGGAGTAAATGAAAAACACACTCTCACTTCCACTCTGTTTCTCTCTCACACACTTACACCACAGACAGCTCTCCCTTTCTGCACAATTGAGCTTATTGCTGCATGAATGCCTTAATTTGATTACATGTCCCAATATGCTGCCAAGTTGTTAACCAGGATTTTGTGATCTATTTCTAGTGATTAGAGATGTATTTATACATGTTTCAGATAACAGAGAAAGCGCCTGGAGCCTGAGAGAAAAATGAGAGACAAAAGGTGAGAGGTAGTCTAGCTAGAGCATGAATCAAGCACACCAAGTCCTCCACCACACGCTGCCTGTGTGGGAGGGAGGTCATCAAATACTTCCAAATTACATCAATTTCTGTTGATCAGTTTAAAAAAACAAGTCCAATATGAAGAATGCCATAAAAAACTTTATTAATCCGATGAACAGAGAATGCGATGGACTGCAGATTGACAGTGGTCTGGCTGGCATTACCAGCTGCCCAGATGAATTACCCCAATCCTGCCCAACACAAACAGACAGACAGGGATTAAGATCACAAGGTGATGGTACAAGATGAAACATAATCCACAACTTGTGATCATCAGGACTTTGACCTTTCCCCCATGCCCACAGCACTTTACCAACTAACAGCATCAGGTGGGTTCCAAACAGCCTCCAACTGGCCAGTAAATTGAAAAAGCTTAACCTAACGTCAACGCTGATTGGTCCAGACATGCGGGGGCGAGGATATTACTGTCTGTTGGCAGCAGGCCAATGACTGGGCCGGTACAGGAAGGTTGAGTAATGATAAAGCAAATAAAACACACCTTTCACTTGGGCGTCTGCCAAGAAAAACACAAAATAACTGTTGCAGAACCAGACACGGAAACACACACAGAGTTCTTTGACTTTTGTCCCCTAGAGGTGTATAACCCATATACAGGGAACCCACTGTACTGGAATATGGCAGGAGAGAAGGGAGATTCAAAGAAGGAAAGTATTGAACAGGTCCACAGTTCAGAACCTGCTCCAACGTGCATTTATCAAACTGAACCACTGTTGCTCCCGGATTACCAACCGTCACTTTGGTCAAACCAAACAATACTGATGGAGAAGGCAGCGTTTCCTGAGCCAAGGCCCTATGCTCACAGGACTGAATGTTCTGTAGCCAGTACTGAGCTCTCTGCTGGACCAAGAGCACTCCGCTCTACCGGATTGTTCTGTCCTGAGCACCGTGACACTGGTGGGAAGGAAGGAAGCCAAAATGCTATGTCACAGTTCACGACATCTGGAGGAAATGTGCATGAGTCAAGTACAAGAGATTAGCAATGGGTCACACACAGTAGAAAGCTACAGTAAACATCATTAGAACGTGAGCATGCTGAGTCACAACAGAGAGAGACATGTTATGACACAACCAGTGTCTCAGGAAACTGAACTCTGGCCTTGATGGAGTCTCCTGATTCAGGTGGTTAGGGGTAGGGTTGGGGCACGAAGAGTGATGCGTTAGGAAACAGGACGGAGGAGGGGGGGGGGGGGGGGGGGGGGGTTGCCGCAGACAGGAGAGAAGAGGGTGAGGAAGATGGGCAGGAAGCCAATCATGTGATAGCCAGTGGATTCTACCATGCAGCCTCGAAGTCAGGTTATTGAAGTAGCAAACAAATGACATTTCAACACTTTTCATTTCCTCCATCAAACCTCTGAAGTTATGAGCAAAGCTGGGAACCCTGTTTGAATGGCCCACAGGAAACCTGTCAAATGTCTCTGTAAATATACTGTGGTAAACACGAGGATAAAAAAACAGACAATCCTACTTTTTCATAAGAAACCTCGTTAAGGCACGCAGCCCTCTGTGAGTCAACTTCCTGTAGATTAACAGCACACCAAATAAATAAATCTCCATGGAATTAAAACTCCCAAATTGTCCATAAAGGCATTCAGCTGTAGCTCAATCAATAACGGTCAAATAGAGGCTGATTATGGTGCACCAGAGCCCGCTCATAATGCCCACCAGCTGGGGAAAGGCTCCTGAGGATGCCCAGCACCCAGCCCATGCCAGTCTCTGCCTGCCTGTGGTGAAACACTACAGTAGGGAAAACAAACCAGAGCGTCTACATACCACCACAACGTGTAAGACATAGTCAGGACTGAATGTTCTGTAGTGTTCTACACTTATGTTCAGTGCAGTCTGTGTCTTAACCAAAAGACATATAGCCCTGCTCTGCTCCCTCTCCCTGTAGGCTGACGGCCAGGCAAACAAACCGACAAAGACACAGTGTCTCACTGCTGTGAGTCAGGGCAGAGGAGGACCAGCCACCAGCCTCTCCATGGTACTGAGTGACTCACAATCACACGGCCTGAGCAACGTCATGCTGCTGCTCCACTCCAGTCTCTAGCTACATCACAGCCTACGTCTGGCAGGAATCCCCCTCTCCTCCTCCCACAACGGTCTCAGAGCACAACAGACCCTCAGGCTGTGTCGTTAACCTTTTGACTGACAGCGGGTGTTTGTAAATGAAAAAGTATTTCTCATTTACAGTTCAACTGTTTTTACCTAGATCATTTGACAGGTATATCAAAATGAGTGTTTAGGGTGGGAACCCTGACGGGCAGCCAGCAAGAGCTCAAGTGAATACGGCTGAAAAAAAACATTAAAAACAAATGATGAAAAATGTGTGCGGGTGTTTGTGTGTATGGTGGAGGGGGTGTAATAATTTCCAGCACGGGGGTTAGAGTGCAGCCAAAGCAGCAGATCGGATCATTGCTTTAGAATCCAGTGTTAGCCCAGAATCAGTTTGTCCTTATAAGGTCACAGGACACTCGAAGCGAGTCAGAGCCTGAGCAGATTACCAGCTGCCACTGAGGAAGCCAGCCTGGCACAAGCCAAGAGATAGACAGAAACAAACAAACAAACAAGAGGAGAGAGTGATCGAGACAACAGAGATAAACAACATATATAACTGGAGGGCCTTGGTGTCCTGCTCTCCAACATCATGTTATTACCTTGGCATCCCTCCACTAGCCATCGACGGTCATAAAAGAGAACAAAGTCCATCATAAAAGACAGGTAAAACCTTATGAACCATTCCCTGGTGCCACTAGCAAACAACGCAAGTCATACATACAGTACCACACCCAAAACAAAGGCCTCTAATATGTACCGAAGAATCCAGGGTCAGATTGCACCTCACTATACTGTGCAGCCATTGTCTGGAGAGGGGGAAGACAGAGCAAGAAAGAGAGATGAGATATGAAAGAGGGAGGGAAAACGGATCCTCTTCATGCAGGCCTGTGTTGTCAGGGAAGTTCCACGCAAGCGGGAAATTATCCCACCTCAGAGTTACATGGCAGGACAGTCAGAGGACCAGGCCAGGAGGAACAGTGTCCCTCTTTCCACTCTGTGAGCATGAATAAAGATATGGTAGATATAGGAATGTGTGTGTGTGTGTGTGTGTGTGTGTGTGTGTGTGTGTGTGTGTGTGTGTGTGTGTGTGTGTCAGAGGAGAGTACAGGATATGAAGGAAAGCCCTACGGGAGAGTAATGACGCACTGAGAGAGGATTGGAGACCTCATGCTATTGTGTGATCTGTAATCGAGCCTGATCATGCTGGGTGTGTTAGAGTCCAAAGTACAGTCACACGTTCTGGTAGTGTTGCATGTGCAGGTAGTCAATCATTAGCGAGGCACACCGACATGAGTGTTGACGTGAGGTCAGTGCCCACAGCTGCACTGTAGGTTCAGTCCTACAGCGAGGGCATCTTCAAAGGTCCAATGCAACCCTTTCAATAGAAAGTCTACACCCCCTTGAACTATTTATTGTGTTACAAAGTGGCATTGAAATAGATTACATTGTAATTTATTGCCATTGATCTACACAAAACACTGCATAATGTCAA
This sequence comes from Salvelinus namaycush, assembly GCF_016432855.1. Taxonomy (NCBI): domain Eukaryota; kingdom Metazoa; phylum Chordata; class Actinopteri; order Salmoniformes; family Salmonidae; genus Salvelinus; species Salvelinus namaycush. The sequence continues at coordinate 27,641,742 of NC_052307.1, read as the reverse complement.
AGTGAAAAGAAAATTAAAAAAAAATGTTTTTCAAATTAATTACCTAAAATATAGTTGTTGCATTAGTATTCACCTCCTTTGTTTAGGCAAACCCTAAATTAAAGTAGAATTTGGCTTAACAAATCACATAAGTCATATGGACTCACTCAGTGTGAAATAATAGGGATTGTCCCCCATACATGTACATACAACATCTGTAAGGACCCTTAGTCAAGTATTGAATTTCAAGCACAGACCAGGGAGCTTTTCGAAAGCCTCAAAGAGCAGTGATTGGTAGATGGGTAACAATAACAAATCAGACATTGAATACATCTTTAAGCATGGTCAAGTTAATAATGATGCTGTGGATGATGTATTAAACCACCCAGACACATGATGCAGTAGTCTGCTTGAACTGAGCTACAGGACAGAAAGGTATCCGCTTAGGGAAAACTGAGGATGGATCAACAACATTGTAGTGACTTCACAATAATGACAGAGTGAAAAGAAGACTACAAATATACAGAATTTTTTTTCTCCAAAACATGCATAGCAAAACATGCAAGCAACAAGGCGCTAAAGTCATACTGCAAATAAAACATGGCAAAGGAATACACTTTTTGGCCTAAATGCAAAGCCTTATGTTTGGGGCAAATCCAACACATCACTGAGTAACTGTCTCCTTATTTTCAAGCATGGTAGTGGCTGCATCATGGTATGGGTATGCTTGACATCGGCAAAGACTGGGGAGTTTTTCGGGATGAAAGAAATGGATGATGCTAAGCACAGGCAAAATCCTATAGGAAAACCTGCTTTAGTGTGCTTTACACCAGTCACTGGGAGAGGAATTCTCCATTCAGCAGGACAATAACCTACAACACAAAGCCAAATCTACACTAGAGTTGCTTACCAAGAAGACAGTGAATGTTCCTAATTAGCCGAGTTACAGTTTTGACTTAAATCTGCTTGAACATATAGTATATGGCAAGATATGAAAATTGCTGTTCAGCCATGATCCCCAACACCTTGACAGAGCTTGTAGAATTTTGAAAAGAAAATAGGCAAATATTGCACAATACAGGTGTGCTAATCTCTCATGAGACTTACACAAGAAGACTCTGCTGTAAATGCTACCAAAGGTGTTTATAACGTTTTGACTCAGGGAGTTATATATACACAAAAGTATGTGGACACCTCTTCAAATGAGTGGATTTGGCTATTTCAGCCACACCCGTTGCTGACAGGTGTATAAAATCGAGCACACAGTAATGCAATCTCCATAGACAAACATTGGCAGTAGAATGGCCTTACAGAAGAGCTCAGTGACTTTCAACATGGCACCATCATAAGATGCCACCTTTTCAACAAGTCAGTTCATCAAATTTCTGCCCTGCTAGAGCTGCCCCGGTCAACTGTAAGTGTTGTTATTGTGAAGTGGAAACATCTAGGAGCAACAACAGCTCAGTCGCAAAGTGGTAGACCACACAAGCTCACAGAATGGGACTGAAGTGCTGAAGTTTGTAGCACGTAACAAGTCTGTCCTCGGTTGCAACACTCACTATCGAGTTGCAAACTGCCTCAGGAAGCAACGTCTGCACAAGAACTGTTCGTCTGGAGCTTCATGAAATGGGTTTCCATGGCCGAGCAGCCGCACACAAGCCTAAGATCAACATGTGCAATGCCACGCGTCGACTGGAGTGCTGTAAAGCTTGCCACCATTGGACTCTGGAGCAGTGGAAATTCGATCTCTGGAGTGATGAAACACGCTTCACTATCTGGCAGTCCGAAGGACGAATACCTGCCCCAAGGCATAGTGCCAACTGTAAAGTTTGGTGGAGGAGGAATAATGGTCTGGGTCTGTTTTTCATGGGTCGGACTAGGCCCCTTAGTTCCAGTGAAGGGAAATCTTGATGATACAGCGTACAATGACATTATAGACGATTCTGTGCTTCCAAATTTGTGGCAACAGTTTGGGGAAGGCCTTTCTTGTTTCAGCATGACAATGCCCCCATGCACAAAGCGAGGTCCATACAGAAATGGTTTGTCAAGATCGGTGTGGAAAAACTTAACTGGCATGCACAGAGCCCTGACCTCAACCCCATCGAACACCTTTGGGATTAATTGGAATGCCGACTGCTAGCCATGCCTATGTGCCCGCAGCAATGTTCCAAAATCTCATGGAAAGCCTTCCCAAAAGAGTGGAAGCTGTTATAGCAGCAAAGGAGAGACCAACTGCACATTAATGCCCATGATTTTGGAATGAGATGTTCGACAAGCATTTGTCCACACACTTTGTCATGTAGTGTATATTAGTTTATTTTTTAAATGAATATTCTAATTATAGAATTTGTCTTCCACTTTGACATGAGTATTCTGTGTAGATAGTTGACCAAAAAATAGACAATTAAATCCATTTTAATACCACTTTGTAACACAATAAAATGTGAAGAAATCCAAGGGGGTATAGACTTTCTAAATACTGTATGTCCAATGAAAACATGGTTCACGTGATCTGGACCAACTCTCTAAAAAGGATGGCTCCTTTCACCAGCCTCCTCTGGTGTACAGGCAAACTAAGAGAGTTCAAGGATACATGGTTCTATTCCATGCCATATCCTCATCCCTACAACGCTCAGACATTTTCACATTCACTGTCCTCTCCCTCAGTCTTCTGCACCTCCCTCCTTGATTTCAACCATCTCTTTGTTTTTAACATAAAATCTTGATATCTCATGTTCATTTTCCTCCCTCAAATATCAAACTAGCATTCATTGTCCAGTCCAATGTCCGCTATATATCATTATCCAATCCAAGTAAAGACATTTCAGACCTGCCTAGTTTGTCTTCGATATCTATTCATCTTCACTGGCGTCAATCTTCTGCCTCCCACTCAAAATCACCACGTTCTCGGTTTCCATTTGCTTTGTTGATATCGTTTTCTTCTGACCATTATCTCCATACCTGATCTTAAACGTATTGTGCAGCACATGAGATGGGAGTTCACGACGACGTGATCTTAAACGTATTGCCAAGTTCACAACTACACGCAGCTTAGAGCAACGTATTAATGTTGTCATCATGGCTTTACATTAGAGGAGTGAACAGGCACAAAAGAAAGGGAGAGGACCCCTCATCTTTGTAAAGAACGTCATTGTACACCATGTCACATTAGCTTTCTAAGCTGGCCTGGTTCTTAACTCTTGCTGACGTTGTCCACTCTAAAGTCCCAGAGCACGGCAACTTGGACCAACTGGAGCATGATGGGTTGCTCTGCATGAATGACTTGTTTGTCGTAATCACGGAGGCAACAGAGGGAAGCACCATGGGATGGAACACAGTGATTGTAGCACACTGGAAGGTTCTAGAACTGGAACATGGTGATCAGCTGGATCCATAAACCCAGTGAGACCAGCCTCCTCCTCTCCTCCACCGCAACATGGATCGGAGCAGAGAGTGGCAGGCAGACAGAAAAAAAAACACAATCTACAAATCAGCTGTGTTTATTTAGGGAGCGCCACCATTTTAAACACTGTAACAAGGAAAGGAAAATATCAACATCCGCTCGAGGACATCTTTGGTGGATCTCAGGAAATGCCTCTATCCTGAGGGATTCCAGACAGGAAGGCTAAAACCACAGTTATGTGCTTTCACTCTCTCCCTGTCTGTAAATACCTAGCCTGTCTGTCCGGTTTGTTTTTAGTTTTGACGATGGCTTCTTTTGCAAAAGTTTTTTCATGTTAATAAGTTATGCTTGACATTGGTTATGACAAGTGAGGGTAGAGACCATGACATCACTATGTGTGTGGTGTGTCACAAGGGGTCTGCAAATCCCCATCTTACACCTGGAGATGATCTTTACAGGCCTGTCTGATATACAGCTCCTGGTGGAAGAGAGGAGAGCTGCTAAGGAGCTATAGCCAAAGATGATCCTAGAAGTGATGAAAAGAGACAAGATATTGTAATAGAGGACAGGGGAGAGTTCTGCATCCATCATCATTTCCCCCCACAAATGCAATAAGTTTCCAGGCTGGCTGGGCATGGAGTGTCAGGGCTGTCATGGCCAGGCTGAAGGGAGAGGGCAGCTGGGGGACCAGCAGTCACTGACAACGGCTGGCTGAGGGTTGTCACACAGGACTCTAAATATCTGTTGAATGTCCCCACTGGGATCACAACACCTGCTCCATGAATCTGACGCAGGTATTTGCCAGAGGAAGCAGAAGACAGACATTTTTTCCAAACTCAACACCCCCAAAGCATGAAGTCAGACTGGGAACACTGGGCCAAACCAGGTCCCTATCCATCCGTCTAGGAGAAGAAAATCCCTTATCCAGAGCTTTCCGTTTGACTGGGTGTTGCTGCAGACAAGCAGGGAGCAGCCCCCAAAGCCCTGCCTGCTGCTTCACTTTATAGAGCCATACCAGACCAGGGCTGAGCCCTGACAGTGGAATATCTCTAAGATCTAGTGCTAACTAACCTATCAATTAGGATTTAAGAGCTTGTCTGACACCCCTCTCTCAAGAGGGATTATACATATGTTTTATTATTACATGCCGTTATGCATTGGCCACTTACAGATGTGGTTCAGGTTAAGAGTCTTGCAGAAGAGACCAGCTGTGTAGAGGTCTCTCTTGCTTTTCAACCTGCAGCTTTCTGGATGTCCTCCCTTTAGTCTGTCAACACTGCACCGAACTGCAGCAAGCATAGTCAGACTGGGAGGCACACATACACACAGATATCCAGAGTACCGAGAGACAGGTAGTGAAAGGGACCAAAGCCTCAATTTATCGCTCAAGCCTGGTCCTTTCCTGTTACCTCTCCAGGAACTGCAGGACAAATGGGTAACAGAACTTATTCTGTTGCCAATATACAAAGAACTTCATGTACACTTATGGTTTTCAAGGAGTCACGATTTACAAATATAATATATTTGACTGAATATCATGGTATTTTGTTTCAATTAATACATAATAGTCTACAGCACATAGTATATTTAATAAATGAAACTAAACATCCATACTATATTTACTCAAAGCGATTGTTCTTGTATCAAAAACATTGTGCAAAACAATGGACTAAAAATAACCCTTACTATAAATATAGCCCATCTCAAAGTTCATTGCATTTTTTCTCACCACTTCTGAGCCAAAAATACTATTTTAAGCACTTGTCAGAGACAGAAATGTCCCATCTTAACAAATAAATATGCTCTGCCTTATCTCGCTGGCTCTGGTTCCAGTGTGTTCTAACGTTATAGTCAGAGCGTATGTACGACACCACCACCACACTGCTGTCAGTCAATGACGTGATACACTGTTGTCAGTTAAGTAGTGGGACAAAGCATTGTGGCTGTCACACACAAGTCCAATGACAACACAGTCATTGGGCATTGTCTGATGTAAGACAGTGGTCACTAGGTAGAGAATAATAATAGAGGCGCTGTGTCCAACATAAAGTGACTAGTAACGCCTGAGAATGACAACAGGTCCAGTGGAGAATCACGTCTGCCGTCTGAACTCTGCTCACATCATTTACAGCTTTGCTCACTCTGGGTGAGGAAAACACCAGCCATAAAACGTTCTAAACAGCCATAGAGGTCAAAGGTAATTTCAGCTACTAATCAGCAGTTTACTGGGTTGGTGTAAACTAAGACTCGATGGTTTCTGCTCGGACACTACCTGGAATCCTATCCGCGCACGCGTGCGTGTCAGCCTGGAGCTGTGAGAGTATCTGTAAGGCATGCAGCAGCTTGAATCCGGAGCCTACTTGGACAACACGTGAGTATTAACTACACCATCTTCCCTCAGCCTCTTACAGCCCCTCAGAAGGGAAACCAGGGCAGGGCTGGTTTTCTTGATGCCTCAAAGGTTGGCTTCAGTCAAAAATGAATTTCTATCCTTCCAATGCCAGTGTGCTGTAACCAAAATCTTGGCCTCTGGATGTAACAGACTTACTGCGAAAGACAAACATGAAAACAGAATACCCACTTTTATCTAAAACATATATAAATAAAGACTGACTTTATAATTCTGTGTAATTCTTCCAATTTTCTCTGATGATGGAGCTGGCATTTCCCGAGCAGGCCTCTTGGGACCTGAGGACATGGGACTGGTGTGTGAGTCTCCAAAACAAACCCATTCCTTCTCTCCACTCTTTACCTCCCAAGCCCCTGTCAACACAGAGAAAGGCCCAGAGAGCCATAAACCTCCAGCCCAGGGGTCCCATATATCGCCGGACCTGAACCACACAGTGTAATTACTCTATTTTTAACATGTGAATCTCTCGCTGGAGAGAAATGGTGGGTCACAGAGCCTGCAAGCCCAGTCACAAATCACCATGCAGGACATCCTACACGGCTGATCAGCCCACATGGCGCCTGGGACAGAGAGACCTCATATCAATCATGTCTATCAGAGGGGTGGGGTTAAATGAGGAAGACACATTTCAGATGAATGCATTCAGTTGTACAACTGACTAGGTATCCTCCTTCCCTTTATCCAGTGACGAAAAATGCATCACGGTCACAAAACACAATACAGATTAATACGCTTTTCACGCCACTGAGCAAAACAGAACCGAGCTGCACTGGACTGGCCTGGTTAGGCGTCTCCCATAGTTGCTGGATTTATGCTGGCAAGGACAATGTGAAAAGAAAATCTAATAGCCCTGTATTGTAAATCTGGCACTAGAGACACAGAAAGTGCCATCTTAACACCAACATCAGTTCAAAGGGAAAGTTGAGCTCAATGCCCAAGCTTGTACACTATCTTCAGCTAATTATCCGAACTAAGTGGTCAGATGATCACCTGCACACAGGCTAGAGCACAGAAGGAAGGAGGGAGAGAGTAACCGCTGTAGGGTCAAAGCATCGCAGAGAGGGTGGGAAGGCTGCTTGACGCCAGGGATCTGTCAGACTGTCAATCTCATGTGAGTGAGCAGGTGCGCCCTGCCTCCTGTGCTGGTGTGACAAAGCAGCCCCTGGCAAGAGGGAGGGGATCACAGCACTGATAGTACCCTTGTCTAAAACACCTGTGGGCTGGCCCATCCTACAGGTCTGTCACATTGGCTCACAGCTTAGAGCATAATGACTAATAATAATCATACACAGCTAGCTAGTAACCAGCTTAACTGAAAAACTGGGTCACTGTTTATTTAATATCATGGGTTATTATATTCCCAGCCGCGTGGAAAGGTTCAAATGAAAAGTTGTCATCAGAAACATCTTTGTTTTGATACGATCAAACGCAACTTCAAATTGCAGCTTATGCAAATTAACATAGAAATGGGTGTTATAGATCTATCATTCTCTTTTGGGTGGCAGGTAGCTCAGTGGTTAGAGTGTTGGTCCAGTAACCGAAAGGTTGCTGGATCGAATCCACGAGCTGACAAGGTAAAACTCTGTCGTTCTGCCCGTGAACAAGGCAGTTAACCCACCGTTCCCTGGTAGGTCATCATTGTAAATAAGAATTTGATCTTAACTGACTTGCCTAGTTAAATAAAGGTTACATTTAAAAAAGCAAGTCTAAGAAGCAGTTGATCTGTTTTATATCCACTATGTCTATGCTTCCCTTTCTTAAGTTTAGTTTTTGTGTTTGTACACCAGCTTCAAACAGCTCAAATTGCAATATTTTGGATTATGGAAAATATGATATGACAATGATTCTCTACACTATATTTGCTTGTTTTGGTCACAGAAAACTGAAATTATGTGAACTATTCACATTTTTGCAACTAGGAAATGGCGGAGCAATTTTTGCATAGTGCATCTTTAAGTTTATCAAGGTCCTGACTTTAGCATTAGCTATCCTGCTACAGAGCTTTTTGGTGCCGGGATGTGCATATCACTCGAAAGTGACACTTGCTTGTAATCAAAAAATGGCTCTATGGGGACTATTGGCGGGAAAAAAACATGTCTGTTTCCCAATTTTCTTAAACAGCTTCCTTTTTTCTTTCCTTTGGGGCAGCTAATTATGAAAGATATAGCAATAACAAGTTTAGCATTTCCCCCCTGCTGCTTTCATAAATATTTCAGATCAGCACAAACACTCAGGTCACAAATGAAAAATCGCAAGGAAACCATGTTCATTTATGAGTATTAGGGGACATGTTTTCAAAGGAATCTTGACCCTAGCAATTGTCACTGCTCTGTGACCATGGCCTTCTTTTCTGCATTTCACACTAGACAGATGTAGTTAAGCTCTCGGAACCAGCCTCCAGTAGTTTGGTGTCAAAAAGCCAGAGAGGACACCAACTGATTGTGTGTGTGTTCAAGGAGCTGAGTCCAACTGAAAAGTGTATTCCTGGTTGCTGTGGAGGGGAACAAATGAGCACTATACCAGCAGGCAGGCAGCTGGCAGTGAACTGAATGCAAGAGTATTCATGAGATAAGTACCGTTAGTGTGTGTGTGTGTGTGTGTGTGTGAGGTTATTCCAAATGTGTTTTTGTATCAACCACACCCCGCACTCCACAGTGCCTGTTGTAAATATAGGCCAATCACAGTTCTACCGTTAAATTCTTGTCAATGGATTTTTTTACCATCTTCCTGAGTAGCAACATGTTACAAATCCTATGTTCACAAACTGCTACCCTGCTGCTGGAGTCTTTTTAAAAACAGACCTTTGGATGCTGTGGGCCATCTTTTATTGGGAGAGAAAATAATTCAGCTGAAGAAAAAAAAAAAAAAAAAACATTTGGCGCCATTCATCCTTCTCTCCAGCAGCAGGGCCAAATCAGATCAGACCTCCATATAAACAACTCAACTGGAGCAATAAGCCCCAGACAGCCTTTTGTTTCCTTTGGAGATGATTCTTCCATGGAAAAAAGTGACACTTAAAACATCAAGCGTCTTTGTAGAGCTCAGGGGGGTCTGGGAGCTCTGCGACCCTTGTTTGTGGTCACAACCAAGATGGAGGGAGGGGGGTGGGGGGGCAGGCACCAGTGAAGGCCTAACTCAGCCCCATACATACTGCACTGGGGTCTATTATGATTATAATGGCCATTATCTGCCTAAATACACCAAATGTATCTACTACACTGAACAAAAACAAATGCAACATGCAACAATTTCAAATATTTTACTGAGTTAAAGTTCATATAATGAAATCATTCAAATTGAAATAAATTCACTAGGAATACAGATCTGTCACCAACAGATGCATACCTTAAAGAAAGGTATCACCATTTGCCTCATGCAACGCGACATCTCCTTCGCATAGAGTTGGTCAGGCTGTTGATTGTGGCCTGTGGAATATTGTCCCACTCCTCTTCAATGTCTGTGGAAAGTTGCTGGATATTGGTGGGAACTGGAACGTACTGGCGCACACGTCATTCTAGAGCATCCCAAACATGCTCAATGGGTGACATGTCTGGTGAGTATGCAGGCCATCGAAGAACTGGGACATTTTCAGCTTCCAGGAATTGTGTACAGATCCTTGCGACATGGGGCCGTGCATTATCATGCTGGAACATGAGGTGATGACAGTGGATGAATGGCATAACAATGGGCCTCAGGATCTCATCACGGTATCTCTGTGCATTCAAATTGCCATCGATAAAATGCAATTGTGTTCGTTGTCCGTAGCTTATGCCTGCCCATTCCATAACACCAAAGCCACCATGGGACACTCTGTTCACAACGTTGACATCGGAAAACTGCTCGCCCACACGACGCCATACACGCTGTCTGCCATCTGTCCGGTACAGTTGTAACCAGGATTCATCCATGAAGAGCACACTTCAGCATGCCAGTGGCCATCGGAGGTTAGCATTTGCCCACTGAAGTTGGTTACGACACAGAACTGCAGTCAGGTCAAGACCCTGGTGAGTACGACGAGCACGCAGATGAGCTTCCCTTAGACGGTTTATGACAGTTTGTGCCAAAATTCTTCTGTTGTGCAAGCCCACAGTTTTATCAACTGTCCAGGTGGCTGGTCTCAGATGTTCCAGCAGGTGAAGAAGCCGGATGTGGAGGTCCTGGGCTGGCGTGGTTACACGTGGGGCCGGGTTGAACGTACTGCCAAATTTTCTAAAACAATGTTGGAGGCAGCTTATGGTTGATAAATTAACATTACATTATATGGCAAAAGCTCTGGTGCACATTCCTGAAGTCAGCATGCCAATTCCACACTCCCTCAAAACTTGAGACATCTGTGAGATTGTGCTGTGTGACAAAACTGCACATTTTAGTGGCCTTTTATTGTCCCCAGCACAAGGTGCACCTGCGTAATGATCATTCTGTTTAATCAGCTTGTTGATATGCCACACCTGTCAGGTGGATGGGTTATCTTGGCAAAGGAGAAATTCTCACTAACAAACTTGTGCACATTTGAGAGAAATTAACTTTTTGTGCGTATGGAACATTTGTGGGATATTTTATTTCAGCTCATGAAACATGGGACCAGCACTTTACCTGTTGCGTTTAAATTTTTGTTCAGTCGATATTGTATATTCCTTAGGGTATATTTTCCTTCACTGTCAGTCTACTTTTGTTCTACTGGCTCATGGGTTTACATTTGTATAGAAAGGTTCCTCCAATTCCTCCTCTGCTGTGGTTTGATCAACATTTTGTAAACCTCCAATCTTCTTCCCATCCTGGAAAATACATACACCTTTCATTTGGGAAATATAATCAGTCAAGAACAAAGGCGCGGGAAGTGTGGAAGTGCGAAGAGGAAAAACGATTAAAGCTACAGATGTGCATATTCCCGTGCCTAACTATTCCATATATAGTCCATACTGAATTCAGATCATTTTCAAGCTGAGGACATTAAAGAAAGTCATGAGAGGGAATATTACGTTAGTACTGTTTACACTCTGTCAGATTCCTGCCTGTGGTAAAAGTTTGCCCTCTCGAGATTTACGAGGATAAAGTAACACTGTCCCTGCCCAGGCAATACCTCCCATCTGATATTTCTGAAGGGGATTCATGAGTCATGGTATTCAGGAAAATATATCAAATAAGCCTCAGCAGGTCAACAAATCATCACACCCCTATCCGCCTCTGCACAAACAGCTTGCATTCCTCTACCAAAATGAGCAATTTTAACAGTGCAAATCATAACGTTATTTTAAGATGGCCTTTTTGCTTTTTCGTGTAGACAGACTGTGTTTGTATCGGAACACCAATTCTTGGGAAAGTGGCCTATAATGATAACAACCCTGAGCATTATTTCTTGCCACAAAAGGAGAACTTGAGTCCCATCTGATAGCTGGCCAGCTAATCAAACTGACCTCAGCTAGCCCAGATGTTAAGTGTTTTACCAGCACAGCAGCATAGAACAGCACTAGACAAGGCAGGGATTCTCTCTTTTTCAGCAGTATCAGATGTCACTGGGGGATTATTACCTGTGACTTAAATACTGATATGACTGATGTAATATTGTGTTCCTCAAATACATGCTGGAAATAGAGCAGTTATACCTTCCTCATTCCAAGGTGTAATGGTCCTCAACAACCCTTGAGTGTGGAAGTGTAGAAGTGTGTACAGTAGTTGGTTTTATGGTTGTATGTGTGTGGTTGTATGTGTGTGGGAGATACAGAGAGTAAGAGTGTCTGATAAGGCCCAGGTGCCTAATACATCTCCAATGATCACACACAGACAGGTGTTATGAGGCATAAGACACTAATGTTACGGCAGTTTTCTTAAAGGCCCAATGCAGCGATTTTTATATCAATATCACATATTTTCTGGGAAACAATGAAGTACTTTACTGTAACAGATTTCCATTAAAAAAAAATTGGCAAAAATGGCTTTTTAGCAAAACACTTTTTCAAGCAAGACATTTGCAAGGAATGTCAGGGTGGTTTGAGTGGGGAGGGGAAAGCTGAAAACTATTGGGAGAGAGGTTTGGAACTCTTTCTTATTGGTCTATTAACCAATTTATCACATGGTGATGTCACCATGAAAAGCCGGAACTCTCCCCCATGCAAACCTGCTGATACAATCTGTGTAGATTGTATTTTTAACCAGCAATTATCAGCAAATAACACACTTTGACAGTTGGTGTCATCAGCTGTTGTACAATATCATATGAAACACAGGAAAACTGAATGCTGACTGCTCTGGGCCTTTAAGTAAACACCATTAAGCCCCGTCTCTGGGTGTCCTGTCCATCAGCATTTCTGTCTGGAAGCTTTTATGACTAAGCCTGTTGAGCAACATTGTCTGTCATGTCACCTCCACCGCAACTGGGATTTTTAAAAAGGTACTGTCTGTTAGTGTTCAGCAAGGCAATACCAATCTGGCTAAAATACTTCTAAATGGGTGTCTAGACTCCAGAACCAGTAGCTCAAACTGCTACAAATACATGCATCCTAAGGGGTCAAGGGGTGCATTGAGGAATGTGTGTGCTCAACATCGATTTGTGGTGGTAAATCAGGGGTGTCAAGCTAATTTCACAGAGGGCCGAGTGTCTGCGGGTTAAACAACCCGGGGAGGGGAGTTCCTTACTAATTAATAACCTTAATTCAATCAATCAATCAAGTACAAGGGTGGAGCGAAAACCTGCAAACGCTCGCCCCTCCGTGGAATGAGTTTGACATGCGAGGTAAATAGACAGCTACAAAAAAATATGACAATTCTTGGTAAATAGTATGGTCTGCAGCTTATCATGAGGTATTCTAACTTAGGCGAGCAAAAACTCAAGACTTCCTTAACATTAGATTGCGTACCAGCTGTTAACAAAAAGATACACCGCTCCCAGAGGGTTCTGTCCGGTCTAGACAAGGCATGAAAAAAAAAAAACAGGGATGTATATTATCCATGTCCTTGTTCAGCCACAACTCAGAAAAACAGAATATTACAGTTCTTCAGGACCTGTTGACAGGATAGTCTCAAGCAGAGCTCGTCCAGTTAGTCCTCTAATGATTGTACGTTCGCCAATAGAACAGTGGGTAGAGGCAGTTTATTTGCTCGCCAACATAGTCACATCACGATGCCGGCTCATTTGCATCTCTTGCGCCGTTGTTTCCTCTTTAGAGTCTTGGGTATTAGGGCCTGGTCCGGAATAAGCAGAACGTCCAGAGCTGACGACTCGTAGAAATTGTCATCCAAATCGAGGTTAGTGATCACTGTTCTGATGTCCAGAAGCTGTTTATGGTCATAGGAAATGATGGCGGAGACATTATGTTCAAAAAAAAGTAAGGCTCAGCGTAAATTCTTATTTTTTAAATAGAATAAAACGGCTGCTATCCACAGCAGCGCCATCTTATACTAGCTAGCCTGCAACGTAACTTCCTGGAGTAGCTAAAACTGCGCATGTTATGTTTCAATTGTCACGTGCACAGTGAAATGTCTTTCTTGCCTGCTATTTCTCAACACTGTAATTTATAGTACTATAAAAAATAAAATAAGTAAAGAAGAACAAAAACACAAGAAATATAAATAAGAACATGAGAATGTAAGCTAGCTATATACAGGGACAATGCCAATACCATATTTACAATGTGCCGGGATACTGGAGTGGTAGGGTTAAATATGTATGGTCAGAGCAAAAAACAGAGGGTCAATGCAGACCGTGAGTGTAGCCATTTTGTTAGCTTTTTAGCAGTCTTGTGGCTTGGGGATAGAAAGCTGTTCAGGATCCTCTTGGTATCAGGCGGCTCCGGTACCGCTTGCGGAGCAGAGAGAACAGTCTATGGGATTGGGTGGCTGGAGTCAATGAGACGCCATCTAAACCGACTTCATTTGGTTTCAATGCGCTATTGAGTCTTCACATAGCAATAATTGGTGTCACGTGATTGATGGCATTGTCCATTCATATATACTAGGGGTATTCAACTCTTACCCTACGAGGTCCAGATCCTACTGGTTTTCTATTCTACCTGTTAATTAAATTGCACCCACCTGGTGTCCCAAGTCTAAATCAGTCCCTGATTAGAGTGGAACTGGCTTCGAGGTCCAGGGTTGAGTTCGAGGGATACAGTTGAAGTCAGAAGTTTACATACACTTAGGTTGGAGTCATTAAAACTCATTTTTCAACCCCTCGACAAATTTCTTGTGAACAAACTATAGTTTTGGCAAGTTGGTTAGGACATCTACTTTGTGCATGACACAAGTAACTTTTCCAACAATTGTTTACAGATTATTTAACTTATAATTCACTGTATCACAATTCCAGTGAGTCAGAAGTTTATGTACCACTAAGTTGACTGTGCCTTTAAACAGCTGGAAAATTCCAGAAAACTTTGTCATGGCTTTAGAAGTTGCAGTTAGGCTAATTGCCATCATTGTAGTCAATTGGAGGGGTACCTGTGGATGTATTTCAAGGCCTACCTTCCTACTCAGTGCCTCTTTGCTTGACATCATGGGAAAATAAAAATCAGCCAAGACCTCAGGAAAAACAATTGTAGACCTCCACAAGTCTGGTTCATCCTTGGGAGCAATTTCCAAACGCCTGAAGGTACCACGTTCATCTGTATAAACAATAGTACCCAAGTATAAACACCATGGGACCACGCAGCCATCATACCACTCAGGAAGGAGACTCGTTCTGTCTCCTAGAGATGAACGTACTTTGGTGCGAAAAGTGCAAATCAATCCCAGAACAACAGCAAAGGACCTTGTGAAAATGCTGGAGGAAACAGGTACAAAAGTATCTATATCCACAGTAAAACGAGTCCTATATCGACATAACCTGAAAGGCCACTCAGCAAGGAAGAAGCCACTGCTCCAAAACTGTCATAAAAAAGCCAGACTACGGTTTGCAACTGCAGATGGGGACACAGACCTTACTTTTTGGAGAAATGTCCTCTGGTCTGATGAAACAAAAATAGAACTGTTTGGCCATAATGACCATTGTTATGTTTGGAGGAAACAGGGGGAGGCTTGCAAGCCGAAGTATACCATCCCAACCGTGAAGCACAGAGGTGGCAGCATCATGTGGGGGTGCTTTGCTGCAGGAGGGACTGGTGCACTTCACAAAATAGATGGCGTCATGAGGAAGTAAAATTATGTGGATATATTGAAGCAACATCAAGACATCAGTTAGGAAGTTAAAGCTTGGTCTCAAATGGGTCTTCCAAATGGACAATGAACAAGCATACTTCCAAAGTTGTGGCAAAATGGCTTAAGGACAACAAAGTCAAGGTATTGGAGTGGCCATCACAAAGCCCTGACCTCAATCCTATAAAAAGAATTGTGGGCAGAACTGAAAAAGCGTGTGCAAGCAAGGAGGCCTACAAACCTGACTCAGTTACACCAGCTCTGTCAGGAGGAATGGGACAAAATTCACCCAACTTATTGTGGGAAGCTTGTGGAAGGCTACCCGAAACATTTGACCCAAGTTAAACAATTTAAAGGCAATGCTACCAAATACTAACTGAGTGTATGTAAACCTCTGACCCACTGGGAATGTGATGAAAGAAATAAAAGCTGAAACAAATAATTCTCTCTACTATTATTCTGACATTTCACATTATTAAAATAAAGTGGTGATCCTAACTGACCTAAAACAGGCAATTTTCACTAGGATTAAATGTCAGGAATTGTGAAACTGAGTTTAAATGTATTTGGCTAAGGTGTATGTAAAATTCAAACTTCAACTGTATATAGTCATTGGTGCACACTCCATAGGTAAAGCAGTACAGTCCAATATGAATGTTCAATACATATAATAGGCTGACTGGTTAGCGTGGTGTCAAAGTCCTGCAATAAGAGCTACGACGCTAATACTTGTGTACACTCTTCAGAGTTGTTCTGTGGGTGTCACCGAGTAAGCTGAAACCTATGGAGTGTGAGTCAATGAAACGGAGTAAGGCTGTACAGTGCATAGACGGTGCCTTCAGCAAGTATTCATACCCCTTGACTTATTCCACATTTTGTTGTGTTACAGCGTGAATTCAAAATGGATTAAATATAATTTATCACCCAGCTACACACAATACTCCATAACGAAAGTGAAAACTTGTTTTTAGACATTTTTGTAAATGTATTGCAAATTAAATATACAAATCTCATTTACATAAGTATTCACACCCCTGAGGCAATACATGTTAGACTCACCTTTAGTAGTGATTACAGGTGGAAGTCTTTCTGGCTAAGTCTGTAAGAGCTTTGCACACCTGGATTGTACAATATTTGCACATTATTCTTTTAAAAATGATTCACGCTCTGTCGAGTTGGATGTTGATCATTGCTAGGCAGCCATTTTCAAGTATTGCTGTTGATTGTCAAGACGATTTAAGTCAAAACTGTAACTAGGCCACTCAGAAACTCCAGCCTTGTGTTTTAGGTTCTTCTCCTGCTACTCTGTTTTAAAGTCACCATTGGCTACATGGTGAAATCCCTGAGTGGTTTCCTTACTCTGGGAAGGACGCATGTATCTTTGTAGTGACTGGGTGTATTGTTAACTTCCCCTTGCTCAAAGTGATATTCAAAATCTTTTTTTTACCAATAGGTGCCCTTCTTTGCGAGGCAATGTAAAACCTCCCTTTTCTTTGTGGATTAATCTGTGTTTAAAATGCACTGCTTGACTGAGGGACCTTACAATTTACTGTATTTGTGTGGTACATAGATGAGGTAGTTATTCAAAAATCATGTTAAAACACCATTATTGCACACAGTGAGTCCATGCAACTTGTGACTTAACTAATAAAAATGTTTTCATAAATGCATTTTCATCGTATGGGGGTAGTGTGTGTAGGCCAGTGGCACAAAATCTAAATGTAATCCATTTTAAATTCAGCCTGTAACAACAAAATGTGGAAAAAGTAAACGGGTGTGAATGCTTTCTGACACTGTAATTATTCCCCCAATACAATTATGCAGTCTAATACATCCACAGTGTGATTTCAAAGTTCTGTTTATTGTAAAATGAATTGGATTCCATTTTAAATTATGTAACATTCCAATTTATAATTCTAGTCCAAATACGGCATGATTACACTATTTGTATCCGTTTGCATCATTTAATGCGTGACTTTTATTTTGAAGGCAAATCGCAGATTCCACTATTGTGGCTAATCATTGTGGCTCCCTTTTCATAGGTACTGGGGGAGAACCTGAGATTCCATGCCCAATTATACTCAGGTGTGTAAAAAAGAAAACGTTCATATTAGCCTCTAGTAAAGTGTTATTATATGAGCCGAGGTAGACACAAGATAAATAAAGCAGTTTGTATTTCACACCATACTCACCAGATTCCGAAGCGACGGTTCATCCAAAGTTGAATATCTTTCAGCAGACATTTTCAGTCTTTAGGCTACAATGACAGGTGAAAGGTAAAAAGCTCAAACTCAACGACGAACAAAAAGCAGGCTTTTGTTTTGGAAACGTCCTTCAAACAAATAACTGACCTATCAATGTAATAACGTAGACCAGTAGCATAGAAATGCTGGAAACAGTTATATCCCAAAAGAAGATCCAAGTCCGAATTGATGCTCCACTTGCTCGAATCGGAGTTTCTTCAAAGCAACTTTACAAATAATTTATGAGAGTCTGAACACAATGAAAATCCCTGCCTCAAAATAACTTTTGGATTATGTCAATAAAAAACGATTGGAGTGATTTAGAGATGGAAAACATATTTAAAAACCTCAACTCTATCTGGCTTCCTTCACTTTTCTCTCACTCCTAACATTTTTAGAATAAGCGAACCAGAGTTTGAGGAGTTTGAATACGGAATCCCACTAGATTTGATGTCTGCCCCGCCCCTGAAAGACTCATCGACCAATTGAATAACTTATTCAAAACCGCGGCCCTTCGTGGGTACTCAAGATGTATTTATTACAATCAGTAAGTAAAACGTAATTACGTTCTGAAAAAAACAACTAGGCCTAGAGGACAAAAATATTTAGATAAACAGTATCATTATGTTTCCTTTATTAGATACAATGTATTTAATAAATATTATCTAATAATTTTGAAATCCAATATGTACTAGATATGGTCAATAAAGTAGGCTATAATATATTTGGCTTGGAAAATATTGTTTCGCCTAAACGTGATGGAATCGTTGGCTAGATATCATGTGAACCTCATGAACCTCTTTCGTAAACATTCAGGTGCTGAATGGCAGAAATAGATGAGTAGACTCTGCCCACCAGTGAACAATATGTGAACTACCAGCAGGCAACGCTTAACTTTTGACTTACACTGAACAAAAATATAAACACAATATGTAAAGTGTTGGTCCCATGTTTCATGAGATGAAATAAAATATCCTAGAAATGATCCATATGCACTAAAAGCTTATTTCTCAAATTTTTCACAAATATTTACATCCCTGTTAGTGAGCATTTCTTTGCCAAAATAATCCATCCACTTGACAGGTGTGGCATATCAAGAAGCTGATTAAACAGCACAATGCCTCAGATGTCTAAAGTTGAGGGAGCGTGCAATTGGCTTGCTGACTGTGGAAATGTTCACCAGAGCTGTTGCCTGAGAATAGAATGTTCATTTATCTACCATATGCCGCCTCCGTCATTTTAGGGAATTTAGCACTACGTCCAACCGGCCTCACAACCGCAGACCATGTGTCTGGCATCGTGTGAAAGGGGGATACCTAGTCAGTTGTACAACAATGCCTTCAACTGAAATGTGTCTTCCGCATTTAACCCAACCTCTCAATCAGAGGTGCGGGGAGCTGCCTTAATCGACATCCACATCTTCGGCGCCCGGGGAACAGTGGATTGACTGCCTTGCTCAGGGGCAGAACGACAGCTTTTTGGTTACTGGCCTAACGCTCTAACCACTAGGCTACTGTGCCCCATCGTGTAGGTGGGGTTATGGTATTAGCAGGCATAAGCTACGGACAACAAACACAATTGCATTTTATCAATGTCAATTTGAATGCAGAGATACCGTGACGAGATCCTGAGGCCCATTGTCGTGCCATTCATCTGCCATCACCTCATGTTTCATCGTGATGCATGGCCCCATGTCACAAGGATCTGTACACAATTCCACTTCTTCCATGGCCTGCATACTCACCAGACATGTCACCCATAGAGTATGTTTGGGATGCTCTGGATCGACAGCGTTTTCCAGTTCCCACCAATTTCCAGCAACTTCGCACAGCCATTGAAGAGTGGGACAACATTCCACAGGCCACAATCAACAGCCTGATCAACACTACGCGAAGCAGATGTACTGCATGAGGCAAATGGTGGTCACACCAGATAATGACTGGTTCTGATCCATGCCCCTACCCTTTTTTTTGTTAAGATATCTGTGGCCAACAGGTGCATATCTGTATTCCCAGTCATGTGAAATCCATAGATTAGGGCCTAATGAATTTATTTAAACTGACTGATTTCCTTATGAACTCTAACTCAGTCAAATCTTTGAAATAGTTGCATGTTATATTATATTTTTGTTCAGTATAATTCAGATGATGTTTAACCTATTAAATGAGGGATACAGCCAACACTGAACTGAATAAATGAATGTCAATGGTCTGCAAACTATACTTTTACAGGTGGGGAAAATAGAGGACCATTGACCAAGTACTAATTTTGAATCTCTGCAAATCTCACTCTCTGGTCATACTGCAGTAACCAATGTGATATGTGTAGGTTTCAAAGTATTTTAGCATATTACAATTCTAGGATGGCCATGTGATGAATAAATACTTTGTATTTAGGACATTCTTTTACATTAAGAGTAATCCACAAGCACCTATGCATCAATACTAGGATTTATTAAAAGTATGAAGATGACATCAAAGCATTTTTATTTATTTTTTACGTATAGGTGCAGTCCGAAATACAAATAATGCTTAGATAATGCATTTATTTGTCATTGATTTTCCATTATTCAGAGAACAGTACAATTACTTTGTGGCGCTTCAAAATGTCTTACATATACATTTTTTACATTGTTTTTTCAAGAGTATATTAAGGTGGGTTTTCAATTCTATACAATTTATATTAAAAGTTTAAAACTGAAAGGATTACAATAAGAAGCTTAAAGTTATAACAAAATATTGGAATCACAAAAATGTCAGTTCGACTGTTTATACTTTTTTTTTTTTTTTTAAAGGTAGAGCGACTGATACATACCGACACACACAGGCAATAAAGAGACTGTTTGTGTTCCAGGCCAACTATATTGGATTGCATCAACCACTGGTTGCGCACCACGTAATCTGCTGCGCAGTTGGGCATCAGTGTTAAACACCAACTTAAGCATGGTGAGACCTCAGAGGTGTCTTCAATGTTGTCAGCCAGGAACACCACTTTTAGAGTGACAGACCACAGCTCACACAAAAGCATTTGGTGATTGCCTGCTGCTCTTTCCATCGACAGTCTCGACCTCACTCCTCGTCCTGTTCTTTGTTTAGCTTCTTAGGCACCTAAAAATGAATGTGGTCACATAAGTAAATTTGAATGTTTTAAAAGATGACCCCCCATAGAAGCTCTAAAGAAACAAGGATTGTTTGTTTACCTTTGATGGCCCGGCATTCCTTAGTAACTTATTCCTTCTTCCCCCATTATTTTCTCTTAGGGGTGGTCTGGTGGATAGAGGAAAAATATTGAATTTCATTTGGAAGCATTATCATTAGGGACGTGCATCTCTCCTTTCATGAACGATTCGACACCTATCTAGATGCATTGGCTCCAATATGATACAGGAACGATACTTTTTAGTTTGAAATGATTTGGTGCAATTCGGTTTGATTAGGAGGTGGATCTGTCTGAGATTACTTCCCTAAACTGAGAGGCCCTCTGTTAGTGTGTGTAGACACCTGAGCCGAGCCAATGGGCATCCTGAGTATCTACAATCCCACTATCAGATTAGGGGTGGGGTAAATGTATGGTTTTGGTCCGGTCCCCCCCCACTTTTTACCTGAGATCACCATCACCCACTGATTAACTTGTCATTTTAAACAGATTGAAAATGCTGAGCTAGTACTATGTCAATTTATATTTAGATATTAGCATTTCATTTAGCCATTTAACAATGTAGTTTTGGATTTTACCCCCCTTTTGAAAGCGAATGGTTAAGACCGTTTTTACCGCTTTAACCAACGAATGCGAAATGATTGCTGTCCTTTATGAAATTACCATGTTCATGTAAAAATGACCAAATACACTAACTGTTTAAAGCAAAACTACCAAAATGATTTATGGTGAACCTGAACAATCTAAATAAAATCAGAATTATTTAAAACCCCAATCAGTAGTTGGATGTGAGTTGCATCCACTCTGGTAGACTACACAACTCCGGTAAAACAACTTTCTACTGTGCATTCGGTAACAATGATCCAGCAAACTACATAGGTTGTAACTAATAAAGCCTATCATTTGACATTGTGAAAGCCATTGTACAAGCATCTGAATGCTGAAGTGCCAGATATTAGAACAGGGGATAGGTCCACCTCTCGTTTGCGCGAGCAGCTGTGTCTCCTGCACATTGAGCACAGTTGTTATCTGACAGTCATATGCAAAACATGCATAAAAGTTCGATAGGCTACTGAACTGAAGGCGGCATCAATTCAGTCACAACAGATAAGAGGTATTTTTGGAATAAAACAATATGAGTAAAACACATTGGTAAACAGGCGATTTGTAACGTTTGAGTCATTTTTTTCTAACCGATGCATGCTTAATTTGGATCGGTTTGGGCTCCCACATGTACACTCATATATTAAACATTTGAACCAGGGATCGATGTGTATTGGTTAATCGTTACATCCTTTAATTATCATCACTATATTATACTAATGAAAACTTTTAACACTAATTCTGTAACACAAAACATAATCCAGATATTAGGTATCCAAACAATTTTAAATTAAGTTTTTGTACCAAAACAAATTGTTTGTTAAATTTACATTATGGAAGGTATGTCATTGTTCTTACCCCACAGCTGCTGCAGAGTTGGATTTGTGGCCTTCACTGAAAAGTGAGTGGCCCCCATCTGCCTCTCTGCCATGCTGGAGTCTGTTCTTCACCTGGGGATCACAGTTTGAGATCTTCCCTGTAATGGGCAGCCCACTGTGGTCTCTCTGCCATTCGTTTGGGCTTCGCACCGGGGGCCTCTCTCTGTCCAGCCCACTCAAGGAGTCCACTTTAGATGCAAGCGAGTACACACACAAAATTAGTCAGTCTCTCTGAATTTGATGTACAAATTATACACAGCAGTATACCACCCTGCATCCCACTGCTGCCTTGTCTGAAGCGAAGCAGAGTTGGTCCCGATATGGGAGACCAGATGCTGCTGGAAGTGGTGTTGGAGGGTCAGTAGGAGGCACTCGTTCCTATGGTCTAAAAAAATATATCCCAATAACCTATTGCAGTAATTGGGGACATAACCCTGTGTAGGGTGCAGTCTTTTGGATGGGATGTTAAACAGGTGTCCTGACTCTCTGTGGTCACTAAAGATCCCATGGCATTTATAGTAAGAGAAGGGGTGTTAACCCCGGTGTCCTGGCTAAATTCCCAATCTGGCCTTCATACCATCATAGCCACCTTATCATCCCCAGCTTCCAATTGGCTTATTCATCTCCCCCCTTTTCCCCTGTAACTATTCCCCATGTCGTTGCTGTAAATGAGAATGTGTTTTCAATCAACCTACCTTGTAAAATAAGGGTTTAATAAAACATAGGTGGATAGATGTAACCCAAGCAACATTGACTTTGGTAAAACATTTTGAGCATTGGTGAACATGGGGTTCAGTGTCTTACATTGGTGCTTGAGTCTCCTCTGCACCTCAGGGGAGTTCTGTCCACAGCTCTCTTTTGGAGGAAGAGATGGTTTCTGAAAGGACACTTTGCTGACCTTATCCACTGAGTGAACAGAGCAGGGTCGGAGGTCACAGTTATCCTGTAAAAAAAGTGTCATGCTCTACTCGATTACTAGGAAATTACTATGGAGC
Organism: Salvelinus namaycush; assembly: GCF_016432855.1. Taxonomy (NCBI): domain Eukaryota; kingdom Metazoa; phylum Chordata; class Actinopteri; order Salmoniformes; family Salmonidae; genus Salvelinus; species Salvelinus namaycush. Next base: position 27,618,949 of record NC_052307.1, on the reverse strand, counting down.
AACATGTTAGTGCAATAACAATACTTGAGTAATTACAATGTTAATACACAGGTATAGGAGCAAAGTTACCAGATTTTCTACCCATCAAAAGGACTTTTCTCTCTCATTTGTATTGTGACTAAGGACTTTTTTAAATTATTGGAATACACTCTTTGAATATGATCGTTAGTTCTTACAGTACAACATCTTGCACAGCAAATAACATAGGCCTACCTGGTGGTAAAAGACAACGGCCTCCGCCAAGGCCACTCCACAGAACTCACAGGGAATGACCACGTCCCCCTCTAGTGGACTGGCAGGTGAACTGTAGGAGAGCGGGGAGACTGAACGGGGCAAGGTGGGGAAGCTAGGGGTGTCAGGTGGAATGTGCAGAAGACCAACAGCACCCCTAGCAATCCTGTCATCATAGCGTGGAGATGGAGGACGCTTGCTGAAAGATGCAAAGGCTGAGGCTGGACTACAGCCAGTCTGAAAGACAAAAACAGCCATGAGGGGGAAAATGTATTTCTGCTCACCAGATAGATCAGGTGGCTAGCTACCTACCCTCAGTGTGGATCATGTGGTAATTACCTATCAAATCAGCCCTCAGATAGAAAATGACTAACAGTTAAACATTTACATATTGTGGCATCCCACCATAACTACCGACATTACATAATTGTGAATTTAAAAGGTGCGGGGGTGGGATACCAAGTAGAGTTGGGTGATATTACGGTAGTATCATCTATCGACGATGATTGACAGGCATCGTCGATGGTGACGACATCGTGATGTGACGAACGATGGTTTGTCCTATTTGAACTTGACTGGCAAGGGCAGCACACAAGTGACATTGAGTAATCTACCTAGTCCTATTTCAATAAATAGCACATGTTATATAGGCCTACAGAACAGAGGAATGTAGGCTAGACAGGGAGGTGCAAAATGTCCAATCAGAAAATATTGTTTCTCTCTCTCGGGTGCATGGGCCTTATAGCTGAAACCGAGAATCTGTTTTAGAACAGACACAATCCATTTGAATTCAATCACTTTTTGTCAGAATAACTTGATTTTAAAACTTCGCATACGTTTTTGCAGCCATTTCAATACAGCACTACAGGGAGAGAGGGCAAACTCCACTGAAATAGTTTCAATGTATGAAATCACTTTGGAGTTATTTGATTTTGGGTAAATTCTCCCTTAAGAGAAGAGGATGATGCAAAGCAATTATCCAGTTCTGAAGACGGTAGACTTTGCTTCTATCCAGACCATGATATATAATAGTCGATGAGCCAAACCCCCAAACTTGTGTTCTCAGGCTCACTTGGGCCCACAATTTGTTTTATGTCCATAGAGTTGGAAAATGTGTGATAGCAGTGCAGCAACGGTAGTAGAGTACTAGACACTTGCTAAATACATTACAACGTAAAATTCCATTGGAATGCCAATTCGTTTTCACCTGATGTGAGCAGCAAACTATTATATGTAGTTCATTAAAGTTCTTACTATGGGGCCAAAGCAGATTGGTCTGTTACTAGAATATTAAAGTAATGTAATAAGCCAAAAAGCACAACATTGGATTTTACTACACTGTAATGGAATGTAAGGTGTTTGGTATACAGTGCATTCGATAAGAATTCAGACCCCTTCACTTTTCCCACACTTTGTTACGTTACAGCCTTATTCTAAAATTGATTAAAATCTACACAATAACCCATAATGACAAAGCAAAAACAGGCTTAGAAATGTTTGCAAATGTATTAAAAATAAGAAAACTGAAATATTACATTTACATAAGTATTCAGAACCTTCACTTCATTTGTTGAAGCACATTTGGCAGTGATTACAGCCTTGAGTCTTCTTGGGTATGACGCTACAAGCTTGGCACACCTGTATTTGGGGAGTTCCTCCCATTCTTCTCTGCAGATCATCTCAAGCTCTGTCAGGTTGGATGGGAGTGTCACTGCATAGCAATTTTCAGCTCTCTCCAGAGGATGTCTGATCGGGTTCAAGTCCAGGCTCTGGCTGGGCCACTCATTCAGAGACTTGTCCCAAAGGCACTCCTGTGTTGTCTTGGCTGTGTGCTCAGGGTTGTTGTCCTGTGGGAAGGTGAACCTTAGACCCAGTCTGAGATCTTCAGTGCTCTGGAGCAGGTTTTCATCAAGGATCTCTGTACTTTGCTCCGTTCATCTTTGCCTTGATCCTGCCACTGAAAAACATCCCCACAGCATGATGCTACCACCACCATGCTTCACTGTAGGGATGGTATTGGCCAGGTGATGAGGGGTGCCAGGTTTCCTCCAGACGTGACGCTTGGCATTCAGGCCAAAGAGTTTAATCTTGGTTACCTTAGACCAGAGAATCTTGTTGCTCATGGTCTGAGTGTCCTGTAGGCGCCTTTTGGCAAACTCCAAGCAGGCTGTCACATGCCTTTTACTGAGTGGCTTCCGTCGGGCCACTCTATCATAAAGGCCTGATTGGTGGAGTGCTGCAGAGATGGGAGAACCTTCCAGAAGGACAACCATCTACACAGACTAACTCTGTCAGAGTGACCATCGGGTTCTTGGTCACTTCCTTGACCAAGGCCCTTCTCCCCCGATTGCTCAGTTTGGCCGAACTGCCAGCTCTAGGAAGAGTCTTGGTGGATCCAAACTTCTTCCATTTAAGAATGGAGGCCACTGTTCTTGGGGACCTTCAATGCTGCAGAAATGTTTTGGTACCCTTCCTCAGATCTGTGCCTCAACACAATCCTGTCTCGGAGCTCTACTAACAATTCCTTCGACCTCATGGCTTAGTTTTGGCTCTGACATCCACTGTCAACTGTGGGACCTTATATAGACTGGTGTGCGCCTTTCCAAATGTCCAGTCAATTGAATTTACTACAGGTGGACTCCAATCAAGTTGTAGAAACATCTCAAGGATGATCAATGGAAACAGGATGTGCCGGAGCTCAATTTTGAGTTTCACGGTAAAGGGTCTGTATTTGTAATTTTTAATACATTTGAAAAAATATCTAAAAACCTGTTTTCAGTTTGTTATTAAGGGGTATAGTGTATAGATTGATTAATATTTTTTTGATTTTTTTATCCATATTAGAATAAGGCTGTAACGTAACAAAATGTGGAAAAAGTGAAGGGGTCTGAATACTTTCCGAATGCACGGTATAGTCCTCATAATGAAAACAACTACTTGGATAACATCGTATATCATTTTAATCAGATCACATCCATGCCTATTCACATGTACATATTCATTTACTATGGTTGAAGATTAAATATTGCAATTATTGATCTTAGCATCTTCAGAAATCAGTGATTCAGAGAGCTTTTTGGGAACATTACCACATTTCTGTGAATAATCTTTATATATCTGGCACACATGGTTGTGTATTCTACATCACTATGATGAGAAATTAAGGCTTGTCCTTGTCCTCTTGCTCAGTTGTGCACCGGGGCCTCCCACTCTTTCTATTCTGGTTAAAGCCAGTTTGCGCTGTTCTGTGAAGGGAGTAGTACACAGCGTTGTACGAGATATTCAGTTTCTTGCCAATTTCTCACATGGAATAGCCTTCATTTCTCAGAACAAGAATAGACTGACGAGTTTCAGAAGAAAGTTATTTGTTTCCCGCCATTTTGAGCCTGTAATCGAACCCACAAATGCCGATGCTCCAGATACTCAACTAGACTAAGCAAGGCCAGTTTCATTGCTTCTTCAATCAGCACAAGTTTTCAGCTGAGCTAAAATAATTGCAAAAGGGTTTTCTAATGATCAGTTAGCCATATAAAATTATAAACTTGGATTAGCTAACACAACGTGCAATTGGAACACAGGAGTAATGGTTGCTGATAGGCCTCTGCATGCCTATGTAGATATTCCATTAAAAATCAGCCGTTTCCAGCTACAATAGTGATTTACAACATTAACAATATCTACACTGTATTTCTGTTCAATTTGATGTTATTTTAAATTAACAAAAAAAATGTTTTTCTTTAAAAACAAGGACATTTCTGTGACCCCCAAACTTTTGAATGGTAGTGTATATATACATAATTTCCACTTGTCAAACAAAGTTTAAAATATATCATGGTTTGCTTTTTAAAAGCCATTTATACCAGGTAATTATGATATTTAACAGAGGTCAAAGTTCTGAAAACTGATGGATAGCAGTGAATCTAAGCTTTACAATGATATGACTAAAGTGTATAAGTGAGCAATAGCTTGTTGTATACTGACTGTTTGTCATAGGGTAAAATCCCTATGGAAAAAACGTATCTGATGGCGTGATGAAAGAAAGAGTGATAGCACAAAGAGAGCTACTATTGCTCCACTGCTATCACACATTGTCCACCTCTAGAGACATAGACCTTCAAAGAAATCCCTGAGACATCGTCGGCCCAAGTCAGCCCGACCGACGCCCTGGCTCATGGACTATAACCTAACACACTAAGGTAAGACAGCCTGTGCATTATCAGTTGACTGTCACTTTGCTCCATTGTGCGTGAGACAGACACACACGTTCTACCAGAAAGGAATATTAGAAAAGATTTGCCTGCACTTCGCCTCTGCCAAGGCTTTCAACAACATTATCTTTCTTCCTGATTCATCCAGTTGTAGCATGTGATTTCACGCTATAGCATTACTGTGGTCTTAGCTGTTTTTATTTTTGTATAATGTATTTTGGGGGGGGCAAAGCGGATGCCTAGTCAGTTGCACAACTGAATGCATTCAACTGAAAGGTGTTATCCCCATTTAACACAACCCCTCTGAATCAAAAGGGAGAAATACCATCGTACATCACGTTTTATACGTACATAATCACGATAGGACAAAGGTTGACATCGCCCAATCCTAATACCAAGTGCAGGACACAAAATGAACGGTGACCAAGTATGAACTGTTATCAGGAGGGAAAACTAAGAAATTAGACCAGAGGGAGTGAACAAAAGAAAAACAACATCCACAGGAAGGAAATACGGGGGAGGAGAGGGCCTGAGTTTAAAACTAACTGATGCAGCCTATAAAGGAAATGTATTCCCAGGTCTCATCAGACTCAGCCGCCATTGAGTTAGCCTGACTTGTAGGCTAAGAGTCAAAAGATCCTTCTAACCTGGTGTAAAATGAGGTCCACTTCAGGAAACAGATCCTCACAGAACTCACAGGGCAACATGGTGTCTACATAGGAGAAAAATAGCAGAGGAATAATGGGTACAGTAGAAAACACAAGATTTATTTAGAAACATCACAGGGTTGAATGTAAAGAGGGGTGGAAACATCAAAATGTAAAAGGCAGAGGAGGGCAACATACTGTAACAGAAAATAATTCTCACATGAAAACAAACTGGGACAATAAGTGGTATTTTGTATAGTATCTCACCTGTCTGGTCAAGGTCTGTATTGGTGCCTGTGGTGATATGTTGGTAGTTGTTCGGGGGAGAGATGGGAGAGATGAGGGAGCCGGTGTTGGACATCCTTCCAAGTTTGTGGTCCCAGACATCCGTCCACAAGGCCCCCTCTCCTCCCCCTAGATCCCCAGTGTCCCCATCACTCTGCAGGCTGAGGGCCAGCAGGTAGTCCAGGTTGGCAGAGTCCTCTCCCAGTGATTGGCCTGCAGGCCATACCAATGATGCCATGCTGTAATTGTTGTTGCCCACCACTGATGCTTCCTGTTCCAGCACTGGGGAGGTGAAACCACAAGTGAAATATGTTTTTACAAATCACACAAAAAATATTCCATTTAAGCAATGTTCCACTTTAATATAGGCCAGGGAAGTTTGTCAATACCAGAATATAAATTCTAATAGATGTTTTTTGGATAATTTAAAGGGACAAGAAAAACTTGAACACGTTGTATGAGCCATTGGCTGACGTACAGTGGCTGAAGTCTGTATTCCTCAGGGCAATGTCCCCCCTTCCTCCCAGGCCCACTTGCCCCCGGGTGCTGTTGTGCACTCTGGCCTCCAGGGGCCGTGGTAGGACCCTGCGGTCAGATGAAATGGCGTTGTTGTTCTTGTGGCCTCCTCCCTCCTTGGCCCTCAACAGGTTACGGATGGAGTAGGCTTCAAACCAGGCTCCTGGGGACTGGGGTTCTGCTGGGCTGTGACTTGCCCGGCTGTTGTTCCTCTCTTGAGGAGGCGTGAGGCTACCACACCAGGCTGGGTGGACAGCCTGCTCCCTCAACATTACATTGCACATGCAGAATGGACAGGGCTCTGTGCGCGTACCACAATAATCCTCATGCTCCTTAGACTGACTGAAAACCAGCTCCAGGTCACAGTACTGACACGGCACCATCCGCTGATTGCAGTCAGAGCTCTGGAAAAGAGAGGAGGTCAGATAATGTAATGTATAATACATGACCATCACATGTCAGGTAGATGAAGTCTCCATCCTGATACAAGTTTCACATACCTGGTGGGATTCGATATGGCTTTTCTCAACCTTTAAACCACACTTACATTTCACCTGAAATTTAAAGAAAAAGTTTGAAGCCTCCTTTGCAACAACTGTACAGCAACTTAGGGTTGTCTCCCTAGCTTTGAATATGCTAACTTATGACTAGCCTAACCACCTCCCGGCTCCCGCCCTCTCCGTGTTTAGCACTGTACCTGCATATGCTCCTGCTCCTTGTGCTGCTTAAGATCTGAACGGGGCACTGGCTCTTGGCACACCTCACACAGAGCAATGTTCCGGCAACAGTGAATCTCATGAGTAGTGAAATTAGCCTCTGGAATGTCATGCTGACTAGAGAGTGGGAGAGAAAGAAAAAATGAGACAGATTAAGAGCCCTAATGTCCATTTATCCACATTGTCCCTCAACTCCCTGAATATTCATACTTACCAATTGGCACAGAACGTTGTGCTTTCATCTGCCATGGCTTGCATTGACATAAAAAGAGGGAAAGAAAAATAGGTTGAAATTGTCAATAGGCATTTGAAAAACTCTGGTGGCAAACAATCCCCCGAAAAAGTATGTGGCATCAAATATCGCCTTTTATAGTTAGTTTGCTACAGAATGTACAGATAACGTTACAATGACCCACGACCCACATTATCGCTAGCTAGCAATCTGCCCAAAATAAATAGTAACGTTAGTTAGCTAGAAAACGTTCCCATTTAGCTACTATCGTCATTTGGCTGACAATGACCAAGCGAACATTGAACGTAGCTAGCTATTGTTTCAGTTCGATGCTGGTAGTTTCGATTTACCAGATTGTACCGGTATCTATAAATGAGAAAGTCACATAGCTACCTATGCTGTGAGTTCAGTCCTGTTTGTTTACTGTACTTGGCTAACGTAACTTTAGGTATCTCTAGACGCTAGTTAAATATGGAGGGCGGCTTTAAATCCCCGTTTTGAATAGCTAAATGTCTGAGTAAACTTCCGGGGTGAAAATAACGCTCTTCTGCTGCTAACTTTGTATGATTTTGACCCTAGCTAGCTACTTTCCAAGCTCGTTTATGCAAGCCATTTTTAGGGTGCTAGCTAGCGAAGTGAGAGCGTTTCTTGAAAGTACTATTGACGCACAACTCTGATTCGCTAGTCATCGAAAGACAGTTGACCAATGAGATCACCCGAGTGGAATTTTCTCATTTGATCATTGGGACGTCCATATCCTAAATCCTTAACCCCTACCTAACCTTCATTAACCCTTGTAAATGTAAACTTCAATGGGATAACTTCCGAGTTCCGACGTCCCAAGGTCCTGCCTAGCAAAGACTTTGACAAAATTAATATATTGTCTTTGTGAATATGTTGTCTTCAGAAAAACATTTAAATTGACAGAATGTTGATATAAATAACCAATAGCCTAGGACATAATGGATGGGAGTGGTTGTTAAAAATAGTAGATGCGATCTTACACCAGGCAAAGTTATTATCAAGAAAGGTGTAATTCAGTTTCCCTACTCTTTTTGATCCTTTGAGCAACAAATTAAATGTTTTGTGAGGCTCTCATACACATTTAAAATACTTTCAAAACAGACACATGCAATCTCCACAAATTCCTTTTAATGTTTATCAAACTATTGTGCCATCAATACTGTAATTTCAGACACATTATTTTCTCTTTTCTAAGGCACAGTTTTGTTCACAAAATGTACTGTAAATTATCTTATTTACAGCAGAGTATTGGACTCACAGTTGTAACATTCATTTCCCACAAATTAGGCTACCTCAAAGGTCTATAACCATCTAAATATATATATATAAAAAATCTAACCCTTTTCGAATTCTTTACTCAAAGTTACAATTAATTTTACAGCAATAAAAATAAAAAAAGATTAAATTGAACTCCAAATCTATGGCATTGGATATATGGGAGAAAAAGGTAGACAAAATGAAGTAAATCTGTCAAATAAATCATATGAGATCAAAATAAGAAACATAAGTACGCATCTTTTCCACCCAAAATTAAGAAAACTACACCTGATATATTCCAGAAACATATGGAGTGTGTATGGTCTTATTATTCCCAACAGCTCATTACCTATAGGGACTAACTCCAGATTCAAAATTACAATGTTGAATGCAATAAAATCATTAAGTACACATACCGGCGGTATATTAGGTCACTTTATCCAGACAGATCAAACATATGAGCACATATTAGGAAAGATGAATATCACAAACATGCTGGGGTTTTGAAAAGACACGCCAATCTCACAACTGCTTAATGTTGACTAGTAGACCATATTTCTACAAGGATGTATTTTCCAAACTGGGGGCCAAAAGAGAGATAAGCAGTGTAACATGTATTTACATTGCCTAAGATTCCATTTTGGTGATCAAAATTGCATTTGTGTCAAGGTGGCACAACAAACAGCCCTGCTGCTTTAGCCCTGTGTGCCAAGATTGAACATAGATAATGACTTGGGTGAATTTACATGTCACACTCAGATAAGACAAATAACAGAAAATATAACCTAAAAAAAATAATATCCTGTACATTGACCCTTGTCATGTATCAGTGCAAGCACTATTGCTATTATTGCATTTTGCATACATGAGTAAAGTAAAATTGTTTAATAAACAATAAAACAATGTTTGACTTGATACTGATATTAAAATTAAGTACCAGCATGTAGGACAAAGATATCCAAGGAATTTGACACAGTTAAAACATCAGAGGCACATTTGTGCTATTTGAGTGAAATGACAGAATGAGTAAGATCAAAATATTCACATTATACTACATTTCATTTTTGACATTTCATATACATTTTCAAATGTATCCTCTGATACTTTGATTGCTTTCTCATAAAATACCATATATTATAAATGTCTAAGTAGTCAAGTAAAGCATACAAATATGATCACTGATTGTTTATGAACTATGGAGGATTATCTATTTCACAAGTATATCAAGTGTCACAGCAAATATTTATTGATCATTCCCTGGCTTTTGCAACTTCTTTCACCCTAAGAGGAAAAAAAAAAATCTACAAATCTAAAACTGTGTCAGATACAGATCCAAAAAACTGTATTCTAGTACATTATTGACCAAAACTTCAACTGAAAACGTGAGAGTTAAAAAAAAAAATTAAAAAGCATGTAAAACTGTTTTAGAATATAGATATACTTTAAACTGACCCAAATCTTATAGGAAAGAAACGTTGGTGTCCATTTCAACTCTTTAAACATCTTGGTCCACAGTACAGGTCAGTAGGTCCCAATTATATAACTTGTTTACCAAAATTACAAAATACACCTTTTATATACTACACTCTGGTATCTTACCTTAAAGACTAGATAGCGCTCACTCTAACAATACAAGCTCTGAAACAATGCGGACAGACAACGAGAGAGAGAGAGCAAGAAACTGGAACAGAACAAAAAAAACATACAGGTAATGAATGGAGGGAGAAAGAAAAAAGGCACAAAGTGAAAGAGTGGACAATTATCAAAACCCAGAGAGGTGGTAGGCACAGAGAGAGCAAGATAGAGAGAGGGAGGAGGAAAAAGAGAGAGAGGAAGGAGTTTATCTGTCCTTGGAGCCCAGCTTCTCAATGAGGTCCTGCAGGGGGGCCAGCTCACGACGATCAATGAGGTTGAACTCCTAAACATACACACAACCAAGGTAAAAGACCATACGTGACCGTGATAGAACATAAAATCAAGGTTCCTGCTATATTTACACAGGATAGTAACAATTACGCCTGTTAACAGAATAATAATTGCGCAATGCATCAATGGGAATATAATACTATTTACTACATCCATGGAAACATGAAGAACCCCTGTGATAGAATCATGACAATCATTTCTAAACACCAATAAAAGAGAATATTTGATATTTCGAATGTATTAGCAGTGTCACCTGGACAAAGAAGATGAAGTGTTTGAAGGAGGTATTGAGGTGGGCCTCCTCCTGCAGCTGCATCACAGAGTCAAAATGCTGATGGTAGATGTGGGCATAGACTCTGAACAGGCGCTTCAAAATGGTCTTGGCCACAGACATGAAGTTCTTAGGAAAGGGCACTCCTGGGGAGACAGAGCAGGGGAGTTCTATCATTGTCTCAAAGCCAAAGGTCTAGGCTAAGGTTGTGAAGGTTTAAAATTCATCTGCACAAATGTGAAATGTCAACTGACCTATCTTGGAGGGGAAGAGTGTCTCATCATCCAGCTGATCCTGCACCCAGGTCATCAGGTAGTCTATGTACTTGGGAGCAGAGCACTTGATGGGCTTTTTGATGTTGGTGCCATCAGCCCAGTGGTATTCATACCTTGAGGGAGGTGAGATGGAATTTTAATAACATGCAATTCTGACTTCCTCTGTTTTTGGCACAATTCAACATCACTGTTTGTTGGACAATGTCACACTTGGCTTAATACTAGACCTGCTAAAGCAGTCATTTGGACTGCTCATGAATAAAACAAAAATATTACTCTACCATTTAAGTAAACCCCCCCTCTATCCTTGAATTTCACAAAATAAGTCTATATAACACACTGTCGTTGTTAGAATCTTAATATCAAAAACAGAACCCGGAGGAATAACCAGATTGAGGAGGGCATGTCATTTTTTGCAATGGTTTCCTCCCTGTTGCCCTCCTTTTCCTGACAGTAGGGCCTGCTGCTCCCCTCCTTCTCACAAAAGTTGAAGGTATTGTGCCCAGTTGATAATCACCCCAATAATTTATTCAAAACTAAACCTTAACTATGCCAAAACTAATTTCACACAACAGATGAAAGTTAAGTATGATGGGTGAGTTGATGAACAAGGGGAAGTGAACATGCATAGTTATGTAATCCCTAATTGTGAATGAAGAACAGGGTGGGCCATTCTATTGTGTTGAGCCATTATAATTTCTAATCTCAAAGTGGTATGTACCTTATATCAGTCCACCAAATCCAAGCAGTCTTCTCAGTCTACTCTGGTCTACTTGGGAGTAGACAGTGAGAGCGTGAGGAATTTACAATGGCAAGAAGCCCAAGACGAATGGATGCACATGCCGTGTTAGCGTCGCTACTAAATCTGAATGAAAAAGACTCAGATGGCGGGGAAGAAATTAATCATGACATCTCTGATGATTATTCTTCTGAGCCTCAACCTGAACCTACACCACCGAGGCCTAAGCGCAAAAAAGCCAGAATGGTACGCATTGAGTAGGTGCCCGCGCCACCACCAAATGAAATTAGTGAAACGGGAGAGAAGAAGGGAGAGCACAGTTTGGATAGAACAAGCCGGTGACAATGCTCCGGGCCGATTGGGAGCACAAAATGTCATCACAGAGAGCGGGCCCTACATCTCAAGCAAAAATCAACATCAGCAACGCACTCACCAGCTTGAGTTGTTTATGTGACATGGATATGCTCCAACTGATGCCATTGCGTGAAGACGCACACCATGTAAGCACAAGATGGCAATTGACTGCTGTCATATCGACACATTAATTATAATTCCATTATTGCTTGTGTGCTGATTTTCACTATCACGCACACTTGGCGCTTATAATGATGTTGAGGCTACGGATGTTATCATTCGACCGTGCATCTTGGTGGTTGGGGTATTTTATTTATTTTGTCATAAAAATAAGCTGTTACCGCATTCCAACACATATGCTTTCTGTTTCATAGTTGTACCAAAGGCACTCCACAAATAAAATGTATTGAACAATATCGTATTTGTATCTCAAAATCACTGTAATGTTATTAACCTTAAAAATCTAAATGAAAATAATTCAAATCTAAAAGACAAAATTCAACCAGAGTGCACCCTTTGATCATGGGAAAAGGCAGCACTTGAATCATTCCCACGATGAGTGGCTAGGCCCGCTATGCTATGAAACCACACACTATTGCAGAGACTTTGATGTTACGGGCCACAATTGATATGGTGAAAACAATGTGTGGCAAGGCAGAGGCACAGAAACTCACATCAATACCTTTGTCAGATAAGACTGTAAAATAATTTATGCTCTGACTGAACGACTCAAAAACTCCCCAGCTTTTGCTCTCTAAATTGACGTTAGCTGTGAGGGCCGAGACGGCCATGCATTGATTTTTGTTCCCTATACATGTCGGGGGATGCTATTCACGAGGATATATTGTTCTGGCTCACGATTTCCAAGCATGAAACGACATAGGGGATGTTCAGTGTTCTGCGTGGCTATATTGCCGAAAAACAGATTTAATTCGGGATCAAAATGGTAGTCTTTTGCACAGATGGGGCTCCATCTATGGCAGGCAGGCCTCTGCACTCTAGTTATGAATGCATCACCCTCTGCTATATGGACACATTCATTGTATGATACACCGAGCGCAACTGGCAGCAAAAGAGCTGAGCACAAAACTCTTGAGAAATACTGCAGCAGGTAACTTGGACTGTAAACTACATCAAACCACATCCACTGTGCCCACTCCTGTTCTCAAAACTAAGTGGATATATGGGATCAGAGCATGACAATGTTCTATTTCACACCAAGGCTTGGTTGTTATCAACGGGGACTATTGGATTTTTCACATTGAGGAAATATTTATATAAAAGATAAAATAAAAAAAGACTTGGTTGACTTTCTGTGTAATGAAAAGAAAAGAACAGAAAACAGCATCAGTAGGTGTCCCACACCAGTGATGACTGCCCAACTCCAATGCTTGGAAGAGCACTTTGGGTCCTACTTCCCAATCCGTTTGACCGTGATCCTGGCTCAGTTGACATGCCGGTAAGTCTGATCGAACAGCTGAATACTCTGCCGTCTCCCTCTGAGCATTAATGCCACATTCAAAACAACTTGGAACTCAGAAAAAAATGGGTTTAGATTGAGAAAATACATTTTGAATGGTCATCCAATTCAGAATTCCAACTCGGGTCTCTTTCTAGAGCTCCGACCTAAAGATCACTGACGTCATGATTTGACCTCCCAGTTGTATGGAAAGCACCATAAATTCATGGTAGGCTCCCCTTGCCAGCTCATATCTGCGTGAAACTGGATTCAGTGCTCTCGACTGCATTAAAACTAAATACAGTATCAATCCAGGTTGGATGTGACAGCAGAGATGACGTGTGCACCGTCGACCACGCCCCGACATGCATCAAGCAAACCCATCTCATTAGTGGTAGTGAGATTTAGTCTAGCATGATGTCCTATCTTGCAATTGACTGTCATAGATTTTTTTCTCACATGGTTGGGGTCGCGATAATTTTCAGATATCAAAAATGGGCTGTGGGCCAAAAAAGCGTGGGAACCCCTGGTCTACAGTAACAAACGAATGAAAATTCAATTGTTGTTACTTAAGACCTTCATATACACAACCAAATGATTATTTTGTGATAGAATATATGAAATGTATTAATTACAATGTTAGAATGTTGCAGCCAGAATGACTGCTCATTAGTTTGAATGGGGGTCCCGCGAGGCCCAGGGATTCTAGTGTTAAAGAAGACTTTGGCAAGAGCCAGTTTGGGGTCAAAACGTTGTCCTATTACACACTTATAGCATTAAAATCAGTTACTTTAAATTATTGACCATAAATTATTAGTACAGAGTATGCTAGAGTAAGTTTCTGGAGCTGGAAAGGAGCAGATGAGACTAGGTCAAATGCTACAGTGACCTTGATCATGGCCATTTTGGCAGGTATTTGGCACGGGTCTCTTCCCCCTGATTAGAGACCAAAAATAGAGCCGGGGAAGGAACTGAGGAAGTGCCTAAACTAGATACCACTAAACTAATGACAGTACTTAAGTGGATTCAGTTGACAGAGGAATCAGTATTCACAAAGCACATCAGAGAAGGACTGCTGATCTAGGATCAGTATCCCCTTTAATATCATAATGAATAAGTTTGCATGATTAGATCAGCACTCCTCTGAGATGCTTTGTGAATACGAGCCTCCTCCAGAAACTATTTGTTTTGTACTGCACTTACATTGTAAAAACATGAAGTGAAACCAACACACTGAACCAAAGTTTAAAACTAGGGACCAAAATAAAACATTTCTATGTGTATGTGGGGAGAGTCTGCGCTGGGCTGACCATAGCAGTAGCTTATGGATAAATAAACTTATTAAAGTTTAACATTTTCATCAATCTTTTCAGGTAATTTCAGAGAATACTAGAATTGAAATAGAGGGCACATGTATCAAATGTCTGTCTGTATGTTACCCTGATGAAGGTTCTTTAGCCAAAACATTGGTCAAATAAATCCACAGCAAAGATAGATGAGCGTGCAGCTTCCTTTTCCATTTGAATTGTCTGTCTGCCTGTCTTACCTGGGCCCAGCAGACATCACAGAGCAGCTGGTCTCAGTGCAGAACTCAGTAATGGTGCCGTAGAGCATGTTGATCTGATTGAAGAAGTCCACAGCTGAAACGGAGAGCAGACCAAAGGCCCATATTATTTCATGTAAAAGCACAACTGAACAGGCAACTAAATTCCCAATGACAAAGTACTTGATATGAAAGAGGCAATTACCACAGACTGAATAGTCAGACTCAAATCTCCTCTCAGGCCACATATATAGACACTGTGCTACAGCCTATAGGACCTGAAGGCTGTTATTAAGATGTGTCCTTTCAATCTCCAGTGCTCTCCTCCCTCAATCACCCCTTTCACTCACTATTAACAGCAATCCACTCATTGAGATCTTCCCCCTCTGGCAGCATGACAGCCTGCCTCAGGTTCCCACTCCCCAGTGTTGCCTCGGCATGCTTCAACAACTCATACTGGTGGGAGCCCTCTGGGATGTTCTTCTTCGGCTTGAAGGTTTTAGAGGAACGACTGCCACTGGATCAAGGGATGAGGGGGAAAGAGTAATATCAACTGTGATATTCCAAGTTGTGGCTACTGTGATGAATAGATGGTAGCTATGTGCTCACTACTCAAGATATGAAACCATACTGTGTGAACCTTCCTGTTTAACACTTTCCTCTGAGTAGCTGACTGTAACAAAACAGGAAGGCACACAGGCTGTCTATAAATTGCTTGCCACTGACTTGTTTATTAGTTAGCTACATGGTAAAAAAAATGTAAATGATCAGTTCCCCTGATATGTGACACATAGCTAGCTAGATAACAATCTTGTTGTTATTTAGCTAATGTTAGGTGGCTAAATTAGCAGAGTTTTTCTCAACCCAGCTAGGAACGTTACGTCAGTGGCTAGTCAGTCACAAGCTAGCTACCGTTACCTAAAATGATCAATAGTTTCAACAAATATTATGATAATCTGTGGTTACAGCATTTCTAGCTAGTCTTCATCTGAATCCTAAAATATGCGAATATAGCTAACAGCATAGCTGGCTAATTAGCTAACTAGCTACGAGCACAACGCAACAAAGCTAACGCGTTTGCTAACTAGCAAACGTTACTTACAATAGGAAGCTCATCGTTGAAAACCCCGTGTGCAGACCAAAGAATATCGTAGATCTAAGGAAAACTGTCTTTTCCAAGGTTTCACTGCTTTTTGGTTAAAATACAGTGTTTCTAGTTTCCACTGCCCTGGTGAAAATTCTCCGAAGTTTGCAAATCTTCTCTCACTTGTCAGTGTGTTGTCGTCGTGCAAGATGTACGGAAAAGAAAGAAAAATTGTACGTAACTACGTAGATAGCGCAACATTTTCTCTCGCGAGAATCTTCCTCGGCATGTTGACGCCAGAGCAGTATACTGGCAACTGCCAAAATAATAGAAGCACTTGAGTCAATTATAGATATAAAGTGTATTGAAAGCAAATGCTTCCACACAGGTGTGGTTCCTAAGTTAATTATGCAATTAACATCCCATCAGGCTTAGGATCATGTTGCTCTGCCCCTGAACAAGGCAGTTAACCCACTGTTCCTAGGCCGTCATTGAAAATAAGAATTTGTTCTTAACTGACTTGCCTAGTTAAATAAACGTAAAATATATATATATATATTTTAAATGTATAAAAATGCTGGACAGGCCATTATTTTGGCTACCACTGCTATACCCCCATAGGATGACAATGAACCCATCCACAGAGAAAGAGTGGTCACTGAATGTATTGATGAGCATGAAAACGATGTAAACCATATGCCATGGCATCTCATTCACCAGATCTCAACCCAATTGAAGACTTATGGGCAGGGCCAGCCCTAGCCTTTTGCGGGCCCTAAGCGAGATTTGATTGGGGGCCGCCCCACGTCACGCGCAAAACATTTTAGTGGTCCCCCTCTTGACAGCTGAGAGAACATTTTCAGTTTTAAAGTTAATTTCATGCAATTCTACTAATTTCACAATGGGTCGGAGAGAAGTTTAGCAATTTTATAACTAATTTCATGCAAATCTGCTCATTTTGCGTGCATCGCCAGGGTTGTGGGATCGATTCCCACGGGGGAACAGTACAGGTGCAGGTCCTGTGTAACTGAGTTGGTAGAGCATGGCGCTTGCAACACCAGCATTGTGGGTTCGATTTCCACCTGGGACCAGTATGAAAATGTATGCACTTGATAAGAGCATCTGCTAAATGACATAAATGTAAAATGTAACTCAATATTAGGAAGATGTTCCTAATGTTTGGTATACTCAGTTTATATGGCTCTGGTTGACATGCATGATGTCACCCTCATCTGGACTCAAAATAAAAAATATTTCTGTAGTCTGAATCAATTTTATTCACCAAGTACATTTACATATACTCAGAGTTTGACTTGGTGATATGATGCTGCTACTGATAGACAATATTTAGAGACAGAAGTTTACATTCATTATATACAAATAGGTAGAGTGAACATAGAGCTATAAAATAATGAGTAGTGGATATACAGTACAAATATACAGTGGATATACAGTTGATATACAGTGAATGTACAAATGTACAATATCAGTATAAATATATCTAAATGCAGACAGATACAATGAGATGAACAGAGTGCACAACTGCAGTATAGTGCAGTTATTTTGTGTACAGTTCAGAGAAGGCTTGATGATGTTTGCAGCATAGAGTGCATAGTACTTTAGGCTCTATTGGCCAGATTGCTGGTTGGTCAGGGACACAGCACAGGGAAAGAAACTATTCAGTTAGCGGGTGTTTTTTTGGTCATGATTGACCTGAATCCCGTGCCAGAGGAGAGTTCTTGGAAAAGGCTGTGACCAGGGTGGGAGGCGATGATCTTTCCTGCACACTTCCTTGCCCTGGAGTTGTGCAGGACCTCGATGGAGGGCAGGTGGCAGCCGATGATCCTCTCTGCAGACTGGACAGTGCGTTGCAATTTGCCCTTGGAGTGGGCCGCAAGTAATACATCCGCTGGTGTGCCTTCTTGGTGACCGCTGTGATGTTGTCCTCCCACTTTGAGGTTGTGGGAGATGATGGTCCCCAGGAATTTGAATGATTCAGCTTGAATAGTTTGACAGATGCATTGTTGGAGTTGAAGTCATTGGTATGAAGTGAGTCGAGTAGAGGTGAGAGCATGCATCCAGCTTCACGTGTTTTGCTCCTATTGGTCAGAAGTCAGTGATCTACTGACAGATGGAGCTGGACACGTTCAGCTGGGAGAGTTTATCTTGTAGCATTTCTGGGATGATGGTATTGAACGCACAGCTAAAGTCCACAAACAATATCCTTGCCTTGCATATGTCTTTGGGTTGTCAAGGTGTTTGAGGATGTAGTGGAGGCCACTGGCGTAAAGCAGTTTCTATGGACCCCTGCAAGGTCTCGTGCTCTCTCCCAGCTTGGATAGAAAGTTGTTGTGCGTAAAACCAGTCTATTAATGCCGAATTATTCAGCAATACACCCTCCAAACACTAGCTCACCAGGGATTGTTTCATTATGCAGGGTAGCCTACTATCTATAGCTATATACTGTAGCCTACCATATTTAGCTGCTATTTAGGGGCTATTTATAAAAGAGAAATAAAGGGATATGAGAGGCTCAATTAAAGATGTTGCAGAACTGCTTCAATTCAAAGGGCTTTATTGGCATGGGGAACGTGTGTTTACATTGCCAAAAGCAAGTGGAATAGAGAATAAACAAAAGGGAAAATAACAAGGGAAGTAAACAATGATAATTGAACAGTAAACATTACACTCACAAAAGTCTTAAAATAAAATAGACATTTCACAGTTATATTATTGGCTATGTACAGTGTTGTAACAATGTGCAAATAGCTGAAGTATGAGAGGGAAAATAAATAAACAGATAAATATAGGCTGCATTTACAATGGTGTTTGTGCTCCACTGGTTGCTATTTTCTTGTGGCTTCAGGTTACAAATCTTGCTGCTGTGGTGGCACAATGTGGAATTTCACCTAATAGATATGGGAGTTTATCAAGATTGGATTTGTTTTCAATTTCTTTGTGGGTCTGTGTAATCTGAGGGAAATATGTGTCTCTAATATGGTCATAAATTTGTCAGGAGGTTAGGAAGTGCAGCTCGGTTTCCACCTCATTTTGTGGGCAGTGGGCCCACAGCCTTCATTCCACTGAGAGCCAGGTCTGCCGATGGCGGCCTCTCTCAATAACAAAGCTATGCTCACTGAGTCTGTACATAGTCAAAGCTTTACTTAATTTCTGGTCAATCACCACAGTGGTCAGGTATTCTGTTACTGTGTACTTTATGCTCAGTTTTTTGTTGATTCTTTTCAATGTGTCAAGTAATTATCTTTTTGATTTCTTATAATTTGGTTGGGTCTAATTGTGTTGCTGTCCTGGGCTCTGTGGGGTTTGTTTCTGTTTGTGAACAGAGCCACCGTACCAGCTGGCTGAGGGGACTCTTCTCCAGATCCATCTCTCTGTAGGTGAGGGCTTTGTTATGGAAGGTTTGATAATCGTTTATTTTTAGGTGCTTGTAGAATTTAATTCCTCTTTTCTGGATTTTGATAATTAGTAGGAATTGTCCTAATTCTGCTCTGCATGCATTATTTGGTGTTTTACATTGTACACAGAGGATTCTTTTGCAGAATTCTGCATGCAGTCTCAATTTGGTGTTTGTTCCATTTTGTGAATTCTTGGTTGCTGAGTGGACCCCAGACCTCACAACCATAGAGGGCAATGGGTTCTATAACTGATTCAAGTATTTTTTACCAGAACCTAATTGGGATGTCAAATTGTATGTTCCCTTTGATGGCGTAGAAGGCACTTCTTGCCTTGCCTCTCAGATCGTTCACAGCTTTGTGGTTAAATGTGGTGATGATGTTTAGGCTGAGGTAGGTCTAGTTTTTTGTGTGCTCTAGGGCAACAATGTCTAGGTAGAATTTGTATTTTTTGGAACACCATTATTTTTGTTTTACTGAGATTAACTGTCAGGGCCCACGTCTGACAGAATCTGTGCAGAATATCTAGGTGCTGCTGTAGGCCCTCCTTGGTTTGAGACAGAAGCACCAGATCATCTACACACAGTAAACATTTCACTTCAGAGTCTAGTAGGGCGAGGCTGGGTGCTTCAGACTGTTCTAGTGCCCTCGCCAATTCATTGATATATACAGTATGTTGAAGAGGATGGGGCTCTGTGTGTTTTTTGCCAATTTTAACCACACACTTCTTGTTTTTGTACACTGATTTTATAGTGTCATATGTTTCCCGCCAACAACACTTTCCATCAATTTATATAACAGACCCTCATGCCAAATTGAGCAAAAGCTTTTTTGAAATCAACAAAGCAAGAGAAGATTTAGCTTTTTATTGTTAGTTTTTGCCAATAAGGGTGTGCAGGGTGAATACATGGTCTGTCGTACAATAATTTGGTAAAAAGACAATTTGACATTTGCTCAGGAAATTGTTTTCACTGAGGAAATGTAGGAGTCTGCCGTTAATGATAATGCAGAGGATTTTCCCAAGGTTGCTGTTGCCGCATACTCCACGGTAGTTATTGGGGTATATTTGATCATTTAACTTAGAAAACCATCAACACCACAGGTCTTTTTGTGTTGAAGGTTTGTTATTTTGTCCTGTGGTTCATTCAATGTAATCGAGAGCCGTGCGTCCTCCAAAACACAACCCAGCCAAGCCGCACTGCTTCTTGACACAATGCCCGCTTAACCCGGAAACCAACCGCACCAATGTGTCGGAGGAAACACTGTTCACCTGGCAACCGTGTCAGAGTGCATTGCGCCCAGCCCGCCACAGGAGTCGCTAGAGTGCGATGGGACAAGAACATCCCTGCCGACCAAACCCTCCTCTAACCCGGACGACGCTGGGCCAATTGTGCGCTGCCCCATGGGTCTCCCGGTCGCGACCGGCTGCGACAGAGCCTGAACTCAAAACAGGATCTCTAGTGGCACAGCTAGCACCACGATACAGTGCCTTAGACCACTGCACCACTCAGGAGGGCCACCTTGTCATTGTTGTTAATTTTCTTATTTTGTCTGGTTGAAACGTTTAGATCTGAGAGGTCAAATATACTATTTATGCTTTCTATTGCCAAGTTACACCTGAAATGTTTTGTCCAGGAAGTTGTCTAAAAGGGATTGAATTTAATGTTGGCTAATTGTTTTCTG
Source organism: Salvelinus namaycush (assembly GCF_016432855.1). NCBI lineage: Eukaryota > Metazoa > Chordata > Actinopteri > Salmoniformes > Salmonidae > Salvelinus > Salvelinus namaycush. The sequence goes on along the minus strand of NC_052307.1, from coordinate 27,598,086 downwards.
GTAAGTTTCTACACTACTTCCATTTATACCATTTCTTAATAGTATGCAGTTTGTTCGGCTTTGATGCTTCATGATGGAGCTCTGGTCTGTTCAAGTAGGCTGTGATTTTGCTCTGATCTGATAGAGGTGTCAGTGGGCTGACCGTGAATGTTCTGAGAGACTGGGTTGAGGTCGGTGATAAAGTAGTCTACACTACTGCTGCCCTGATATGAGCTGTAGGTGTACCTACCGTAGGAGTCCCCTCGAAGCCTACCATTGACTATGTACAGACCCAGCGTACGTCAGAGTGGTGACACATTTTTTATTTTTTTTATCGTAGTTGTGTCTATGGGGGGCATATTGGGAAGGGAATGCTGTCACGTCCAGGTAGATGTTTGTCCCCCTGTGTGCTTTGGGTGTCAGGTTCTTGTTCAGTTCTGGGTTACTGGGGATGGCAGAGGAGTAGAGGAGAGAGGAGCCTGGAGAGGAGAGGAATGGGAGATGTAGGGACAGGGTAGAAAGGTGAGCGGGGAAAGTGTAAAGGGAGGGTGGTGTCCTGGTGATTGAAGGGGCTTTGTGAGTCAAATCTGCAGTAAAATTGGTTAGATTTATTCGGAAGTAGGAGATCGTCTGCTGCCGTGATGTGTCAAATAATCATCGACTGGCGGATGCACCCCAACTTTTATGGCAGAGGCACTTTCTCAATGACTATGGGCTCCACAGTGCCTGAGTTTGGATGGTTTCACCAGTCACAAGTGTGTAGCAATCCATACGCAATTGTAACCCAAACCACATGGGAATTTACAATAAAACATGCAATTTTACTTGTCTATGGTTTTCAGTTTTGAACTCAAACTAAGAAAATATTGTTTTTCAGGACATTATCCAGGGCATTAAGTTAAAGTAAAGTATTGCTGCCACAGGGTTGGGCAGCTTTGCATTTTGGGTTTTCTATAAATAAAGGGGCCAATGTGTGGCATCAGGGTCAACATTTCAAATTGGTTAGATACACATTTAAACATGATTTTCTTGCAGCTTCACATATGTAGTTACAGGAATAAGAGTATATATAGGCACAATCAGACCATAACTCCTATCAACAACAAAACATCTTTATGTCATTCAAAATGTCGCATGGAACATGGACACCGCATGTTTCATTGTCATGGTAGCCAGGTCTGTTTGTGCTTTAGTAAACTTCTCTATCATTTAGAGCCATGTTAAACCTTCTAGAAGAATGAAAAAGATAAACAGCATTTCTGTATGTTTAATAGTTTATATAATAATTTAATACAATAATATAATACAATGTGTTCTGTCAGTAAAATCATTGACAATAATAACCAATAATTAAATAATTATAATCAGTAACCTCTTCAAGCAGTGTGTGTGTGTGTGTGTGTGTGTGTGTGTGTGTGTGTGTGTGTGTGTGTGTGTGTGTGTGTGTGTGTGTGTGTGTGTGTGTGTGTGTGTGTGTGTGTGTGTGTGTGTGTGTGAAAACTAGACATCACATTCTTGCCTCCTCTGTCCTGGTTTCCTCCACTCCTTGAAAGGGCATTGGACCCTGAGGGAAGGAACCTTCCCTCCTCTCCCAAAATGTGCTTTGCATTTCTTTCGTTCCTCAAGTCCTCTCTCCTCGCCTAATTCTCAAAACCCATTGGATAAGAAGGTGAGAGGGGAGGGACCTCTGACCTCATCCAATGGGTTTTGAGAAAGAGACGAGGAGAGAGGATGCAACGAATCAAGGAAATGCATTTGAGAATCTCCCAAGGACAGAGGAAGTAAGTATTTGACCGTTATTAACATTTTTTGACAGTGCCAGACTGACTGACTACCATAATACCCATGGCATGTGCAGAAACAACCCCTAGCCCCTACTGCCCAGAGTCTAGACAGTTGTGGAGATCTGAGAGGGGTTGAGGGATGGTGGCATGGTGAGAGCTCCACCTTACCCTCCGATAGGCTTGGTGGGATTTTGGTGGTATTGCTTACCCCTGTTCAATTTTCTCAGATCTCCTTGGTAGAGAAAATGAAAGATTGGTCAGATTGGTCAAGTCAGTGAAATTGGTCAGATTGGTAAAGTCAGTGAAATAGGGACACAGGTTGACAATTACATTGGTATAAGTTTTTATGCTTTTTTACTGCTTTTCACAGATGGATCCAAGGACCCAGAGAGAGGGCGCACAGAAGCAGGCATTTACGTTCCTGAATTTGATGTGCAGATACGTAGAAGACTAACAGATGAACTTTCAGTATACTCAGTTGAACTGTTGCCGATAATAGTTGCCCTCCAGTGGGTAGAGGACATACAACCTGTTAGAATTATAGTATGCTCAGATTCTCTGTCTGTAATGAATAGTTTATCATCTGGTAAATCTAATAGGAGTGACCTCCTATTGGAGGTATTAATGTTATTATGAAACATTTAGAGAATATGTGTATTAGTGAGATCCTGCTGGGTCCCAGCACATTCGGGTGTGGAAGGGAATGAAATTGTAGACCAGTTAGCCAAAAGAGCTTTGAAATGAGATATAATTAATATTAATGTTCCACTGGGTAGAGGTGAGGCCAAATGTAAGATCGGAGACAATTTGATAGATGTGTGGCAGAAGAGATGGGACTCTGAGCCCAAGGGCCGGCATTTATATGCCCTCCAAAAAAAGGTCAGTGGACCAAGATTAAAAAGTCAGATTAGGAAGGAAGAGGTGGTACTTGCTTGATTGTGTTTAGGACATTGTACATTGAACACCTCATTACATCTGGTTGGCTAACATGTGAATGGTTTGTGTCTAGAGTGTATGGTCGATGAAATGGTGGAGCATGTGTTGTTATATTGTTGTAAGTATGTTGAATATAGGGGAAAATTGAAGTGTAGGATCATTGAGGTTGGATGGGGTTGAGGGGGTTTGGAAGGGATTTGGGGGATTGGGGAGGGTCTATTAGAAGCTAGTAGGGTGGCGGCATGCACCTTTAACGTTGGTTTACGGACCGTCATCATATCATAGAAGAAGAAGAAGAAGAAGAAGAAGAAGAACCCTTCAGCCTAGACGAGTGTCTAGGGACAAGGGTTATTTTCTGGACACTGCTTGAAGAGGTTACTGATTATAATTATTTCATTATTGGTTATTATTGTCAATGATTTTACTGACAGAACACATTGTATTATATTATTGTATTAAATCATTATATAAACTATTAAACATATAGAACCCTTCAGGTGTGTGGTGGACCTACAGCATGACACTTGAGGCATTGGTTGGATGTTTAATTCCATTGCTATACACACACAGATTTACACAGGTAAGATGGACACACCCATGGCACCTATCAGGCTGATCCAACAGGTCTGGGTAGCTGGAGTCTTGCTGTCTATTTAAGATGGAACCAGAGAACAAGGCTGATGTTTTACATATTCCTAACCAATTGTGTTTTTTGTTTCTTTCTTTGCGTTGTTTGTAACTTTTTTTTTAAACTTATTTTGTACATAATGTTGCTGCTACCGTCTCTCTTATGACCGAAAATAACTTGTGTACATCCGAACTGTGATTATTCACCACGGACTGGCAGAATCCTTTTTTCCCTTTAACGAGTCCGACGAGCCCAACGTGAATGATATACTGCTTTCCCGGGAACAGGCCCAGATCCCTGTCATTTGCATGAAGAGAAGGCGGAGAAAAAGGGGTCAGAGGGCAGGCTGCCTTCTGAGAATGCGTAGGCGATCGAATAAACCCTGACTTCCTTCCATTCTGCTAGCAAACGTGCAATCTTTGGAAAATAAAATCGATGACCTACGCGGAAGATTAAACTACCAGCGGGACATTCAAAACTATAATATCTTAAGCTTCATGGAGTCGTGGCTGAACGACAACATTATCAACATACAGCTGGCTGGTTATACGCTGTATTGGCAGGATAGAACAGCGGCGTCTGGTAAGACAAGTGGTGGCGGACTATGTATTTTTGTAAATAAGAGCTGGTGCACGATATCTAAGGAAGTCTCAAGGTTTCGCCAGAGGTAGAGTATCTCATGATAAGCTGTAGACCACACTACCTACCTAGAGAGTTTTCATCTGTATTTTTCGTAGCTGTCTACATACCACCACAGACTGATGCTGGCACTAAGACCGTACTGAATGAGCTGTATTCCGCCTTTAGAAAACAGGAATCCATCTTACCAAATGTCTATCAGCATGTTAAATGTGCAACCAGGGAGAAAAAAACTCTGGACCACCTTTACTCCACACACAGAGACGCATACAAAGCTCTCCCTTGCCCTCCATTTGGCAAATCTGACCATAATCCTATCCTCCTGATTCCTGCTTACAAGCAAAAATTAAAGCAGGAAGCACCAGTGACTCGATCAATAAAAAAGTGGGCAGATGAAGCAGATGCTAAGCTACAGGACTGTTTTGCTAGCACAGACTGGAATATGTTCCGGGATTCCTCCGATGGCATTTAGGAGTACACCACATCAGTCATTGGCTTCATCAATAATTACTTCCAAGATGGCGTAGCAGTGCAGACGTGGTTTGTCATTCTCCCATGTACATTTTGTATTTTTCATATTATTTTGTATATATTTCAATTTATTTTCAATCTCTTTTCCATTTTTAAATTAAATACCCCTTCCGGCAACCCGCCTCACCCAATGTGATACGGATCCGCTATTTTTAGACCTTATAGCCAGAACCTCCATCAGAAGCTGGCCATCAGAATCTAACCAGCTAATTAGCTACTACCTATTTAGTCATTGTCAGCAACTGCTAGCGGCACTTACCTTCTTCAAAAACACCAGCCGCTTTGAGCCTGGATAATACTTGCCAGCCTGCCAGTATCGGACTGTTTTCTCCACTACAACGCTGGATTCCTGCCGTAAGCCCTGGACCATTACTCCTGATCATCACAGCTAGCTCGCTGCCACCGAGAGGCCCAGCCCGGAAGCTAGCTCTGAGCCAGGCCCACCTCCCAGCCCGCTCAGTGATCAATCAGCTACACAGCTGATGCCTCCCGGACTCTACCTCAACACGGCTAGAATCCACTACTCCACCGGATCTTTGCCGTAAGCTCTGGACCTTTGCATCGGATCATCGCTGCTAGCTAGCTGCTACTGAGTGGCTATAGCGGCTAACGCCCCTGTCCCGAAGCTAGCACCAGTTAGCCGCGAGCCAGGCGCATCTCCCGGGTAGCAAACGAAATTACTACAACTACAATACCTCTTTTGCCAACTGGCCTGGACCCTTTGTCGACACGGCGCCCCTTCGTACCACCACGACTGGTCTGCCGACGTAACTCCATCCGCTGTGCCCTCAACCGGACTTTGCCGGACGTCGGAGCAGACGGTTCTACTAGCCCCAGCCTGCTAACTTTAAACGGCGTGTCTCCCGCTTGCTAGCGTAGTAACGACTACCCCGGCTTCCCTGTTTCATCTATTGATGTTCATTGGACCCTATGATCACTTGGTTACATAGCTGATGCCTGCTGGACTGTTCATTAATCACGGTACTCCATTTTGTTTATTTTTTATTTTATTTTTTGTTTATCTGTCGGCCCCAGCCTCGAACTCAGGCCCTGTGTGTAGTTAACCGACCCCCTCTGCCCATTCATCGCCATTTTACCTGTTGTTGTTGTCTTAGCTGATTAGCGGTTGTTGTCTTAGCTAGCTCTCCCAATCAACACCTGTGATTTCTTTATGCCTCACTTTATGTCTCTCTCAAATGTCAATATGCCTTGTATACTGTTGTTTAGGATAGTTATCATTGTTTTAGTTTACCGCGGAGCCCCTAGTCCCACTCAACATGCCTCAGATACCTCCTTTGTCCCACCTCCCACACATGCGGTGACCTCACCCAGCATAACTAGAGCATCCAGAGATGCAACCTCTCTTATCATCACTCAATGCCTGGGTTTACCTCCACTGTACCCGCACCCTCCCATACCCCTGTCTGTACATTATGCCCTGAATCTACTCTACCACACCCAGAAATCTGCTCCTTTTATTCTCTGTCCCCAACCCACAAGACGACCAGTTTTGATAGCCTTTAGCCGTACCCTCATCCTACTCCTCTGTTCCTCGGGGGATGTGGAGGTTAACCCAGGCCCTGCGTGTCCCCAGGCACTCTCATTTGTTGACTTCTGTAACCGAAAAAGCCTTGTTTTCATGCATGTTAACATCAGAAGCTTCCTCCCTAAGTTTGTTTTACTCACTGCATTAACACACTCCACCAACCCTGATATCCCTGCCGTGTCTGAATCCTGGCTTAGGAAGGCCACCAAAAATTCTGAGATTTCCATCCCCAACTACAACATTTTCCATCAATATAGAACTGCCAAAAGGGGGAGGAGTTGCAATCTACTGCAGAGATAACCTGCAAAGTTCTGTCATATTTTCCAGGTCTATGCCCAAACAGTTCGAGCTTCACATTTTTTTTATGAATCTCTCCAGAAATAAGTTTCTCACTGTTGCCGCCTGTTATAGATCCCCCTCAGCTCCCAGCTGTGCCCTGGACACCATATCTGAATTGACTGCCCCCCATTTATCTTCAGAGTTCGTTCTGTTAGGTGACCTAAACTGGGATATGCTTAACACCCTGGCAGTCCTACAACCTAAGCTAGATGCCCTCAATCTCACACAAATAATCAACGAGCACACCAGGTACAACCCTAAATCCGTAAACATGGGCACCCTCATAGATATTATCCTGACCAACTTGCCCTCCAAATACACCTCTGCTGTTTTCAATCAGGATCTCAGCGATCACTGCCTCATTTCTGCATCCGCTATGGGTCTGCAGTCAAACGACCACCCCTCATCACTGTCAAACGCTCCCTAAAACACTTCTGCGAGCAGGCCTTTCTAATCGACCTGGCCCGGGTATCCTGGAAGGATATTGACCTCATCCCGTCAGTCGAGGATGCCTGGTCGTTCTTTAAAAGTAATTTTTTCACCATCTTAAATAAGCATGCCACTGGCCTCCCGGGTGGCGCAGTGGTCTAGGGCACTGCATCGCAGCGCTAGCTGCCACCAGTCTCTGGGTTCGCGCCCAGGCTCTGTCGCAGCCGGCCGCGACCGGGAGGTCCGTGGGGAGACGCACAATTGGCCTAGCGTCGTCCGGGTTAGGGAGGGTTTGGCCGGTAGGGATATCTCATCGCGCTCCAGCGACTCCTGTGGCGGGCCGGGCGCAGTGCACGCTAACCGAGGGGGCCATGTGCACGGTGTTTCCTCCAACACATTGGTGCGGCTGGCTTCCGGGTTGGAGGCGCGCTGTGTTAAGAAGCAGTGCGGCTTGGTTGGGTTGTGCTTCGGAGGACGCATGGCTTTCGACCTTCGTCTCCGAACCCGTACGGGAGTTGTAGCGATGAGACAAGATAGCAATTACTAGCGATTGGATACCACGGAAATTGGGGAGAAAAGGGGGTAAAAAAATAAAAAAATAAAATAAAATAAAATAAGCATGCCACTTTCAAAAAATGTAGAACTAACAACAGATATAGCCCTTGGTTTATTCCAGACCTGACTGCCCTCGACCAGCACAAAAACATCCTGTGGCGGACTGCACTAGCATCGAATAGTCCCCGCAATATGCAACTTTTCAGGGAAAAGTCAGTCAGGAGTCAGTCAGGAGAGCAAAGGCTAGCTTTTTCAAACAGAAATTTGCATCCTGTAGCTCTAACTCCAAAAAGTTTTTGGACACTGTAAAGTTCATGGAGAATAAGAGCACCTCCTCCCAGCTGCCCACTGCACTGAGGATAGGTAACACTGTCACCACCGATAAATCCACGATAATCGAGAATTTCAATAAGCATTTCTCTACGGCTGGCCATGCTTTCCTCCTGGCTAACCCAACCTTGGCCCACAGCTCCGCACCCCCCGCAGCTACTTGCCCAAGCCTCCCCAGCTTCTCCTTCACCCAAATCCAGATAGCAGATGTTCTGACAGAGCTGCAAAACCTGGACCCGTACAAATCAGCTGGGCTAGACAACCTGGACCCTCTGTTTCTAAAATGATCTGCCGCCATTGTTGCAACCCCTATTACCAGTATGTTCAACTTCTCTTTCGTATCGTCCGAGATCCCTAAAGATTGAAAAGCTGCCGCGGTCATCCCCCTCTTCAAAGGGGGTGACACTCTAGACCCAAACTGTTATAGACCTATATCCATCCTGCCCTGCCTTTCTAAAGTCTTCAAAAGCCAAGTTAATAAACAGATCACTGACCATTTCGAATCCCACCGTACCTTCTCCGCTGTGCAATCCGGTTTCCGAGCTGGTCACGGGTGCACCTCAGTCACGCTCAAGGTACTAAACGATATCATAACTGCCATCGATAAAAGACAGTACTGTGCAGCCGTCTTCATCGACATGGCCAAGGCTTTCGACTCTGTCAATCATTGTTTTCTTATCGGCAGACTCAACAGCCTTGGTTTCTCAAATGACTACCTCGCCTGGTTCACCAACTACTTTTCAGATAGAGTTCAGTGTGTCAAATCGGAGGGCCTGTTGTCCGGACCTCTGGCAGTCTCTATGGGGGTACCACAGGGTTCAATTCTTGGGCCGACTCTTTTCTCTGTATATATCAACGATGTCGCTCTTGCTGCGGGTGATTCCCTGATCCACCTCTATACAGACGACACCATTCTGTATACATCTGGCCCTTCTTTGGACACTGTGTTAACAAACCTCCAAACGAGCTTCAATGCCATACAACACTCCTTCCGTGGCCTCCACCTGCTCTTAAACGCTAGTAAAACTAAATTCATTATTTTCAACCATTCGCTGCCCGCACCCGCCCGCCCGACTAGCATCACTACTCTGGACGGTTCTGACTTAGAATATGTGGACAACTACAAATACCTAGGTGTCTGGCTAGACTGTAAACTCTCCTTCCAGACTCATATTAAACATCTCCAATCCAAAATAAAATCTAGAATCGGCATCCTATTTCGCAACAAAGCCTCCTTCACTCATGCTGCCAAACATACCCTCATAAAACTGACTATCCTACCGATCCTCGACTTCGGCGTTGTCATTTACAAAATAGCCTCCAACACTCTACTCAGCAAACTGGATGCAGTCTATCACAATGCCATCCGTTTTGTCACCAAAGCCCCATATACCACCCACCACTGTGACCTGTATGCTTTAGTCGGCTGGCCCTCGCTACCTATTCGTCGCCAGACACACTGGCGACAAATATGGTCATCTAGGTCATCTATAAAACTAATATGGTCATCTATAAAACTATGCTAGGTAAAGCTCCGCCTTATCTCAGCTCACTGGTCACGATAACAACACCCACCCATAGCACGCGCTCTAGCAGGTATATCTCACTGGTAATCCCTAAAGCCAACACCCCTTTGGCCGTCTTTCCTTCCAGTTCTCTGCTGCCAATGACTGGAACGAATTGCAAAAATCGCTGAAGCTGGAGACTTATATTTCCCTCACTAACTTTAAACATCAGCTATCTTAGCAGCTAACCGATCGCTGCAGCTGTACATATCTGTAAATAGCCCATCCAATCTACCTACCTCATCCCCATATTGTTTTTATTTACTTTTCTGCTCTTTTGCACACCAGTATTTCTACTTGCACATCATCATCTGCATATCTATCACTCCAGTGTTAATTTGCTAAATTTTAATTACTTCGCTACTATGGCCTATTTATAGCCTTACCTCCTCACGCCATTTGCACACACCGTATATGGACTTTCTTTTTTCAATTGTGTTATTAACTGTACGCTTGTTTATTCCATGTGTAACTCTGTGTTGTTGTTTGTGTCGCACTGCTTTGCTTTATCTTGGCCAGGTCGCAGTTGTAAATGAGAACTTGTTCTCAACTAGCCTACCTGGTTAAATAAAGGTGAAATAAAATTAAAATTAAAATAAATAAAAAAGTACATCGATGACGTCGTCCCCACAGTGACCATACGTACATACCCCAACCAGAAGCCATGGATTACAGGCAACATCCGACACTGAGCTAAAGGCTAGAGCTGCCGCTTTCAAGGAGCGGGACTCTAACCCGGAAACTCATAAGAAATCCCGCTATGCCCTCCGATGAACCATCAAACAGGCAAAGCATCAATACAGGACTAAGATCGAATCGTATTACACCGGCTCTGACGCCCGCCGGATGTGGCAGGGCTTGCAAACCATTACAGACTACAAAGGGAAGCACAGCCAAGATGGCGCCGACGGAGACGGTCGCCTCGCTTCGCGTTCTTAGGAAACTATGCAGTATTTAGTTTTTTTACGTATTATTTCTTACATTGTTACCCCATCTTAAGTCTTATTACATACAGCGAGGAAGAACTAATGGACATAAGTGTAACGTCCTGACCAGAGTTCTTATGTGTTTTGCTTGTTTAGTGTTGGTCAGGACGTGAGCTGGGTGGGAATTCTATGTTGTGTGTCTAGTTAGTCTGTTTCTGTGTCCAGCCTAATATGGTTCTCAATCAGAGACAGCTGTCAATCGTTGTCCCTGATTGAGAATCATATATAGGTGGCTTGTTTTGTGTTGGGGATTGTGGGTGGTTGTTTCCTGTCTCTGTGTTTGTATTCTGCACCAGACAGGACTGTTTCGATTTGCCACATTTTGTTATTTTGTTCGTTGTAAGTGTTCACTGTTTTTTGTTTAATTAAACATGTTGAGCAATGGCTACGCTGCGTGTTGGTCCGATCCCTGTTTCACCCTCTCTTATAGTGAAGAGAGGGAAGGCTGCCGTTACAGAACCACCCACCAAACTCGGACCAAGCAGCGTAGCAACGGGCAGCAGCGGCAGCAGCAGCAGCAGCGGGACCAGGAGAAATGGACATGGGAGGACGAGCTGGACGGAAAAGGACCCTGGGCAGAGCCAGAGGAGTATCGCCGCCCCAAAGCAGAGCTGGAGGCAGCAAAAGCAGAGAGGCGGCGTTTCGAGGAGCTAGCTCGGCAGCAGGAGCCGGATCTGGGTTACACCACTTGGGAGGAAATAGACAGGTGGTCGGTTGACCCAGGGAGAGTGCCGGAGCCCGCCTGGGATTCGATGGAGCAATGTGCAGAGGGATACCGGCGAATGAGGTTAGCACGACGACGCGGTAAGAAGCCCGTGAAGAAACCCCAAAAATTTCTTGGGGGGGGGGGGGGGGCTAAAGGATAGTGTGGCGAAGTCAGGTAGGAGACCTGCGCCCACTTCCCATGCTTACCGTGGAGAGCGGGAGTACGGGCAGACACCGTGTTATGCGGAAGAGCGCACGGTGTCTCCTGTACGTGTGCATAGCCCGGTGCGGGTTATTCCACCTCCCCGCACTGGCCGGGCTAGATTGAGCATTGAGCCAAGTGCCATGAAGCCGGCTCTACATATCTGGCCTCCAGTACGTCTCCTCGGGCCGGTGTACATGGCACCAACCTTACGCATGGTGTCCCCGGTTCGCCAACACAGCCCAGTGCGGGTTATTCCACCTCCCCGCACTGGACGGGCTACGGGGAGCATTCAACCAGGTAAGGTTGGGCAGGCTCGGTGCTCAAGGGAGCCAGTACGCCTGCACGGTCCGGTATATCCGGCGCCACCTTCCCGCCCCAGCCCAGTACCTCCAGTTCCAGCACCCCGCACTCGCCTTATGGTGCGTGGCCCCAGCCCAGGGCCACGCACCATATTGATTGATTCTTTGATTGATTTTGACATGAGCCTACCAGATGAGCTAAACTACTTCAATTCTCGCTTCGAGGCAAATAACATTGAAACATGCATGAGAACACCAGCTATTCCGGAAGACTTGGTATAGGGGGCCAGGAGAGAGCTTAGGGCAGGTAGGGTACAGGCCGGTGCTGATGGAGGACGATAGCACCCAGCAACAGTCAACAAAGAGCTATTTTAAAGTTTAATACTTAAAACCAGCAAATCAAATTGTTTTGGGATAGACTTGGTGGAGACAACCAAGCACTGAAGGTGATCCTTCGTAAAGATTGCCACTCCCCCACCTTTGGAAGATCTATCTTGCCGAAAAAGGTTATAACCAGAAAGGTTAACATCAGTATTCAAAACACTCTTCCTTAACCACGTCTCAGTAACGACCAACACATCTGGATTGGAGCTGTGGACCCACACTTTCAATTGATCCATTTTAGGTAATAAGCTTCTAGTGTTAACGTGCAGAAAAACCAGGCTTTTACGGGAGCAGAAATCAGTGAAGCAGATATCAGAGGACAAGTCAGAATTGGGGCTAGCAACAGAGGATGGGCCAGGGTGTACATGCACATTTCCAGATATCATCAACAGTAATACAATCAAGGCATCTCATAGGACAGGGAGAGAGCTCTGCAGTGCTGATGTATGACATCTGAATGTTCATCAGATGGCAACAAGATCATATTGTACATCAATTTCATCAGGTGTTTAGAGTAGGATGGGAGGCCAAATTCTGTGTATTTAATAGAGAGTCAGAGTCCCGAGTGTAGGAACAAACAGTCTGTCACACGGTTGGGTAAAACAAGTTCGTAGTCAACAAAGCATGCAAGAGTCATGAGGCAAATAGCAAAATAGCAAGGGGGAGACAGGCCAGGGTAGATTGCCACGTGGAATCCAAGCAGCAGTGCAGCAGGCAATGGGAGTAGGTGTCACCCACTTGGGAGAAGCTTTTATTTCTGGAGGCAGATTTCTTTAAGAAAATGCCAGTGGATGGTCTTTGAACAGCAGGAGGGGGCTTCAAGGCCTCTGGATCTGGGTGGGGTAGCCTGCCATTTGTTGGGCTCAAAGGCTTCGACACCTCTCGCTTCACACTCAAGCCTAATTGAAGTTGAACTCTTTGTCCTAGCAAAGCTTCATAGCCTGAGCATTCAGTCCTTATTAAGTAAAATATATCATTGTAATTGGCTTTTGAAAGTAAAAAAAAATGCTTCAGGCTAACTCACTAACTCAACGCATTACTCACTCAGCTACAGGTGGGATGGTGTTTTCAGCTCTTTGCTTGTTTGCCAGAGGATTTGATGTATAGTTTGTGAATAATAATCATTGAGTGTAGGAAGCATTCCAACTAAATTCCATCCAAAAATCAGGTTGTAGGTTTGGAGTTTCGATTTGGAGTGAAGGTTATGTTGTTTAGGGTAGCATCCTGAATATGTCCCCCCCCCAAAAAATCTAAGTTTGTCTAACTCTAAATCTATTTTTAAAAACATGCTGAACAATGTGGGAGCTCATCTGCTCATGACCTATCTCTCTCTCTCGGGTAACAAACACTTATCTAATGTACTCACATGACAAAAATGTGCCTATTATTAATCACTTTGTAACGATCCAAACAGTTGTCCACGACAAAAAAATGCTCACTGGTACCCTAGTTAATAGAAGGACCCATTTAGAGGTGTGGCCCATGCCTAGAAACTGACGTATTGAGAATGTGCTCAGTGCCAGCAGCCAGCGCTGGAGGGGGACATGAGCCTATAAAACATCTCGAGCCCGCTCTAACTTCCTTACAGGCGGTGCTCTTTCAGACCGGGTTTACTTCCTCCAGTCTCCCTCGCTTCTCTCTTCCTTAACTCATTGTTGGATTACTTATCTAGATCAGTAAACATGGCAACGCTGAGAGCTCTGAGAAAATTCTGCCAGCAATCTAAGCATCAAGTGTGCAGTCTACATATGTCCGCATCAAGGTATGTATTAACATTGAGATATCAAATAGATTGTTTATCTGTCTTGGAGGACTATGATAGGTTACTTTCTTTCGATATGAAAAATGCTTCTTCTTTTTGGAAGGTAGCCTATCCGGTATTTTCTCCTTGTCAATGATATTTAACGCTCGACACTTTCCCTTATGTTTGTTTTCTATGCTGTACACTGTTACCCGATGTCTCTGGGGATACAACGTTTCTGGTTGTGCTTTGATGACAACGTTATGTAACATTTTAAATGATACATTGTAGCGAAGAGCGATATTGAAGCAATGATCTTCGTAATGCGCCCCCTATCGTTATGCCGGTATCACTGCAATTCTGCATGGCTGATGAAATCGCACAGAACACTTGCATTGTGTGTATTGTAGGCAGGCAAGTTCCCAATGGGGGAACGTTGTCACCAACCAAAGTGATCAGTATTCTCATGTCCTGTGTGTTTAAAACAGGCTTTTGCAGACTATTCTGTGCTGTAACTGTTTGCCTAAATGTATTCGATTAATTCCAAGAACCCCTGTTTTATTTGAGGCATGCCTTAATGCAGCACGTTCCTTATGGCAAAGTAATGTTCCGCACAGTCACCCAGAAACATAAACCACGTGTGACTATGCACATGATTTACATCACAACTGATTTAGCCCCTTTTAATCTAGCGGGAGATGAGTCTCTTTTGGAGCATGCATGATGCATGATGCATTTGAGTAGTAGGTTATGGTCAACATAGGACAGTATTTTTTTTAAACCCTTTACACTAGTTTATAAAACCATAACAACACAGACCATGTATACTTGAGTTACATGTATACTACAAGTTATATGAAGGCAAACCTGTTGGGCAAGGATACTCAACTCTTACCCTAGAGGTCTGGAGCCTGCTGGTTTTCTGTTCTACCTGATAATGAATTGCACACACCTGGTGTCACAGGTCTAAATCAGTCACTGACTAGAGGGGAACAATGAAAACATGCAGCGTTGAGTTTGAGGGCTGTAGGGGCTACATTTCAAACTTGCATCAAGACAAAGCCCATACTTGGGAACAGAGTTTGCACAGCCTTGCTGATCCATCCATAACTGGGAAACATGTTAAAACACATTGGCTTGGCTTCTAGTTCAAAGCTAACAATCTTAATTATTTGCGGCTGCTGAAAATCCTTTCCCTATCATGGTACTGGTACTATGTGAAGTAGAACTGGTCTGGGAGGAAAGGCAGCTAAGTGAGAAAAGTATATGCATTTTTGTGAAAGGTGTATTCTTTGGGTAGAAGTTAAGGCCTATTGAGTCCGCTCTGCATTTGCAGTTCTCCAATTGCTTGTGATGACCACTCATGTACTTTATCCTGTCAGAGGTTAACAACTCATTAACATTGTCAGTTGTCAACCGTTTGCTGAGAACTCAACACATTTCCAATAAGGTTGTCCAAAAATACTTAGTCTAAAACATTATGTTCATGCTCTGTGTGCGTGTTGGAAGCTGGGCAGTGGGGGTGTTGTTGCCAAATGTCATGCCCTAGTGGAGTCTCCTCCAAGACCTGCTATCCTGCCCCCATAGAAGATTTGAATGTGTCTATGGGTCTTTAATTACTAGTGGCAGAATCAAGGGATGGTTACATCACTGTGGACGGCTCATTACTCCTCAGTTATTACTCCTCTGTGTGCATGCTATTACATAAGCACTGCTATCTAGTTTAACACATTGGACATGAATGTGAATAGAGCAGCATTCAGGTTTCATATTCACCCACTCTACACTCCACCCTAAGGCCAACCAGTTGACTTGAAGCCCGGGGTTTCCAATAAGTTTCTTAAATAGCCTGAACCACATTGTAACTCATGTCTTGCTATTTTTAGCCGCCATACTCCTCATGCATGGGTAACCCAGGAGCCCTGTACTTGGTGTGACTGTACTTGGCCATCGCTGGCTTATGGCGGCACTCCTTGCTGGTTGAATGCCATGCACTCTCACTTTGGGATCGACAACTAGTCTGCAGGACTATAAGTCACGTACCCACCACAGTGTATACTTTCCCCTGACTGTTTACATGTTCTGCTGTCCTTTAACATCTGCCTCCTATTCTAAAGACAGGAAGCTGTGGTCATCTCAGGCAGGAAGTTGGCCCGTCAGATCCGGGAGGAGGCCAGGGCCGATGTAGAACAGTGGGTCTCCACTGGCAACAGAAGACCCCACCTGAGCGTGGTCCTTGTGGGAGATAATGTAGCCAGTCACTCCTACGTCCTGAATAAGACCCGGGCTGCAGCTGATGTTGGTATGTAAACACACACACTCAATACTTTACTTACCTGTGCTGAAGCTGAACTCTACACAGCAGTGTACATACATCAGCTTGACTTGTGCATACATGACTTTGAAACTATTTTATGAGTTCTATGACTCTTCAGTGTGGCTTTCTAATTCCCTTTTTCTTCCTGGTCACCATTCATCTATGGCACTGCTCATATTCGTTGGGGATATAATGGGCTCATAATTCCTCTCTCTTTTTCTTCTCTGCAGGTATCAGCAGTGAGACCATCCTGAAGCCCTCCTGTATCGCTGAGGATGAACTCATGGACCTGATCTACAAACTCAACACAGACCACCGGGTGGATGGCCTGCTGGTGCAGCTGCCTCTGCCAGGTAAGTAGTGGCTTTAGAGCGAGGTGGCGAGGCATTGCTTTGGAAAGGGCCTATGGAAAGGGACATGGAAGGAATGACAGTTTGAAGCTGTTGTTATGAGTATTTATGGCTATTATGGGCATATCCTTGAATGATTTGGCCTATTTACTGGACAACATCCATGTATATGCTGACTTGTAACCATCACTCTCATTGTCTTCTCACAGAACACATTGACGAGCGGCGCATCTGTAATGCTGTGTCCCCCGACAAGGATGTGGACGGCTTCCATGTGGTCAATGTAGGCCGCATGTGCCTGGACCAGTCCACCATGCTGCCCGCCACTCCCTGGGGAGTCTGGGAAATCATCAAACGCACAGGTGAGGTAGTGGGAGGAATCTCTCACCTCCCTCTGTTATATGAATCGAATTAGACTCCTCCCCATAACAATGTCAACTCTGTCACTGACTGTTTATCTCCGGTTCCCAGGAATTCCTACCCTTGGAAAGAATGTTGTGGTAGCGGGACGCTCCAAGAATGTGGGCATGCCCATTGCCATGTTGCTGCACTCGGATGGACGCCATGAGAGGCCAGGGGGTGAGTAATGATGTCAGGATAACTAGGGCCAACAGTAATAGGGTGTATGTAAAGGTAGATTAACAATGGTTAATAGAGACAATACAGGGCTTTCTCTTAAAGTTTAAATATTGAAGTTGAAAGGGAATTTGTGGATCATGGCCCTGGCATTTACTTCTTTTTTGGTTCTGCAGGTGATGCCACGGTCACTATCTCTCACCGTTACACACCAAAGGAACAGCTCTGTCAGCACACAAGAATTGCAGACATCATTGTTGCTGCTGCAGGTATGGATCCTCTCCTCCTACTGAAGATATATCTTTACCTTGTCTAATACCTGTCTCTCTTATTCTGCATATTTGTAAACATATTCCTGTAAGTTTATAGAGCTATTTTTGTATCTCTTGAGGAGGTTGCCTTGGGTGGGTCTCTTATAAACTGATCTCTCTAAACCCTCTCCTAATCTCAGGGATTCCAAACCTCATCACCGCAGACATGATCAAAGAAGGAGCAGTCGTTATTGATGTTGGAATAAACAGAGTGCATGACCATGTGACTGGCAAGGACAGACTTGTAGGGGACGTGGATTTTGAAGGTAGGAGTTTCTAATCTAGACAGACTTCACAATTTGTCTTATTTTACATTTATCCTGACACCTACTGTGTTCTCACACACATTTTCTTTCCAACACTCACCCTTTATCTCTCCATGTGTAGGTGTGAGACAAAAGGCTAGCTTCATTACCCCAGTGCCTGGAGGAGTAGGACCCATGACAGTGGCCATGCTTATGAAGAACACAATCAAGGCAGCTAAGAACCTCCTGCTGACTCCCGCTGAGAGGATCTGCATGGTAGCCTCTTCATAACAGGCCATACCTGACTCCATCAAGTGACACATTCCATCCCGCCACCCCTTCCCTTTTTTAATCTGAGCAACTCGGCGAACTCCACTGCACACAGACACAGATCGAAACATGATTGCTTTAGGATTCTCAACTTGCTGGTACCTTCCACTTTCATAATCTCCACCCGCCATTTCAGACTATTACCATTTCAGACTAATACAACTCAGCCATTCAGCTACACACAAGCTATACGCCTTGCAAAAGTATTCATCCCCCTTGGCGTTTTTCCTATTTTGTTGCATTACAACCTGTAATTTAAATGGATATTTATTTGGATTTCATGTAATGGACATACACAAAATAGTCCAAATATGGTAAAATGAAATTAAAAAAATAACTTGTTTAAAAAAATTCAAATGAATTAAAAACGGAAAAGTGGTGTATGCGTATGTATTCACCCCCTCTGCTATGAAGCACCTAAATAAGATCTGGTGCTACCAATTACCTTCAGAAGTCACATAATTTGTTAAATAAAGTCCACCTGTGTGCAATCTAAGTGTCACATGATCTGTCACATGATCTCAGTATATATACACCTGTTCTGAAAGGCCCCAGAGTCTGCAACACCACTAAGCAAGGCATACCACCAAGCAAGCGGCACCATGAAGACCAAGGAGCGCTCCGAACAGGTCAGGGACAAAGTTGTAGAGAAGTACAGATCAGGGTTGTGTTATAAAACATGTCTGAAACATTGAACATCCCAAGGAGCACCATAAAATCCATTATTAAAAAATTGAACGAATATGGCACCACAACAAACCTGCCAAGAGAGGGCCGCCCACCAAAACTCACAGACCAGGAAAGGAGGGCATTAATCAGAGAGGCAACAAAGAGACCAAAGATAACCCTGAAGGAGCTGCAAAGCTCCACAGCGGAGATTGGAGTATCAGTCCACTTAAAGCCGTACACTCCACAGAGCTGGACTTTATGGAAGAGTGGCCAGAGAAAAGCCATTGCTTAAAGAAAAAAAATAAGCAAACACGTTAGGTGTTTGCCAAAAGGCATGTGGGAGACTCCCTAAAGATATGGAAGAAGGTACTCTGGGCAGATGAGACTAAAATGTTGCTTTTGGCCATCAAGGAAAATGGTATGTCTGGCGCAAACCCAACACCTCTCATAACCCCGAGAACACCATCCCCACAGTGAAGCATGGTGGTGGCAGCATCATGTTGTGGGGATGTTTTTCCATCGGCAAGGACTGGGAAACTGGTCAGAATTGAAGGAATGATGGATGGCACTAAATGCAGGGAAATTCGAGGGAAACCTGTTTCAGTCTTCCAGAGATTTGAGACTGGGACGGAGGTTCACCTTCCAGCAGGACAATGACCCTAAGCATACTGCTAAAGCAACACTTGAGTGGTTTAAGGGGAAACATTTAAATGTCTTGGAATGGCCTAGTCAAAGCCCAGACCTCAATCCAATTGAGAATCTGTGGTATGACTTAAAGATTGCTGTACACCAGTGGAACCCATCCAACTTGAAGTTTTGCCTTGAAGAATGGGCAAAAATCCCAGTGGCTAGATGTGCCAAGCTTATAGAGACATACCCCAAGAGACTTGCAGCTGTAATTGCTGCAAAAGGTGGCTCTACAAAGTATTGACTTTGGGGGGGTGACCAGTTATGCTTGCTCAAGTTCAGTTTTTTTTTGGTCTTATTTCTTGTTTGTTTCAACAACAACAAAATATTTTGCATCTTCAAAATGGTAGGCATGTTGTGTAAATCAAATGATACAAACCACCCCCCCCAAAAAATAATTCCAGGTTGTAAGGCAACAAAAATAGGAAAAATGCCAAGGGGATAAATACTTTCGCAAGCCACTGTATTATTTTTTTTAATGTACTTTCTATGAGACCTTTTGGTTTTAGGTGAATTTGAACTACCTGTTTGTTTATTTCTCTGCGTTCATTTGTCAAATATGTTAAAAGCATTCAAAAGTGCAAGAGAGACCGGCAAGAAAGGCAGTTATGTCTATCTCCACAATACCCTTTAGATCACACAAGCACTGTGAGTTAAGAGGATTAAGGGCTAGAGTTATGAAATGTCAGAAAAAAACGAGTCCGTTAAACACACCATAAGCTTGACATTTACAGTGTTTCAAAAAGACCTTTGTAAATATAATTTTTAAATAAAATGTTATTGCAAATGGATGGACTTCATTACTGTATTGCCATGTTGTGGTTGTTTTTTGGGGGGTGAACAGGTGCTTATAGCATAGCTCTGCAACAGACACACATCAGTCTTACTATGATAGGTCATCTCTATTGTAAAGATTTACAAGTAGGCCGTTATATTTCCATTGTATAGGAATGATACAAAATATCACATCATCCAATAATTTTAACCCTCTATTTCAACCCTTAGAGGAGGTGATCGTTTTGAGTATGATATAAATCTTTATTTTATATCAGTCCTATTAATAAGAAAAAATAACAATATTCTGACAATGATTAGCCAAAATACTCTGTCCATATTATAGGAGGCTCATAAAATTATATGATCAGTGTGCAGGAGGACCGTAATCGGAAGCAGACATACTTACCAAAGTTCCGGAAAAGCATCGTGGAATAAAAACATTTGCACAATACAATTTTTTTTTGGAGTGGACATGTTTTGTATTTCTCCATTTATTTCTAGAAACATCGGCAATTTTTTAGATACATACGACTAATTGATTGACCTAACGTTAGCATATACCGCGTACATTTTCGACTATGGGGCGCAGTAGATCGCGCGACAGTTCCGCCGATACGAGCACGAAGACGTTCCTCTTCATCCTCGTCCAGCAGCAGTGCAAGTCCGACCCCTTTAAAGAAAGCCTCACATTCCCTCAGCAAGAGCCAAAGTTTTCGTCACTCGATTATTAAATCATCATTAGTAGTAGTAGGCATGTAACGTTAAACAGTCACACTGGAATGTGTATAGCTGCTATTAGCAACGCTGATACAAAAAGGAGCCACTCTGTAGTGTATTGGGTTGTTCAAAAACAGTCCGTGGGAAGCCAGAAGTTGAATACAATTCCATTTCAACTTACTAGGACGGTTGGTCATTAAAACGGGGGAATTTTAGTCAAACTATCTAAAGGAACGTATTATTAAACGGACTTTCCAAACGTCGGTATGTTGTAGACCCACTTCCTCTCTGCTTACCTGATGTCAAAATAAAAGTACCCCACAAGTTATACCATTTATTGCGCACGTACAGGACTTTATTTTGAATGAGGTATGAAGCGAGGAAGTGGGTGTACACACGCTAATTTCTAACCGACGTAGAATTCAATGCAATTCAACTTCGTGTTCAACAATGTGTAGTGCTTCAGACAATGCACATCCTCACACAGACATATCTATTATCTAATGTGTCAGAGAATATGGTAATGAAATGCATTTTATTATCAATGCCGACAATGTACCTTTGTTATACCTTTGCTTCAGATGGGAAAAGGAAGGGGAAAAAAGAAAAGTTCCTCATCTTCCTTGTCAAGCTCTTCTTCATCCTCATCATCCGCAAGTGATGAAAAGGCCAAGAGGAAGGAAAAAAGGAAAAAATTCAAGAAGTTAAAGAAAAGAAAGTTGAAGAAAGATGAAATTGGAGGAGAAAAAAAATAAGTTAAAACAATTGGAAGAAAGAAGAGCATCCCTGCTTGTAGATTTGATGCCCCCTCCAGCCCTTCCTGGAGTTGTGGCAGAGTGGTGATAGCACAGAAGATCACGAACCAGGTATGGTCAATGAAATCATTTGGGAATTTGCGCCAGCAGTTGAGTTTACACTTGTAGCTGTCTCACGTGTTCGAATTTTATGAATCACATGCGCCGAATAGAACAGGTGTAGACCTTACAGTGAAATGCTTACTTACGAGCCCCTAACCAACAATGCCGTTTCAAAAAATATGGATAAGAATAAGAAATAAAAGTAACAAGTAATTAAAGAGCAGCAGTAAAATAACAATAGCGAGACTATTTATACAGGGGGGGTGCGCACCGGTTGGTTGAGGTAATATGTGCATGTATGTTATTAAACAGAGAGTAGCAGTGGTGTAACGGGGGGGGCGGCAATGCAACTAGTCTGGGTAGCCATTTGACTAGATCAGGGGTGTCAAACTCATTCCACGGAGGGCCTAGTGTCTGCAGGTTTTTGGTTTTTCCTTTCAATAAAGCCCTAGACAACCAGGTGTGGGGAGTTCCTAACTAATTAGTGATGTTAATTCATCAATCAAGTACAAGGGAGGAGCGAAAACCCGCAGACACTCGGCCCTCCGTGGAATGAGTTTGACACCTGTGGACTAGATGTTCAGGAGTCTTATGGCTTGGGGGTAGAAGCTGTTAAGAAGCCTCAAGGCTGTCATAGTGCCAGCCTCCGTCTGCGGTGGTATGTAAACAGCTATAGACCACACTACCTCAGGCGAGCAATAGAATTTTGTCTTATGTTGTCAATGATTGGATGTTTCTTTGTTACCTAGCTCAACAAGGAATGGAAAATGAAACCAGACATAAAGCTGAGCAGATGGATCTTTTGTTTTGTCCATTCTTTAGCAATGACAGGTGAGCAGAAAGCCAGGCTATCCACCAAGAGGCCCCTAACGAAGGAGGAGTATGAGGCTAAGCAGAGTGTCATCCGCAGGGTGGTAGATCCTGAGACTGTACGCACCAGGTACACCAACGCTATAGACAACATGAATGTTCCCAAGGCATCTATGGCTCAGTAGTTTCTCTCTATTCCTATATGGGCTGGGTTTGTGCTGGTTTTTATTCCTTGTGTAAGGGGAGAAGGAGAGATCATTGAGGAGATTGTCAGTAAAGAGAGACACAAAGAGATCAACAAGGTAAATGGAAATCCATCAAAGGCCACATAGCTGTGTGTGCTTTTGGGGGTTAAAATATGTTGTCCTCTACCCCCCAAAAATGCCTACCTAACATTCACCCTCCAATCTTGTCACAGCAAGCCACAAAGGGAGACGGAAACTCCTTTCAGAAGAAACTAGGATTGAACATGTAGAGGATCACCCCTGATGCCAAGGTTATGGTAGAAAGGAGACATTTATACTATTCTGTCTAGATAGGACAGGAGAATAAAACTCCAGTGAATGTTTGGCTGTGACATGATCACTATGTGTCTCCAAAATGAAAGTGAAAAACAACCCTTTCTGTGCATATCTATGACTGTACTGTGGCTCAATCATATGATGTTTGGTCACACTTTAAATTAAGTTTGGCCAGACTTTACATTTAATTGCTCAAATTAAATGTAATAACATTTAGATTTTACTTGACCAGCATCCTTTCATCACAATTCACTTTGGACTTTCTCTGAATGCATCAGAACGGCCATGACGGCCTGACTGTCAATGTTTTATTATTCAATTCCATTATACATGCATTCAAACTGAACCCAAAAACCCAAGTCAGCTGTGTAATGCTGTTTACGTTATAGTTTTTTACCATGTACACTGAACAAAAATATAAATGCAACATGTAAAGTACTGGTCCTGTGTTTCATGTGCTGAAATACAAGATCCCCAAAATGGTCCATATGCACAAAAAGCTTATTTCGCTCAAATGTTATGCAAAAATTTGATTACATCCCTGTTCGTGAGCATTTTGTCCTTTGTCAAGATAATCCATCCACCTGACAGGTGTGGCATATCAAGAAGCTGATTAAACAGCATGATCATTGCACAGGTGGGAACAATAAAAGGCCACTCTAAAATGTGCAGTTTTGAGGGAGCATGCAATTGGCCTGCTGACTGCAGGAATGTCCACCAAAACTGTTGCCAGATAATTTAATGTTAATTTCTCTACCATAAGCCGCCTCCAATGTCATTTTAGATAATTTGGCAGTACTTCCAACCAGCCTCACAACCGCAGACCACATATAACCATGCCAGCCCAGGACCGCCACATCCGGCTTCTTAACCTGTGGGGTCGTCAGTAATAAAGCGACTTTTGTGGGGAAAAACTCATTCTGATTGGCTGGGCCCCTGCCCAATCATGTGAAATCCATAGATTAGAGTCTAAAGAATGTATTTCAATTGACTGATTTACTTATAAACTCAGCAAAAAAAGAAACGCCCCTTTTTCAGGACCCTGTCTTTCAAAGATAATTCGTAAAAATCCAAATAACTTCACAGATCTTCATTGTAAAGGGTTTAAACACTGTTTCCCATGCTTGTTCAATGAACCATAAACAATTAATGAACATGCACCTGTGGAACGGTCGTTAAGACACTAACAGCTTACAGACGGTAGGCAATTAAGGTCACAGTTATGAATACATAGGACACTAAAGAAGCCTTTCTACTGACTCTGAAAAATACCAAAAGAAAGATGCCCAGGGTCCCTGCTCATCTGCGTGAATGTGCCTTAGGCATGCTGCAAGGGGTCATGAGGACTGCAGATGTGGGCAGGGCAATAAATTGCAATGTCCGTACTGTGAGACGCCTAAGACAGTGCTACAGGGAGACAGGACGGACAGCTGATTGTCCTCGCAGTGGCAGACCACGTGTAACAACACCTGCACACGATCGGTACATCGGAACATCACACCTGCGGGACAGGTACAGGATGGCAACAACAACTGCCCGAGTTGCACCAGGAACGCACAATCCCTCCATCAGTGCTCAGACTGTCCGCAATTGGCTGAGAGAGGCTGGACTGAGGGCTTGTAGGCCTGTTGTAAGGCAGGTCCTCACCAGATATCCCCGGCAACGACATCGCCTATGGGCACAAACCCACCGTCGCTGGACCAGACAGGACTGGCAAAAAGTGTTCTTCACTGACGAGTCGCGGTTTTGTCTCACCAGGGGTGATGGTTGGATTTGCGTTTATCGTCGAAGGAATGAGCGTTACACCGAGGCCTGTACTCTGGAGCGGGATCGATGTGGAGGTCCGTCATGGTCTGGGGCGGTGTGTCACAGCATCATCGGACTGAGCTTGTTGTCATTGCATGCAATCTCAATACTGTGCGTTATAGGGAAGACATCCTCCTCCCTCGTGTGGTACCCTTCCTGCAGGCTCATCCTGACATGACCCTCCAGCGTGACAATGCCACCAGCCATAATGCTCATTCTGTGCGTGATTTCCTGCAAGACAGGAATGTCAGTGTTCTGCCATGGCCAGTGAAGAGCCTGGATCTCAATCTCATTGAGCACGTCTGTGACCTGTTGGATCGGAGGGTGGGGGCTAGGGCCATTTCCCCCAGAAATGTCCGGGAACTTGCAGGTGCCTTGGTGGAAGGGTGGGGTAACATCTCACAGCAAGAACTGGCAAATCTGGTGCAGTCCATGAGGAGGAGATGCACTGCAGTACTTAATGCAGCTGGTGGCCACACCAGATACTGACTGTTACTTTAGATTTTGACCCCCCCTTTGTTCAGGGACACATTATTCAATTTCTGTTAGTCACATCTGTGGAACTTGTTCAGTTTATGTCTCAGTTGTTGAATCTTATGTTCATACAAATATTTACACATGTTAAGTTTGATAAAAAATAAACACAGTTGACAGTAGGAGGACGGTTCTTTTTTTTGCTGAGTTTATGAACTAACTCATTAAAATCTTTGAAATTATTGCATGTTGCGTTTATATTTTTGCTCAGTATAATAGTATTTTTGGGGGGGATAATTATCCTTGACCATTGCTGTGTGCATCGGATATTTACTATTTCAGTTACAGGTTAAAAACCTAATCTTACACCTGCCATTAAAAGAATGTTGAGACAAGAACCCACACATTTCATTTCTGTTCTTCATACTTACTTTATACACTGTACATGGAAACACAAAGAATGGGTAAAATAACTGTCTAAAACTTCAGAGTAATACAACGTATGTTGATACTGTATATAGCCAAGGTATTGGGACATTTTTACAGCCAGGTAAGGTCATTTTGATGTGATCAAATTCAGTCAGCATTGCCATTTCAATAAGCGTGAGATGAAACATTTTTAAGTGCAGAGTGGAGGCTTGATATGATACGGGTGCAAGTAGTTTTATTTGTAATATATTCCTATGTACATTTATACTATTTCCCTGTCGATACAACCAAGCAGACATAAAAGTCATACCAACGTCTCATTGGTAAATAATGGTCCTTTTCAGTGACCATACAGCAAATCCTACTGGAGGATTATTCCAGAGGCAGAACAGGGAAACAGCAAATTTAAGGCAAAAAGGGAAATGTACTGTAAGGCCTCTGGTAATATCTGCATTTGCCAGTAGGATAACTATGGGGATTGTCTTTGTGTAGAGGTGTCTGAGTTTAACTGATGATTGCACAGATCTACCTTTACATTCTCCAGGTGTCAATGTCCAGTTGACTGATACAGTATCTCTGGAGCAGGATGATGCTTTAAAGAGCAGCCATGTAATAATTGTTAGAAGGGTGTATGTTTTCTTTTAGCTGGATGTGCTAAACTGTCTTATCCAATTTCACTGTCAGGATGCACAGAAAGACTCAGTGTTATCTACAGAGAAATCCATGTGGGTTGCCCTTAGAGTTATGTGCTACTTAAAGAAAAGGTAACCATATCATATGAACAGTGACTTGTAGCCTACTACAGTATCAGTTACAACTGCATTGCTTTACCACACAAGCCCCTCCAGCTCAACTGACTGGATATTTACCATGCCTGTTGCATGTTTGTGTATTTGGGGCAATGCTTTCAGAGTCACCCTGGAATGTGCCTATAGTCAGAAATTGAACAGGAATAGCATGATCTCATATATGTATGAGATTAATTGGTGGTTAACTAAGGATTCTAGAACATTGGGTTCACAATAGCCTCATTCAAACCTTGTGCTAACATGCGAGTTTTATGATTTGATCAATATGATCCAATCACTATCTGATCAAGGTTTGTCGCTTCTAGATATTGTATTACAATGAGGGAGTTCTGTTAACCTGAGCTTCGGTGCACTGGTCTATGGCCCGTGAAGTGAACGGGCAAATGCGATGAGGGAGGAGCGCCCTTCTAAAAATTGAACAGTAATCTGCGCAGCTCGGCCATGTTGTCAACAAGGAAGCATGCTGTATCATCCAGAAACATACAGCTCTTTTTCCTTAAATATATGTTCAAATTTTCGAACTAGTTTTCATTGGGAAGGCAATCACAATCACAAAGCAATCACTTTTGCATGCGAAAACACAGAATCCTACTCATTACTTCACGTGCCTTATCTAGCCTAGGCTAAACTTCTGTTTTGAGCAGACTGCAAACTGTAAACCTGGCCAGATAATTGAATCTCATCAATGGCTGCATTTACACAGGCAGCCCAATTCTGAAAAAGATCTGATGTCATTGGTCAAAAGACTAATTAGTGTATTTTTTGTTGTTGAATTGGGCTGCCTGTCTAAACGCAGCCAAAGTGCCTCATCCTGACACCGTGTTCGCATTGTGAACAGATTAGCTGGTGCCTCCCTGTATGCAAAATATTTGACAGCTATTCTTTCAAAAAAGAAAATATATATTTTAAGACAATTACTGATGCCATAAATCAACCGTGCTACCTGTCAATATTTTGAGGCCGTTATAACGATAATTTAACACGATTATTTGACCATCCAGATCTGTTTACCCTTGATTGATATACAGACACAATGTGTGCCTAACTACCTACGGAGGTGATCAGGAAGGTCTGATGACAATCAGATCACAATCAGAATGTGAACAAGATCAGGACAAAGTGTGAATGTTAGTGCCAGCTTGGCTGTGTTTGCACAGGCAGCCCACTTCTGATCTTTTTTTTTATACTAATTGGTCTTTTGACCAATTAGATCAGCTCTTTTTCCCTTAATTGGCCAAAAGATCAGAATGGGTCTGCCTGTGTAAATACAGCAGTATAAATAGGGCTATAGACAGTCTGGTGCCTCATTCATTCCCTACCAGAGCAATCTGTTTGGATTGAGACGACCCCACTTCACCATGATGGTCCTCCCTCCCCATACATCCCTCACACAGTCTTCCTTATTTTCCCAGGATCACGCAAGAAATGTAATTACAGTTCAACCAAGATGCCATTTGTCTAAACAATTTTCTATGATCATGTTTATACTCATATGTCTCAAAACACACGGCACCAAGACATTCTGTTTCTCTACTTCTGCATGTGCCTGCTTAACTGATTGTCGATGCATTGTGGCATTCTTTCTCTATGGTGGATCTGCTGCTGTGGCATGTGTGTGGGTAATATTGAACCTTTTCAATTGTCATTGGTCGATTACTGTTATAGTTCTACACAGGTTTGAAACAAGTACAAATAATTTGAATGATAAACTCACGGTCAATCATCTTAAATTATTAAATCAACATTATTGAACAAATCTGAACTCTATGTTCCTATTTTCCAAAGCATATTTTTTACATTATCTACAATCTACAAATTGTTCATCGGAGGCTTCAACAAATGACTCCCAATTGAACCTAAATAGTATTGTCTATGTGCATAATCATCCAGTGCCTTATTTACAGCTTAGGAAGTGATTGTATTTCATATTTTCTAAATATATCGTACTGTGCTTTCGGAAAGTATTCAGACCCCTGGACTTTTTACACATTGTTACGTTACAGCCTTTTTCTAAAATTGAATAAATTGTTTTTTTCTCGTCATCAATCTACACACAATATCCCGTAATGACAAAGCAAAAACAGGTTGTGTGTGCAAATGTATTATAAATAAAAAAACGAAATATAAAATGTACATTATTTACAAGTATTCAGACCCTTTACTCAGTACTTTGTTAAAGCACCTTTGGCAGCGACTACAGCCTTGAGTCTTCTTGGGTATGGCACTACACGCTTGGCACACCTGTATTTGGGGAGTTTCTCCCATTCTCCTCTGCAGATCCTCTCAAGCTCTGTCAGGTTGGATGGGGAGTGTTGTTGCACAGCTATCTTCAGGTCTCTCCTGTTGGAAGGTTAACCTTCACCCCAATCTGAGGTCCTGAGCGCTCTGGAGCAGGTTTTCATCAAGGATCTCTCTGTACTTTGCTCCGTTCATCTTTCCCTCGATCCTGACTAGTCTCCCAGTCCCTGCCGCTGAAAAACATCCCCACAGCATGATGCTGCCACCACCATTCTTCACCGTAGGGATGGTGCCAGGATTCCTTCAGATGTGACCTTTGGCATTTAGGCCAAAGAGTTCAATCTTGGTTTCATCAGACCAGGGAATCTTGATTCTCATGGTCTGAGAGTCCTTTAGGTGCCTTTTTTCAAACTCCAAGCAGGCTGTCCTGTGCTTTTTACTGAAGAGTGGCTTCCATCTGGCCACTCTACCATAAAGGCCTGATTGGTAGAGTGCTGCAGAGATGGTTGTCCTTCTAGAAGGTTCTCCCACCTCCACAGAGGAACTCTAGAGCTCTGTCAGAGTGACCATTGGGTTCTTGTTCACCTTCTTGACCAAGGCCCTTCTCCCTCGATTGCTCAGTTTGGCCGGGCGGCCAGCTCTAGGGAGTGTCTTGGTGGTTCCAAACGTCTTCCATTTAAGAATGATGATGGAGGCCACTGTGTTCTTGGGGACCTTCAATGCTGCAGACATTTTTTTGTACCCATCCCCAGATTTGTGCCTCGACACAATCCTGTCTCGGAGCTCTACAGACAATTCCTTCGACCTCATGGCTTGGTTTTTGCTCTGCCATGCACTGTGGGAACTTATATATGTTCCTTTCCAAATCATGTCCAATCAATTGAATTTATAGGTGGACTCCAAGTTGTAGAAACATCTCAAGGATGAGCAATGGAAAACGGATGCACCTGAGCTGATGGCAAAGGGTCTGAATACTTATGTCCTTTACATTTTTATTATTATTTACATTTGCAAACATTTCTAAAAACCTGTTTTCACTTTGTCATTATGGTGTGTGTAGATTGATGAGGAAAAAATGTAATTTTATCCATTTTAGAATAACAACGTAACAAAATGTGGCAAAAGGGGTCTGAATAGTTTCCGAATGCACTGTAGTAATAGCAGATACATTAATACAAGTCTTGTGATTTGCATGATCAGTCAATCTGGTAGAAATACAATACTGTGCAAGGCAAATACCTCTGCTGTGTATTGGCTGCTGCGGATGATTGCTTGAGAAAACGAAACACTATGTAGATAACAGAACTAAAACACTTAAGTTCACCAAAAAAAGTATATATACATTTATATCTATCTAAAAATTATTAAAAAGTGTATCCTGAATGTGATTGTGTATCTCCTCAGTGTGAAGAGGATACTAGATAATGGCCCCTAGGTAGACCTGACCCCAGCTCAACATACAATATTATAGACAAGCCGTGATCATCTTCAACTATACAATCAATCATCCCAAACGAGGTCCACAGAGCAGTTTCAGCCTGTCTCAAAGGACATCTTGGATTCAGCTTATCCCTTCACATATAGTATACAATTTCATACGGCCTACTTTGGCACATCACCTTACAGTAATACAAGTTTGCCCTGAAAGTGATATCTATAAATATACCTGTTGTGTAGGCAATGATTGCAGTAGCCTATAGCTAATGTAACATGTTCTGTATGATAGCACAGACAATAATTGGGTTCTCACCTGTAACCAAAGAGCAATTGGTACACAAACCTGGGAGTATTGCAGCTGCTGAAGAAATGCCATGATTCTATATTGGCTGTATTTGTGTGGTTCTGGAGACTGTAGACTGCCATGGTGCAAGGAGGATAAAACACACCTGTATAACCCAGGGTGGAAGATGGGGGACATTGATTTATCAGGACTTAACCCAAACCTGCAGCATGGGGGCGCTGAATTACCACAGAATGGAACCAGCTCCACTCTGAAGCCCCAGTCCAGGACACACACTATGTATATTGATATGGTATTACAGACATTGATAAATAAACACTAAAACAATATTCAACTTTTTCTTTAGCACTCTCTTGCTATTGTTGGCCAATGGTTTGTGTGTTGTGCATGCATGTTCCTTGCTTAAATAAGATGCTTCTTAAAAGGCTTTTCTCCATTGTATCACTGTCTGAAGTAAAAAGAGCCTCTGACCGTAGATTTTTGTTGATTCAGGTATATTGATGTCGCTTTACAAAGACTGGTTCGTAGCACCTAAGGTTTTCAATGCTGTATTCTCTCATTCTACTTCCTGTCTCTATATTTAGAGCCTTGAAAGCCTACGTTCAGCATCTCTCCCCCATCTTGAAATTACTTGTCATTTTAATTTATTTAATTATTTTGCAGGCTTTCCCTCCTTTCTCAATTTCATCCTCTTCTTCTTTAACTTTACACACTCTCCTTATCCTCCCTCTCTTATCTACCTCTCTAAACCCTACTTTGGGTTGAAAATCCCAGGTTCCAGCTTGGTGCTGCCACTGCGGCCCCAGCAGCCTGCTGCCATGCTCATGCTCCGCTGGGCTGGTCCCGGGCCGTGCTGGCTGTGGCTGTGGCTGTCTGACTGGCTCTGTGTGCGTTCTGGTCTGCTGTGGCCGCTGCCGGTGGACGAGCTGGGGGCCGGCTGGGCGGAAATGGTGCGCAGCAGGTGGTTCCGCTTCCGCAGAAAGTCGCTTTTTGCACCCAGACCAAAGCTGCCTTTCCGTAGGACCATGCGGGCACTGCTGGTCTTTGGTGGCCGGGAGCGCTGGTTGTACTCCAGCTGAGAGAGGTGGGTCGCATAGCCCTCAGTAATGAACTGTTGGGACAGGCAGGGGAAAGAGACAGTCATAAAATGTAATGGCGTGCTGCATATAGTAAACTATAGGACGAGGACTAAACTCAAAATGTCAGAAGTGCATGTGTATCGTACCTGGCACTGAGCTTGCATCTTCTTGGAGGGTCGGCCAATGATGTAGATCTGGGAGGGAGAGAGGCCGATGGAGGTGTAGACGGAAATGTCTTTGGTAGAACCGTAGCCAGCAAAGATCTTCATGTGAGCCTGTGGAACCAGCAAATTAAGTGTCATCTATAAATTCTGACCAAGACAACTTATTTTCTTGAAAGTCTCATCTTTTTGTTTGCCCCATCTCCTCAATCATCTCTTCTCCCTTCATTGTCCCCCATCATGCATTTTGCACCATTCCCCTTAGCCCTCAACCTACCCCCAGCCCGTTACCCACCTTCAGTCCCCTCCAGAAACCCACCACCCAACCCCCACTCCCATCCTGACCTCCATGAGTGACTTGAGGAAGTTGGCCTTGTGTCTGAGTGGGTCGTGGACCAGGCCGTCACAGAAGGACACGATGCCATGGGGAAAGTTATGCTGAGACAGCCAGGCCACCACTCTCTGCTTCTGCATGTCTGGACGCCCTGTCACATAGACGATCAGATAGCCCAGGTCCTGCCAGTGCCTGGAAAGAAATCAAACAGTATAAGAAAGAGTGGAGAGAGTGCAATACAATGGGTTATAGAAACAAAAACAGAGATCAATCATTTTGGTGGTTATGACTATCCACCAAGTGATGCCAGGTGCATATTACCTGACCACGTCGACTGCTCCGGCGCGCACTTTGGGGTCGCTCCCCATGATGGACACACTGGCAGCAAATGAGCCGTCTATACTGAACACCACAAACTCTGTCCCACGGGGAAGCACTGTCAGGTAGCTGTCTGCAAATGTGTGGTCCCCCCTGGCAGTGATGGGACACAAAATAATTTAATGATGGAGGAGGAGAGACGGATACAAATGGAAAGAAATTAAGAAATAGATTATAAAAAATATCAGAGAAATGTAAAAGCGAGGTCACCACGTATCAGGCCTCAGGACTGGATTGGCTGAACGAGGCCATAGAATAGCGTGCCATAGATGCCAGTCTCACCTGACCACCAGTTTGACCGGATAGACACCAACCCCCAGCCGTTTGCTCTCTGGGATGATGAAGGACACGCGGCCGCTGCTGTTGGTCAGCTCCGTGTCAAAGTACACCCAGTCTCCAGATGGGGGCTGGGTCATGATGTGGATGTCCACCTGTAAACATAGAGATATACGACCACTATGAACACAAACATATAGGATTTGCACATACATGTGCTGTGTGTTGGATTGAAAACAAATACAGATATGACTCATGGATGGAGGGATTAGTACATAAGATGGGAGGTACATATATTTGTATATAGGCCTTTGTGTTACACACATACTGTTTTCATTGTTGTAATGATAAATAAAAATAATGATTGCTGAGAGAGAGCGAGAGAGAGGGCCCACCTTCTCCCCTGTCAATGTGACCATGTCAAGAGGTCCGTACATGAAGCGGCCAGTCACGATCTGCTGCCCATCTTCTGTGAACACTGCATCGTTCACACGATGATTGGCTGTCACATTCTGTCAAAGACACACACTCATGAATAGATTGAGACAATTACAGTGTTAGCCTATAGAATGAATCTCTTCAAGTGTTCAACACTGTTCTGATTGGACCAGACCGTACCCTGATCTTGACGTGGGTTCTCTTCCTGAGCCACTTCTCCCGAGGTTTGGTTGGAGTGAACTCTGACACCTCCTTACCATCCAGCTCCAGTATGCTGGAGTTTTCATGCCTCATCACCTAAAAGAAACATATAGATGACCCCATACCTACTCACCATGCCTACACTAGTGTAAAGAGAGCGAGAAGCACAGGCCATGGATGTTTGGGGGGTGAGCTTACCTGTCGCAGCAGGAAGGACACTACATCAGTGGACTCCCAGTAGGATGCATGGAAGAGGTGCGGTAGTGCCACCGTGGGGAAGGCTGTCAGGGCATCAGGGCAGTACAAGGCAAAGTCCATACGCTTGGTTCCCCACCAACGTGCTGCGACTGCACGGTGAGAGGGGGTACATGGGTAAGGGTGGGGTGGCATGGGGGCAGAGGGGCAAAAACATCCCAATACACACCCCTGGAAAGGTTAAAACATGAACCGTTTGAAGCAAGACTGCATTCATTCATAAACCACTATCAAAGCCCAGATAGTCCACAGCAGTTCCTCAGCTAGAAGGGAAGTAAGACAGGAGTTGAAGAGTGTTACTCCCAGCTGACAAAGCTTTGAAACAAATATAGGAGGGAAGATAATGTTTATGCAATAATTATATTGTTAAAGTTAGTACAAGAAACATGAGTCAATGTTAAAGCAGCGTAGTTATTTGTATTAGTATATGAAACATGAAGATGGGATTAAAAAGACACCAAATAAAACATAACCAAGTGGATTCACACTGGGACTGTCACTGATCAATTAATGTTTGCCTCCAGAACAGGCTGGGACAAAAATATCTGAATAACATTTTGTTATTGTTTCACTCTATTGAACCTTATCTGTTACAGTGTCCATAGGGCTCCACCACATGGCAGTGGTAAAATTGTGTGATGGTTTTGTAAACATATCTTCCATTTTGTTGGTGGTGGACTGCTCATAAACTCACCTATGTTCAATGGTGTTAACTGTGAGGCAGAGACTGGTAAATTGGGCCAGTAGCCTTCCCGCTATATCATTTGGATGATGGGTATGTTACACTTTTAAAGTGTAAAGTTTGTTGGGACTATTGTATACAATAGACATATTCCACCAGGGAAGAGGGTTGGGGTCAGTCCTTTCAGAGCAGAGTTCATCATAGAAACAGAGAGGGAGAGGGAGTCAAGCTGGGAGATGTCTAGGGTAGACAAGAAGCATATTGAAAAGAGATTGATTGCACAATAAATTAGGATTTAAAGAGGAGGAGGATAGGAGTCAGTAGCAGCCTCAGCCTGGCTTTGGTACAGTTGATAAGGTCCAGTCTCTTAGAAGAATACCTTGATCCACCTCTGCCTGGGAGTCCAGGGAGACCAGGTCATATATGGTATAATCCAGGCCAGCTGACAGGTGTCTCTCTAACTGACCAGAGCCACAGGGGCTTACACCTCTATTAGCGTCTGGGCCTGCCTCTGGGTCTGGTTGTGGCCCGTTGTCTGTGTCAGTAGATCCTCGGACTGGATCAGTCCTTTCTTTTCTATGGGATTTAGGGGGGCTTCTCAGGGAGAATTTGGTTTGTGATGTCAGGGCGATTTGGGACAAAAGGCTGAGTTTTTTGGTTTGGTTAATTTGGCATGGTTGTGCTATGGGAAACAAAACAAAAAGAAAGAAACCAGGTGAAAATGATTGATGGATAATGACAAAGGAAATTGGTGTCATACAGTATAATGCAGTTAATTCCAGTTTACAAACATACATGTGAAGTACTTTTGCTACAACCTGAAAATGTCTTCAAAACAAAATATTCAATTGAGTGTCCGATTGGGCCTCAGATGAACTGAAAAAAAGGTTGTAATTATATATTCAACAAAACCCATTTTCATACTTTTTTTCACAACATATTGTGCACTCTCAGTTTTGTTGTATTCCTAAACAGTGAAAAAAGTTTTTCATGGCATTTCTTCCAATAACCATGAACTAGAAATGATCTCATCAACGCACTATTGCAACTTCCCAACGGAGTACATTGTTAGTAAATGTTTTTAAAGTCATGTGATACTTCTGTAGGTGTTATTAGGCCTTATATAGGACATATCCGCTACTTTGGGAGAAAATCTTTACATCAAACACAACAGAAGCTTGGTCACCTAGGCAGACAGTGCGACAGGGAGCGAACAATGCAGGAATGATTCAGCTAAACGGGTCTCTACATGCATGGCAAACATTAAATAAATGCAGAACACAGCCTTTGCATTTATATTCAAACAATGGGTCAGAGTAAGACAGACACGCAGTGAAAGGAGGTGAGCTTTGGTTTCTTTAGTAGTAGAGTGATAATCTTCTGGCACATTGTATTTGAACAATGGACAACGTCCACTGTTTGCTCCCTCTATGATGAAGGGGCTTAGAGCAGTGCAATGCATCACAGGTGTCATAATGTGTTGGAGCTAGCTAGCAGGTAACTATGTGGTTATTCCGTGAATGCAGGCACAACTGGGTCCCTACAGAGCCGCTCGGGATCCGGTGCACTGAGTGATGTGTGCAGTCTGAGTAAGGACGGTTAGAATGAGCGAGAGAGAAAAGATTGAGAGGAGATTGAAGGAGTGCGGTGGAGTAGGAAGATAGAACAGGACAGAAAAGAAAAGCGGGGGTCGAACTAAGGAGAGAGAAGAGATTGACTGAAAGAGGAGTTGAGAGAGAGAGATACTTGTGGTAACGAGAACACTTACTGTTGGCTATGTTGGTGGCAGTGTAACTGTCTGCCATTCCTGAAACCTGGCTGGCAATGCTGACCTCACTGGCCCTGCGCAGGCCCCGGCAGTGGGGGCCCGTAACGGGGGAGGAGGGGTACGAACTGTCCATGAAGACACCACCATGAGACTGAACAACATCCGCTATTGAGTCGAAACAAGGAGATCCCATTAGACATAGACAAGACAAGAGGAGGATGAACAGCGAGGGAACAGGATGAGAAGGAGGGGGTTGCAACCAAGAAATGTGATGGACCACACCATGGTTTCAGAAACCAGCAGGTGCCAACGTCAGATTTCTTGGACAATCAGTGAGTGATCAGATAGTGGACTGATTAATACAACAGCATGTTAAAAGTGAGATGTTACTCCATTGGTTGTCACAGCACTATGCCTCAAAGTTTTTAATATCTGTCAAATGATTAGCTGGATTATTATTACCATGCATTACTAAAGTGGTAACAGTCTCATTTAGTATGTGAAGCTAATCAACATGTTGTTGTAACAAAAAAGTCAGGAGATACTATATTCACCACCATCACAAGCAGAAAAACACAAGGATACACAATTACAATGCAAGGGGCAGGGTTCCATGATTCAAGCAGACATCTGAGCAACACAGTCAGTTCAGCTTCCAAGCCTCAGATTTGGCTAAATCCACCAGAAGACAGTTCTCTAGTCACAGTGTTATGGTTTATATGGAGACCTTTGCCTACCACCTTAAACACAACCCCCAACTCTTGTATTTGATGTTGAGGAGATGCTGCAGCAGCAAAGAAACCACATCACAACAATGAGTGCAGGAAGTGGCACGCTATTTTCATACCATTACAAAGGACATAAATCATTTATGGTAATAGTGAAACAAGGACAGACTCTTCCAGGTCAAGGTTTCATTCACTGTGGTACCCACTGCGGTCTCTGTAAATCATAAAAATGCCAACAATAATGACTATTGCATTTTGATGAGCAAAATCACCTCGTTGTTTAGAGATTCCGAGGGCCATGCTAATGAGCTATAATAAAGGCAATGGACTGAATCCTGCAGAACGAGGGCTCATATAGGACATGATTGACCTGGAACAGCCAGTAATGTGACCCCAACTCTTGACTGGGGTAACATTCCCAAAGCCTTCTAATACACCAGTATTGGTAAGGGTGTGAAAACATACACACAGACAAAGTCGGTGTGGAAAGAGGGTGCAACTAACACAAAAAGACATGTACGACACAGAGTGAGAGACATCGGGGGGATGCAAGTGAAGAGGAGAGGCTACACACACTCTAGAACAGCAGGTGTGGCCTTGAGGGAGCCCTCCTGCCAGTTTAGCACGGGCACAGGGATGCAGGTCTCGCTGATAGGTTCCTGACAGCGGAAAGAGAGGGGGGTCCCACTATCGAGCAGGAACTGAGGGTTGCTCTGGACTGTCTCCACTAAAAGGGGAGGTGGGGGATCAGAGGGTAGGTGGCAGGGTTTTCAGGGTAAGGGGGTAGGTTTTTTCAGAGATGGGGGCAGGAGGTCGAGAGAGGGGAAAGGAAGACAATGAAGACACAGAAAACATGAAGCAATAACAAGAACAACAGAAATGTGAAACAGGAATTGTGAGTCAAGCCCTTAGAGCTACAGGAAATACTGCAGTAGAAGTAACTAAGGCAACAACAGGTTGTAGTAGAGCTAAGGAGAGCAGGATGATGCTGTTCTTGGATTCTAATTCAGGCTCTGTTGGTTCTAACCAAAGCCATATACAGTATACAGTGCATTTGGAAAGTATTCAGATCCCTTGACTTTTTCCACATTTTGTTACATTACAGCCTTATTCTAAAATTGATTACATCGTTTTTCCCCCCTCATCAATCTACACACAATACCCCATAATGATAAATGGTTTTTTGAAAGTTTTGCAAATGTATTAAAAATAAAATACTGAAATATCACATTTACATAAGTATTCAGACCCTTTACTCTGTACTTTGTTGAAGCACCTTTGGCAGTGATTACAGCCTCAAGTCTTCTTGGGTATGACACTATAAGCTTTGCACAGCTTTATCAAGACAAAGGAGATGATTGTGGACTACAGGAAAAGGAGGACCGAGCACGCCCCATTCTCATCGACGGGGCTGCAGTGGAGCAGGTTGAGAGCTTCAAGTTCCTTGGTGTCCACATCACCAACAAACTAACATGGTCCAAGCACACCAAGACAGTCGTGAAGAGGGCACAACAAAACCTATTCTCCCTCAGGAGACTGAAAAGATTGTCATAAGACTCCTGAACAGCTAATCAAATGGCTACCCAGACTATTTGCATTGTGCCTCCCCCCGCACATTGACTCTGTACCGGTACTCCCTGTATATAGCCCTGCTATTGTTATTTACTGCTGCTCTTTAATTACTTTTTTTTGTTTGTTTGTATTTTCTTAAAACTGCATTGTTGCTTAAGGGCTTGTAAGTAAGCATTTCACCTGTTGTATTCGGCGCATGTGACAAATAAAATTTAATTTTGGGAGTTTCAACCATTCTTCTCTGCAGTTCCTTTCAAGCTCTGTCAGGTTGGATGGGGAGCGTCGCTGCACAGCTATTTTCAGGTCTCTCCAGAGATGTTCGATTGGGTTCAAGTTTGGTCTCTGGCTGGGCCAATAAAGGACATGCAGAGACTTGTCCCAAAGCCACTCCTGCGTTGTCTTGGCTGTGTGCTTAGGGTCGTTGTCCTGTTTGAAGGTGAACCGTCGACCCAGTCTGAGGTCCTGAGCAGGTTCTCTCTCTCTGTACTTTGCTCTGTTCATCTTTCCCTCGATCCAGACTAGTCTCCCAGTCCCTGCCGCTGAAAAACATCCCCACAGCATGATGCTGTCACCACCATGC
Organism: Salvelinus namaycush; assembly: GCF_016432855.1. Lineage (NCBI taxonomy): Eukaryota > Metazoa > Chordata > Actinopteri > Salmoniformes > Salmonidae > Salvelinus > Salvelinus namaycush. The sequence goes on along the minus strand of NC_052307.1, from coordinate 27,559,389 downwards.
GTCACAGTGGGGATGTTGCCAGGTTTCCTCCATACGTTAAAACTTGGTATTCAGGCCAAAGAGTTCAATCTTGGTTTCATCAGACCAGAGAATCTTGTTTCTCATGGTCTGAGAGTCCTTTAGGTGCCTTTTGGAACACTCCAAATCGGGCTTTTGTGTGCCTTTAACTGAGGAGTGGCTTCCGTCTGGCCACTCTACCTTAAAGGCCTGATTGGTGGAGTGCTGCAGAGATGGTTGTCCTGGAAGGTACTCTCATCTCCACAGAGGAACTCTGTCAGAGTGACCATCAGGTTCTTGGTCACCTCCCTGACCAAGGCCCTTCTCACCATTTTAGAATAAAGCTGTAATGTAAAAGGGAAGGGGTCTGAATACTTTCTGAATGCACTGCATAGAGTTCCCCCATTTTATTTCTTCATTTTTCTCAACTTGAAGCTATTTTCGGTGCCTCTCTCTATAGCAATCAACAGACCACTGGCAATAGGTCTCGGAGACATTCCCGGCACGTGTGGGAAAGAAGTCAGAAAACAAACAACATAATCCATCACATTTGTCAGTTTCTACACACTCTGCTACATCACACAGAGTCCCCAATGGTTAATCAAAACAAGGGCTATATGACCAATGAATGTAACAAATGAGTAAATTTTTTGTTTGTATATATTTCCACAACAGATATATGCTCATACAGGTACTGGCGTGTGTGTGAGTGAACTCTTCCAGCTCTCATTCCAGTGTGCTCACCCAGTAGAGCGGAGTTGCCGTCCCCCAGGGGAAATCGTGTGTAGCGGGGTACGTTGAAGGGGGGCAGGAGGTGGAACTTCTTCTCCAGGAGGGGCTCCAGGCGCGAGGCCGAGGGGTCGGCTGGATGGAACAGGTTGTAGACCTGCTGGCAAGCTGGGCGCAGCTGGGCCACTAAGGGGAGACAGACGTTGACAGGCATAAAAGAAGGGGGTTTCAAGGAGATAAGACCCCACAGTACCTCCTTGGTTTTCACTACCCGATTCATAGCACAGAAATGTTCACATATTAAAATAACTCATTTTTAAAGCACTTTATTAATTTCCCCTCTGTTTAGGTGGGATTACCATCCAGCACAGGAATGACAGTCTTCCTCAGGGCAAGGACAAGGCCCAGAGGAGAGCCGAAGAGGAAGAAGTCTGCCACCTCAAAGTCAAACTTCCCCAGACAGCCTGCATCCTGGAAGGTGCTGCTGCTGGACCTGCGGGAGCACGGGTCGGTCCGTAGGACACTGGAGTGTAGGCTGAGGGGACAACAATAGACAAACAGCAAGAGTCAGAAGGAAGGAAGCACATACACATGTATACACACAAACACAGAACACAGTAAGACAGAGATCAATGTAGGTAAAAGATTACAGCAACCCATGACTCTACAATATCACATGCATAGCCATACCCTTCTCAGTACAGTGACAGTAACTATTATCCATCAGCTACTTCAATGATGGAATGTAACTGTAGTAACATAGATCCCGTCACACCTGGTTAGGAAGGCCTGGTGGTGTTTGATGGTGTCCAGCTCGTATGTGGAGTCGCCGCTCCTTTTGCGCGGCTGCTGTCTCTTGGAGTCGTCTGGTCCTCCTGAGCGGGGGATGTCGATGTTGCTGAGGCTCAGGTGGCGGCTGCCCTCCAGGGTGGGAGAGGCAGAGCCGGGCCCACTGTTTATGATGATGCCTGGGGAGAGAAGGTCCTGGTCCTGCAGGGAGGGATGGATGGGGGGGCAGAGGTTGGGGAATGTATGCTGAACTTGACTGACATACAAACGGCATCAGACCTAGGTTGGACGCTGGATAAGTGTCCTTCTCAGCGGAGAAATGTGGTGGTGAAATAGTAGAGTGTTGTAACTTTTATTTCGAGCTACTAGGTGAGTGAGTGTCTGTGATTTGGAGTATGCGTAACGATGTAAAGCTTAGGAACAGAGAGAGTAAATAAGCATCAAGGTTTAGGTCTTACCTGTACGCTGATTACACTGCCCCTGCGGCTGCTGTTCTGGCTGTCACCAATAGTTTGGTTGCTGCTGCACAATGCGTCAAACCCCAGGATCCCTCCCACACAGTCCCCAATCAGGCACACCTACACAGAGGTCACAGGTCAATTTACTAAAACAGATCAGGTCATTAGATATCAAACAGGATGCAGATAACGGCTTCCAACCCCTTTTAAAATAATCAGCTGTAATAACCACATAATCAAACACACCCACAAACACACATTTGCAGGCGCACACAAGTCAAAATAATCTGTCAAATGATGTGAGCCTCTCAAATGATGAGCCTCTCACAATTTGTTAGAAAAATGTATACTAAATTCAACTTGCGACAAATATTGAATGCTAGTGTCATTTTTCTTACCTAAAAAGAAACAGAAAACGCCCACATAATTCAGAAACAGAAAACGCCCACATAATTCAGAAACAGAAAACACCCACATAAATCATTTGGTGCTGAAAGGATTCAAATCCAAATTATGTTTTTCATAAGAAATCTCCTCTTTGACTTGGAAACATGCTCTTGCCATTTTAGAGCTCCAAATAAAGAGCAGGCCAGGCCCGTATCAACGGAGAGGCTGACAGGCCCGTATCAACGGAGAGGCTGACAGGCCCGTATCAACGGAGAGGCTGACAGGCCCGTATCAACGGAGAGGCTGACAGGCCCGTATCAACGGAGAGGCTGACAGGCCCGTATCAACGGAGAGGCTGACAGGCCCGTATCAACGGAGAGGCTGACAGGCCCGTATCAACGGAGAGGCTGACAGGCCCGTATTAACGGAGAGGCTGACAGGCCCGTATTAACGGAGAGGCTGACAGGTCCGTATTAACGGAGAGGCTGACAGGCCAGTAGCAGCTCCTCACCTGGCCAGAGAAGGTTGCCCCGTTCAGGGACCTGATGAAGTCATTGTACACCTGGTTGGCTCTCATGATGACGGTGGCCACAGCCTCCTGGTACTGGGGGGCGGAGGTGGCCAGGAGAGGCAGGGCAGCCAGGGGGATGTGGTCCTGACTGCTAGACATACAGCTCTCATCATAACTGTATGGGCTGAGACTGAAGCCAGGGATACACACACAGGGGAAGGTTAGTAATAGTAGTTGGTTGTGTACACAATATCTATAGTTGTGTAGTGTGTGTGTGTCCCTCACTTGGTCACCAGGGAGAAGGCCTCAGCGCAGATGGCGGGACAGGGAACCAGACGGATGGCGATGCGGCCCAGCGCAGTGGGATAGTGCACGCGCATCACTGCGTCAAAGGCTGTGCTGATAGTGTTGATGTCGCCTTGCTTACTGGTCTGGTCCCCTCCACCCGTGTCCAGGATGTTGCCCCCATGTAACACCAGGATCAGCACATGAATCTTAGAAGGCTGCAGACACTGCTGGGAGGACAGGTCCTATTATGGGGGAGGAAAGGAGGGGGAATGGATGGAGTGAATGGGAGGTAAAGAGAAAAGGCAGGATGAGGGACATTAGAGAGATCTGTTAAACAAGGGAAATGAAGCCATTCACCATAGAACCATGCTTCTGGCTTGGCTACTAAAGTATCATGACCACTGACAACATGCTTCTTGACTTACTCACAAAACCACACAGACAATAACAAGGCTTTGTGGTTGCACACACCTCTTTAGTATATAGCGAAACATCTCATTGTGTGTTCAGTGTGCACTTCCACTTCCTTCAGATATGAAACTCAGGAAGCGTACACAGTTTGTGATAACTACACCCTATCAAGCAACAGCATGCCTGTGCAGCTTTCCTCTTCACACTCAGAGCATCATTAAGAGACGCTGATCAACCTACACCCCAGCTGGTCACACTGCAAACGCTTCCAACTTTAGCCAACCACTACAACAACAAGAAAAACCAAGGGCAAAGACACATTTGTATACAAATACAAAACCACACTCACATAAAAAGGGAAAACGTAAATGTGAAGTTTTTGTGTGTTCAAAAACTCACATTTTTCACAGAGGCTGTACACAGTACACTCCACGGCACGGCTACAGTTCAGAGGATATTTCATAAGGGATAGGGGGTTTGAGGAGTAGAGGGGGTGGGCTAGGGCAAAGACAGGAGCAGGGCGGTTACTACTGGGTCTGTTAGGGTGTCTGTGGATCTACTCTGGCCCATAATGCAATGGGACAGGAAGTTTACTTACTGACTGGTGCTTGGTTACGGTGATGGTGGGAATGGTAGAGCTATAGGCTTGGCTGCTAACAGAGCCACGCATCTGAACACAAGAGGACAGAGAGTCTGAAGGAGTGGACCTCTCTCTGACTGCCACCACTAAAGCCCTACACAGAATATTCACTTCAACACCTACTGTTAGGCTTGAGCGCTTTAGTGGCTGGGTGACTGGGATTTAAGTTTCCTTTTAGCTCATACCTCCTGCATGTTTAATGTTAATATTTTGTCTGAATATGATCTCAGCCAGACCGCATCTACAGTTGAAGTCGGAAGTTTACAAACACTTAGGTTGGAGTCATTAAAACTAGTTTTTCAACCACTCCACAAATTTCTTGTTAACAAACTATCGTTTTGGCAAGTCGGTTAGGACATCTACTTTGTGCACGACACAAGTAATTTTTCCAATAATTGTTTACAGACAGATTATTTCACTTACAATTCACTGTATCACAATTCCAGTGGGTCAGAAGTTTACATACACTAAGTTGACTGTGCCTTTAAACAGCTTGGAAAATTCCAGAAAATGATGTCATGGCTTTAGAAGCTTCTGATAGACTAATTGCCATAATTTGAATCAATTGGAGGTGTACCCGTGGATGTATTTCAAGGCCGACCTTCAAAATCAGTGCCTCTTTGTTTGACATCGTGGGAAAATCAAAAGCAATCATCCAAGACCTCAGAAAAACAATTGTAGACCTCCACAAGTCTGGTTCATCCTTGGGAGCAATTTCCAAACGTCTGAAGGTACCACGTTCATCTGTACAAACAATAGTACGAAAGTATAAACACCATGGAACCACACAGACGTCATACCACTCAGGAAGGAGACGCCTTCAGTCTCCGAGAGATGAACGTACTTTGGTGCGAAAAGTGCAAATCAATCCCAGAACAGCAAAGGACCTTGTGAAGATGCTGGAAGAAACAGGTCCAAAAGTATATATAGCCACAGTAAAATGAGTCCTATATCGACATAACCTGAAAGGTCGCTCAGCAAGGAAGAAGCCACTGCTCCAAAACCGCCATAAAAAAAGCCAGATTACGGTTTGCAACTGCACATGGGGACAAAGATCGTACTTTTTGGAAAAATGTCCTCTGGTCTGATGAAACAAAAATAGAACTGTTTGGCCATAATGACCATAGTTATGTTTGGAGGAAAAAGGGGGAGGCTTGCAAGCGAAGAACACCATCCCAACCGTGAAGCACGGGGGTCGCAGCATCATGTTGTGGGATTGCTTTGCTGCAGGAGGGACTGGTGCACGTCTTAAAATAGATGGCATCGTGAGGAGGAAAATTAGGTGGATATATTGAAGCAACATCTCAAGACATCAGTCAGGAAGTTAAAGCTTGGTCGCAAATGGGTCTTCCAAATGGACAATGACCCCAAGCATACTTCCAAAGTTGTGGCAAAATGGCCTAAGGACAACAAAGTCAAGGTATTTGGTATATAGTGGCCATCACAATGCCCTGACCTCAATCCTATAGAACATTTGTGGGCAGAACTGAAAAAGCATGTGAGAGCAAGAAGGCCTACAAACCTGACTCAGTTACACCAGCTCTGTCAGGAGGAATGGGCCAAAATTCACCCAACTTATTGTGGGAAGCTTGTGGAAGGCTACCCAAAACGTTTGACCCAAGTTAAAGAATTTAAAGGCAATGCCACCAAATACTAATTGAGTGTATGTAAACTTCTGACCCACTGGGAATGTGATGAAAGAAATAAAAGCTGAAATAAATCACTCTACTATTATTCTGACATTTCACGTTCTTAAAATAAAAGTGGTGATCCTAACTGACCTATGACAGGGAATTTTTACTAGGATTAAATGTCAGGAATTGTGAAAAATGTAGTTTCAATGTATTTGGCTAAGGTGTATGTAAACTTCCGACTTCAACTGTGCGTAACATGTTACGGATTTTGGGTCTGGCTGTCATGGTGTTGTTGGTATACCAATGTTCAGTTGAAAAGCCCTTCACCCTCCCAAGTACCTACCTCATCTAGTCTCTCCTCACTGGCTGCCCTCTCATAGTCCCCTGCCATATCCTTGTACAGCTCTCCTGCAGAAACATCCACAGACACACTTTAACGTCGAGAATCAGAGTAATATAACACTGTCGGTAAAAAAAGACACTGACACGAACTCCATCTCCTCTGTCTCGCCTATCTCCCATAATACAACACACAGCGTTCGTCTCCATACCAGGGATGTCTTCTGCGTCAGCTGCCTCAATCTTGTCCATGAGGTCATTGGAGTTCCACTTGGCGATCTCCTTGGGGAAAATCTGTTCATCATCTGACAAGTCCTCTGTGGGGAGAAGGGACAGGATTTGTTTTACCAGGTGTCCATATTACCAAGTATAACACCTGTTAAGTCAATGTGCCATTTTATCCCATCTACAATATATTCAACAGTGGTGGAAAAAGTACCCAATTTTCATACTTGAGTAAAAGTAAAAAGATACCTTAATAGAAAGTTACTCAAGTAAAAGTGAAAGTCACCCAGTGAAGTACTACTTGAGTAAAATTTTAAGTATTTGGTTTTAAATATACTTAAGTATCAAAAGTAAATGTAATTGCTAAAATATACTTAAGTATCAAAACTAAAAGTAGAAATAATTTCAAATTCCTTATATAAAGCAAAGCTGACTGCACCATTTTCTTGTTTAAAAAATGTATGGATAGCCAGGGGCACACTCCATCACTCAGACATTATTTACAAAAGATGCATGTGTTTGTGAGTCCACCAGAACATTGGCAGGCAGTAGGGATGACCACGTGTTCTCCTGGTAAGTGCGTGAATTTCACAATTTTCCTGTCTTGCTAAGCATTCAAAATGTAACGACTACTTTGGGTTGTCAGGGAAAATGTATGGAGTAAAAAGTACAATATTTTCTTTAGGAATGTAGTGAAGTAAAAGTTGTCAAAAATATAAATAGTAAAGTACAGATACCCCCCAAAACGTAGTACTTTAAAGTATTTTTACTTAAGTACTTTACACCACTGATATTTAGGGCCCTGTTTTTCAAAAGTTATCTATCTGGATTTTGCCTATCAGATAGGATTAAATGCATAGAAATAGAATGAGGGTGTCCCCATTCAAGTCAATGATTCATCCGTTCTTTTCATTATATTTCTATGCATTTAATCCTACCCTAGAGGCGAAATCCAGATAACATTTGAAAAACTGGGCCCAGATGACCAGTCACAGATCATTCTCAAACATTCTGTGACAAGGAACACTGAACTTTTTAGACATTTATATGTCCACAAATGTGAAAGGGGCTTCCGTGTACTGGCTGAGTACAGATAGAGATAAACATACAGTACACCCTGATCTCTACCATAGGATATTATGTGGCCAATCATTGTAGATAAATATTAATACTGATAAAGTAATTACTACCATGAGTTGTATGTGTTCCTTTAGAAACCATAGTGGCTTTGGAATAGCATAGCCTCCTCAATCAAATCACCAAGCCACTGGGATCTTTCAGTGAAATCACATTACACAACCTGTAGCCTATGCACGTCTGCTTTATCGAAAGGTCACCACTCAAACCTCCAAAACAATGTTTTGCTGGTCCTCAGTTGCACAGATCAGGGAGAAGCTCAGACCAGGTAAAGAAGCTGAGCAGTATAAAAACTGCTACATGAGCAGGAGCATTTATCGGAGTACGCTCAAATACTTTTCAGCGTGAATTTATTCAAATGATGCTACAGAGCAGTAGCATTCATGTGTCACATTGGTTTAATCATTCCATGATCTGACATGCAATGGTCATGAATGGATACAGTGTAAGTACTGTGGCACTACGATGACGGAATGTTACAGCTATATGCCTACTATCAGACTTGATTCTGTCAATTTAATTACAGACATATTTATGCATATTACATATGCCTGTATGTATGCTATTGTCATCCTTGTAATCTCTATAAATCGTGTCACCATCTGATCATGGTAATCTTAATGAACGGCTCATACAGGGTCAAGGCATGGGTGTTCTCAGCTCTTATGATATGCTACTGTACTACTCACAAGGAAAATGTAATGAGGAAAAGATTCCGTGGAACCAATGTCAGTACTTACTGTCCTATTACATTACAAACCCCACCAAACTGCTGCTCTAGAAATCCTTGCTCATTATGGCAATGTTTTCAGAGTTCATTATCAAGGGATTAACTCATGAAGAGACTGAGTAGGGTTGCTTGTATAATAAAATAGTTACAGTGAAGTATTATTTGATTATGTTTCAGCATTTAGTTTCCACATTTTAATTGATTTGAAATGTACTAATCAGGTGTTCAATGAAAAGTTGAAGACTCCCGATAGCCACATACTGGGGTGTGCTTAATGGTATATACATACCACACTGTATGATGGTCAGTGGAAAAACAGATGAATCCAGGGATGAAACAACAATTTATATATTCACCAGAAACAGCTACCATCTCATTGTGAACATAAATAATGGCACAAACACCAAAAGCATACAGCTATATGTATTTGAACATGCAGGTAAATGCACATTTACAATGCAGTTACTTCATGACATCTCATGAACAGTTTCAACAGTTGATACAGATTTAATCCACATTGTATCTATTTATTTAAATGATACTGATGCTAAGGAAACATGCATCGCTTTATTATTCTTATTTCATTACTTCTTACTTTATTATGTCATATAAACAAATCTAAGTTAATCATGCTTCCACACATACACCAACAGGTAATATAACATTTTGTGGATTGACATGATGGGATGATTGACTCAACAGGCAATGTGTGGTGGATGTGGGGAGGTGATGAGCTTTATGAAGTACAGACTTAGTCTTTACGAACTGTCTGATAAGTGCAATAGGGAGGGCGTAAAGGTGTGTGTTGTGTGTGTGTGTGTGTAGGACGGCAGGGTGAGATAGTTTTGTCAATGGGGAACAGGTGAAGGTAGAGGGTGATGATTTCAGCACTTCTTCAGGACAAGCCAAAACCCGGGGTGAGTCCTCTCCTGGGCTCACCCAGCAGATGAACCGAAGTGTTGAGCTACACCCACCTATTTCAACCGCAGGCCAAAAGCATGCTGGGTATCTGGGTAGCTTAAGAACTGATCTGTGTTGAAGAGACGCATGCAGAGTCAAAGGAGGAAGCAACAGTAGAGTTACGGGAATGGAACACACTACTAGTGTTGTCTACTGTAACCTACTCTAGGACTCTAAGAGGACTATATCAAAATGGTGGTTTTACCGTGAGCATCAAAGAACTCCTCTTCTGAGCTGTCCTCGGAGTCTCGTGCTATGCTCTGCATCCTCCATTCAGAGAGGCTGTGGCGTGATGGGCTCGCTGAAACAGAGGGGAACAAACCATACTGCTGTTATTTTAAGACCCAACTGCATCATATTCCCACTGATGCACACTCCTACTGACGCGCACGCACGCACGCACAATCTCTGTTATGCTTGACTTAATCACAGATCAATTGCTCAGTGGTCAGGAGGGGGCGTGAAGAGTGGAGTCCAACATAACACAGACACACTGACAGTCAATTAGCACACAGAAATGTCTCTTTGAAAGCCTGGCTGGCCCATGCTGGATGCTCATAGGCTAGGGAGCGCAGCTGTGCCTGTCAACCCAGAGAGGGGAGCAGCAGAGGTGGAGCGGAGGGTCAGTGTGAAGAGAGTCCGCCTCCTCTAGCCTGTGATGTCAATACAGCTGCTATAAATAGCCCAGGAGAGTGCAGTAGAGGGGAATAATAGTAGTAATGGGGGGAAAAAATTCTATACAGTTACATATCGGGATATTATCTTTGACGATATATCGTAACGTATTGACAAAAACGCAATATTATTTTTGCGCTAGCTGGCTGTACCTGCACCAAAACTCATTTTCTCATGGCTCTCTCTTGTACTTCTGCAGCAGACACATGGTAAGCAATATGTTTGGAACATTGAATCGCAATAAAATCACAGTACCAAATAGCAATACATATCGTACCGGCACCTAAGTATCGTGATAATATCGCATCGTGAAGTCCCTGGCAATTCCCGGTCCTAGGTAATAAGGGGTGAAATGAGGCTGACTGGCGGAGAGAGAGGTTCCAGGTGGCAGGCAGGATTCTGACTGGTGCGTAAAGGTGGGGATGGGGGTTGTACTGTCTGTAGGAGAGGGGTTTGTCCTTAGACTGTATATTGAACAGGCAGGTAAACAAAATCTGGATAAAGCAGAGACAGTGGTAGTGTAAATACAGCACCTAGATACATACTCAATAACACATGATGTCTGTACACCACCTGCTTGTTAAACAGTCCAATATCTCCACACGGATACAGATGATTGGGCTCAAACATCTCACCTCCTCTCTTGGATGAGCGGGAGGATCTGGAGGAGGTGGACCACTGCTTGGTGAGCCCTGCTCGTTTTGTTTGGAGCGTGTCTCCCCCGCCCCCTGCACTGACCACCTCAGTTTCTAAGGAGCTAATGGTATCTTTGGCCTCCTGGTTCTTGTCTGGGGATGAAGCAGCACCATTGGCCTCGGTGGCCTCCTCTGCCTGGCTGAACTGGGCCATCTTCTGGGCCAGGGCCAGCTGGGTCTCAAGCTCCAGCTGTCTGATGTCCTCAATGGTCAGGCCGTACCACTCATCCTGCCAGCACCAGGCCTGCCGGTGGGCCCGCACCATCACCTTTCTCAGCCCTGAGGAAGGGGAGGGGAGATTGTTTTAGACAGACAGCACTGGAAAACATAAATGCATCCCACCTGGCCACCACCTCCAGCATCTTGACACGATTTCAGCTGAAGTTTGCTAGCTAAACTAGTCAGCAGCAGCATGCCTGTAGTATGGAAACACTACTTCTCTTGGACCAAGCACTCATATAGCCAGCACCGGGGAAGGGATATATTAAGGTACTGTTCATAGTACTCTTTCAACGCCTAATCGCATCTCATACGCACCTACATCATGGATGAAGCGCTCGATCTTGGACTGCATGCCCCAGTAGCGGAACTCCACCTTGCACAGTTTGTAAGCACACATGATGGGCGTCTTCCCCGGGTTGTTGTTGTACTCCTCGATCCAGTCCTCCTGCAGAGGGCCTCTCTTGGTCTTGTCTGACCTGTAGATCCGAGGGTCCTCCTCTTGCATGTACTCATGTGGGGGGATGGGATCTTTGACAATGTCAATGGGGTCTGCAAGAGAGTCTGATGTTATGTTTGGCATGTGTTCACATGTACATATGAGCAGGTGGGTTGTTGGGGTGTCCACATTTTCCTACATAACATAGCCAGTCGTTTATGGCTGTTGGTCAAAACAAAATTGTTTAACAACCAAGTTATTTTGACGCGTTAATTAAATCTAGGACACTTAATAGTACACACTGGATTTGGTATTTCTAGGATAAACCTTTTCTCTTTTCGGTCCACAGCTGCGATGAACCAGGGTAAAAATGTAATTCATGACATCTCAGGAACACTGGCAATGAATTGTGTAAATTGGGTCACTGCATGCCCTCAAACCATGAGCATCTGAGCAGCGTGACAGCCTCTCTGTTGCCGCCAACAACAGGAAAACAGCTGCAGTGGTAGCAAACGGCCACCAGTGGGCCTCTACTCTACTGGCTGCTGTGTGAGCCCAGGAGCTTCCCTCTAACCCTTGTGGAGGTCATGCGTCAGGAAGCCCTCAATACTAATCATGACTATTTAAAACAAGACCAATTCCATAGGTCTGTCATTTTGTGAGGAAAAATCTTCACCATCTAACAGTGCTGTCAATTTGAACACTATGGTCTGAGGCTATAGTGTCCTTCTAATCTCCCACTATTTGTCCCAGACTGGCACCACAGGTTCTTACCCAGAGTCCTTAGCCTCTTCTCGACTGGAGACATGTTGAAGACGTCTGGCTGGTTCCCTGTGTCTGGCTTGTAGTACGTCTCAATGTCAATGGAGAACTTCTCAACAAAGGGACAGGTGTACCTGGAGGAGAAAGGACAGCAAGCTTAGAGGTCACAGTAATAAATAACCACAATATGTTGACCTGGACACACTATATACTCACAGGGAAATGACTGGTGGAAACATCTTGATGTCTCTGTTATTGAGTGGGTTCTTTGTTAAATGATGGGCAGGCCCAAAATATGCCTACATGGCAAGAGTTAGCTACTGCTTGTCTTTGTCTCTGTCTGTCACTCTCAATCTTTCTCACCCGCACTCTCTCTCTGTTTCTGGCTCCAGGCGAGGTGTAGAGGTGCTAGCCCTGCCCATCTCTCAGTCGTCTGCAGCAGAGCTGTCACTGCTTTGATAAATGTGTCAGCAGATGGCTCCAGTCTATCAATACCTTGACAGTGTTTTCAAGGGGCGCTTCTCATTTCAGCAGCCTCACACCTGCGGCTCTGCCCAGGCCCCAGACAGACAGACACTAAGACTGGGGGGGTCATCAACTCTTAATGACAGGCTGGCTAGCAGAGCTGCTGACCTGAAGACTGTCCATGTCTTGGTTGGCATGCTCAGCAGTGTTCTGACAACTGCTCTGGGAGATTTGCTTGGCTCTTTATTTGGCTCTTAGTAACAGTATTTTCCTGAAGGGACAGATTGGATAAACAATCACTCCATTATGGATAAGGTTTGACGTTGAGAATAAGCTTAGGGGAAACAGTCTCATCATACTATACTGAAGGGGTTGCCGTCTCAACATGTTAAGCTTTTCCTGTGGAAGTGGGGGAGGCGCCCTGACTGTATAGGGGTATAAGGGTAGTACTTCTCTGTGTGGGGTGTAAGGGTGGTACGCCTGTGTGCGTGGGGGTGTAAGGGTGGTACTCCTGTAGGTGGCAGTAGTCTCACACCTTGTGCGGGTGTAGGGGTAGGCGTTCCAGGACTCCTCCTCCACCCGGAGCGCTGCCTTGGGCAGGATGGAGCGGAACCAGCTGGGGATGTGCATGCCGATGTGGTAAACCTTGTGGGTGTACTGTCCGATTCCCCCTGGGCCGTCATCGTACGGCTTGTTCTCCAAGATCTCTACTCCGCTGCCCTCGCCACAGGTCTCATCCCGGCTCTTTTTCTGTTCAGATCAGAATAGATTTTCAGTGACGGGTTAGGTGAGGAAGCATAGGTCAAAGGTCAACTGAGGACTGAAATGAGGTTAAACAAGGGAGGTCAGGAGAAGCACACTGCTGGAAAGACAACAAGTCAAGTGTGGCATCCCCCTAAACCCAAAACAATTCAACTGCTACAAATGTTGTTTTTATTAATCGAAAACACAGATGATGTGGTCATTTAGCTTCAACAAAATCAGTGAATCACTAAGACATGATGTTGCTTGAGTACCTGATTCCATTAGGCTCCATGCTGTTTCTAGTAGGTCTAGAAAGCACCAGGTCTGTTATTTCACTTGTTCCATAGACGACACAAAGGTTTTCTGCCATAAAACTAATGTTTGAACAAACTCTACCCTGCTGGTAAAGTTCCAGACAGCTGACAGTTGTAAACACACCATGTCATGACTCATGTGTGGACAATAACCATTGCATCCAGGTATGACCTACACTGCTTACTCAGGAGAGTTGCCCAGCCAGCTCAGTGAAAAACACCTTTCCCATATTTACATTCCAGGTACACCACAGAAAGGGGGGAGAGTGGGGGGCTGAAAGGAGACGTCATAGGGGACTAAATGGTTGGATGACTTTACTGTTCAAACAGAACGCAGTGAGATCCACCAGGGAGAGGCTTCATGATGTAAAAATTAGGGAAACAGGAGTGCTAAAGGTACACTAGGTAACAGAGTCCAAGTGCTGAGGACGCTGAAAACTTGAGGAGCAAAGGGCAAGGACTACAGTACAACATTTCCAGAGAGTCTGAGTTAATAATAGTCAACATGTAAATGTAATGCCTGAGCCACTTCTATTCTTCACTTTGAAACTCTGATACATGTACTTGACTAATTACAGACAGCATTTCCGGCATGGAGAAGGAGAGCAGGGTAGTGAAGGAGAGCAGGGTAGTGAAGGAGAGCAGGGTAGTGAAGGAGAGCAGGGTAGTGAAGGAGAGCAGGGTAGTGAAGGAGAGCAGGATAGTGAAGAAGAGCAGGATAGTGAAGGAGCGCAGGCAGTAAATCAGTGGTGTGGTGGGGAGATGAGATGGTGCGTGAGGTGTCCAGCCCTCCGGCCCTCATTACCTCTGACAGCTCGTTCATTAGCCACCCACCCTGCTCTCAACAGCCAGACACAGCTCCGCAGACACAGCACCGCAGACACAGCACCGCAGACACAGCACCGCAGACACAGCACCACAGACACAGCACCACAGACACAGCACCACAGACACAGCACCACAGACACAGCACCACAGACACAGCACCACAGACACAGCACCACAGACACAGACTGAACAACTGCTCTTTCCATGACAGACTGACCAGGTGAAATTGAGGTGCCTTTGAACAGGGTTTCCATGGGTATCAAGTCTGGCCCACCACCCAAAGGACATCCAGCCAACTGAGGTAAGCATTGGAGTCAACATCCCTGTGGAACGCTTTCGGCACCTTGTAGAGTCCACACCCTGACTAATTGAGGCTGTTCTGAGGGCAACAGGGGGTGCAACTCAATATTAGGAAGGTGTTCATAATGTTTTGTACACTCAGTGCACACACACACACACACACACACACACACACACACAAGCAGAAGCTCAAAAACACTCCGCAAAGCATACAGTATAGGCCAATGTACGCACAGCTGCACACACACATGCCCACAGCCAGACGCTTACACAAACGGACATACTGTAGTGTTATACACCCACACACACTTGCAAGGCACTTCATTAGCCTGCTGACAGGTGCCTGTGGCCTGCGAGCCTGTGTGCCACTGGCCAGTATCAATCCTGCTCTCCTGCTAGAGGTTGGCTCTTGGTGCTCTGCATCTCACAAGAAACCATCAGGAAGATAAAAAAAAATCTGTCAGGTAGCCTAACGGTTAAGAGCGCTGGGCCAGTAACCGAAAGGGAGCTGGTTCGAAGCCGAATAGGTGAAAAATCTGTCGATGTGCCCTTGAGCAAGGCACCTAACCCTAATTGCTCCTGTAAGTTGTTCTGGATAAGAGCGTCGGCTAAATGACTCAAATTGAAATGTAAAGCTGAAGGAACCCATTAACCAGAAACAGGTTGAATCAACATGGGTTCTACATCATTTCAACTGAAACGTTCAATATGATGGCGTTGAATCAACATGGA
Source organism: Salvelinus namaycush (assembly GCF_016432855.1). Classification (NCBI taxonomy): domain Eukaryota; kingdom Metazoa; phylum Chordata; class Actinopteri; order Salmoniformes; family Salmonidae; genus Salvelinus; species Salvelinus namaycush. The sequence goes on along the minus strand of NC_052307.1, from coordinate 27,543,981 downwards.
AAACTGATTGGACTTGCATAAGGGAATTGTCTTTTTTTCACCCAACCTTTTACCTTAATCCAATGACACGGTGAATCTTTTAGTTGATTTGACGTTGAATTCACATTAGTTGACAGTTCAACCAAATGTAAAAACTAGACGTTGAACAGACGTCAGTGCCAAGTGGAAATAGGCCTAATGTTCTGGTTGGATCTGTGTGTCAACCATAAAGGGTCTCTAACAAAACTGAAACAAAGCAAAAGGAAGAGGAGGGGAATGCAGGCAGGGGTAATTCATTGCTATTTCAGTGTCTTTCCTCGTGGTTTTGACAGGCTTCCAGGAGTTAAACCCAAACAGAAAGAGTATGTAAGGAAGAATTACATTCAGGAAGGAAGGAAGCTACATTATATGAAGGAAGGACTAAATATAGAGGACAGTCTGTCATTAAACTATCTGTTGGTGCAGAGTGATTTGTGCTTTTTGATGTAAGTTTCAGTATTATTATAATTATTTTTACATTAAATGCACTATGCATTACGTGGGTTGAATGCTGTAACACAGAATAAAACAATTCTAAAAAGTCCCCTGATGGTAATGACTGCCCATGACTGGTTGTCACTTATTAACCATCAGTTATTCATGTTACTGAAGGCCTACCTTGATAAAATATTGTATTTGTTGTATTTGATAACTTTAGTATTTCATTCCAAGTCATCATCTCATCTCCATAGAGCTGCTGTCTGACAAAAATCACTATTTTAGTAGTTCTTCAAAGTAAATAAAGCCTACTATTTTGACTGCTGAATACCAATACCTTGCAAAGCAACTGCTCTCTACGTATCCCCTCTTGATCGCGCATTCTTCTGCCTCTTATGTAGCAAGCGTAAAATAAACATAGGCCGGACATGTAGCCGCGGATTATGGATTATGGTCATAGTAGTTAATGATCACGTTTTCTGTGCTAAACTATGTAGAACATTGGCCTGTTGGAAACTACAGCTCCCTACTACATCGCACAGTTCGGGCATGATCGGATTTATCTCTACAGAAACTGCAGCCCAGTGTACACATTGAGCTCACAGAAGAAAAATAAATAATGGAATTCAAATAATTTAACCGACATCAGTCAATTAGTTGTTTAAAAAATGAAAAATAACCGAAATGTTGGTTAAATCGCTCAGCTCTACTTTCTGTTCAGCTTCCTCACAACTACATGGCTGGCTGTATTGACTGGAAGACAGCATTATATCCTGGTACATGCCATATGGTATCAAATCAGGGAGACATAATTCCTGCTGAGAAGGTTCTCACTTTTCTGAAAGAGCAAAATGATGGGTTGTGATTAAACACGGGAGGGGGGAGGAAGAGAACGAGAGAGAGAGCCGACTTCATTTCACTTACACCCTGCATTTGTGATATCTTTGTAAATTTAAGTCGCAATAATGAATTCACAATTAACTATCAATTAAGGAGGCAGCGTGATTAGGTATGAAGATAAATGAGAGACAGCAGTGTGGAACATGGAGTCAGGAGGAGTCTGGCCGGCTGGAGTGACGATACTCATACAGTACAGAGAAGAGTTTAAATTGAACTGAGAGGCCCAGGCAGGCTTGAGCCACTATGCTTACACTGGGGATGAGTCAGGGACCAGCATGCTGCCTGGGGTTTCCCTAGCAACATACACTAATGAAGACAGGGTATCCACACTGCCTTCTACTCTCTACAAAATATTTTTCTCTCCGTTTCTTCACTCTTCTCTCCCCCTCTATCTCTCTCCTACTTTTCCCCTGTTTTCCCCCCACTGTTTCTTCTCTCTCACGCCGCACTCTCTCTCTCGAACAAAACCTGACTGCCGGCACGCTGCTGATGTCATGGTTACCATGGTCACGGAAACTTCACACCAGCGAGAGAGCGAGGCAGCACAGAGAAGGCTGAGGTCAAGGGGACACGTAACTATGGGTCACTGATCCAACCGGACAATTTGACGCCATCCCTCCTCCATCCCTTTCCTGCCTGCCTCAGATTGTTAACAACCCATCCATGTGGCTTACCTCTCTGTTCACTTTGCTGAGGTTTACAATGTGCTTACGGCACTGGCCCAGAATCAATGGCTCTGGAGCGCAAACCCATTCGTTAGAAATAACTGATCAGCCTGACTTCCTGCTAGTGTCAAAGCCCTTCCTCTGATAAAGTCCAATTAAAACATGTCTAGTACAAGTCCACACACCTGGATCATGTAGAGCTGGGCGATGCGGTACTCGTCCACGCTCATTGGCATTGGGATCCGATACTCCTTGATCAGCATGGTGAGTCTGGGGTGGGGGGAGAGGGGTCAGAAGGAGGGGGGAGGGACAGAGGGAGGGGAGGGGGGCTGGAGGTGGGAGGGACTGGGGGGCTTCTGTGTGGCTCGTCAATTCACTGCTGGCGTCCTCATCGGTGGTGCCTGTGGATGAAAGCAGAGACATAATGGTAACACAGATGAACAGTTAACAGCAACTGATGATCTTGTCCCGTGTGGCTCAGTTGGTAGAGCATGGCGCTTGCAACGCCAGGGTTGTGGGTTCAATTCCCACGGGGGACCAGTACGAAAAAGTATGAAAACGTAAGCACTCACTACTGTCTGGATAAGAGCGTCTGCTTATCCCTGGATAAGAGCGTCTGCTTATCCCTGGATAAGAGCGTCTGCTAAATTACTCAAATATAAAATCAACAGCTTCTAGGTGGTAGTTGGTCATAGAGTGGGTAAAGTTAGCCAGCAGTGGGTCTTGAAAAACAGACCTCTTAAAACACAAAGAAAATGAAATCCACGGCCTAGGAACTTTCTTAAAGCAGATTCCACGGAATTAATCCACAAATAACAAAACCATTCCGCATGCCTCAAGGCTACAACAGTGTGGCTGCAAAGACCAAAAGTTCAAAATCCTAACCAAAGATTTCCTGTATTCAAAAACAGTCCTTTGCTTTAGGCAGTGAAATACTTCTATTTTCACAAACTAAGGACATAAAATGTCATACTCAAATGGCTCACACCCATATAGACAGAAAAGGATGAAAGGAAAGATGGAGTCTCCGGTGTCGTTCGCTCAGATCCACAGCTCCTTTTTGAGGGAGATTATAAACTCCACTCCATCCAACAGTGGTCCTTCTGCACGTCTCAGATCACAGGAAAGCCCCCCCAACCCTGGGCTCAGTTCTTATATACCCCAGCCCAGAGCTAGAGGGCGGGGGCACGCACCTGAACGCCACACAGGACCAGAGTGTGGAGAACAGCCAAGACTCTAAACGCCACTGCAACAGTCACCTCAGCACCACATGCCAAGAGCCAGCCTCTCTCCCAGACCTGTTGCTCGATCACATAGGAGGCTCATTCAGCATAAGAAGGATTACACCCGCTGGGGGTGGGGGGCATTACAAAACTTCCTCAGAGCCCCTTATGCATGTATGCTGCTTAACAGTCATTACTATGTGGAATTATGCATATCATAATGTTAATTTTTAACAATGTGGCCGGAGACTGAGACAGAGTGTACTGTATCTACCTGGACCATTAGGGCAAAACAACACCTGATGACTGCACAGAAACAGAACACTGAGCTCTGGTCAAAACACTTCCTCATTCCAGGTCCTCACTGCCAACCATGTGTCAATAATCCAACTGAATTGTAACTAAATTGTCTATGTAATGCAATCACTGATCTGTATTATCATACCATTATCATGTATTATCATACCCTCCAGTTAGTCTCCAGGATCTGTATTCACTGCCTTAGATTGTTTCCACTGATCCAATCCCTTTTCCCTATTCTCCTGAAACCTAACCTAGGGAGAGAGAGAGAGCAGAGCACAGAGCAGAGTGCAGGCCTGACACTGGCAGCCCACAGTCATCCACTAGTGATTACCCCAGCATTGCATAACCATAGCAATCCCCCCAATAGCAGCAACTGTGGTCCTCTCTGGCTCTCAGCCATTCCATCTAATCACGCTAATATTCCCACTGCGTCACTCATCCACTGAACAAAGGCTGGCTTTGAGAGAGGCTCCTAGTGACGCCGCCTGCCACGCTCAGGTCCTTGACCTGTCGAGAGCTCCCACCACCCCCCCCCCCCCTCCCTCCCTCCACTTAACCCGTTAAAGGTGAGTGACGCACCACTAGAATACAGAGGACATGGAGGGGACCCATCCAGGTCGACATAAACACTTCTACATCAACACTTAACAGTGATTGAGAGGCAGGCAACACTGGCTAACAGTGTGGGAGGGCGGTGGAGCTGTGCAGTTTTTAAATCTCTTCCTCCTCCGCTATTTCTTTCTATTCTCCACACAGCGGCCTGCTCTAGATGGGACGACACATCCACAAAAGCAGAGCGGAACATCGTGCTCCGCTTAAAATAACCACTCTCCTGGGAAACACTGGAGATAAAAGTAGGTTAGAGAGGGCTACAGAGGAGGCAGGGGCACAGGAGGGAGCCCGGGGGGGTGCAGAAGGACATGCCCACGTTGTTTGGAGAAGAGATAACGTTACTGTAGATAGAGAATCGAATACAGACCACCACTCATCATGCTGACACGCCTGAAGCTGAACACATTTCAATGTAAAAGGACCCATGAGCACCAACATGTGAACCATAGGAGCATGTCAAATCTGGTGTCAAATAAAAGCTAAGAGTATCTATATTTTTGAAGATAAGGCATATATACATTTTTCACCATTTTCTATCCTTAATGTTAAGGAACAAGCAAAGGCTTTGATTTCTGGTCAAACGGCTCAAAAAGGAATCTTAGAAAACATCTGGCCTTGATTTCAAAATCCAAAGTCGTTTTTTGGATTGAAATATTTGCTAATTTATATATAAAAAAAAAAAATGAAATATTACATTTACATAAGTATTCAGACCCTTTATTCAGTACTTTGTTGAAACACCTTTGGCAGCGATTACAGTCTTGAGTCTTCTTGGGTATGACACTACAAGCGTTGCACACCTGTATTTAGGGAGTTTCTCCCCTTCTTCTCTGCAGTTCCTTTAAAGCTCTGTCAGGTTGAATGGGGAGTGTTGCTGCACAGCTATTTTCAGGTCTCTAAAATTTCTAATAACCAGTTTTTGCTTTGTCATTATGGGGTATTGTGTGTAGATTGCTGAGGAAATTGTTTTATTTAATCCATTTTAGAATAAGGCTGTAACATAACAAAATATGGAAAAGGTCAACGGGTCAGAATACTTCCCGAAGGCACTGTATACCTTTGTGTACCTATATAGGATACGTCACCGAAGAGAATGACATTCATATACATAATTATAAATTTTTGTGTAGTACAGATCAGAGACCTATGATGAAATTCTGTTACCACAATTCTGGGTGTCAATCCACTTCACTTAAGGTAGTTTAATAACCAAAATATATTTTCTCTAAGTCAAGGTGACATGTCATAGCCGAAACCCCATTCCTTCTACAGACATCTTTTAATCTTAGCAGATATTTAACAGGTTTTTGGAAAACGTGGTCACACACTGAGGGAGATTTTACCTAAATTCTGTTACCAAACTTTGCATCTGCACAGTTCTTCTTCCAAAACTTTTAAAGTAATGTTATTTGTTTGGCATTAAGTTTTAAAGTGAAAAATCTAAGTGCAAAAGCGGACATAAGCGCTCATAAAAACAAAAAGTCTCAGCGCAATTCCGTTACTGTGGAATTGCCCAACACTACCTTTCAATCACCCTTTAGCCTGGTTCCACTGTGCCAAAACACATGATCTAATCCCTGCAGCTTTGTAATATTGAGCATTGATGTGGAAACAAAAATGGTGAAATCGATTTTCATAACTCCATGCTCTAGTGCTCTTATAGTCAAACTCATAATGATGAAACGGTCCATTGCGATCAATGTCAGTCAACACAGCAGCAGCAGGACTGATTCAATTCAGGCACAAGCCGGGATAATGATTGGGGTTGTGAGAGCCATTGTTTAAGATAATGAATTAAATAGCCTATAGCAAGGAAGGGTGCATACTGGTAAAAATATTTATTTTATATATATTTATTTTTTATCAGGGTAGCTCATTGAGACCAGGTCTAATTTTCAAAATGGGGCAAATTCAACACGAACATTCCAATAATAAAAAAACTACAGGTTACAATTTCTAAAAACTACAATTTCAACACAATACATTTTGATATTTAATCAAAACAAATGTATTCTCATTTAACAAATTCAAAATTAGACTCTAAATTGCCCTAGTGGCACCAGGGAATCAAGACGCAGGGAGTTCTGCAGGTTATTCCAAAAATTGGGGTCATTAAAACTGAAGGCGGACTTACCCAATGCAGTCCAGACCCAAGGAACCTCAAGAGTTGAACAGGTTTCATACTTCAACAACAAAGTTAGGTAAGTCAGAAGCTTGTGTAGTAGAACTTTGTAAACAAAAATGTAACAGTGAAGGGATCTATGGGACTTTAATGAGTACCAGCCAACCTTTTGATACAGGATGCAGTGATGCTCATTAAAACTGTCCCCTGTGATAAAGCAAAGGGCACTATGGTAGACGGCATCAAGAGGTTTAAGATTCGTGGCTGCTGTATTCTGGTAAATGATGTCACCATAGTCAAGAACTGGCAGGAAAGTTGACTGTACAATCTGTTTCCTGCTGTTTAGAGGCAGAATAAGGCAGACACTGTTTAGATGTTATCTAGGGGAAGTGGAACAGGGGGAAATCTACACAGAGGAGAGTGTGTGAAAGATTAGGCTGCGTTTTAAACTCAAAGTAGACAGCCCTCGGCTCTAAACCCTCAGCCCTCGAATTACGTTTTACATCGTCACATCCGAGTGTACCTTAAATGTCCCTTGCCCAAGCTAGGGAGAGTGATGATCGGAGAGGCAACATCCTTGAAGTGACCTTAAAAACAACCAACCTAAAGCTATTAATGTAATGTTACCTAGTAAGCTAACATATCTAGCTATCACTCATGTCAGGTAGATAGATACAGTTACCCATAGCTGGCTAGCTAGTTTTATAGTTTGGTAATTTATTCCAATGAATCTAGCAATGTTTTATAGTCTCCTCGCTATGAGACTAAGCCAATTTTCCAACACTAAAATCAATGTATATATATTTTTTTTTTTAGCAAGCTAGCTTCATACTTTTTCCTGACATGCCGAAAATGCATCCTTTTTTATAAAATTTGACACTTCGCAGCCACCAGAGTTTGACATGTGACTACAGTTTGTGGGTCATATTTGAACTGTGGGTCATATTAACCCCGCAAGTGACCACAGTTGTTCACTCGCTCCCTCGGGCTAAATCGAGGGCTGAGGGGGCAACGTTAGTAAAATTGGACCTCCACTTAAGATGGCAATCAAACTGCATCCGGTTTCGATGGGGATTCCCCTAAGGGAAAGTGGATGGGCAAGGGCTAAGGGGGTAAAAATAATGTGTTTGGACTGCAGCCTAAGTAATTGCATCACCACCCAAATGGACAAATTTAGGCCTACTTCTCTAGTGCTATTTTATGAAACACACCCTCTTACACCCACAGATGCTAATGCAGTCTTGAATACTGTAACACGCACACTGACAGAAACATACAGTATTCTGCCATGCTCAAAAACACACTGCTGACTGTTCAGCAGTCAAGACAGAGAGAAAGGCCCCTGTGTCCTTGTCCCTACAGACCTCTGGAGTCAGAAAAAGTGAGTGAGTGAGTGATGAGTGTATGAGAGAAAGAGAGATGGATAGAGAGATTCCGACACGCCGGTGCACTGTCACGGCGTGGCTCTGTCCAGGGGGACCTGACGGGAGCCTGTGGGCAGCAATGATGACGCTGCAGAAAGGGATTGTGCTGACGCTTGCGAATATGGCCCAGCCCGCCTCACTGTCTGCCACACAGCCATCAACATATAAGACTCATGAGCCTCTCGCTTCACCACTCAGAGATGGGGGAGAGGGAAGCCTCTCCTCTATCACAGTTACTCTTCTGCTCCCTTCCCATCTTCTCCCTCTGTCAATGTCTCTTTCAATAATCTATTTAATGCGTTCTCTCAGTCTCTACCCAACTTTCAGAGCCTCCTGCAAAAGACACACTCACGAACTAACACACCAGTAAGGTCAAACTCCTCTAAAACCTTTCTATGCATTAAACAGACAGGCTGGAGAGAGAGACCGGAGTAGGGCTGTTGCGGTGACCGTATTACCGCCAAACCGGCAGTCAAGAGTCATGAAGACAGTCAAATTCCACGTTACTTTTTAGTCACAGTAATTAGGCTTCTCCATGCTCTGATGCTCCTGATGGTCATTAGTAGCCTACCAAACTTGCTAACTGCCTGGTACTCAGCCCTCTCTTGTCCCTCTAATCACTCTGACATCAAAGCAAATGTAATCAAAAATCTAATCAAACACTTCCTGAGAGCCCATCAGCTCATGTTGCGCAACATTTCTATAGGCTATGCAACTGTGTGAGAAAACAGAGTGATGGCCTCTATTAAAAAGAGGAGAATCCCATCAGCTTTCTATAGGCTAGGCCTACTACACTGCTCAAAAAAATAAAAGGGAACACTAAAATAACACATCCTAGATCTGAATGAATGAAATATTTTTATTAAATACTTTTTTCTTTACATAGTTGAATGTGCTGACAACAAAATCACACAAAAATGATCAATGGAAATCTCATTTATCAACCCATGGAGGTCTGGATTTGGAGTCACACTCAAAATTAAAGTGGAAAACCACACTACAGGCTGATCCAACTTTGATGTAATGTCCTTAAAACAAGTCAAAATGAGGCTCAGTAGTGTGTGTGGCCTCCACGTGCCTGTATGACCTCCCTACAACGCCTGGGCATGCTCCTGATGAGGTGGCGGATGGTCTCCTGAGGGATCTCCTCCCAGACCTGGACTAAAGCATCCGCCAACTCCTGGGCAGTCTGTGGTGCAACGTGGCGTTGGTGGATGGAGCGAGACATGATGTCCCAGATGTGCTCAATTGGATTCAGGTCTGGGGAACGGGCGGGCCAGTCCATAGCATCAATGCCTTCCTCTTGCAGGAACTGCTGACCCACTCCAGCCACATGAGGTCTAGCATTGTCTTGCATTAGGAGGAACCCAGGGCCAACCGCACCAGCATATGGTCTCACAAGGGGTCTGAGGATCTCATCTCGGTACCTAATGGCAGTCAGGCTACCTTTGGCGAGCACATGGAGGGCTGTGCGGCCCCCCAAAGAAATGCCACCCCACACCATGACTGACCCACCGCCAAACCGGTCATGCTGGAGGATGTTGCAGGCAGCAGAACGTTCTCCACGGCGTCTCCAGACTCTGTCACATGTGCTCAGTGTGAACCTGCTTTCATCTGTGAAGAGTACAGGGCGCCAGTGGCGAATTTGCCAATCTTGGTGTTCTCTGGCAAATGCCAAACGTCCTGCACGGTGTTGGGCTGTAAGCACAACCCCCACCTGTGGACGTCGGGCCCTCATACCACCCTCATGGAGTCTGTTTCTGACCGTTTGAGCAGACACATGCACATTTGTGGCCTGCTGGAGGTCATTTTGCAGGGCTCTGGCAGTGCTCCACCTGCTCCTCCTTGCACAAAGGCGGAGGTAGCGGTCCTGCTGCTGGGTTGTTGCCCTCCTACGGCCTCCTCCACGTCTCCTGATGTACTGGCCTGTCTCCTGGTAGCGCCTCCATGCTCTGGACACTACGCTGACAGACACAGCAAACCTTCTTGCCACAGCTCGCATTGATGTGCCATCCTGGATGAGCTGCACTACCTGAGCCACTTGTGTGGGTTGTAGACTCCGTCTCATGCTACCACTAGAGTGAAAGCACCGCCAGCATTCAAAAGTGACCAAAACATCAGCCAGGAAGCATAGGAACTGAGAAGTGGTCTGTGGTCAACACCTGCAGAACCACTCCTTTATTGGGGGTGTCTTGCTAATTGCCTATAATTTCCACCTGTTGTCTATTCCATTTGCACAACAGCATGTGAAATGTATTGTCAATCAGTGTTGCTTCCTAAGTGGACAGTTTGATTTCACAGAAGTGTGATTGACTTGGAGTTACATTGTGTTGTTTAAGTGTTCCCTTTATTTTTTTGAGCAGTGTATATTTATTTCTCAACTTTCCTAATATTAAGCACATTGCTTATCTTTACAACAGGAGTATAGTCTACCTGGATGGCATGAAAATGAACCACAGGAAAAGCATCCTCCATTCACTATTTAAGTGCAGAGATGAGATGTATTTTTCCCCCTGCCCTTATTTCGGGACAGGTGCATGATAATGGTCCATCCTAAATAAATACAAATTTCACACATATATTATTTAGTATATGTAAAGACAATATTAAATCAAGAATAGTCTGATGGGTGACAATATTAGCCTATCACTTGTGAATTATATATCATCACTTGTGAATGATGCCCAGCTTAATGCAAGAAACAATGCCTTTTGTTTGTGACTTTTTGTAATCATAGTCGCACACCTCATGTAGCCTAGCCCATAGGCCTATATGTTTGATAAAAGGTTTGTATCAGAACTAAAGTAGCCAAATAACTTCTTAAAATGAAGCACATTCATCTGCTTTACGACGAGTGTATAGCCTAACTGGCATACTGAGCATGAGCTTCAAGTTTGGGAAAGATAGTTTTCACCATAAAAATGCACCTTTATAATAAAAGAATTACATGTATAATGGCATTTGTGGTCACTTTTGATAATGCTGTTATCCCGCTAATGGAACATTTGCGCTTAAAGCCTACTGCCATGTGAGCATTGCTGCGCTTATAATGTAAAGAAATAGCATAATAGTTTACCAACATTTAAAAGCTAAGCCTCATTGCTTTTAAACTTTTTTTTATGCTTGTGGTTGTACTAATTTGTGATCTATCGCATCCCACAACTGTCTCAGACTATGTTTGGAATATTTATTTCTTGCACAGAATAGGTCAACTTTTGTACTATGGGGGATAGTAGATTGGCATAGGTTAGTGCTTTTGCTGTTTGTTAGGCCTACTCATCTATTTGGCTGATGAAAAGTAAATGTGGACAGTTGTTCCAATATCTTTAATATGCACTTGTAGCCTGTGAGAAAGACCCAATCACTTGATGGAGAGCTGTGTGAGTGAGACGAGAGGTGCCTCAGAGCGGGAAGCATTTAGGGAGAAGGCATACATTTTTTTAGGGTACATTACGGCCACATGCAGGGGATGCCGCCGGGAAATTCGAGGCATTATCAAGTGCTTCTCAAAATGTGAATGACAGACTGATGAAGTGTGTACAGCTGGCGCAAAAAACAAAGCAGCGCTCATGCCTTTCAAGCGACTTTTTTCAAATCAGAGTTGCATCGCGCAGCCTTACAATGTATTAAAAATCTAAACATGTAGCCAAACGTTTGTAGAACAACTAAAGTTACATTAATAACTCTAAATTAAGCATATAGGAGTACCTATTTCTTTGTTAACCGCTCAACACAGAATAGCTGCATGTGCACACTCCCTCAAATCTTTTGGAGAAAATATCCTTTCTATTTTATTCAGCTTTGTTCAATTGTATTCTTCATACTATCAAATAATATAAAATAATGCCACGGAATTCTAACCAAATCTTGTCTGCTAAATGAACTAGTGTAGCCCACAGCCATATGGCATAGCCAGATCAGGAACAAACAGAAGGACAACTCATGGTATGCTATTCTGTTATGAAATAGACTACATTTTCTTCATATCATGTTTCTTTAGACCTGTCTAAAATAAATAATGGATTTATTGTGAAGATGTAGACTATGTTACATGGATTTAGACTTTTTAAAACATAGATGTTCCAAAAGGTCTGCATCAGTAGCTTGTAGGCTGTGTGTGGAAGCCAGGAGATGCCAAATGTGTTTGTTAATTAACGGTCAAATACCGTGACAAGATTTCGTGACTGCCACAGCTCTAGTCTGGTGCACTGATGGTTGACACAGGTACTTAAGGGGAACGGAGAACAGCATCCTAGCAAACCTCCCCATCAAACAGGTAATTACTTCAATTACTCTTCTTAGTCTTTTTTACTCCATCTTTTCTACTGAACAGTGTAAATCAGCACTGTTCCTCAACCGAACACCATAATCTTTCTAATAATGGCTTAGTAGTTTTCCCAGATTGAGTGAAGCAAGTTTCCTGCAAGATGCTACCTAGAAAATGTCATAACAGAAAACAATCGGTAATCTTTCAACAACTAGAATCAACTGACAATTATACAGATGCCCGTCACTCATGTACCACCAGCAACCTTCACATAGACCGCTTGCGCCACGCTTTACCTAGAAAAAAAACACCCCCTCTCATGCACACTAAGTCTAAAAATAGAATGGACACAATAATCCAAGCATACTCAAGCGAGCAGAGCGCTTGACGCAGTACGTTCATAAACTCAGCAAAAAATTAAATGGCCCTTTTTCAGGACCCTGTCTTTCAAAGATAATTTGTAAAAATCCCAATAACTTCACAGATCTTCATCGTAAAGGGTTTAAACATTGTTTCCCATGCTTGTTCAATGAACCATAAACAATTAATGAACATGCACCTGCGGAACAGTCGTTAAGACACTAACAGCTTACAGACAATAGGCAATTAAGGTCACAGTTATGAATACATAGGACACTAAAGAGGCCTTTCTACGGACTCTGAAAAACACATAAAGAAAGATGCCCAGGGTCCCTGCTCATCTGCGTGAACGTGCCTTAGGCATGCTGCAAGGAGGCATGAGGACTGCAGATGTGGCCAGGGCAATAAATTGCAATGTCCGTACTGTGAGACGCCTAAGACAGCACTACAGGGAGACAGGACGGACAGCTGATCGTCCTCGCAGTGGCAGACCACGTGTAACAACATTTGCACAGGATCGGTACATCCGACCATCACACCTGTGGGACAGGATGGCAACAACAACTGCCCGAGTTACACCAGGAACGCACAATCCCTCCATAAGTTCTCAGACTGTCCGCAATTGGCTGAGAGAGGCTGGACTGAGGGCTTGTAGGCCTGTTGTAAGGCAGGTCCTCACCAGATATCCCCGGCAACGACATCGCCTATGGGCACAAACCCACTGTAGCTGGACCAGACAGGACTGGCAAAAAGTGCTCTTCACTGACGAGTCACGGTTTTGTCTCACCAGGGGGTGAGTCGGATTCGCGTTTATCGTTGAAGGAATGAGCGTTCCGCCGAGGTCATACAAATAATTACACATGTTAAGTTTTCTTAAAATAAACTCAGTTGACAGTGAGAGGACGTTTCTTTTTTTGCTGAGTTTAGAATATGCCCATTCCCTTCTAAAAATACAGTCTCCGCCACCCCCTTGGTAGTGACGCAATAGCAGCACACAGCGACCTCACAGCACTTATCTGGTGGGCTGAGGATTTTCTACTAAAACTAGTCTACTGAACCAATGTGGATGGGTGTTATCTGAAGGGTTTCTCAGGGGTTTATAAATAAAGTTATTTGAATTCAAATGAATTGATTAGTGGTGGCCAGCAGCAAGGGAGTAAGATCTGGTGTAACATCTTGATGTGTGCTGCACCCAGATCTCTCCCTGCTAACCTCTCTGTACTGCTAACTTGAAAATCCTCCATATGATTGCTTAAGCACAAGTTTGTGCCATCACTTGCTCCCCTCTCAGGTGGCACACTGACCTCTGCCTTGTGGATGGTGTTGCTGTAGGTCTTGCTAACCAAGACAGAGTATGAGCAGGACATCAAACAACCCTCCTCAAAACCCCTGACACTGTACTGACACAGCATCTCTTTTCCCCCTGACATGACTGTGAAAATTCTGGATGACACTGCTGACTGTGAATACACCTTTCATAATGTTAGACATGGAAGAGCACAGGCTGCGTTTGCAATGAGACTGATACCTCAATGTCCGCTACTAGCCTGAGGCCCCAGGTACCTAGGGAGGTCATTCAAAACTAGGGCTGTTACGGTGACCTTATTACCACCACACAGGAGTTATAACCACAGTCAAATACCACTTGATAAGTACTCAGCGCTCTATTGTCCCTCTAATCACTCTGACATCAATGCAAATGCAATCGAAAATCAAATCAAACACTTAATGACAGCCCTGGCATTCAGAGTTTGAGCAGAATAGGATCACCTGTTGCTCAGTGAGAGCCAGCTCGTCATAGCTGGAGGATGCATGGAATTAAATAAGTGTTCCTTTAAGCCCATGTTGCACAGCATTTTTATAGGCTATGCAATTGTGTGAGAAAACAAGAGTTTTGATGGCCTCTATTAAAAAGAAGAGGATCCCATCAGATTTCTATAGGCTAGGCTTAACTCAACTTTCCTAATATTAAGCATATTGCTTCGCTCTATAACCGGAGTAGCCTACCCGGCTGGCATGAAAATCAACCGTTGGAAAAGCGTCCTTCATTCGCTATTCTAGCGCATACGGATGACGTCATTTTTTTTACCCTGCCCCTGTTCCGACAGGTGCATGATAACTGCCCATTATAAATCCAAACTAATTTGACACATATTATTTTGTATATGTAAAGACAAGATTAAATTGAGAATAGTCTGATGGGTGAGAATATTATCACTTGTGAATGATGCCCAGCATGGGCAAGAAACAGTGCATGCATTTTTTTTAATCACAGATGCTTGCATCATGTAGCCTAACCAATAGACCTACATGTTTGATAAGGTTTGTGTAAAAACGGCTAGCTGGAGCCGTCTGAGCAATTGACTTCTGAGCTCTCATCTGCTAGTGACTTGAGCAGACTCTACTTTGGTCTGACCCCACTAGAAACGGTCTGGTAAGAACCAGACAGATGTGTCCATATCCAAGCAGGGCAGGAAACTGCAGACGGAGCAGCTAACTTAAGGTCTAGCATGGCAGAGGGCTCCAAGCCTAATGGGATAGGGAGCTGCATACCCGATAAGCCAGGGGCCCGCGAACCGAGCAAGCAAAGCAAACGCAGGGCCTAGCTTGGTAGGATACCTAGAGACTGACAGAGCAGCAAACTTAGATGCTACTACTGCAAGGGACTGTGGACAGAATGGTAGAGGACTGGGGCCTTAGTAGTAATGCAGCAGGCCAGGGACGTAAGCCAGAACAGTGTGAGCCTGCAACTAGGGCCAGAGACTGAGGGCCAGGTAAGGCCAGAAACCGAGAGCCTACTGGGGGAGCAGGCTCACGCAGGATAGACTGAACCTTTCAGGAAGGCAGGGAACTCTAGATCTACCATGGGGGCAGGATAGGCTAAACCTACTTAAGGGGAAGGACACTCAAAACCTTAACACTTCACATCTACCAGGTAGGCAGGAAACAAACTGACTCAGGCCAGGAGGGCCTAGAGTACGCCCTCCTGAGCTCTTCCTGCTCATGACGCAGGTCCTCGTATTCCCTCTGCAGCTTCCAACTGGAGAGGGTGTGGTCACTCCATGACCACAGACAGGGCCTGGAGCAGGGCTGGTAGTCTCTTAGATGAGAGAGGTGTGTAGCGCCTCGCAGCTCATCTTCCTCAGGTGCATGACGGCTTTGTGTGACAGTGTAGGCTGAGGTGGGTGGTGACAGTCGTCTCTTGGCATGACGCACAGACTCTTCTTCGGAGCACCTCAACTATAGCAGGTCAGAATCCGGCAATACGAAGGACCATGTAAAAAGGGCTAGCTGGAGCTGTCTGAGCAGTTGGCTTCTGAGCCCTTACCCGCTAGTTACTTAAGCAGACTCTACATTGCTCTGACCCCACTAGAGGGGGTCCGGTAAGAACCAGGCAGATGTGTCCATATCCAGACTTTTATTCTGTTAGTCACCACCACACAGTTGCACACACACATTTACATCAGAAGTGATCTTGTGGTTATTGCAAATGCACGCTCACATTTTTCTAGAAAACACACTGAAAACTTGGTCCCCAGCCAAACTTCTGTCCTCATTGGCTGAAGACGACAACTACTCTGAGCTAGAGTGGGAGAGTCCAAATGTCCATCCGGGCACACAGATTGGCTGAAACCAGGAGACTGTGAGAGACAGCTGAGAAAGGGAGAAAACAGGACTGTGGGGAAAGTCAAGTGCACAGGCATGACCTTTCTTACAGTTTGTATCACAACTAAAGTGGCCTGTAGGCCAAAGACCCCTGGATCACGGTTGGAGAGCTCATAGCCTACAGAAATATGTGTTCTTATAAGCTAAATCGCTATTCGAGTGTAGGCTACGGATTCCATTTTTTTGTGGGCCATTCTAAAATCAAAAATGATTCCACACATACAATACTTTCTGAATGCACTGTAGCCTACTAATGTAACGGCCCTGGGTTTATAAGCGCGAATATCGACTCTGCCGCTTGAGCATGCTTTTGGGGCTGTCGACTTCGGGCTAAAAGGTTGAGGGTTCGAGACCTGCGCCCTGCCTGTTTCATTACATTGGTGTCAGAAGTGATTGGACCTTGCATCCACGAACGCACGTGTGCTTGGCCAGTGAGCGCATTCCTATAAGACGTTGAGTCGCAAGCTAGCACGAGGGCACGCTCTTTGAAAGGAGGGAGTTGTGTAACGACCCTGGGTTTATAATCGCGGATATCGACTCTGCCGCTTGAGCATGCTTTTGGAGCACAGTCGACTTCGGGCTAGAAGATTGAGGGTTTGAGACCTCCCTGCCTGTTTCATTACAGTATTCACACCCCTTGACTTTTTCCACATTTTGTTACGTTACAGCCTTATTCTAAAATTAATTAAATTGTTTGTTTTCCTCATCAATCTACACACAATACCCCATAATGACAAAGCAAAAACAAATTTAGACATTTTCGCTAATGTATTAAATGTCACATTTACATAAGTATTCAGACCCTTTACTCAGTACTTTGTTGAAGCACCTTTGGCAGTGACTACAGCCTCGAGTATTCTTGGGTATGACCCTACATGCTTGGCACACCTGTATTATTTGGTGAGTTTCTCCCATTCTTCTCTGCAGATCCTCTCAAGCTCTGTCAGGTTGGAAGGGGAGCGTCGCTGCACAGCTATTTTCAGGTCTCTCCAGAGATGTTCGATTGGGTTTAAGTCTGGGCTCTGGCTGGGCCATTCAAGGATATTCAAAGACTTGTCCAAAAGCCCCTCCTGCGTTGTCTTGGCTGTGTGCTTAGGGTCTTTGTCCTGTTGGAAGAGGAACCTTCGCCCCAGTCTGAGGTCCTGAGCGCTCTGGAGCAGGTTTTCATCAAGGATCTCCGTACTTTGCTCCGTTCATCTTTCCCACAATCCTGACTCGTCTCCCAGTCCCTGGTGATGAAAAACATCCCCACAGCATGATGCTGCCACCACCATTCTTCACAGTAGGGATGGTGCCAGTTTCCTTCAGACGTGATGCTTGGCATCCAGGCCAAATAGTTCAATCTTGGTTTCATCAGACCAAAGAATATTGTTTCTCATGGTCAGAGTCCTTTAGTTGCCTTTTGGCAAACTCCAAGCGGGCTGTCATGTGCCTTTTACTGAAGAGTGGCTTCTGTCTGGCCACTCTACCATAAAGGCCTGATTGGTGGAGTGCTGCAGAGATGGTTGTACTTCTGGAAGGTTCTCCCATCTACACAGAGGAACTCTAGAGCTCTGTCAGAGTGACCAACGGGTTCTTGGTCACCTCCCTGACCAAGGCCCTTCTCCCCCGATTGCTCAGTTTGGCCGGGCGGCCAGCTGTAGGGAGAGTCTTGGTGGTTCCAAACTTCTTCCATTTAAGAATGATGGAGGCCATTGTGTTCTTGTGGACCTTGTTCAAGGATGATCAATGGAAACAGGATGCACCTGAGCTCAATATCGAGTCTCATAGCAAAGGGTCTGAATACTTACGTAAAAAGGTATTTTTTAAATTTTATTATTATACATTTGCTAACATTTCTAAAAACCTGTTTTCGCTTTGTCATTATGGGTTATTGTGTGTAGACTGATGAGGAAATAAATGTATTCAGTACATTTCAGAATAAGGCTGTAAGGTAACAAAATGTGGAAAAAGGGAAGGGGTCTGAATACTTTCCGAATGCACTGTATATGTAATGTCCAGATTAAATTGAGAATAGTCTGATGGGTGATAATATTATCAAGTGTTTGTGAAAATGTGAATGAGAGACTGATGAAGTGTGTGCAGCCTGTGCAAGAAACAGAGCAGCCTTAGGCTATATGTTTTTATACACTAATGTTTGTATCACAACTAATGCTCATGATTTTGGAATGAGATGTTCGACGAGCAGGTTGTCCACATATTTTTGGTCATGTAGTGTATGTATAACTTTATGAGCTGGATTGACTGTCTCTGCAATTAATTTATTTTTCTTTGAGCTTGTTAGCATATTTAGCTAGCAGCTTCCATGGAAATTTACTATTACTAGTGCTAATTTTGTTAGCATTCTGGTAATAGATGTCCAATGTGCTTTGAGTTTTTTGTGAACTAACCTGGTAATACCGTGAATCCCGGGATGAGAGAAGGACGGTATGACACTGCCCAACCCTAAATTTAACTTTCCATGGTTCCAGAGATGAAAGATGGCGTCGACGGAGACAGGCAACATCTTATGAGTTCCAACCCAATTTTGCTAGATAGTGACTTTTATCTTGTTTATCTTAACTTTTTTTGTACAGAATGTTCATACTATTATCACATATGACCGCCAAGCACTTCTGGATAACAGATCGACAGTTACTAACCTTGATTTCAACTTCAAATAGAATTTCAACTCAGCTGTTCATACAGACCCTATTCCTTTGATCCATGGGCTACCAAAACACTGCAGGCGTAAACGCGGGACATGACGTTGAGTCCTAGTGAAAATGAGGCGAAGAGAAACCCGAATGGTGCTCCCCTCCGTTCTATTAGCAAATGTCCAGAGATTTGAAAAGCTGCAATATTATATGTCTTACTGAAACGTGGCTGGATGATGATGCAATGCACGTAGTACTCGGTGGATTTTCCATGCAGTGGCAGGATAAGATGGCGGCTTCAGGGATAACGAAAGGAGGCGGTGTTTTTTTTTCCATTAATAACAACTGGTGTGCTGCTTCGAATGTGAAGAAAATCTCGAGCTCTTGCTCACCCGATATAGAACACCTTATGGTAAACTGCAAATCCTTTTTTCTACCAACAGAGTTCTAATCCGTAATTATCATGGCTGTCTACATTCCTCCACAGGCCAACACCACTCTGGCACTCAACAAACTATATGGGGCCATAAACAAACAAGAAACCGCTCACCCAGAGGCAGCATTTCTGGTGGGTGGAGACCTTAATGCGTGAAGACTTAAAACCGTCCTACCGCACTTCTACCAACACGTCTCCTGCGCCACTAACCTCTAGACCACTTTTATTCTATCCACAGAAATGCCCTCCCTCATCCTCCCTTTGGCAAATCTGACCATGACTCCATTCTCCTGCTTCCCGTTTACAAACAAAAGCTCAAACAGGAAATACCAGTGATGTGCTCAATACGAAAGTGGCCGGACGAAGCAGATGCGAGGCTACTGTTTTGCTAATACAGACTGGGATATGTGTTACAGGATTCATCCGACATGCATGCTGGGCTAAAGGCTACAGCTTACAATGAATGGGACACGGACATGGACGCATACAAGAAATCCCGCTATAACCGCAGACGAAACATCCAACATGCATTAGGACAACATAGGAGGAAGGTAAAATCCTATTACACCAGCCAAGACACTGGTCGTATGTGGTAGGGCTTGAAGACGATAACGAATTACAAAAGGGAAACCCAGCCATGAGCTGCCCAGTAACACAGAACTCCCAAACGAGCTAAATGCCTTCTATTCTCTTGTCGAGGAATATAACACTATGCCTTGCGTGAAAGCCCCTGCTTTTCCGGATGACTGTGTGATCTCTCTCTCCATGGCCGATGTAAGCAAAACGTTTAAACAGGTTAACAATCACAAGGCTACCGGGCGCGTTCTCAAAGCAAATATTTTCGATCTCTCCTTGTCCCAGTCTGTAATGCCAACATGTTTCACACTGACTACCATTGTCCCTTTCCCCAAAAGCTCCAAGATAACCTGCCTAAATTACTATCGCCCTGTAGCACTCACATCTGTAATAATGAAGCGCTTTGAAAGGCTGGTCATGACACACATCAACACCATCATGCCAGACCCACTCAAATTTGCATGCTGCCCCAACAGATTACGTAATCTCAATTGCACATCACACTGCCCTCTCCCACCTGGACAAGAGGGGAAATAACTACAGCTCAGCGTTCAACACCATAGTCCCCTCCAAGCTCATCACCAAGCTAAGGACCCTGGGACTGAACCCCTTCCTCTGCTACTAGATCCTGGACATCCTGAAGGGTCAGCCTCAGTTGGTGAGTGTAGGCAACAATACCTTCCCCACGCTGACACTCAAAACAGGGGGCCCTCAGGGGTGTGTCCCCTCATGTACTCCCTGTTCACCCACGACTTCAACACCACCACGGGGGTGATAGGCCTGATCACCGATGGTGATGAGTCAGCCTTCAGGGAGGAGGTCAGAGACTTAGCAGTGTGGTGCCAGGACAACAACCTCTCCCTCAATGTCAGTAAGACCAAGGAGCAGATCTTGGACTATAAGACAAAAGAGGGAAGAGCACACCCCCATCCATATCGACGAGGCTGTTGGGGAACAGGTTGCGAGCTTTAAGTTCCTTGGTGTCCACATCACTAAGGACTTAACATGGTCCACACACACACACACACACACACACACACACACACACACACACACACACACCCCTGCACAGTCGTGAAGGTGTTGAAAAGTCACAAGGCTAAAAAGATTTGGCATGGGCCCTCAGATCCTCAAAAAGTTATACAGCTGCACCATCAATAACATCTTGACTGGCTGCATCACTGCTTGGTATGGCAATTGCACAGCCCTTGACCGCAAAGCGCTAGAAAGGGTGGTGCGTATAGCCCAGTACATCACTGGGGACTAGCTCCCTGCCATCCAGGACCTCTATATCAGGCAGTGTCAGAGGAAGGCCTGAAAAATTGCCATAGACTGTTCACTCTGCTACTGCCCGGCAAATGGTACCGGAGCATCGGCTCTCAGACCAACAGGCTTCGAGACAGCACAATCACTAAACTTTATAATACACACACACACATTCAAATACTACTACGCACGCGCACACACAGAACACAAACAAACATACATACACAAACACACTTTTACACTCATCCTTTGCTGCTGCTACTCTGTTCTTTAATTTATTCTTATCATCATCATCATCTAGCCAGTTGCCTAGTCACTTTACCCTGTATCATGTACATATCTACCTCAAGTACCTCGTTCCTCTGCACATTGATCTGGTACTGGTACTCCCTGTATAGAGTTCCATTTTTGTGTATTTTATTCCTCGTGTATTTTATTTTAAACTCTCCATCATAAGGAAAGGTTCGTAAGCAAGCATTTCACTGTAAAGTCTACACCAGTTGTATTCGGCACATGTGATAAATACAGTTGGAGATCCTGGGCTTAAACCTCACATAACATGAAGCTTAGCACTACTGGAACCAGCAGGACAGGATCAGTAAACACACAAACATCTGTGCATCTTGACTGATGGGTAACAGCACACACACACACAATCTTCCCGTTTAACACCCTCTACTACACCCCACTTATTTTTTCCAGGTAGCGCTCTGTGGCTATTCTGTGGTATTCAACTCCCACGGAGGAATAGGCCTACTAGGGAAGGGCTATTCACGTAATAGCAGCAAAAGCTACGAGTAAAACAAGCTAAACAATAACATTGACCTCTTTCTTCACATAATTCGTATCATAGTGAACACAACATTTACTGTACATAAACACATCTCACAAACAGGCAGTAGGAGCAGTGCGGAACAGCTGGTGCTGGCTGTCGTCACGGCGACATGCGGAATCCTGGGAGGGAGGTGCTGAGTCACAGGAGGCATTTTACCGGTCTCTGTTAATGAAATATAACCTCGTTTCTGAGAGGACGGCTACGAGGGGGAGTGGCTGGGGAGGGTTGTAATGGAAGAGTTGGGAGGGTTCCCTCATGATGCACCAATAATAAAACCCATTTAAATACAAGTGAAAAATGTTGGGCCCTGGTCAGCCTAAAATACCACATATCACTTTCACACAGTCGCCTTGACGTTGCAGGAACAACGTTAGCCATGACAACCACTCCAAACACAGCTCAGTGTATAGTAAGAACCCCATAAGTGGCTCTGTGGGCTTATCTCCCAATCCAGTTAAAATGTCAAAGGCTTAGGACAATAGTCTGTGTGACTCGTGGTAAGAATTGCCAGCATTTCTACCCACCTCCCATGACCAGATAGGAGGAAAACAGATGTGGACATACCGTGACTAGAAAAAACCAAGTAGGAAAATGTATAAATATTGTTTAACAACCATGGCAGCCCAGGGGCCGGGCTCTTGCCATCCCCACAGGGCAGCCTCCCATGGTCCAGACAGTGTGCCATGGAGCAATCAGTCATGGCCTCCCCCTGACCTGTGCCCCTCCACAAGCTGAGCAGGAGGGATGCACAGCACAACCTGCCCTGGCCCTGTCCTCTACTCATCATTCCGCTACGAGGAGAGAGTTAAAAATACTCTACACCCACCGAGCATCTCTTCCATCATGTACCTCCTCCTCCAGCTGACCCTAGTTTAATCAGAGAGAAAGAAACAGAGCTGGATTTTGCTACTCCTATAACTTCTTGATACTCCTATAACTTTGTGTACGTGTTGAGCTACTGAACGCTTCCATGATACGCAGCTCAAGTTGAGCAACAAGTAGGTTGTTAATTATCCACCGACCGTGATCTCTCACTGCACATCAAATCCTGTTGCTAAACCAGCTGTAGTACCCCAATGTAAAACTCACCTTACTCTGATTAGTTAGATGAAGTACGGCTGTAAACATCAGGGGATGAATAAGTAGAAGGGTGCAGGACTAAATTGTTTTACAATGGAGGAAGGGGATAGCCACTGATGATTAGACCACTGTGATTAGTTATTGGACCAGCATCCAGGCCGCCAGGTTGTCATTGGTGTAGTGTATAGTAAACAGATGTTGGAGTGCAGGCATTGATTACAGTGAGCTCCTGCACGCCAATACTGTACTAGTAGCCTACAGTAAGAGGGCATCATTTGGTTTAGGCTATGTTCTGCAAGCCATTGTCCTGCCTTGTTAAGGCCAGAAACCACAGGGTCTCTTTCTAAACTCGGCCCGTCACTCAAATCAACACCATACCGCCACCTGAAACACTGGATGAGGTGAGGTGACCTTGTATGTAAATCACACTTGAATTGATCAGTTAAGTGCCGAGGTAGAATGAAAACTCCCATTGGTGACATTCTGTCCGGGTAGCTTGCTCGAAGAGCTGGAATGTTCTGCGTAACAGAGAACGGCCTTACGTAACTCAAAGACGGAGGGGAAAAACACCCCTGCTGCCATCATTTTTGGCCCTCAGTTCATCCCTGCAAGTCCAACCAGACCAGGTCTCGTCCTGCTAATGGTTTCCCTGTACCCATGCCAAAGTTGTATTTTAGCCTGTAATTTAACATCCCTACTCTTCCTCATTCCTCCCCACGGGTAAAAGTTCCAAACATCTTCGAGCCATTTAGCAGTACATCATAGCAAAACAGAAAAGAAAAACAACCGGCAGAGCAGTGTTAGACACCTCGTAATGTGCTTACAATGAAGTCAAGCAAAAACCTTCAGATTTGGGAGAGACCATTTCCATAGAATTACATATTAATTAATGTCTCTCACTCCATAATTTAGACTTAAAAAACTAACTTACCACCAAAAGGTGTGTGAATTACCACAGTTCTCATGTATTCATTGTTGCCTTGAGTCGAGGTCCTCTGCTACCTATAGCCTAACTCATGTTGTGAATGATATTGCTGCTGTGTCCTGGCAATGAAATGTACTACTATACAGACAATGTAGGAGGAGGAGAGACAACGTGCATATTCTGTGTGATTTTTGGCCAATGGTTTTTGAAGAGGCGGGAAGTATTGCTCTTCTCTTCTATATTGAGCCCCTAAACCCAGTCTATCCTCTCAGTCACTGCTTAAACTGGAGGTTACCATGGAGACATAGAAGGCTCTGTCATGATTGGCTGCTGGGATGCAGTCAGAGAGAGAGGAGAGTGGAGACCAGACTGCCAGAGCTTCCTCCCTCTCTACCCTCTAAAGCTTGTGACAAATAAAATGTTTTCTTTGATTTACCCCTCACTATATATATATATATGTTTCCCCATTCTTCCTAATAGTGCATCAGTTCCATTTTCCCATGTTCTCCCACTTGTTTCCTTCCTCTCCCTCTTGTTGCTATGTTGTGTAAATGTATACACTACGATTCTCACATTCCTCTATGCTATGAAGCCAGTGTCTTGGTCTCAGTGTAGTGCACATCATGTAAATCCACACAATGCAATTTCCCTCTGTTTTATAACATGGTAATAACTTCACAAATATAACCATATATGTAGGCCTATTTGTTGTACAAAATTAAGAATAGAAAATATTAACCACTAGTCCAGGGATTCTCAAAGTTCGGAGTTTATGTAACATATTAAACCAATTTTGGCCAAGGGATCTGTGGAATAAGTTTAGAGGGTGTAATACAATAGAATGTAATATTATGAATCTTCAATTTGTTCTTATGCTGCGTTCATGAGCTAGTCAGAACTATGAGAATTTGCCTCATAGCAAAATGTGTAGAATTGCAGGACATTACCTTGAAAACTGCTAAAATGTTCTCTCCGATGCCAAGAGACGAGCCTTTAAAATGTTTCTTCCCAACGCCAGGGACTTGGTTTGCCTAGCCATGCACTGCCAAAATCATAGTAGAACTCCTTATATGCTATTTTTATCTCACTCAGAAGTTTTCTGATTATGGGAAGGTCCCCTGATGAATTTTCGATCACAAAAGGGGTCCCTGGCCTTAAAACGTTTGAGAACCCCTGCACTAGACGTACCATGGTGTCTCTCTCGTCGTGGAGAGATAGGCACTGTATGAGTCAGACGACTAGGATGATCCCGATAACTTGATTGATTTTATGGTGATTATGTAACTTGTTGGGAAGCATGTCCTGCCATCTCTGTCTGAAAATAGAAGTTATAATTGAATGTAGGCAAGTACTTACTTCAAGCAATACTTCAAGCAAATAGATCTCATCCACTGGTACACGTAGTAAGCACATAAACCCGATAGTTTATCCTTGACCACTTCACATTTCAGTCATTTAGCAGATGCTCTTATCCAGAGCGACTTACAGAAGCAATTAGGGTTAAGTGCCTTGCTCAAGGGCATAGACAGATGACCCCACTCTTCCATCAAGGCACCTGCAAGTTCCCGGACATTTCTGGGGGGAATGGCCCTAGCCCTCACCCTCCGATCCAACAGGTCCCAGACGTGCTCAATGGGATTGAGATCCTGGCTCTTTGCTGGCCATGGCAGAACACTGACATTCCTGTCTTGCAGGAAATCACGCACAGAACGAGCAGTATGGCTGGTGGCATTGTCATGCTGGAGGGTCATGTCAGGATGAGCCTGCAGGAAGGGTACCACATGAGGGATGAGGATGTCTTCCCTGTAACGCACAGCGTTGAGATTGCCTGCAATGACAACAAGCTCAGTCCGATGATGCTGTGACACACCTCCCCAGACCATGACGGACCTCCACATCGATCCCGCTCCAGAGTACAGGCCTCGGTGGAACGCTCATTCCTTCGACGATAAACGTGAATCCAACCATCACCTCTGGTGAGACAAAACCGTGACTCATCAGTGAAGAGCACTTTTTGCCAGTCCTGTCTGGTCCAGCGACGGTGGGTTTGTGCCCATAGGCGACGTTGTTGCCGGTGATGTCTGGTGAGGACTTGCCTTACAACAGGCCTACAAGCCCTCAGTCCAGCCTCTCTCAGCCAATTGCGGACAGTCTGAGCACTGATGGAGGGATTGTGCGTTCCTGGTGTAACTCGGGCAGTTGTTGTTGCCATCCTGTACCTGTCCCCCAGGTGATGTTCGGATGTACCGATCCTGTGCAGGTGTTGTTACACGTGGTCTGCCACTGCGAGGACGATCAGCTGTCCGTCCTGTCTCCCTGTAGCGCTGTCTTAGGCATCTCACAGTACGGACATTGCAATTTTTTGCCCTGCTCACATCTGCAGTCCTCATGCCTCCTTGCAGCATGCCTAAGGCACATTCACGCAGACGAGCAGGGATCCTGGGCATCTTTCTTTTGGTGTTTTCAGAGTCCGTAGAAAGGCCTCTTTAGTGTCCTATGTATTCATAACTGTGACCTTAATTGCCTATTGTCTGTAAGCTGTTAGTGTCTTAACGACCGTTCCACAGGTGCATCTTCATTAATTGTTTATGGTTCATTGAACAAGCATGGGAAACAGTGTTTAAACCCTTTATAATGAAGATCTGTGATGTTATTTAGATTTTTATGAATTATCTTTGAAAGACAGGGTTCTGAAATAGGGACGTTTCTTTTTTTGCCGAGTTTACTTACATGTACATATGACCTTAATTACCTCGACTAACCCGTACACCGACTCGGTACCGGTACCCTCTGTATATAGCCTTTTTATTATTAGTGTTACTTTTTTACTTTAGATTATTTTGCAAATATGTTCTTACTATGCATTGTTGGTTAAGGGCTAGTAAGTAAGCATTTCACAGTAAGGTCTACTACACCTGTTGTATTCAGCGCATGTGACAAATAACATTTGATTTCATTATCGTGTTGATGTATTTCCAATATTCTTTTAAGACTTTCTCTCGTAGATGTTGTCTAAGACCCCTTTTCCATCTGTTTGACCAGAAATCAAAGTCTTTGCTTATTCCTAATTGTTAGGATGGAAGATGGTTGAAATGTATATATGCCTTAATTGATCAAAAATAGACTCTTAGCTTTCATTTGACACCCAATTTGATATGCTCCTAAGAACTTCACGTTGGTGTTCATGCGTCTTTTTAGATGGAAATGCCAGAGAAATCAATAGTATAGCGAGAAAGAGAGAGAGCAGACAAAAGAAAGTAATGAAACAGATAAGGGGAGAAAGAGAGGGGAAGGAAGAGAAGGAGAAAGACAGGAGAGCACATCTTGCCGTGACGCCAAGACCTCCGTCAGAGAAAGAGAGAGAGCAAGGGGTGGGTGAGGAGGGTGGATGCTGGTTTATTTATAGAGATGAGAGATGCCTCTTTTACTTCTTCATTTATAAATTACAGCAGTAAATCAGCCCTCATCCTGAGGGATTTGAGCTCGGAGCTCCCCACAGTGTGCCACTATTCAGGGCTATTTAAAAACACTGCTCCCCTCACTGGGCTCCCAGGTTCTGGAGCGGCATTGCTGCACCAAAACACAGCAGCAGCAGCACCACAACAACCCACTGGCCACTTATGCAACAGGCTAGCACACTCCTCCACCCGATTAATACTCAACCAAGGAACAACACACAGAATGAGAAAGAGTGCTCATCTCTACGCAACACACAGAATGAGAATGAGTGCTCATCTCTACCTGGGTATTTTTGGTCTCCTCAGGAGATGAGCAAAGCAATTTCTTGACATAGAAACTAGGGATGCACCGATATGACATTTTTGGCCGATACCCAATCCTTTCCTTGCCAAAAAAACTATTTTTACAATGTTAGCAGCCTTTTAAGCATTCTAGTAGTTAAATATTTTAAAACACACACACTGACCAAAAGGTTATTTTGTTGCCATATACGTATGTTCCCATTATCAGTAAAACATAACCTATTTCTTTCACTTATTTGCTGTGCTGTTTCGTTGTTCATTTGTTCAGTCATTTCATTCTTAACCAGGATTTCATCATACATGTCAAGCGGTGACGTTTCAGCTCTGTCCATCCGTGTCCTCTTGTCGTGGGTGCTCTTCCATGGTGCGCACTGTCACTGTCCGTTTCCATCTTGTCCAGCTGTATCTAACATTTCACGTAAACTCTGTTTCTTGCAGGCAGCTGTATGCTAGCTGTGAGTGTTTAAAATGACCCACTATCTTCCTACCTGTTGCCACTGTCAGATATGCTGCAATGGGCCAAAACACCTTCGTTTACAGCCAGTTGAGGCGTGTGTGCCATGCATGGCAAACTGGCGACTCCGCATTCTTCCAAAGCCTTTGTCATGTTACGTGCATTATCACGTAGCACAGCATGTACTTTGTTCTTGGGGATTTTCCAAGTTTCAAACATGTTCTCAAATGCTATTGAAATGGCAGCAGCGGTATGAGAACCAGCATATTCTTGAGCATGCAATACGGCTTTCCTTGGTACGAAAAATCCTCGTCAACGCACTGTGAGGTCAGACTCAACATGCTCATGGGGCTGACATCGCTGGTCCAAATGTCAGTCGTGAAGCTAATAGCAGTGACACCCATAGCAAGTAGCTCATGGATGTGCATTTCAACAATACTGTGTAACTCCGGTAGGGCAACATCTGAAAACTAGCGCCTACTTGGTAGTGTGTACCGGGGCTCGAGGTGCTCGACGAGTCGGCAAAAGCAAACATCATCCACAACAGAGAACGGTTGATTGTCAAGGGCAATGAATTCCATTATCTTGGTGTTAATGGATTTCACCTTTGAGTTGTCTCGCTGAAATTGTCTTACTCTTTCAAACGACTGCTGGACTTGAACTTGTTTAGCTGTTGGAAGTGTGCGCTTTGTTTTTTTCTGCTTTTGTTCTCAGTAGTCGCTGAACGTCTGGGGGTGATGCACTTTCAAATGAGTAATTAGGTTTGTGGTATTGAACGATTTCACTTTCTCCCTTCCTCGGGAAATAATAGCAGCACAAACATTGCATAAGGCTTTTTGTTATCTTCCTTTGAAACTTCAAAATAGATCCACACTGCAGACATTGTGGGCTAGGTTAGGAATGCTGTGTTGCACGTGTAGCGCTGTATTTTTCGTGGCTTCATTATGTCATCTACCTACGTTATCCAGGTATGCACGTCACCTTTGACATCGGTTTTCCACATCGGCATTAAACAATACATAAAGCCGAGGTTAGCATTTTTAGCTAATATCGTCCGATTCCGATATGCTTACCGACATATCGTGCATCCCGAATAGAAACCTCTTACTTTTAGGCCTAGTTAGATAAGTCTTGGCAAGTTGGCAAAGGCCTATACATAAACAGTCTTATTCTGCATAGAAACCATGGTTGACTGAGTGTAGGCTATATGACACACAGCTCCATACATCTACAAATTACATTGTAGTCATGTCTGAACAAACTCAAATAAAAAAATGTCTAACAATGAAACCGGTATCCACAGGTCTATGATACAGAGAGATACACAGAGGTCCACAGACAGAGAGTAATGGCAGAAATATGGACTGGTTTTGGCAAGCATGTAGAATATTAAAAATGGAGAACCATGTTCTTCAATCATTTTAACATCTGGGAAACTATAAGCCATTTCAGACAAGGAAACTGTTCACCTTCACAAGGTGTATGCTTAAACAATCCTTATGGCTTATTTTCCAGGCAGCATCCACCAAAGAACTAAAGAGGGACAAATGGGAGATTGGTGTATCTGAGTGATGTCTCATGCACTTCGTTGTGCCAGTATGCACTAATGATGTGGTCACAGTCTTCCCAGAAGGGTACTACTCCGTGTAGTGCGGAATTTCTCCCACTCCAGTAACTCCAATTCATCGGGCCTCTGTGCTGTGGTCAAACTGTTTACTCTCTAGAGAGGGCCCTGTGGCACAGGGAGAGAGGGGATAATGTGGACACTTCCGACAGCAGCATACGCACAGGGAAAATATTGGAGGACGGGGTGAGGGGTGAGGAGATGCTGGTGGTGGGTTCTGTCTATTTTTAGCTACATAGAAGTCAGGTGTCTGTGGCCAGTGGAAAAGAACGAGGAGCGTGGGTAAAGTGACAAGAAGCAGCGCTGTCGCTTTTATTTGACATGATCCCTGTGAGTCAGAGAGCGCCGACAGGCACACTCCACAGGGAGAGGGAAAACACAGACACAAACTGACAGACATACACAGTCAGGCATATACAGTAAAGGAGAGAGGGACACATACATAAACAACATCCAATATACAAATCTAAAAAAATACGAGTGTGTTTTGTTTGTGAGGCTGTGAGTTAGTGTGAAGGCCTACTTCACACTAACGCACAGCCTCACAAATAAAACACACTCCGGTGACAGATAGGCCTTGGCACAGGAGGACCACAGAACGTTGTGATGAGTGGGGGGCGGCAACATTAATTTTAAGCAGAGCGTGAAACTTGCTGATTAAATTTGCCAATCCAGCATCTACCAGGGGATTGAGGTCCTTGCTTCGTTTGAGCAGGCATAATTGCATTTTCTGCTTTAATAGCTGTGCACTTCCCTGATGGAGATGGTGGGTCCCAGAGTCTCTGGGCTCGTCACCTCTCTCCAACCAGCCCTTTAGAATGACACCACATAACACAGCTTCATTGCACAAGACACGTCACTTCCACAAAGGATTTGGCTGCAAATTTGACAAGAACCTACCCCACAAAACATGAAGCATAGATGCCTCTAAAAGTCGGACAAGGCAAAACACACCCCCACCTCCCAAACTTAACACTCAATACCTTTTAGGGCAAAACAACACTACAGAGAGGCAAACCGCAGGATTCACAGAACACAGGACATTTTCACCAGATACCTCTGCAACCTTTCCTTTTTCAGCTGGGATAACCTGTAACAGGTTCCATAAAACATCATGACACACGTTATTAGATAACTAACGTTTAAAGGTGAAAAAAATGACAATTTTGATTACAAAAATTATAATTGTCTCATGGTAGGGTGGGGTATGCAAATAGGTGAATTTATGCACTTCCATCTCCTAAATGTTTTGGCGTTCAGGTCCAAAAAGTTACTTTCTGACCACTTCTACCACAGACAAATATAAATCTAAAAAGTTATGTTCAAATCAAAAGGGGTGCAGTTAAAAAGTGATTGAAATGAAATGGAACGACCCAGGAGAGAGGATGTGGACTACACAGTGAGGGATGAAAAAATAATGACACCCCTCCACCATAGACTCAGTGGTGAAGGAGACAGGGCTAAACAGAGCCCTCCTTAGTTTAGGAGCCCCGTCTCACCATTTTTGGAACAACCACCACCCAGGAGGGGGAAGGCAGAACAGTGTTCTCCTACACCAACACCCCACCTTCTTCCTGTCCCAGACTGCACCTCTGTGGGAGTGTTAGCAGTGATGTGCCATTAATCAGTGGTCTCATCAGGGATGCGAGGGGACAGGTTGTACTACCGTAGTCTCCGTCATCGGCTGAGTGCGCCAGACCAGCATCACCTGTTCTGTTGAAGGGAGGTGAGACAGGGAGCAGGCAGGGAACGGCTGTGTTTGTGGGGGGGTTACAGAGTTTGTGGGGGGGTACAGTAGACGGGGATTGCCATGGTAAATGTGCCGAAGCACAATGTTCCATTCAGGACTTGGCAGCCAAGTAAATGATGAAGGCTCATTTAAAATATTGTCAAGACAACCACTTCAAGGACCAACCGTGGTAAAAGTTACATTAAAACGAGCAGGCTTGTTGTAATAAACTCTGGTACTCAGAGGCACAAACGCAAATGTCACTTACAACAGCACATATATAGAAACAGTACACAGGAAGAAACTGTATCTAAATCTGTGGTCCATTGTCATAATCACATTACTAAGCAGCCCGTCTCTGAAGTCTTGAGGAACATGCAGATATTCATTCAACTCATAACAAGTAGAACAATGCACTTTATTTCTTACACAGCAGATAATGAACTGTGGTAAGAGAAGAACTATGTGCAAATGACATCATCATCATTGCTTGTAGATAACATCTTTGCTGACTAGCACCATGCAAAATTGATAGAGCCACAGACTTCGGTCAATAAGGTTGACGAGGAATGCATGGAAAGTGGACACATCAGAGGTCATAAAAGTGACATAGTGGTCCTTTCAGTTCAACTAGCTACATAAATCCCTGTATATATCTCAGACACTATGCACTGAATCTTATCTGGCCATTAGAGATAATACAGCCTCCAGGGGGAGTGGCGGAGCATGGGAGAGTGTGACAGTAGGGGAGGGTGGGGCTCAGGAAAGGGAAAGGGGATACCTAGTCAGTTGAACAACAATGCATTCAACTGAAATGTGTCTTCCGCATTTTACCAAAACCATTTTAAGGTGCGGGGGGCTGCCTTAAAATTCCCGTCATCTGAGGATGGTATGGTCAGGCCAAGACGCTCTCCTGCCCCTCTCACCGTTCTTTTGCTCCGGTACAAAATAGAACTTGCATAAGTGCTAGGGTGAAATTCCACATGTCAAAGCCAGAAATACACTCAAGGAATTAAGAGGCACTCCAGGTTACCCTGTCTCCCATTGGCTACATAGAAACACCCAACACACACAAACAAACAGGAACACAAACACAGCCTAGTTAGTTATTGATGTGGACCTGGTGACTGAGAAGGGGTTGTTACTTGAGAATGATTCAGTTACAGTGATAGCCTCTGACAAGCCAAAGCAGAAGAAAAAAATGAACATAGAACAGTAAATGGTCGCTGAGTAAAGACAATTAACAATTTTACCTCAGTACAATTAGGACAAATATTGACACCAGTTGTGCACATACAGAGTACATAAGGTTGATGCGCTTAACATGAAGCACCTCTTATAAACCATCTAAGGAGTTTCCCCCAAGAAGGAGCATTTAGGCTGTAAGCTCGTTTGTGTTAAGTCTGTGCACTCTGCCATCTACTGCGATCGATGCTCATCAGTCTCTCTGCTCTCCATGCTCAGTGATCTCATGGTATCTTGTATCTAATCAACTCAAATTATACAGGTTCAAAAGGAACAAAAACAAGCACCGCACAGCCCTGAAAGTCTCGAAAATATCAACTGACAGGAAGTGTGTCTTGTTTTGTTTCCTGAACGCAAATCTGATTATGCCAGTAACGTAGAAAACACTGGTGTTCTAGACAGGCTTAGTGTGGGAGTGATACTTAATGCATTTTGACTACAATTGACTCAAATTATGTCAAGAATGTAGACCTATGTTATAGCTACAAAAGTAGAATGAATTAGGCAAAAGGCTTAATTCAAACATTAGCATGGCAACAATTTAGGTTGATGACTTTTAACAATGCAATCAGATAATTGTATTTGAAGGTGTTCTTATAAACTGCGTATGAACATTATTTTTGTTATTAGGCTAAACGGAGTCAATACACGTACAATGCTGTTTGGCCATGTTTTATTACAGGTGCTACTAACAAATTGCTTTAAGTAAACATGCATTAGCCATAGTGATATATACACTACCAGTCAAAAGTTTTAGAACCTACTCATTTCAAGGGTTTTAATTTATTTGACCATTTTCTGCATGGTAGAATAATAGTGAAGACATCAAAACGACGAAATAACACATATGGAATCAAGTAGCAACCCCCCCCAAAAAAGAGTGTTAAATCAAAATAGATTTTATATTTTATATTCTTCAAATAGCCACCCTTTGCCTTGATAAAAGCTTTGCACACTAGGCATTCTCTCAACCAACTTCACCTGGAATGCTTTTCCAACAGTCTTTAAGGAGTTCCCACATATGCTGAGCACTTGTTGGCTGCTTTTCCTTCATTCTGTGGTCCAACTCATCCCAAACCATCTCAATTGGGTTGAGGTCGGGTGATTGTGGAGGCCAGGTCATCTGATGCAGCACTCCATCACTCTCCTTCTTGGAAAATAGCCCTTACACAGCCTGGAGGTGTGTTGGGTCATTGTCCTGTTGATAAACAAATTATAGTTCCACTAAGCGCAAACCAGATGGGATGGCGTATCGCTGCAGAATGCTGTGGTAGCCATACTGGTTAAGAGTGCCTTGAATTCTACATAAATCACTGACAGTGTCACCAGCAAAGCACCCCCCAACATAACACCTCCTCCTCCATGCTTTACAGTGGGAAATACACATGCAGAGATCACAAAGACACAGCGGTTGGAACCAATTCTCTAATTTGGACTTCAGACCAAAGGACAAATTGCTGTGGTTGCCATGCTGGTTAAGTGTGCCTTGAATTTTAAATAAATCACTGACAGTGTCACCAGCAAAGCACCATCACACCTCATCCATGCATCACAGTGGGAACGACACGTGGCGATCATCCATTCACCTACTCTGCTGGAACCAAAAAATCTCAAATTTGGACTCATCAGACCAAAAGGACAGATTTCCACTGGCCTAATGTCCATTGCTCGTGTTTCTTGGCCCAAGCAAGTCTCATCTTCTTATTGATGTCCTTTAGTAGTGGTTTCTTTGCATCAATTCAACCATGAAGGCCTGATTCACAGTCTCCTCTGAACAGTTGATGTTGAGATGTGTCTGTTGCTTGAACTCTGTGACGCATTTATTTGGCCTGCAATTTGAGGCTGATAACTCTAATGAACTTATCCTCTGCAGCAGAGGTAACTCTGGGTCTTCCATTCCTGTGGCGGTCCTCATGAGAGCCAGTTTCATCATAGGGCATGATGGTTTTTGCGACTGCACTTGAAGAAACTTTCAAAGTTCTTGAAATTTTCCGGATTGACTGACCTTCATATCTTAAAGTAACGATGGACTGTTGTTTCTCTTTGCTTATTTGAGCTGTCATTGCCGTAATATGGACTTGGTCTTTTACCAAATAGGGCTATCTTCCGTATACCACCCCTACCTTGTCGCAACACAGCTGATTGGCTGATTAGCTGATTCCACAAATTAACAAGGCACACCAGTTAATTGAAATGCATTCCAGGTGACTATCTCATGAAGCTGGTGGAGAGAATGCCAAGAGTGTGCAAAGCTGTCATCAAGGCTGTCATCAAGGGTGGCTACTAGAATCTCAAATCTATTTTGATTTGTTTAACACTTTTTTGGTTACTAGTTGATGTTTTCACTATTATTCTACAATGTAGAAAATAGTAAAAATAAAGAAAAACCCTTGAATAAGTGGGTGTGTCGTACTCATATGTACACACGCACACACACTGACCTGTTCAAAACTTTGGGGTTACTTAGAAAATGCCTTGTTTTTGTCCATTAAAATAACATCAAATTGATCATTAATACAATGTAGACATTGTTAATGTTGTAAATGACTATTGTAGCTGGAAACAGTGATTTTTAATGGAATTACAACATAGGCGTACAGAGGCCCATTATCAGCAACCATCACTCCTGTGTTCCAATGGCACGTTGTGTTAGCTAATCCAAGTGTATCATTTTAAAAAGCTAAATGATCATTAGAAAACCCTTTTGCAATTATGTTAGCACAGCTGAAAACTGTTATGCTGATTAAAGAAACAATAAAACTGGCCTTTTTTAGACTAGTTGTCTATCTGGAGCATCAGCATTTGTGGGTTCGATTACTGGCTCAAAATGGCCAGAAACAAAGAACTTTCTTCTGAAACTCGTCAGTCTATTCTTGTTCTGAGAAATGAAGGCTATTCCATGCGAGAAATTGCCAAGAAACTGAAGATCTTGTACAAAGCTGTGTACTACTCCCTTCACAGAACAGCGCAAACTGGCTCTAACCAGAATAGAAAGAGTGGGAGGCCCCGGTTGCACAACTGAGCAAGAGGACAAGTACATTAGAGTGTCTAGTTTGAGAAACAGACGCCTCACAAGTCCTCAACGGCAGCTTCATCGAATAGTATCTGCAAAACACCAGTCTCAACGTCAACATCGAAGAGGAGACTCCGGGATGCTGGACTTCTAGGCAGAGTTGCAAAGAAAAAGCCACATCTCAAACTGGCCAATAAAAATAAAATATTAAGATGGGCAAAATACCAGACACTGGACAGAGGAACTCTGCCTAGAAGGCCAGCATCCCGGAGTCGCCTCTTCACTGTTGACGTTGAGACTGGTGTTTTGCGGGTACTATTTAATGAAATACACTCAATTAGTATTTGGTAGCATTGCCTTTAAATTGTTTAACTTGGGTCAAATGTTTCAGGTAGCCTTCCACAAGCTTCCCACAATAAGTTGGGTGAATTTTGGCCCATTCCTCCTGACAGAGCTGGTGTAACTGAGTCAGGTTTGTAGGCCTCCTTGCTCGCACACGCTTTTTCAGTTCTGCCCACAAATGTTCTATAGGATTGAGGTCAAGGCATTGTGATGGCCACTATATACCAAATACCTTGACTTTGTTGTCCTTAAGCCATTTTGCCACAACTTCGAAGTATACTTGGGGGTCATTGTCCATTTGGAAGACCCATTTGCGACCAAGCTTTAACTTCCTAACTGATGTCTTGATATGTTGCTTCAATATATCCACATCATTTTACTTCCTCATGATGCCATATATTTTGTGAAGGGCACCAGTCCCTCCTGCAGCAAAGCATCCCCACAACATGATGCTGCGACCCCCGTGCTTCACGGTTGGAATGGTGTTCTTCGGGTTGCAAGCCTCCCCCTTTTTCCTCCAAACATAACTATGGTCATTATGGCCAAACAGTTCTATTTTTGTTTCATCGGACCAGAGGACATTTCTCCAAAAAGTACGATCTTTGTCCCCATGGCGGTTTTGGAGCAGTGGCTTCTTCATTGCTGAGCGGCCTTTCAGGTTATGTAGATATAGGACTCATTTTACTGTGGATATAGATACTTTTGTACCGGTTTCCTCCAGCATCTTCACAAGGTCCTTTGCTGTTGTTCTGGGATTGATTTGCACTTTTCGCACCAAAGTACGTTCATCTCTAGGAGACAGAACACGTCTCCTTACTGAGCGGTATGACGTCTGTGTGGTTCCATGGTGTTTATACTTTCGTACTATTGTTTGTACAGATGAACGTGGTACCTTCTGGCATTTGGAAATTGCTCCCAAGGATGAACCAGACTTGTGGAGGTCTACAATTTTTTTTCTGAGGTCTTGGCTGATTTCTTTTGATTTTCCCATGATGTCGAGCAAAGAGGCACTGAGTTTGAAGGTAGGCCTTGATATACATCCACAGGTGCACCTCCAATTGACTCAAATTATGTCAATTAGCCTATGAGAAGCTTCTAAAGCCATGACATCATTTTCTGGAATTTTCCAGCTGTTTAAAGGCATAGTCAACTTAGTGGTACATAAACTTCTGACCCATTGGAATTGTGATACAGTGAATTATAAGTGAAATAATATGTCTGTAAACAATGTTGGAAATATTACTTGTGTCATGCACGAAGTAGATGTCCTAACCGATTTGCCCAAACTATAGTTAACAAAACATTTGTGGAGTGGTTGAAAAACCAGTTTTAATGACTCCAACCTAAGTTTATGTAAACTTCCGACTTCAACTGTATATACATACATACAAATTCAGCAAAAAAAGAAAAGTCCCTTTTCAGGACCCTGTCTTTCAAAGATAATTTGTAAAAATCCCAATAACTTCACAGATCTTCATTATAAAGGGTTTAAACACTGTTTCCCATGCTTGTTCAATGAACCATAAACAATTAATGAACACGCACCTGTGGAACGATCGTTAAGACACTAACAGCTTACAGACGTTAGGCAATTAAGGTCAAAGTTATGAAAACTTAGTACACTAAATTGGCCTTTCTACTGACTCTGAAAAACACCAAAAGAAAGATGCCCAGTTCCCTGCTCGTCTGCGTGAATGTGCCTTAGGCATGCTGCAAGGAGGCATGAGGACTGCAGATAAGGCCAGGGGAATAAATTGCAATGTCCGTACTGTGAGACGCCTAAGACAGCGCTACAGGGAGACAGGACGGACAGCTGATCGTCCTCGCAGTGGCAGACCACATGTTACAACACCTGCACAGGATCGGTACATCTGAACATCAAACCTGCGGAACAAGTACAGGATGGCAACAACAACTGCCCGAGTTAAACCAGGAACGCACAATCCCTCCATCAGTGCTCAGACTGTCCACAATAGGCTGAGAGAGGCTGGACTGAGGGCTTGTAGGCCTGTTGTAAGGCAGGTCCTCACCAGACATCACCGGCAACGTCGTCGCCTATGGACACAAACCCACTGTCGCTGGACCAGATAGGACTGGCACAAAAAGTGCTCTTCGCTGAAGAGTTGCGGTTTTGGCTCACCAGGGGTGATGGTCGGATTTACGTTTATCGTCGAAGGAATGAGCGTTACACCGAGGCCTGTACTCTGGAGCGGGATTGATTTGGAGGTGGAGGGTCCGTTATGGTCTGGGTTGGTGTGTCACAGCATCATCGGACTGAGCTTGTTGTCATTGCAGGCAATCTCAAAGCTGTACGTTACAGGGAAGACATCCTCCTCCCTCATGTGGTACCCTTCCTACAGGCTCATCCTGACATGACCCTTCAGCATGACAATGCCACCAGCAAATACTGCTCGTTCTGTGTGCGTTTTCCTGCAAGACAGGAATGTCAGTGTTCTGCCATGGCCAGCGAAGAACCCGGATCTCAATCCCATTTTGCACGTCTGGGACCTGTTGGATCGGAGGGTGAGGGCTAGGGCCATTCCCCCCAGAAATGTCCGGGAACTTGCAGGTGCCTTGGTGGAAAGGTGGGGTAACATCTCACAGCAAGAACTGGTAAATCTGGTGCAGTCCATGAGGAGGAGATGCACTGCAGTACTTAATGCAGCTGGTGGCCACACCAGATACTGACTGTTACTTTTGATTTTGACCCCCCCTTTGTTCAGGGACACATTATTCCATTTCTGTTAGTCACATGTCTGTGGAACTTGTTCAGTTTATGTCTCAGTTGTTGAATCTTATGTTCATACAAATATTTACAAATGTTAAATTTGCTGAAAATAAACACAGTTGACAGTGAGAGGACATTTCTATTTTTGATGAGTATATATAACATTACACACACATTTGCAAAAAAAAGTTAAGGGGATTGAAAGTGATTACATTGATGGAAGCTACAATCTATCTGCAATATTAAAGCTGATCTCCCCCCTAAAAAGATAAAAACGATTATATGTTGGCAGTGGTTGCAGCCGGATACCAGTCATTTTCTGCAAACATATCCCTAATTGCTGATGGTAAGTATCGACATCATCAAGTGTCATGATGAATGAATGGCTAATAATAATATAATGAATGATTAACTTAAGTCATTACACACAGTAACTGTAATATGAAGTGTAAACGAATCTGGTCAATGATGAATATGAGTTGTACACAAACGTGCTTCTGCTCTTTCCGTTTGTTTCTCCCAGAAAGGAAATTAAGAAAACATGAGCTCCCTGTTGCAGGCGGAACAAAAACAAGAAAAGAGAAATGTCTGATGAGCTCCTGTAAGCACGCACGAATGCACACACAATTAGCCTCCTGTCCACCTCTCCCACCCAGAATCCCACTCAGTGCAGTGGAAAAAGAGAGGCATGCTGTGACCCAGGGCCCTGATGCTCCACTGTGCTGGATACGCTGGACACACACCTCAGGGTGAAGGAGCTCTCAAGTTTCAACCTCCTCACCACTGGCCTATCACACTCCTTGCTTACTCCGAACTTGTTCTCTGTGTGTGTGTGTGTATGTGTGTCTCCAGACTGACCATTTACTCACATTTTGTGACCCTTTGACATGGTTGTGCTAGTTACATTTTTTTTCTTCTAATTGGTCGCATCGGTGCGAGCTGCACATTCTACATGGTCACCTCACTCCAAACTGAAACCATGATTTGGTCAAACAGTTATTCCTGTAATAAAAGTCTCTGCCCTCCACCTGTCTGTCATGCGCCTGTTTCGCTGTGGCCTGCTGTTGTGATGAGCGAGCCACTCTCTCCAGCTCCGCCCGCACTCTGAGGAAAAAAAGTGTTCTGATTGTAGGCTGAATAATGATAAGTGAGAAAGTAAGACGCACAAATATCATAACCCCCCCCAAAAGTGCCAACCTCCCCTGTTATTGTAATGAGAGGTTAGCACGTCTTGGGGGTATGATATTTGCGCATCTGCAACTTTCTCACTCATCATTAACCACATGGTAGCATCCACATTAATGTAGAAGTGTTTAGAAACATATTCTATTCTTATTTACAATAAAAGTGACTCCAAAACGACAATACATTATTTACCATTAATTTCTATTGGGCACAAAATAATCTGAAACACAACCAAAACAAACAGCAAATGCATAGAGTCACAAGCTTGATGTAGTCATTACTTTGCCAGCAGCTACAGCAAACTACACACCGCTGTCTGAGTTAAGAAGTTAAGCTCCGCTGTGCTGCGCATTACAGACTATTTAATTCTCTTCATCTGAACATCGGAGTTTCATCAACAATCATGCATGTCAGTTCAGCGCACACAGCGTAATAGAGAAAGAACAGACATGCTTCTGTCATCTCCAAAACAGAAACTGCATAGACAGGACTTTGAAAGGCTTGAGTTTTAAAAGGTTAAGACTGCCTCCGAGGGGTGTGGCAAACACTAATCTCTAGTGGACATACTACGTAAACGGTACCATAGAACTGTCATAATACAACATGATCCGTGAGATCGACTTGTATTGGTTTCGTGGCTCGGGTTTTTCGTCACTGGTTATTTGGATAAATCACAATTTCGCAGGTGTTAGCATCTTCCAAATTTTAGAAGGGGAGGGGACATTTGGCCCATAGACTTGCCCGTAACTTGCAAAGCGAGAGGGTGGAGCTCTTTGTTTCGTTTCCGATCCTCATTCAATCTCTAGTCTTAACATGTATGGACCCTGAACTTAATTGAGCACCTAACCAACTACGCAAAACTTTAGTTCTGGGTTAACCGAGATTAGACTAACACTGCCTGAGGGAGAAAGGATCCTAGCACTACACATCTGTGCATAACTGCTGTGTGAGAACTAGGGCTGTTGGCTGTCACGAAATTTCATCAGCCGGTGATTCTCAAGCAAATAGCTGTCGGTCTCATGGCAATTGACCATTAATTAACATAAACACATTTAGCATCTCCTGGCTTCCACACATAGCCTACAAGCCACTGATGCAGACCTTTTGGAACATCTACATTTTTAAAAGTCTAATAAATCGATGTAACATAGCCTACATCTTCACAATAAATCTATTATTTATGTTAGACAGTTCTAAAGAAACATGATATGGAGAAAATGTAGTCTATTTCAGAAGAACAGAATAGCATACTCTGATCTGGCTATACCTGTCACGTTCCTGACCTGTTTTCTGTTGTTTGTTATGTGTTTATTGGTCAGGGCGTGAGTTTTGGGTGGGCAGTCTATGTTTTCTGTTTCTATGTTGGTTTTGGGTTGCCTGGTATGGCTCTCAATTAGAGGCAGGTGTTTGACGTTTCCTCTGATTGAGAGTCATATTAAGGTAGGTTGTTCTCACTGTTTGTTTGTGGGTGGTTGTCTTCCGTGTCAGTACATGTTACCACACGGGACTGTTTCGGTTTGTCTGTTCCTGTTCGTGTGTTCTTCGTTTCATGTAAGTTCGTAAGTTTAGGTCTGTTTAGTTCGTTTTGTTATTTTGTTTTCTAAAGTGTTATTTTGTGTTTCGTCGTTTGTCTAATAAATCATTATGTCCACATACCTCGCTGCGTGTTGGTCTGATCCATGCTCCTCCTCATCCGAGGAGGAGGAATATGACGACGATCGTTACAATACCATATGTCTGTGGGCTACACTAGTTAATTTAGCAGAGAAGATTTGGTTACAATTCTGTGGCATTATATTATTTGATAGTATGAAGAATACAATTGAACAAAGCTGAATAAAATAGAAAGGATATTTTCTCCAAAAGATTTGAGGGAGTGTGCACATGCAGCTATTCTGTGTTGAGCGGTTAACAAAGAAATAGGTACTCCCATATGCTTAATTTAGAGTTATTAATGTAACTTTAGTTGTTCTACAAACGTTTGGCTACATGTTTAGATTTTTAATCCATTTTAAGGCTGCATGATGCAACTACTAAAGATTTGAAAAAAAGTTGCTTGAAAAGAATGAGCTCTGCTTTGTTTTTGCGCAGGCTGTACACACTTAAATCAGTCGTTCATAAACAATTTGAAAAACACTTGATAGTGCCTCGAAATTCCCGGCACCATCCCCTGTGTGTGGTCGTAATGCACCCTAAAAAAATCCATGCCTTTTGCGGCCAGTGGCTGTTGTTCCTTTCTCCCTGAATGCTGCGTGCTCTGAAGCACCTCTCACTCACATGGCTCTCTATCATGTGATCGGTTCTTTCTCACAGACTACAAGTGAAGACAGACACTTTGCCAATTTAGAAAAAAATTAAATCAGACCCTTTGCTATGAGACTTGAAATTGAGCTCAGGTGCATCCCGTTTCCATTGATCAAACTTGAGATGTTTCTACAACTTTACTGGAGTCCACCTGGGGTAAAATCAATTGATTGGACATGATTTGGAAAGGCACACCTGTCTATATAAAGTTCCCACAGTTGACAGTGCATGTCAGAGCAAAAACCAAGCCATGAGGTCGAAGGAATTGTCTGTAGACCTCCGAGACAGGATTGAGTCAAGGCACAGATCTAGGGAAGGGCACCAAAACATGTCTGCAGCATTGAAGGTCCCCAAGAACACAGTGGCCTCCATCATTCTTAAATGGAAGAAGTTTGGGACCACCAAGCTGGCCGCCAAACCAAAAACCATCAAGCCCTATGATGAAACTGGCTCTCATGAGGACCGCCACAGGAAAGG
Source organism: Salvelinus namaycush (assembly GCF_016432855.1). Lineage (NCBI taxonomy): Eukaryota > Metazoa > Chordata > Actinopteri > Salmoniformes > Salmonidae > Salvelinus > Salvelinus namaycush. The sequence goes on along the minus strand of NC_052307.1, from coordinate 27,501,367 downwards.
AAGACCCAGAGTTACCTCTGCTGCAGAGGATAAGTTCATTAGAGTTATCAGCCTCAAAAATTGCAGCCCAAATAAATGCTTCACAGAGTTCAAGTAACAGACACACTTCAACAACAACTGTTCAGAGGAGACTGCGTGAGTCAGGCCTTCATGGTCGAATTGCTGCAAAGAAACCACTACTAAAGGACACCAATAAGAAGAAGACTTGTCTGGGCCAAGAAATACAAGCAATGGACATTAGGCCAGTGGAAATCTGTCCTAATTTGAGTCCAAATTTGAGATTTTTGGTTCCAGCAGAGTAGGTGAATGGATGATCGCCACGTGTGGTTCCCACCGTAATGCATGGATGAGGTGTGATGGTGCTTTGCTGGTGACACCATCAGTGATTTATTTAAAATTCAAGGCACACTTAACCAGCATGGCAACCACAGCATTCTGCAGCGATACGCCATCCCATCTGGTTTGCGCTTAGTGGGACTATCATTTGATTTTCAACAGGACAATGACCCAACACACCTCCAGGCTGTGTAAGGGCTATTTGACCAAGAAGGAGAGTGATGGAGTGCTGCTTCAGATGACCTGGCCTCCACAATCACCCGACCTCAACCCAATTGAGATGGTTTGGGATGAGTTGGACCGCAGAGTGAAGGAAAAGCAGCCAACAAGTGCTCAGTATGTGGGAACTCCTTCAAGACTGTTGGAAAAGCATTCCATGTGAAGCTGGTTGAGAGAATGCCAGGAGTGTGCAAAGCTGTCATCAAGGCAAATGGTAGCTACTTTGAAGAATCTAAAATCTATTTTGATTTGTTTAAAACTTTTTTGGTTACTACATGATTCCATATGTGCCATTTCATTGTTTTGCTGTCTTCACTATTATTCTACAATGTAGAAAATAGTAAAAATAAAGAAAAACCCTTGAATGAGTAGGTGTGTCCAAACTTTTGACTGGTACTGTATGTGCAGGAGGTTTCTCTCTCCCTGGACAAGATCACCTGACTGTCTATGTACATCACAGAACTGGGGGTTCCTGTCCCCTCCCCTGGCTGAGGTTTGGCAGGCTGGAGCATAAATGTGGTCCATCATATAACAGCCCAATACCACAGCAGACACCAGATGCTGTAGAGCAGGTATTCCCAAACTGGGGTACGCCAAATAAAAATGTGATTCACATATATATATTTTTTAATCTTCACATTTTCAAACTATACAGTACTATACAAACTATGTAGTACTGCTGGTAGTAGCAGTACTACCAGTAGAGCTGGTATGCGTCTCTATGTACGCAGGCCTTACTTTTGTAACCCTTTATCAATTTTAGAGCAAACGGAATGAGCAGCAGCTACGTTTGGCTACATACGGACCTTTAGTGGAATTCCTGCGAGAGAGTAACGGTTAATGTGATTGGATGTTAATTATTCGACTAGGCTACCTGTATTTGACATTGTGTTGCTATTTTGCTTAACACTAGATGGTTTAATTTAATTTTTGGCAGTGATACGAGGCTACTCAGGCGAGAGAAAAAACCTCACCCAAATGTATAGCCCTCTTGGAAAATATAAATGGACTGTTTGAAAATGTGAAAAAAATGTATGTGAATCACATGTTTATTTGGAGTACCCCCGACGGCATTGCGTGTACCCCAGTTTGGGAATACCTGCCATAACCCCACCATGGGGCACTCTGTTCACAATGTTGACATCAGCAAACCGTTCGCTCACACGAAGCCATACACGTGGTCTGCGGTTGTGAGGCTGGTTGGACGTACTGCCAAATGCTCTAAAACGACATTGGAAGCAGCTTATGGTAGAGAAATTGGTATTCAATTCTCTGGCAACAGCTCTGGTGGACATTCCTGCAGTCAGCATGTCAACTGCACGCTCCCTCAAAACTTGTGTTGTGTGACAAAACTGTACACTTTAGAGTGGCCTTTTATTGTCCCCAGCAGAATGTACACCTGTGTAATGATCTTGCTGTTTAATCAGCTTCTTGATATGCCACACCTCTCCTGAATGTTTTGGCATTTTACATCCAAAAAGTAACTTTCTGATTACTTCTACCATGGGCAAATATGTATGGACAGTTCTGTTCTAATCAAATTGGGTGCAGCCAAAAAGTGACTTAAATCCAATGGAACGACCCCTTAAGCATTTTTAATCCCTTTCTTTTCTTTTCTGGCAATAGACATGCAATGTTGACGTCATTGAGGAGAACATCCGCTCTATCAGTGTGTTGAAGCTGTGTGGCTTGAGAGACGCCATGTTGCCCTTTGCACAAGCCTGGAGGGTCTTCACAACCTGCTACAGTAGGGGGGTTCAGCTACTTTGTCAACAAAATAAAGGGAAACGTGCGCCTTTTGGCCCGACAATCATACATTTCCTGAAAAAATGTGCATGCTTTCAGTACGGTGCCACTGGGAGAAGGGGCAACCTTGGGTTGAGTGCCCCTGTGGTAGAGCGGACGCCCATCAGAACAGTGGCATTGCATCAAGTCTGCCCTTCAGTGCAGAACCATCATCTGGGCAGCAGTGGCCACAGCCCCCTTTCAGCACTGGAGAATGAGTCACCCTGTAGTGGGGAGTGCACCTCACCATGGAAGCCCACAGAACCTAACCAAACTGACAGCTGCATGAAGAGACATGGTCAGGAGTTCACAACATAGTACTAACAAAAATTGATGGATAGCACATCACTCTTCAGTTTGGCAGACTAATCAAGCGAAACAAACATGCAGGTGATGCTGCAGTCAGAGCTTAATAATTCTAATTATTAAAAAGACTGATGAGAGACCATTAGAAAACCTGGATGAAAAACACAAGATCAGTCTAAGAGGCTACCATGTATAACTGATCTAATCAATATCATTATTTACTTTTCATAACATAAACAGTTCAGTTGCACAACTTATATTGGAAAATACATTGTGAAAATAGCAGTTGACAAAATATGAACACAGAGACCAAGATGTGTCACGGTGTCAGGAGATAACTGACTAATATTTACACCCTAAAAGACAGAAGGTCAACAAACAGGGCCTTCCTGCTACTGCTCTCAATATTCTTGAGCAGGGATGGGAAACTGTCGGCGCCCACTCAGTCGGGGTTGTAACTTACTGTTGAGAGTTAGAATAGTAGAATATGGGGATGTAGGTAGATACCCGATAGGTTGGACTATTCTCTTCATCACTCATTTTGAAAAAACATTTACTAAAAACTAAGAAATCAATCTACCATCATTTAACACAATGGAAAAATCAAATGATTTATTATTTAAATATTGAAAGTGTGTGGGCTACAGAGAGAAACAAAATGGTGCAGTTTCAGGCCATGTGGCAGAAAGTGATGCGTGCGCTGGAGATACGGTTGTGTGCACTTGTGGTGCTCACTATATATACACAAAAGTATGTGGACACCCCTTCAAATTAGTAGATTTGGCTATTTCAGCCACACCCGTTGATGACAAGTGTATAAAATCGAGCACACAACCATGCAATCTCCAAAGACACACATTTCAGCAAGGCCATTCTACTGGCAAAGCTCAGTAACTTTTAACATGGCACCGTCATAGGATGCCACCTTCCCAACAAGTCAGTTCATCAAATTTATTCCCTGCTAGAGTTGCCCCGGTTAACTGTAAGTGCTGTTATTGTGAAGTGGAAACGTCTAGGAGCAACAATGTCTCAGCCGCGAAATGGTAGGCCACACAAGCTCACACAACTGGACCGCCGAGTGCTGAAGCGCGTAGCGTGTAAAAAATCATCTGTCCTCAGGTTACAACACTCACTACCAAGTTCCAAACTGCCACTGGATGCAACGTCAGCACAAGAACTGCTCATTGGGGAGATTTGTTAAATGGGTTTCCATGGCCAAGCAGCCGCAAATAAACTTAAGATCACAATGTGCAATGCCAAGCGTCGGCTGGAGTGGTGTAAAGCTTGCCGCCATTGGACTCTGGAGCAGTGGAAACGCGTTCTCTAGAGTGATCTGGCAGTCTGACGAATGAATCTGGGTTTGGCGGATGCCAGGAGAACGCTACATGCCCCAATGCATAGCGCCAACCGTAAAGTTTGGTAGAGCGGGAATAATGGTCTGGAGCCGTTTTTCATTGTTCGGGCTAGGCCCCTTAGTTCCAGCGAAGGGAAATCTTAACACAAAAGACATAATGACATTATAGACGATTCTGTGCTTCCAGCTTTGGGGAAGGCCCTTTCCTGTTTCTGCATGACAATGCCCCAGTGTACAAAGTGAGGTCCATACAGAAATGGTTTGTCGAGATCGGTGTGGAAGAACTTGACTGGCATGCACAGAGCCCTGACCTCAACACCATTGGGATGAATTGGAATGCCAACTGCAAGCCAGGCCTAACCGCCCAACATCAGTGCCCAACCTCACTAATGCTTGTGGCTGAATGGAAGCAAGTCCCCGCAGCAATGTTCCAACATCTAGTGGAAAGCCTTCCCAGAAGAGTGGAGACTGTTATAGCAGCAAAGGGGTGGACCAACGCCATATTAATGCCTATAATTTTGGAATGAGGATGTTCGACTAGCAGGTGTCCACATACGTTTGGTCACATACTGTAGTTGATGTTTGTATGATGTTGTCATTTGTATTGTTCATAAAATAAAATCTTACCCAAAAATTATTAAAAGTTTGGCTGTGCATCAGCAGTTTCTCTCTTGTCATGTCAGTCACTCAATTAGCCCATGTCAGCTGCCTAGACTATCTAAACTTGTATTAATCATGGCTTAATTGCAGACCGGGGGCCCCCAATTTATTTTGTCACTCTCTCTCAAAAATCATTAAAAACTGCAAACATTTCTCTCCACCCTATAGCAAAATGTGTAGAATTAAAGGAAATTTGCTGTAAAATTCCACATTCGCTTTCTGCCCATAGCAAAATGTTGACTGGCTACCCAGACTCCTTGCTCTGGCCAATGCTATGCCACGCCCAAGGACATTAGCTCCTTCTCCGTAATGAGCCTGAGTACCTCCCTGACCCTTCACCGAACGCATTTCGGGCCCGTCCGATTGTTCCAGAAACCGATGGGTTGAGCCAGAGCCACGTGAGTAAAGCGGTAGTTTGAAAATTCATCATTGGCTTTTATACTCTGATTGGTTCGAGATGATCCAAATAGCTGATTTCACCGTTTTGTACCATGCCCCTTGTGCCCCTCACCACAAACGACTTCAATTATGACAGTCTCAGACTAAAGTATAAAACAAACGACATAACTTTTTGTGAGTCGTCAGGCTAGGCAAAATGTGTAGAATTGCAGAAAACTTGCTTTAAAACTGCAACATTTTCACTACGCCCCATGGCAAAACGGGTAGAATTGTAGCAAATTCACTTAGGGCCCCCAAAAGGCTCAGGCCGGCTCAGACTGCATGTGTGGGTACACAGACTCACAGCAGCCCCTCAGGATGAGTTTAAAAAAATTGTGGCCCAGTTGCCCATCACTGTTCTCGAGATAAGCATAGGTTGGGCTAAGTTATGCATGTGCATGATGAATTAGAACTGAATCCATAGCTGCAGATTCTCAAGACATTAAAAGGTAGTGTTCCAATTTTATTTACATCTCACATGTGCAACATGTTACACAATCTTCAGATGATAACAAGCACCACTACAAGTGACAGGCTGAGGCAACAATGAAACCATTCCCCAAACCAATTACAAGATTGAGGGAATGAAGTGCTATAATGCGTCTCTTTTCAACAGCATTCAACAAATTCAGAGTAGTTCATTAGTTCTCTCGTGCATTAATTGATCTCTTTAGTGTGCTGATGAAGACATTGTTGATAGTGACTTGTTGACTGCCTTTCTTGGATGTGATAGCCGTTTCTCAGGCTCCCTCTCCGGAATCAAACCCTAATTCCCCGTTACCGCATCGCATCATCCACCTACTAGGCATACACTTACATCTGATCATGAGCTATGATGAGAACATAGTGAACATTTCATTTGCAATTGGATATTGAATTGCTGTTCTCTGTGGGGGGAAAGGACTGACATTGTTCCTAGATTTTCACTGTGATCCAAAGTAAACCCACCATCTTTACACCAAGTCAGTTACCTAGCAACATCACGGCATTATATTCACAAATTAATGGATTGCAATGTTCAGCGCATACCCTGGATAAAAAGGATGCACACCAGTACGCTGAAATAGAATACTATAGCACTCACCCAAAATCAAAGTTCATTGGCCCATTCCCTCTGTTTTTTCAAGAGCGCGTGCTTATTCCTCTACTCAGCAGACATAGAAATACAATACAGGGTGGCATTTAATACCAGCTTGAAATGTTACAATGTACCCCACAATTAATTGAGACAGTTTCCTTTCCTTTGTCTTGAGGCCGTTTGATAGTTTAACGACTTCATGTAAAACAGGAATTAGGGACAGCTGATCATCAGTCTCGAGCTGCATCCAAGTCCTCACATTTCCTTGACCAAATAACTACGGTGGCCCTAAGCTTTATGGTAGTACATCGACGGAAAAGCCATGTACTGAACGTCCTTGACTTCACTGTATCCAATAGTAATTCACACACGAGTTGCCTTCTGCTTTCATTTCAGTTCCCCCTCAAGCGAAATAGACGCTCAGATAGTGCAGCGGATTCAAACACTGGTATAAGAGAAGTTCGTATATCCTCCTGAATCAAGAGTATATGGTGAAGAGACTCGCCATCCTGAGCTTCGGAGAGCCGTCTAATCTTGTTCGCTATTCGTGAACCACAGCTATGCATTTGCTTCCCTCTCGCGCTCAGGTCAAATGGAATGCGCCTCCTGTTGGCCAAATGATCGTGCACAACCCATTTCCGCAAACAGAGCAATATGATGCATTCTTATGAAAGGATAAAGTGACGTCAAGGAAAAATTCAGGTTGTGCATATGACAGTGGTAATGCTATAGCTATACAATCAACCTGGACTCATAACATCACCAGCCGGTCGATCTTCAAGGCATTCCGATCACCAAATATAGAAAACCCAACGATAAAGCCTTGCGTTCCTATTGCTTTTCATTCGTTTCACGCATTGCGGGGGATGCACTTGATTCAGCAGCCCGAGTGCCGGGAAGGCAAATTCTTCCTTTTTTGAACCATTTAATCAATCAATCAATCAATTTTATTTTATATAGCCCTTCGTACATCAGCTAATATCTCGAAGTGCTGTACAGAAACCCAGCCTAAAACCCCAAACAGCTAGTAATGCAGGTGTAGAAGCACGGTGGCTAGGAAAAACTCCCTAGAAAGGCCAAAACCTAGGAAGAAACCTAGAGAGGAACCAGGCTATGAGGGGTGGCCAGTCCTCTTCTGGCTGTGCCGGGTGGAGATTATAACAGAACTATGCCAAGATGTTCAAAAATGTTCATAAGTGACAAGCATGGTCAAATAATAATCATGAATAATTTTCAGTTGGCTTTTCATAGCTGATCATTAAGAGTTGAAAAACAACAGGTCTGGGACAGGTGGCGGTTCCATAACCGCAGGCAGAACAGCTGAAACTGGAATAGCAGCAAGGCCAGGCGGACTGGGGACAGCAAGGAGTCACCACGGGCGGCAGTCCCGACGCATGGTCCTAGGGCCCAGGTCCTCCGAGAGAAAGAAAGAGAGAAGGAGAAAATTAGAGAGAGCCAAGATTTTCAAAATGTTCATAAATGACAAGCATGGTCAAATAATAATCAGGAATAAATCTCAGTTGGCTTTTCATAGCCGATCATTAAGAGTTGAAAACAGCAGGTCTGGGACAGGTAGGGGTTTCGTAACCGCAGGCAGAACAGTTGAAACTGGAATAGCAGCAAGGCCAGGCGGACTGGGGACAGCAAGGTGTCAGCATGCCCGGTAGTCCTGACGTATGGTCCTAGGGCTCAGGTTCTCAGAGAGAAAGAGAGAACGAGAGAATTAGAGAGAGCATACTTAAATTCACACAGGACACTGGATAAGACAGGAGAAGTACTCCAGGTATAACCAACTGACCCTAGCCCCCCGACACATAAACTACTGCAGCATAAATACTGGAGGCTGAGACAGGAGCGGTCAGGAGACACTGTGGCCCCATCCGAAGAAACCCCCGGACAGGGCCAAACAGGAAGGATATAACCCCACCCACTTTGCCAAAGCACAGCCCCCGCACCACTAGAGGGATATCCTCAACCACCAACTTACAATCCTGAGACAAGGCCGAGTATAGCCCACAAAGGTCTCCACCACAGCACAAACCAAGGGGGGGCGCCAACCCAGACAGGAAGATCACGTCAGTAACTCAACCCACTCAAGTGACGCACCCCTCCTAGGGACGGCATGAAAGAGCACCAGCAAGCCAGTGACTCAGCCCCTGTAACAGGGTTAGAGGCAGAGAATCCCAGTGGAGAGAGGGGAACCGGCCTGGCAGAGACAGCAAGGGCGGTTCGTTGCTCCAGAGCCTTTCCGTTCACCTTCACACTCCTGGGCCAGACTACACTCAATCATATGACCTACTGAAGAGATAAGTCTTCAGTAAAGACTTAAAGGTTGAGACCGAGTCTGCGTCTCTCACATGGGTAGGCAGACTGTTCCATAAAAATGGAGATCTATAGGAGAAAGCCCTGCCTCCCGCTGTTTGCTTAGAAATTCTAGGGACAATTAGGAGGCCTGCGTCTTGTGACCGTAGCGTACGTATTGGTATGTACGGCAGGACCAACTCGGAAAGATAGGTAGGAGCAAGCCCATGTAACGCTTTATAGGTTAACAGTAAAACCTTGAAATCAGCCCTTGCCTTAACAGGAAGCCAGTGTAGGGAAGCTAGCACTGGAGTAATATGATCAAATTTCTTGGTTCTAGTCAGGATTCTAGCAGCCGTATTTAGCACTAACTGAAGTTTATTTAGTGCTTTATCCGGGTAGCCGGAAAGTAGAGCATTGCAGTAGTCTAACCTAGAAGTAACAAATGCATGGATTAATTTTTCTGCATCATTTTTGGACAGAAAATTTCTGATTTTTGCAATGTTACGTAGATGGAAAAAAGCTGTCCTTGAAACAGTCTTTAATGTATCTGAAGCTTGTACTCAGCCTACCCGGCAGGCCCAGAGAGCAAATCAGGTGCACCTACAGGTTAACGATGGGCAATCAGATAGCTCAGATCGCGGTGTCGGCAGTTTCCTTGAGCCACAGACTGTTAAAAGCCTCGAAAGCACAGCAAAGTTGATACTGTGGGATTTCAAAACTTTTCAAACCATGACTTGAGAGAGACTCAACGAATACATCAAATAGGTGCTGTTTTTATGTGTACATTCATGTTTAAATTGTTAGTCAGCACCACTGTCAACACTTTGTTCTATACGTTTTATAAGCCATAAACTGCACACGTTTACAACCAGCATTACTGCTGCAATGAATGAGTATAGCAAAGTGTTCCAATAAACTTGCTTTGTTATTATTAGAATATAAGGCGAACGCGGCAAATGTTTCGTGTTCTAATCTCATCATGGACAACTTTAGCATTTTAGCTACTTTGCAACTATTTAGCATGTTAGTCAGCCCTTCCCCTAACCCTTATAATAGCCTAGCTAATGTAACCGTTAGCCAATTAACAACAAGTAATTGAAATTCGTAACATATCACTTCATTTGTATAGCAAATTTGTACTAATTGTAATTCGTAACGTTTCATTTGAAATATATGATGGACGTCCACAAATTAATACATGTCATATAAAACGTAACATATCATGCAAAATGGTGGAGACAGATTTACATTTACTATGTTGGCTGGTGATCACTGCTTTAAAGCAACGTAGGGCCTTGCGGCCAGATGTTGTTGCATTGTTTGTAGACAGACCTTTATATACAGTACCAGTCAAAAGTTTGGACACACATACTCATTCCAGGGTTTTTCTTAATTTGAACTATTTTCTACATTGTAGAATAATAGTGGAGACATCAAAATTATGAAATAACACATATGGAATCATGTAGTAACCAAAAAAGTGTTAAACAAATCAAAATATATTTTATATTTGAGATTCTTCAAAGTAGCCACCCTTTGCCTTGATGACAGCTTTGCAGATGTTGGCATTCTCTCAACCAGCTTCATGAGGTGCATTTCAATTAACCGGTGTGCCTTATTAAAAGTTAATTTGTGGAATTTCTTTCATTCTTAATGCGTTTGAGCCAATCAGTTGTGTTGTGACAAGGTAGGGATGGTATACAGAAGATAGCCGTATTTTGTAAAAGACCAAGTCCATATTATGGCAAGAACAGCTCAAATAAGCAAAGAGAAATGACAGTCCATCATTACTTTAAGACATGAATCTCAGTCAATCCGGACAATATCAAGAACTTTGTTTCTTCAAGTGCAGTTTCAAAAATCATCAAGCTCTATGTTAAAACTGGCTCTCACAAGGACTGCCACAGGAAAAGAAGACCCAGAGTTACCTCTGCTGCAGAAGATATGTTCATTAGAGTTACCAGCCTCACAAATTGCAGCTCAAGTAATTGCTTCACAGAGTTCAAGTAACAGACACATCTCAACATCCACTGTTCAGAGGAGACTGCGTGACTCAGGACTTCGTGGTCGAATTGCTGCAAAGAAACCACTACTAAAGGACAGCAATAATAAGAAGAGACTTACTTGGGCCAAGAAACACGAGCAATGGACATTAGACCGGTGGAAATCTGCCCCTTTGGTCTGATGAGTCCAAATTTTAGATTTTTGGTTCCAACCGCCGTGTCTTTGTGAGACGCAGAGTAGGTGAACGGATGATCGCCGCATGTGTGGAAAAGCATTCCAGGTGAAGCTGGTTGAGAGAATGCCAAGCGTGTGCAAAGCTGTTCAACAAGGTAAAGGGTGGCTACTTTGAAGAATCTAAAATATATGCTTCGTCAACATCTGGAATGTGCATTGTAGTCTTCATCAAGCCCAGGCTGCTCTGTTGTCCATTATGTGAGCGATAATGCCTATTACTACTATCTATACGTTCATCACACATTCACAAAAACACTAGATAGATCTACTTCCCTCACAGACCAAAGTTTGATTGTGAATAGGTCAACAAATTCTAGCATATGGAGGGTGCTGTCTTACTGTTTTCCCAAACAGATCCTGTTTACCATTTGATTATGCTCTATAAAATATTTTTAAGGGGCAAAAGGAAATCATGTAAGCCATGATAGCGTTCACTGAGGCACAGATAGAACAATGAGCCAGATATTTCACCAGATGTGTAAATGTGAAGCATCCGGGTGGCGTTTCCACCCACTACCAAATATGGTGATGAGAGGAAGCCCAGTGGCCGCTAGTGGAAAAAAATGGGCCGAGATGGATTTTGGCCAACATTCTGCACCTTTTCTCATCGATGGAATAGTTTTCTTTCTGTTTCCAAAACTAGAATCTGTAACAAACCGAGTGGACTGCGTTTTGTAGACTTTACCCTTTGCCAAAGTTTCAAAAATTGTTTAGAAGTTATTGCGCACAGAGTAGCCGTTCCCCTAAGGGAAATATGCAAATAAATGTCAGCACGAGCCAATAGGCTCTCACTAGCTCGTGTTTGGTTCTGCCAACCTCCTTGCTTGTTCGGCCCACTATGATACATTTGCTCCCGTTGGAAACGACAGGCTCTGGTCTATCTTGGGTTAGTTATACAAATCTTTGACTGATGTGTTGGTCCGTCTGACTCCAGGTGGTGGCGATAGTGCGCAACAGTATGGAGCCAATTTCACGCCATATGTATTGAATTTAAAATAAAATAAATCGTAAACATGAAAAATAAAGTTGAAAATGCAAACAGTATATTTTCGAGGAAGGGTGAAATAATGGATGTTGAAATCAAAAACCGAACAATTAAAAGCAAAATGTATAGATTTGTAAACAAAAATAATAATGACATCAAAAGCAAAACCTCCAAACTTGCAGGCAAATAATTTTAAAGCGAGAGCTAAGCTTTATGACAAATGATTAAAACAAATATTTGAAAATGAATGCAAAATCGTTTTCAGTTTAACTTTCCCAACAACCAATCATATTGAATCAATTTTGCCTACGCTCTTGCCTGCATTTACTACATTTTGGTTACGTTACTCATATCTTTGCTTTCGATGTCTGTTTTTTTGCTTTCTCTCCCAGTGTTTTCAATACCGAGTTGTGTCATTATTTTTCCGTGAAGGGCGGGGTTTAGAGGGAGGCGTAGACAATGAGTCACCATTGGTCCACTAGTTCTGGAGTGACGGTTCATCCTAACCCATCAATGAACATGATATACAGGATTTTCTGTCTATTGGCTACTTAACCAGACGGCCTGACTCCACTACCACCCGCCAAATCTTTCCCCCATGTACTAAACATGACGAATCAGTTATCAACACTTGCGCCGAACTTTGGGCAACAGGTAATTAATATGTTTACCTAAGTAGTTACATGGTTTGTCATTAAATGTATTAGATAGATAGGCATCTAATATCCGTACATTATTGACCCGTGACTGACAATTTTTGAAGTACGTTAGCTTAGTTGGCTGGCTTTGGTGTCGGACCAGGTAGCCAAGTGGAATGAATCGCAAGACTGCATGTCTGTAACGTTACAGCTAGCCACTGCCAGCCGTAGTGAAAGGTGTGTCTTAGAGAGAGAAACATGCATGTGTCTTATGTCCTCACAGGCGTTATGGAGAAGCTCCTCAACAGATTGCAGCAGGCAATGCAACACCTTCCTCTGGTTTTTGATTAGTTTGCCAGCACCATTGAGATTATAATTATCAGATCACTAGCAAATCAAGTAGACTTGCCTCAAAAGGTAGTGCAGGGTCTTTCCAACCTGTATAGTCTAGTCAATGCTGAAATGGAAGAAAGATGTGCCCCATCAATTGTTGAGTTGGATGGTGAAATGGGAGGTCCTAAACTGATTGTGTCAGAACAGCACCTTCGACAGGTGATTGAAATGGATCTGCCTGTACCTTGCAACTGCTTGGCATCTCATCAAAAACTGACTAACGTAGAATGCAGGAATACGGTATCATGGTGAGGGGAACATACAGCCAAATGATAGACGAGGAGCTGGACAATCTGGTGGACACAATCAAGACAAGTTCACCACAATTAGGATGGTGAGTTAACGTCTGAAAGCACTGGGTCATCGAGTCCAGTGGACCCGAGTGTGGGACTCAGTGCATCGTGTAGATGATGCAGGAATACAGGAAAGAATGGCACAACTTGGATGTGTTGTCAGAAGAACATACTCTGTTTGTCTTTCACTCATACATGTGGACACCAACCACAAGTTGATCAGGTAAGCTAAGACCCCTTCAGCTCAGTGGTACACATTTAGTCATATAACTCATAGCCCATACAATGCTGCATCTGTTGTATTTTACTGCAAGATTGCTGATTTGGCAAGTATACAAAACGGTCTTTCAACAGATATGGCTTTGTAATATTTGGTGGCATACTCACCGGTACTATACTTTCTAGAGTATAGTTAGGTGTAGGCCACCTGCCTAAATTCTAATCCCTACACTGAGTAGAGAAGACAAGCTGTGCTGTTTCATGCATAACTGTTAGTTGGACATGGTGCGACCCTCTTGCTGGTAAAATGTATTGTGCGAGAAATGGCGGTGGAAATGCCTTTTATGCACAAATATTGATATAACCATCATATCGAAGTAAACTTGAAGTCACACGATGATACAGTATGTTGTGGTCCTCCCACTACGACTCCCACTTTGAACAGTTATGGCGGGATGTGTGGATGGCCATGTCTTTGAAAACTCTGTTTATTAAGTTTTACACACACACAGACAAGACAAAGCAATATAAATAATATACTCAACTAGAAAAAATACAAATAATACATATAAAAAAAATAACTTTAAAGATACCATACTTTAGACAAGTTAAACACACCAGGCAGAAGGCTACAAAAGGTTAAAGGGCAATCTATAGTATAGGGACAGAGCAAACACCTCACCATTGTTCCTGTAAACAGTCAAGGGATGGGGTGGAGAAATGCAACCACTCACAGACAGTCAAGGCCACAGACCAACCATCCACTGGACCAAAAATAAAAAGTTTACAATGCTTTAAAATAAAAAATGAATAATAATAATTTTATGTAGGCGTGAACAGAATTAAAAAATAAAAATAACTGGGAAAAACAAGCTCACACCCTAGTCTCTGCCCGGGCAAGATGAACAAGGCATCCGCAGGTCACAATCAATAAGCACATCAACCTTAATGCCCCCCACCCCAGAAAAAAACACAGAGAAATGCTCATCCAACCTCTAAGTCACAGGGGGGTCAAATACAGACTTATTTTGGTTTTAATAGGAATGCCATCAGAGGATGGACTGTTTAAAGTAAGACCGGAATGGAGCCCAAGCCTCATTAAACAGTTTGGGGTTCCCACGTGAATTTAATTTAATTTTTTCTAGTTTCAGAGAGCACAACACATCTCTCACCCAATATTTATAAGATGGGGGAGCTGCCATCTTCCAGTTCTGTAGTATTAGCCGTCTAGCTAAAAGAGTTGTATAAGCAACAGTGTCCGACTGGATTCTTGACAGGGGGGTGCCTATGGGCAGTACTCCAAAAAGGGCTGTAAGGGGAGAGGGATCTATAACAGTGTTATATATATCAGAGAAACATTTAAATATTAATTCCCAGAAACCTGACAGTTTATGACAGCCCCAGAACATATGCAAGTGTGGCTGGTTCAATTTTACATCTGACACAGGTAGGATCAAAATCAGAGAATATTCTTCCAAGTCTGGCCCCAGACCAGTGGATACGGTGAACCACCTTGAATTGAATGAGGCTGTGTCTAGTGCTAAAAGAGGACGAATGCACCCTGCGCAGCACAGATTCCCAGGTGTCTTCCCCAAGTTCCTCCCCCAAATCCTTTTCCCATCGAGTCTTTAAAGGCACCAAAGAAGGGTTCTGTAAGTCATGAATGATTGCATATACATCTGAAATTGCGCCCCTAGGAAGCTTGTTCAGCTCCAGGATGCTCTCTATAGCTGTATTCACAGGCCTATGGGGGAATTCAGGTGTGATAGCTCTGACAAAGTTCCTAGTCTGGAGATAGCGGAAAAAGTGGGATTGGGGGAGGTTGAACCTTTCCTGTAGCTGAGCAAAAGAGGCAAATGTATCATCAAAGAATAATTGGGCTAGTGAGGAGAGGCCTAGTGAGTGCCAGATGCCAAAAGCCCCATCATTCAAAGATGGAGGAAATAAAATGTTCTGATTGATTGGGCCTGATAGAGAAAAGCCTCGGAGGCCAAAGGCTAAACGGAACTGATTCCAAATTTTAAGAGACTGCTTTACAATTGGGTTGACACACCTTTTGCCTAGGGACACTGGGAGAGACGAGCACAACACAGAAGAAAGTGCAGCAGGTTTACACGATTCAGACTCCATCTGGACCCAGATTGGTCTAGGGCCAGTAGGATCAGTCTGCAGCCAGTACAGAAGGGCTCTGAAATTTGCAGCCCAATAGTATGTCTGAAAATTTGGTAGAGCTAAACCGCCCAATGACTTAGGCTTCTGTAAATGTTTTCTACCAATCCGTGGTACCTTGCCATCCCAAATAAAATGCATGAATGTTTGATCCAGTGAAATAAAAAAAGATTTTGGAATAAAAATGGGTAAACATTGAAATAAATATAGAAATTTGGGCAACACACTCATTTTAATGACATTAATCCTTCCGATAAGAGAAAGAGGTAGCGCATTCCAAAAAGTAAAAGATTGTTTCAAACTGTCTGCTAGAGCAACCAAGTTTTCCTGAAACAGATTTGAATATTTCCTTGTCACTAACTCCCAAGTAGGTGAATTGATCCCGGACAATCCTAAACTGAGAACTTGTAAAAGAGCACTTTAAAGCAGCCTTATTTACAGGAAAAAGCTCACTCTTGCCTAGATTCAGCTTGTACCCTGAGATTGATCCAAACCTTTTAAGAACAGATAAGGCGCGTGGCAATGAGGTATCAGGGTTAGAGATAAACAAAAGGAGGTCATCCGCATATAGCGAGACTTTCTGCTCTGAGCCCGTCCGGATTATTCCTTGAATGGCATCATTAGAGCGTAGTGCAATGGCGAGAGGTTCGATTGCCAAAGCAAACAACAAGGGGGAGAGTGGACAGCCCTGTCTGGATCCGCGGTGCAAGGGAAAATAGTCAGAGGACAAGTTGTTAGTCCGTACCGAAGCCATGGGGGAAAAATAAAGAATCTTTATCCACGCAATGAATTTGGGGCCAAAGCCAAATCTATAAAGGGTAGGGATGGCCATGTCAAACATATTTTACAATGTCCTACACAGTTTGGAAGATGAGGGCTCCCTTGACCCGTCAAATAGCCTTCACCTATTCTGTGCGCACTATGTATTCCTCCCGCGCCGCCAAGCAGAGCTAGACACCTTTACCAATGGATGGGATAAACATTCTCTGCACACTGAGCAAAATCTGACCCCCAACCAACTGTGGGATATGGGACAAGCACAGAATCCTGTCACTTTCCGTGGCAATGTAGAGGTATAGATTTAAAGGAGCTAATATGAAAATGTAATTAAGTCTTATCTAAAAAAAATAAAAAGTGGTTGTTTGTAAATTAGCATGATTTTCCATGTTTAGGATTTAAACAACTTGGACGGGGACAATGCCTGCCTCCCGGAGGAGCATGCCCAGGGAATTGTGGTCCCACCAGTGGAGTGCCCACTGACAGAGCAGGATATGACACTGCTCAGAGCAACCATCGAGACAATGGACAAGATATTTATGCATCTGTTTTGAACTATGTGCTGCTACTTATGGCTGAGTTATCCTTATACCTCTGCTTGATACTGTCGCGAGGAATAACTGTCTAGTCCAGTAATTCTAAATTGCTGCAGTGTTATTAAATGTGGTCGCAGCAAAATGAGACCAATTGGCTGATTTTGATTGGTTACTAATGTTGTGGAAAATTTTATCCAAAGATTCAGGTAGATTATTTAATTGTATAATAGAAAAATATTTAATCAAGCAGCTGCAGGGGAGATCTCTGCTTTCACAGGGAAGAACTCGAAGAGTAAATGGTTACATGTCCCTTATATAGTGAGAGGTAATAATACCATCCTATTGTTACACAAGTTATTTATACAAGCAACAGTTCCAGAACACAATGGCCTTGTGTTAGGGTGCAGACATAACATGGGTCTATGAAAGGCATATCACAGTCCAACATAGAATAGGCTACAGAACAGCTCACCCAAATTCTGCCACCACACGATGGACAACATAATCAATGTTTATTTAAATTACTAAAATGTAGTTTAAAATAGAAGTGTTAGAATACAAATAGCTGCAGTCATTAAATGTGAAAAAATTTGAAGGAAAATGAAACGTTATGAGAAAAGGCAATCCTTTTGATAGAAAATAAACCTTCAAATAGAAACAAACAGTGTCATGTGATACATTATGTAATGTAGAAACAAGTGATAGAATTAAACAGGTGGAGTAATGAATAGGATTCTGTGTTCACATGGAAAAGTGATTACTTTTTAACGCTTTATCTGCCGTCCCAATGAAAACTAGTTTGAAAATTCCAAAATTTTATGGAAAAGATATGGATGTTTTTGGACGATGCACCTTGTTGACAAAATGACGGACACTTCATGGGCCATAGACCGATGACCTGCGGCTCAGCATAATCAATAAAACACCAAATCTCACATTTATTTTAGACTAACATTTAATTTTCAACAGCGGAGATTTGTATAAACTTTGATGTCTGTCTCTGACATTTGCAACACTGTTTCAATATTCAAATTCGATCTCCAGCTATCCCATAGTAATGAACCTGTTAGGAAGAGACAGACAGGCAGTGTTTCTCAGCTCGTTGAAATCATGAATCAGCAGAAATGTGAGACGTCTAGATGCTTTTTATGGTGGACATCAAGTTTATAAATTGTCTGGCTGGGCTGATGAGACAGTGGATTGCGCAGTCAGATGGAAAATAGGCATTTTAACGTCATAGATTTAGCCCGTGATAACTTATGGAATAGACACTGGCGGAAATGCTGTTTTAACCAATCAGCATTCAGGATTAAACCCACACATATAATTAAGTGATAATGGCCGAGAAGATGGTGTTTGGTGCCAATATTATTCTCCAAACACCGGCTTCGAGGGCATTATCACTTTTATACAAAGGGTTACCAACATATTCAAATAATGATTGACATATTCCCATAAATGTTGATGAATATATTCATACTTTCATCCTTCCACAAGATATAGTCCAGACCCCCCCCCCCCCCCCAATTGTATAATAGTAAAAAGATATGGGTATTTAAAGTATTTTGCTCTGTGATCCAATCTGATGCACAATTTAACGGTAGAACAGACTTACTTTTTACGTTTGTAGGCTACGAATACTGTAATGTCAAATCCCGAGTAGCCTAGACATTTCATTTGTAAACATAATACATATAACCATTGCAACTTTTCTGGCCATGAGTTAATATTCCCAAAGTAGCCATACAGCCAACAAATTACCATGTGCATCCTTCATTTAATTGGGCCTATTAGATTATTTTTATATATATTTTTTCTCTATGTATCTGAAAGGGAGTGCAGTTTATAACATACAGTAGTATTTTGCATTGAAGCGTATAGGCTACCACTAAGTAGGCCTACTGTATTTTTTTGAGTAGACAATATTTCAGAATTCGGAGGCAGTTTTAGGTTAGGGAGAAAGTAAATGCAAAACATTATTGAATTCAAACGATCTGTTTACATGTCGACAACAGTTAGCAATTGTTTGTGTTTCAGAAACCGTCAGATCTGCCGACACCTCTAAAGACATTTGATCAAGTTCGCCATTGATATTTCTTTTAGATATAGGCCTACAGTCTTGGCCTAATTCCAATACTTCCAAAGTATACAAGCAAGTACAGTATTAGTTCATGATGACCATAACACAACCAATCTTACATATGGAAAACAAGGAGAAACCTAGCAGTATCCTTCCTGAGCCATGGGCATCTGATGTATGGGGTTATTTTATGTCCCCCATAAATTGTACCATTTAGGAGGTACCATAATCTGTCATTTTTATTTCTCATACCTTTCTCCTAATTTAGTGTCATCAAACCAGATCTGTGGACACAAACCGGAAAAGAGCTCGGGAGATAATGAGCGAGAATCTTGAGGTCACCTACAAGGGAGAAGAGCGTGACTTTCTGAAGAATGAGTCAATACAAAGGAAACAAGACGAGGAAAAAGGCAAAAGAGAAGTTGGAGAAGACTGCTCAAAGAGGCACTGTTAGCAGATTCCAAACCAAGGGATGAAAAGGCTTTCTTTTTTTTTTTACCCTGTGAAAGGATGAAAAGGATGCATGAACATAAAATTCAGACTGATCAACAAATGTGTCCTACCTCATTGTGATCTGTGTTGTAAATAAAGAGCACCTATTGAAATCAATTATATTTATCAATCTGTCTAAGAGGAATGATGTCAGTATTTTCTAGCATTTTAATGGAAATAAGTTGTATTTTACTGAGCAATAAATACAAAGATGCAAACAATGACTTTAGTACAATAGTTTATCCATAATGTGGTGTGTAACAGTGTGGTTGGCACTATTCCTTTTGTACATACACTTGAAAGCAACGCTATTGTATTGGGTTGCACAACAATCGTCTGTGGGAAGCCAGACTTACTGTGCCGGTGGACAGGACTTTTGGTCATTGGGGGGGGGGGGGGGGGGGGGGGGTTTAAACAAAATATCTAAATCGTATTATTAAACAGACTTTCCAAACGTGTGTCTGTTGTAGACCCACTTAACTCTGCTTACCCCATGTTTAAAAATAAATAAATAAAAAAGTCCCCCAGAAAGTGTATTGAATAATACCATCCATTAGATAGTTTGTCTCAAAATACCCCCGCCATAATTACCAACAGTCCTGCCCACCGGCAGTAAGATGAAATGGATAACTTCTGGCTTCCCACGGACTGTTTTTGTGCAACCAAATACAATTAAAAGCAACGCAGGTGTATGTAAATACATGCTAAAAGCACCTATCCCTTTTGCTGTTACTCATGCTTAAATATGTTTAAAAGATGCTATAGCTACTATAGTAAAAAGTTACTGTAACTATTATAGTATATGTTATATTTACTATAGTAATATAGTTAGTAGCTACTAAGTATATTAGCTATAGGTAGAACACATCCATTGTCAAAATGCCTTACACTATAAAATCCATGCACGTTTCATTAAATGATAGGGGCATTGCTACATAACATGCATTTTGTTTGTTTTCATAATTTTTTATTCATACAAGTAATATTGAAATTAGGCATTTCCAAGGGGAGCACAAATAAAACCAGGAAATTCATGTCAAGTACAGCTCATGGGTCACTTTTTTGGTCAAAGCCCAACGTGCCATCGCAGTAAAAAAAAAACTTTTAGTTTTTATCGGTCCAATAAAAGTATTGACTAAGAGCTTTGTCTTTTGAGTCTTGTAGATCTTCAGTCTGGAGAGTTGGTCCAATTAAATTCAATAACATTGCACTTTGCCTGTTAGGATCTTGCATTTCTCTCTGTTTCTGCCAAGCATTCACGTACAAGCCCCCTGGCATGAATGATACCTTCAAATAAAAACAATAGAAAAGGTAAAAACACAATTAACTGCTGGAGTCCATGAAACATCAAATTATAACTTTACAGAACCCAATGGTGCATTGTAAGGTTCCACAAGGTAAGCACTAGCTCTCGAGAACCAAAGGGGGCATACAGCCCTCCCTAGGGTTCTCAGTCAAACATATGGACCACAGCTGGGCCAATATGTATTACAGTCCTGACGCTCTGTTTTAACGTTTAGAAATGTTAATAACCCCTGCTTGCGATATGGTTATGGACACCTTTGGAACTTTCACATCACAGAGAAAAGAGAAAATACCAAAAATACACTTATTGTACTCCTTTTTAAAACCGATTCCCACAGGTGTTTTGTGTTGCACATTTTGTGCAACACTTCATAAGCTAATGAAAACTCAGGAGGGACCAAAAAAGGCTTGAAGTTGTGTTACACCAAAAATCTCAGTGGGAATATGTAGTAAATGAGCTAACACTAAGTGTACCTCTACTGGTTACCTTTAAGGACCTGGATTTGTCTTAAGCATTGATTTGGGGAAAATTTTGCCACAGATGGAAACCACTTGCATATTTGACTTCACCCTCTATTGTGATCTCCAAAGTTTTGGCATCTTCCATAAATTGCAGCTGCGAATCCGACATAGAAATAATTAGAAGATGAAGCTCCGGTAATATGGATAACTATTGAAAGATAGCTCATATGCATTTTTCTACATTGTAACGGTCCAAACTTTGGTAGGTAGGCTGCTGGCAGGTTTCAGCCGCGGTACAGCAATGCCAAGTCAGCACATGCTCATGGTTCTCAAAGGGGAAGTGAAATGACAGGCTACAATGACTTTGCTCATGAATGCCACAAATTACATGTAACTATAATTCCTAGAATTTTATTTCACGGGTGACTTTTCATTATCTGGATAGACACTTGTGGTTTCTAGCTAACTTTACACCAATCAAAGCAGTGGAGCGTGTAGTGAAGCAAAACTTTATTGGTCAAAACCATTAATCTTGGCGTGACGGTGGAGTGAGTTTGCAATCATATTGCTCTCATATCACGCAATTTAACCATTTATAAAACGGTCATATACAGTACCAGTCAAAGGTTTGGACACCTACTCATTCAAGGGTTTTTCATTATTTTTTTCTACATTGTAGAATAATAGTGAAGACCTCAAAACTATGAAATAACACATGGAATCATGTAACCAAAAATTCTCTCAACCAGCTTCACCTGGAATGCTTTTCCAACAGTCTTGAAGGAGTTCCCACATATGCTGAGCACTTGTTGACTGCTTTTCCTTCACTCTGCAGTCCCAACTCATTCCAAATCATCTCAATTGGATTGAGGTCGGGTGATTGTGGAGGCCAGGTCATCTGAAGCAGCACTCCATCACTTTACTTCTTGGTCAAATAGCCCTTACACGGCCTGAAGGTGTGTTGGGTCATTGTCTTGTTGAAAAACAAATGATAGTCCCACTAAGCGCAAACCAGATGGGATGGCGTATCACTGCAGAATGCTGTGGTAGCCATGCTGCTTAAGTGTGCCTTGAATTATAAATAAATCACTGACAGTGTCACCTATTGTTCACCTAATACCTTTTTTGCACTATTGATTAGAGCCTGTAAGTAAGCATTTCACTGTAAGGTCTACCTGTTGTATTTTGTGCACGTGACAAATAAACATTGATTTGACCAGAAAAGCACCCCCACAGCATCACACCTCCTCCTCCATGCTTCACGGTGGAAACCACACATGCGTGGAGATCATCCGTTCACCTATTCTGCGTCTCACAAAGACATGGCGGTTGGGACCAAAAACCTCACATTTGGACTCATCAGACCAAAGGACAGATTTCCACCGGCCTAATGTCCATTGCTCGTGTTTCTTGGCCCAAGCAAGTCTCTTCTTCTTATTAGTGTCTTTAAGTAGTGGTTTCTTTGCAGCTATTTGACCATGAAGGCCTGATTCACGCAGTCTTCTCTGAACAGTTGATGTTGAGATGTGTCTGTTACTTGAACTCTGAAGCATTTATTTGGGCTGCAATTTCTGAGGCTGGAAACTCTAATGAACTTATCCTCTGCAGCAGAGGTAACTCTGGATCTTCCTTTCCTGTGGCGTTCCTCATGAGAGCCAGTTTCATCATAGGACTTGATGGTTTTTGCGACCGCACTTGAAGAAACTTTAAAAGTTCTTGAAATTTTCCGGATTGACTGACCTTCATATCTTAAAGTAACGATGGACTGTTGTTTCTCTTTGCTTATTTGAGCTGTTCTTGACATAATATGGACTTGGTCTTTTACCAAATAGGGCTATCTTCTGTATACCACCCCTACATTGTCACAACACAACGGATTGGCTCAAAAGCATTAAGTAAAGAAATTCCACAAATGAACTTTTAACAAGGCACACCGGTTAATTGAATTGCATTCCAGGTGTCTACCTCATGAAGTTAGTTGAGAGAATGCCAAGAGTGTGCAAAACTGTCATCAAGACAAAGGGTGGCTACTTTAAAGAATCTCAAATATATTTTGATTTATTCAACACTTTTTTTGGTTACTACATGATTCAATATGTGTAATTTCATAGTTTTGATGTCTTCACTATTATTCTACAATGTAGAAAATAGTAAAAATAAAGAAAAACCCTGGAATGAGTAAGTGTGTCCAAACTTTTGACTGGTACTTTGAAATTGTAGCAAATTTAATCAAAATAAACAGAAATTCCTTATTTACATAAGTATTCAAACCCTTTGCTATGAGACTTGAAATTGAGCTCAGGTGCATCCTGTTTCCATTGAACATCCTTGAGATGTTTATACAACTTGATTGGAGTCCACCTGTGGTAAATTGAATTGATTGGACATGATTTGGAATGGCACACACCAGTCTATATAAGGTCCCACAGTTGACAGTGCATGTCAGAGCAAAAACCAATCCCTGAGGTTGAAGGAATTGTTCGTAGAGCTCTGAGACCGGATTGTGTCGAGGCACAGATCTGGGGAAGGGTACCAAAAAATGTCTGCAGCATTGAAGGTCCCCAAGAACAGTGGCCTCCATTCTTAAATGGAAGAAGTTTGGAACTACCAAGAATCTTCCTACAGCTGGCCGCCCAGCCAAACTGAGCAAAAGGGGGAGAAGAGCCTTGGTCAGGGAGGTGACCAAGAACCCGATGGTCACTCTGACAGAGCTCCAGAGTTCCTCTGTGGAGATGGGAGAACCTTCCAGTAGAACAACCATATCTGCAGCACTCCAGCAATCAGGCCTATATGGTAGTGGCCAGTCGGAAGCCACTCCTCAGTAAAAGGCACATGACAGCGCGCTTGGAGTTTGCCAAAAGGCACCTAAAGACTCTCAGACCATGATAAACAAGATTCCCTGGTCTGATGAAACCAAGATTGAACTCTTTGGCCTGAATGCCAAGCGTCACATCTGGAAGAAACCTGGCACCATCCCTACGGTGAAGCGTGGTGGTGGCAGCATCATGATGTGGGGATGTTTTTTTAGAGGCAGGGACTGGGAGACTAGTCAGGATCGAGGCAAAGATGAACGGAGCAAAGTACAGCGAGATCCTTGATGAAAACCTGCTCCAGAGCGCTCAGGACCTCAGACTGAGGTGAAGGTTCACCTTCCAACAGGATAACGACCCTAAGCACACAGCCAAGACAACGAGGAGTGGCTTCGGGACACGTCTCTGAATGTCCTTGAGTGGCCCTGCCAGAGCCCAGACTTGAACCTGATTGAACATCTCTGGAGAGACCTGAAAACAGCTCTACAGCAACACTCCCCATCCAACCTGACAGAGCTTGACAGGATCTGCAGAGAAGAATGGGAGAAACTCCCCAAGCTTGTAGTGTCATACCTAAGAAGACTCTATGCTGTAATCACTGCCAAAGGTGATTCAACAAAGTACTGAGTAAAGGGTCTGAATACTTATGTAAATATAATATCAGTTTTTTATAGATTTGCCCCAAAAATATAAAACCTGTTTTTGCTTTGACATTATGGGGTATTGTCTGTAGATTGATGAGGGGAAAAAACTATTTAATACATTTTTGAATAAGGCTGTAACGTAACAAAATGTGGAAAAAGGGGACTGAATACTTTCCAAAGTCACTAATATATATATATATATATATTAAATACACCATGACAGCGCAATACACAAGGGGTGGAACAGTGGCAAAGGTACCAACAGGACAAACAGAATAATATTAGTCTGAGGAGATATTAAATAAGGGAATTAAGTCTCGAAGGGAAATACGTTTTATTGTAATTTACGCCTCACACTTTCATTAGTCGGATCCTTTTGTGATATTTGGGTAACCATAATTCTTTTTATTTATATATATATATATATATACACACACATAAAATAAAATACAATTATACAGACTAGCTCAAAATTAAGTGAAAATTGACACATTATCCAATGCATTATTATAATTATTCCCCCCCAAAAAGTGGAGGTGCAAAAACATAAGTTTGCTCCCCCTATTTTAATTTGCTCGATGGCTCAGTGGACACGGTTTGGCTCAGTCGCAAAGAGGATTAACTTTGCAGTGGTTTCTGATTAATAAACAACGCCATACTGGTGGGTGGTAACATTCAAATAAAACCCAGCCCTGAAACTAGATGTAGGTTGGAAATAATTTGTATTACATATCATGGGAAAAGACACCGCATTCACACAGATTTGCACGAAGTGGGCAGTTCGGATTTGTCACTTCAAACTAGAGTGGTGATGATACCAGTATTGCAATATTTTTTCTATGGCAAAAATTACAACATGAAGCAGACCAAACCATTTGATCCTTTAAAAACCTGCTGCATGTAATATATTTGAAAATAAATAAATGTGACTGGATGACAACATAATGATGTTCGTTTCCAGCATTTGCCGTTTTCCTAAAGAAGTTTAATCCGCTTCGTGCTTTGTTTCCTTGCCACGACACTAAAGAGTATCGCAATACTGGTATCGTCCCAGTCCTACTTCAAGCCCAAATATATCATACTTTTGACTAAAACGATGACTTATTGACTTAAATAGTTGTGCAAATCATAAGCTCTTTGGCGTTTAAAGCGGAGATCTGCATTTGTTGAAACATCGCCATTGGTCGCACCAGTCGCATTTGTTATTATTTTTGAAAACGGGGCAGAGGTGCATTCTGCATTGTGGTAAAAAAAATAAAAAAAAATAAAAATTGTAGTACATACATACTGTACTGTTCTACCATGCGTGCAATGGTGTGCAATGATGTCAGAGGGAAGAAAAACTATATTTGTTGTTTTAAGTAACATCTTTGTTGTTGTAATATCGCAAACGGATGTGGCAGTTTCAACGCTACAGATTCCAACTTTCAGTTATTTTTGGATGATAATTAAGTTGAATTTTCAAAATGTAAAAAAAAGTATTGCAAGCGAGGGTATTGAACCATATTGCAAGCGAAGATTAACATTTTGTCAGAGTGTCTGGGCATTTCCACCGCACGGGCAGATAATTTTGTGAACGGACTAAGGCGCTAGCATTACAGTGCATGAATAGGCAAGCACATACCTCGCTTTAGTCTCTCCATGGCACTTTTGCTCCCAGCATAAGTTGGTCTTATCTCCTTCCCAAGCTCTTCAATAATGGATAGCAGTTCTGCATATTTACTCTGAGGCACTTGACTTCCACTTGAACTCTGTGATACAATGAAAGAATGGTTTGAAAATGAAACAGTGTGACTTATGTCAATTACATTAGTCACCAACATACACTCAGTGGCCAGTTTATTAGGTGCACAACCCCGTTCATGAAAATGGTTCGCTCCTACAGACAGTTAGTCACATGGACGTGGCTTGCTATATAAAGCAGGCAGACAGGCATCCAGTTACTGTTCGATTGAACGTTAGAATGGGCAAAACGAGTGACCTCAGAGACAGAGTGTAGTATTTCAAAAAAAAAAATTGCCTTTATTTATCATGCCAGGCACGCCAGTTCCATTATCTCAGAAACGGCCGGCCTCCTGGGCTATTCAGGCACGACAGTGTCTAGGGTTTACCGAGAATGGTGCAACAAACCAAAACAACATACAGTCAGTGGCAGCCCTGTGGGCAAAAACAGCTCGTTGATGAGAGGTCGAAGGAGAATGGCAAGAATCGTGCAAGCTAACAGGCGGGCCACAAACAGGCAAATACCGGTGCAGTTCAACAGTGGTGTGCAGAACGGCATCTCGGAACGCACAACTCGTCGGTCCTGGTCACGGATGGGCTATTGCAGCAGACGACCAAACCGGGTTCCACACCATCAGCAAAAAAAAAAAAGAAAGAAGAGAAGCTGCTCCAGTGGGCACACAATCACCAACACTGGACAATATTGAGGAGTAGACAAACGTCGCCTGGCCCGATGAATCCCAGGTTCCTGTTGAGTCATGCTGATGGCAGAGTCAGGATTTGGCATAAGCAGCATGAGTCCATGTCCCCATCCTGCCTGGTGTCAACGGTACAGGCTGGTGGCGTAATGGTGTGGGGAATGTTTTTCTGGCACACGTTAGGTCCCTTGATACCAATTGAGCAACAATTCCATGCCCAGAAGAATTCAGGCTGTTCTGGAGCCAAAGGGAGGTCCAACCCAGTACTAGATGGGTGTATATAATAACTGGCCACTGACTGTAAATGATACCAGAAATATTCTATGGAAATTCATGCTTTGTGCTGCAAAAAAACATTTGGCAACATTTAAAATGTGTGGTATAATCTATCACATTAGATAATGCATTGCCATCATCCAAAACATATTTTACAATTTCAGTCTTTACCTGTGAAAAGCTGAAAGATGGTGGTCCATAGTCATTCACTACTGGCCTGTAAGATTGTAGTGTTGATATGCTTGTTGAAGTAGAGTGAACAACAGCAACTGTTGAAGGAGTGAAAAAATTAAAAGATATACAGTATACTATATGCCACATGCAATACATGCATGCATTATTAAATTGATTTGGAATGAATCATTTAAAGTTGACCAGGAATAAGTAGCTGAAACGTTAGACATTTTTGTTATTTATTATTTACGGCATTGTTTCAATGAGTGTGTTGCATTACTTTTGTCCATTTTAACTTGACATACATGGAGACTAATGGAGGCTGTATGGGGGGGTCTGAGATGGAGATGCAATGAGGCTCAGAGAACACTGGGTGTCACCAAAGGGTCAAAAAACAGTCCACATCCAGATCAATCATTAGCCTTGGTGAAACAATCATGGAGGAAGCCGTACGGGTAGAATTAAGAAGCCAAAGTGATACATTTAATATACACTGTTACAGCATCCAACCTGACAGAAATTCCGACAATAGAGTACGCATGTTCTGTTTTGGTAGACGAGTGAACAACCGAATTATAAACTTTACGGATGCACGAGAGGGAAAGGGTTTTATGATTAGTGATAATGGCGGATATGAATCAGCTCTCAGGATCTGACCCTATACATATAACTGGACAAAAACTACAGTCACGGGCTTCCCCCAGGTATTCATTACAACATCGAATTTTACAACCGACAAAACAGAGTGAAGACTAAACATTAACTGAAATGTCCTCCTCACCTTGGTTCACGGAAGTTCCGAGAACATGCTGATGGAGGTTGGGCTTGTAAGACATTCCTAAAGACATTGTAAATTAAAGAAATAAAAATCGTCCTAAAATCCAATGAAGCGTCTCTGTCTCCCTCAGACACTTTTTGTTTACAGCAGAGCAGCACCGGCAAATATGGCTGTCACTTTATATTGACACCCACAATGCAATATATCCTCACAATAGCAAATACATTCTTATTTGACCCCAAAAACTACTTTCTTACGATAACTATTACAAAATTAATTTAAAAAAATACACGATTTATTCAATTATTTTTCTTTAAGCTTTTTGTTATAGTGTATTGGGTTATAGTTTTAAGGCAAAATATAAAAAAGTTCATGTCAAACTCGGATGACTGAATAAAAAAATTTGATGACTGACCATACAGCTCCTGTAGCCTGTGCTAGTAATACCGATAACGTAACTCAAAAAATATTGCTATGCAATGTAATAAGGATATTATTACAATTAAATAAGTATTATCCAACGCATATTGTTGTTACAGTATAATGTTTAATAATGAAAAAATATATCCTAGGCGTAGGCCTACTCTACGTCATTTACGCTACATAATCATGACATACGTATTAAGCAATTAGTTACGAGGTGTGGTATATTGGCCTTATTGCTATTATAAACTGGCTACAAACATATTTAGAACATTAAAAATATATATTTTGTCATACCCGTGGTATATATCTTAAACCACGGCTTTCATCCAATCAGAATTCAGGGCTCGAACTACCCAGTTTATAAAATGTGAATAATAAGCATTGAACTACTTTGCTTGAGGCTGTGTGGGGGGGGGGATTAGCTGGGAAAGCAGGTCCTAAAATAGATAGGTAATAGGTAACATTGGTAACATAGGTAACATTTATCGTTATCAGATGAAAATATATATCAATTGACACATATTGGGAAAACCGAAACATGATGTAGCCTACTTGCTTACTGAGATTTTGAATAGATTTGCAATGCACAAATTTGTGCTTTTTTTTAATCAAGTCAAGGACAGACACATTTATACATTTTGGCTTCTGACGTGTTTCGCGCCATGCCAATCACACGCTACTAGAGTAGTGTTTAACCAATCAGGGACGCAGTAGCTAGATTTTTAAATAGTTGTTATTGTGGGCACAGTGCGTGGTGGTGACTTGGTTAGTCGGTTTCTGGTTATGCGTTTGTTTTCTAGCTAGCGTAACGAGGAACACTGCAAAACCTATAACGCAAATTCGTGCATATACTGTCTAGTTGTTGGAGATTTGAAATGGCGAAAGGTAAGTAGCGAAACAGGGAGTTTTGAGGAAGTTAACTTAGTTAGTTATCCAACGTTACTGTATCTAGCCAAAGACGTTAACGTTACTTAGTACAGTCGTAGCACGTTGCGTCTCTAATTTGACAAAAGTAAACTAGAGAGAGACGTTAAATGTTTTTTTATTTTGATAAAATTGACAAGCTACATTTGAGATATATATTCATAAATGTACATTTTCAAAGATGCCCAGATTTCAAGGCTTCAGTCAAGTAACGATTAATTTGTAGTTTTTACTAAATTGCCTCAAATTACATAACTAGTAACAGTGCATTGTACAGTACAAATAATATTTGATGTATGATGAAATGCGATCTGTCCTCATTTTATTAATATTTTTCTGTATGGTGGCTTTTGTATTTATGTGCTCTGCTCTCGTGCCCGACTTGTTTATTTGTCCCCAATTTTTGGGGACTAACTAGCTAGCTAAAATAAACCTTGGATATGGTATGCTATATCAAGGTCAACCTAGCTAACCTCCTGACATGTTTGCCTTCAAAGGGAAGAAAAAAATGCTGACCACCTACAAGGGACCCGAGGGAACCCTTCAGCCCAAACAAGTCGAAAAGGAGACAAAGGAAAATAAACCAGAATTGAATGGGGTAACTTGTTATTGTGTTGGAAATATAGCACTAATACAGGCTGGTATTGGTCATCAATACTTTTCAGGTGTTAGCTAGCTAAGTTACACCAGTGCATGTTGCATACATTCACCCATTATGGAAACATTAATGTGTTGCAGGATGCAGGTAATGGTCAGAGCACTTTACCAAGTCTTCGGAGTCCCAGCAAACATAAATCTCCTCTCTGCAACAACTCAAGTTCTCTCAGCCAAGAGGAAAATGTGCCTGAGAAATTGACTCTACAAACTGAGAAATCAAAGCAAGGGAAAGGTAACCCACCATTTGTTTTTCCCATCCACCACCAATAATGACAATGGACTTTTACCATCTCGTTTTCTAAACCATACAATATTGATTATCGTCTGAAATAAGACCTTAAAAACCCACCAGATGTCAAATAAAATTGTCTTGCTCGCGTATACGTATTTAGCAGATGTTATTGCGGGTATAGCAAAATGCTTGTTTTGTGTTCCTAGCTTGAACAGTGCAGTAATATCTTAATACACACATGTAAAAGTATGGAATTAAGAAATATAAATATTAGAACGAGCAGTGTGTGTATGCACTACATGACCAAAAGTATGTGGACACCTGTTCATCAAACATCTCATTCAAAAATCATGGGCCTTAAATTTGGTATTGCCCCCCCCCTTTCTGCTACACTATATACAAAAGTATGTGGACACCACTTCAAATTAGTGGATTTGGGCATTTCAGCCAAACCTGTTGCTGACAGGTGTTT
The DNA here is from genome assembly GCF_016432855.1 of Salvelinus namaycush. NCBI lineage: Eukaryota > Metazoa > Chordata > Actinopteri > Salmoniformes > Salmonidae > Salvelinus > Salvelinus namaycush. Next base: position 27,470,487 of record NC_052307.1, on the reverse strand, counting down.
AAAATTGAGTCATGCAATCTCCATAGACAAATATTGGCAGTAGAATGCCTTACTGAAGAGCTCAGTGACTTTCAATGTGGCACCATCATAGGATGCCACCTTTCCAACAAGTCAGTCCGGTCAACTGTAAGTGCTGTTATTGTGAAGTGGAAACGTCTAGGAGCAACAACTGCTCAGACTCATAGTGGTAGGCCACACAAGCTCACAGAGTGGGACCACCTAGTGCTGAAGCACGTAAAATAATCATCTGTCCTCGGTTGCAACACTCACTGAGTTCCAAACTAACTCTGGACGCAACATCTGCACAATAACTGCTTGTCGGGGGCTTCATGAAATGGGTTTGTGTGGCCGAGCAGCCGTACACAGCCTAAGATCACCATGATCAATGCCAAGTGTCGGTTGGAGTGGTGTAAAGCTCGACGCCATTGAACTCTGGAATAGTGGAAACGCTTTCTCTGGAGTGATGAATCACGCTTCACCATCTCGCAGTCCAACGGACGAATCTGGGTTTGGCGGATGCCAGGAGAACGCTACCTTCCCCAATGCATTGTGCCAACTAAAGTTTGGTGGAGGAGGAATAATGGTCTGGGGCTGTTTTTCAAGGTTCAGGCTAGGCTTGCTAATGCCCCCGTGCAAAAAGTGAGGTCCATACAGAAATGGTTTGTCGAAATTGGTGTGGAAGAACTTGACTGGCCTGCACAGAGCCCAGACCTCAACCCCATCGAACAACTTTGTGATGAATTGGAATGCCGACTGCAAGCCAGGCCTAACCACTCAACATCTGTGCCTGACCTCACTAATGCTCTTGTGGTTGAATGGAAGCAAGTCCCCACTAAAATGTTCCAACATTTAGTGGAAAGCCTTCCCAGAAGAGTTGAGGCTGTTATAGCAGAAACGGGGGGACCAACTCCATATTAACACTTACTTTGGCCGCCTTTCCTTCCAGTTCTCTGCTGCCAATGACTGGAACGAATTGCAAAAATCACTTAAGCTGGAAACATATCTCCCTCTAGCTTTAAGCATCAGCTGTCAGAGCAGCTTACCGGTCACTGTACCTGTACACCGCCAATCTGTAAATAGCACACCCAACTACCTCATCACCACATTATTTATTTTCTTGCTCTTTTGCACCCCAGTGTCTCACTCCAGTGTTAATGCTAAATTGTTATTATTTTGCATCTGGCCTATTTATTGCCGTACCTCCCTACTTTTAATACATTTGCACACACTGTACATAGATTTTTTTTCTATTGTGTTATTGACTGTAGGTTTAACTTTTGTTGTGTTGCTTTGCTTTATCTTGGCCAGATCGCAGTTGTAAATGAGAACTTGTTCTCAACTGGCCTACCTGGTTAAATAAAAAAATTGAATGCCCATGATTTTGGAATGAGATGTTCGAGCAGGTGTCCACATACTTTTGGTCGTGTGATGGAATGAATAGACTATAGGGCTAGAATATGTAGTATATGTACAGCGGTAGTTATAGGATGGGCCTTGACTAGAATACAGTATATAAATATGAAGTGGGTAAAACAGTGTGTACCGTAAGCATTATTTAATGTGACCAGTGTTCCATGACTATGTACATAGGGCAACAGCCTTTACTGTGCATGGTAGTGTAACCGGGTGGTAGTCGTCTAGTGACAGAAGTTCAGGGCAGGGGCCAACTAGTGGTGACTTTAACAGTCTAATGGCCTTGAGAGAGAAGCTGTTTTTCAGTGTCTCGGTTCCAGCTTTGCTGCATGTGTACTGATCTAGCCTTCTGGATTGTAGCGGGGTGAACAGGCTATGGCTTGGGTGGCTGAGGTCCTTGATCTTCTTGGCCTTCCTGTGACAGCGGGTGCTGTAGTTGTCGTCCTGGAGGGCAGGCAGTGTGCCCCTAGTGGTGCGTTGGGCAGACCGCACCACCCGGTGGTTGCAGACGGTGCAGCTGCCGTACCAAGCGGTGATGCAGCCGGACAGGATGCTCTCAATTATGCATCTGTAAAAGTTTGTGGGTCTTATGGGCTGCTGTTGCACCTTCACCACCCTGTCTGGGTGGACCATTTCAGATTGTCAGTGATGTGTACGCTGAGGAACTTGAAGCTTTTCACCTTCTCCACTGCAGCCACGTCGATGGCCACGTGCTGTCTCCTGAAGTCCACAATCAGCTGTTTTGTTGAGGGAGAGGTTATTTTCATGGCACCACTCTGCCAGGGACTTCACCGTCGTTGTTGGTAATAAGGCCTACCACTGTGTCGTCTGCAAACTTGATGATTGAGTTGGAGACGTCGTGCGTGGCCACGCAGTCATGGGTGTACAGGAGGGGGTGGAGTATGCACCCTTGTGGGGCCCCTGTGATGAGGATCAGTGTAGTGGTGCTGTTGCCTACCTTCACCACCTGAGCGGCAGCCCATCAGGAAGTCCAGGACCCAGTTCATACCCAGGGCCTCGAGCCATGCAACGATTTCGCTCCATATGTTTTGTTTACCTCTAAATTCTTTGATAGTCAGGAGATCGAAGTTAAGTGACCTTCAGAATAATTTCCTGTGTGTGCATAGCAGCAGTGTCCACTGACCTATGTCTTATGACACAACTAATTGTTTATTTAGGCAGTATATTTTGCTTATGAAACCAGGTCTGATGTACATTGCTTCATTCCCAACTATTCTATTCAGTGAGACAGAATCAAGTTAAGTCTCAAGCTGGCGTGTCTCGGCAAGAGGAGAATAAAGTGAGGACCTGCTTGGCTCTTCGACCCAGAGAAACAACTACCTTGAAGATCAAGGAGGATCCTAAATCGCACCCCAACCCAGGGCTTGCGCCAGATGTCCCCATGCCCAAATCTAAGGGGGGAGCTAGTCAAAAAGTCAAAAAGTAAGTAGTGCTGACACGTCAATAAAATATTTGTTTAAATGGAGGACAGTATTTGTTGGTCAGGCCAGCACTTCATGACCAGATCATCTGACCATTGGCGCATACGCTTGTTTCAGAATGGATTAATGTATTCTCTTTTCATCCAGAGCACAAGGCAGTGCTGCCCAAAACAGGAAGGTCACAGATTATTATCCGATTAGACAGAGTTCCAGAAAAAGCAAAGCTGAATTGAAGGTCAGTATATAATGCCAAAGTGAGTTGTGCTTCAGGATCACCCATACTACCCCCACAAAAAAGTATTGCTCAGAATTGAATAATGTGTAGTAGATGGATGCCTCTTGAACGCTAAACTTCCTACAATGATTTTAATCAGAACAGGACATCCATTCATCTAGTGTGTGGTGGTTTTTAGTTTTAAAAAAAAAAAAATGAAAAAATGTAATTCTCAGGTCAGGATTTAAGCAAATGCTCTCAATTCTAGTAGTAGCAGCTTGAACTAGTTAATGTTGAAGAACATGGTTATGAATAAGTAGCCTAGGCTACATCTAATAGCTGTATTACATACATGAACTCAGACCTGGCTGATCAGGGATTGTCTTCTGTGGAATTCATAATTGTTGGACAGGTTTAAATGTTTTTTCTTATCGTAAACCCTCCAATTCGAACTTGGGAGAGGATAATTTAGAACGCCTGAAGCTTAGAGTACTTGTGTTCACGCAAGTGTTAAACTTCAAGAACATTGATCCTTCCTTTACAATCAAAGCATAGTATGCCTGTAAATGTAACCTTTATTTAACTAGGCAAGTCAGTTATGAACAAATTCCTATTTACAATCACTGGCTAAACCTGGACGACGCGGAGCCATTGTGCGCCGCCCTATGGGAGTCCCAATCACGGCCGGATGTGATACAGCCTGGATTCGAACCAGGGACTGTAGTGATGCCTTGGCTTACACTGAGATGCAGTGTCTTGAACCGCTGTGCCACTCGCGAGCAACACAATGCGCTGCTTTTTAAAATGGACAAATCTTTCTTTAGGGTCTAATTTGAGCAATTTCAAACTACAGAGTCAATTAAAAACATATCTGTATTGTTTGACAGCCTCAATATTTATTGAGTCACTATAATTACTCATTAAAAACCACACTCTGCCAACAGAACGAAGAACACCGACATCTTGATGACCTGATAAAACAAGGAGTTGAAGAAGGACTGCAGGTTGGTTTTGAAATGAAAGTCATATTTTACTGACCCTGATCATCTGAACCTGGAATTTGATTTTTACCTACTTAAACCCCAATAGGTAAAACATATAGAGGGGAAGGGAAGAGGAGTGTTTGCCGTCAGATGTTTCAAGAAGGGTCAATTTGTAATTGAGTATCATGGTGACTTGTTGCATCTGACTGATGCCAAGAAGAGAGAGGCTCTGTATGCCCAAGACCCTGGGACTGGCTGCTACATGTACTATTTTCACTATCTCAGCAAAACCTACTGGTAAGTCATCTACACAAACTTAATTTTCAGTTTATATTAAGTAACCCTGACATACACGGAGTACACCAAACATTAGAAACACCTTCCTAATATTGAGTTGCACTCCCACACACACACAAATGGTGTGCCTGGCACCTACTACCCTACCCCATTCAAAGGCACTTAAATCTTGTCTTGCCCATTCACCCTCCGAATGGCATGTAGATGACAATCCATGTCTCAAGGCTTAAAAATCCTTCTTCAACCGGTCTCCTCCCTTTCTACACAGAGGGTTTAAAAAATATATATATATATAATGATTTTTGAAGTAGATTTAACAAGTGACATCAATAAGGGATCATGGCTTTCACCTGGTGTCATGGAAAGAGCAGGTGTTAATGTTTTTGTATACTCAGTGTACGTATTGCCACAATATTGTCAGCTAGCTCATGGATGTTTTCAAATCTTTCATTTCCTTTACAGTGTTGATGCTACAAAAGAATCAACTCGCCTGGGAAGGCTGCTAAACCACAGTAAAAATGGCAACTGCCAGACCAAGCTCCATGACATGGATGGAATACCTCATCTCATACTGGTGGCTTCCAGGGACATTGTGGCAGAGGAAGAGCTGGTTTATGACTACGGAGACCGTAGCAAGGAATCAATATGTGCTCACCCATGGCTCAAATACTGATGTGCCACCAGAGTATTCTCTCAAGAGAATGACTAGGTGCATTAATTTCTTCAAAAAGAGAACCTGTTCTCTTTTTGTTTTTTAAAAATCCATTCCATTGGCCCTAAGGTGCAAACTGCTTTCCGGTGAGAAAAATTAAGTGCGCCTGATGTTTTTCTGTCTTCTGCTTTTTCAAGCTTTACTTTTGGGCAAAACAGTGGCAGTATGAACAAGGTGGAGGACAACCTTTTAAGATTGCACATGGGTTAAATTTGTTTTTAAAACTATGAATTTATTGCTGGATTTGGATGGAGTTTTTATACATATTTAGGCCAGTGTGTCCATGACGTGTGAAATATATTTTTTAACATACTAGCTATTGTTTTTACGTTGCTTTTATATAAGTGATTCATTTATCAAGCTAGGTATGGTTCTAGTTGACGCAACAATTTTCATATGAGCGTCAATGCTGTCCTGGCTTCGGGGAGAACAGCTTATACTTGATTTGAAAATGTAGCTTTTGTTGCAATGGGTGAAACATCCTAATGAATTTTGAATACAATGTAAGTTGCTCTTTTTGAGCATAAATGAACTGTGTACATAGACAAATATTTTCATAAATCTGGCTAGCATGGAAGCTCAGTTTGCAAAGCATAGAAAGGCAAGCTTATAAATATTCAGACGTGCAACAGTCCAGCATCCTTGTATGAGTATTTCACAACGTGCAACAGATTAAATATATTTGGTGTGATTTTCTAACAGTAATATTTTTAAATGGTTTTATTTACAGGTGCTCTATTGTTTGAGAGGTCAAATGGTAGAGTTCAAAAGCCCTTTGCGCTAGTATAAAAGTTATGTTCAATCACTCAGTAAAAAGCAAAGAAAATGTCCAGAACTTGCATTAAAAAAAATTCGGGGTGAACACTTTTTATATAGGCTCTTATACCTTGTGGTGCCCCCCTCCCCACCTGCCCTCAGAAAAGACTAAATTTGTCATGTCATAAACTCTACATGGTGTCAAGCGTTCCACAGGTGTGCTGGCACATTGACTCCAATGCTTCCCACAGTTGTCAAGTTGGCTGGATGTCCTTTCGGTGGTGGACCATTCTTGATATACATGAGAAATTGTTGAGTGGGAAAAAACCTAGCAGCGTTGCAATTCTTTGACACAAACTGGTGTGCTTGGCACCTAATACCGTACACCGTTCAACGGTAATGGTCTTGCCCAGTCACTCTCTGAATGGTACCCATACACAATCCATGTCTCAAGGCTTAAAATCCTTTAACCTGTCTCCTCCCCTTAATCTACACTGATTAAGTGGATTTAACAAGTGACACCTATAAGGGATCATAGCTTTCACCTGGTCAGTCTCGTGGTAAGAGCAGGTGTTAATGTTTTGTATACTCAGTGTACATTTAAAAAATAAACTATTTGCTAAAACATTCCAATGGCAGTAGGGTGCTCATGTAGTCTTGGAGGTCCTGTCTCTACTGTTGTAACCCCCCGGCTTGAATGTTGGTCTTTGCAAGGTTCCATCTGTTCATCCAGAGTTTGAGCCAAATAGTGATGAATGTTCAACCAAAAAGGAATCCTGTTACAGCTCATTTTTGTACAAAGTTCAAGGAAACATGAGTTTGGCGTGCATCTACCATGTTATCTACCTATAGTGCAGAAATAGGAATTTTCCCTTAACTATTAATGACATGACACAAATCTATAAAAACAATGCCGAGATACTTTTAAAAGACGTAATTGTTCTAGAGTTTAAAATTGCCATTAATTCATAAAAAAATGTAAAATTATTCTAATACAAAGAAAGCATAGGGGGGAAAAGTGTGCATAAAAATGTTTGGTTTATCGTTAGTATTAATGCTTTAGGTCCTTCTCACACTGGTTGTCCTCATTTCCGCCTGAATGAAAACCTACAAATAAAGACATTAGTTCAGAATGCATTTGAGAAAGCTTGCTCTGCAATCTTTTTTTGCCAACACAATTTAGGTTCCTAGAAGCTACTGGTCTTTACAAAGGAGGTGAAGGGGGAGTGCAGACCATAACAATGCTGACCACAACAGCCAAGCTGGCCTCGAAGTGGTCAGCAACAGTTACATCTGCTTTCTCTCTTCATTCAATCACACAGCATCAGCACAAACAGCCAGCCGGTCACAAGCAGGTCATTATAAGGCAGAGATGGACTGTGAGAACAAACTACCCCTGGTTGTCCATCCTGTGATACCATGATGAATGTCTCTGAAATACTTAATGTTTTTTCAGAGTGTAAATCAACCTCTTCAAACTACATGCTTTTCACACACTTCACTATGGATGTTAAATTGTTATGCAACGTTCATTTGTGAAAAAAGCTCATTGCTTACAGCTTTCTGATGGTATTTTCCTCTTTTGGTTCCTCTTTAGTCTCATCTGTTGTGTCAGGAACCGAAGGGGATGGAAATTCCAGGTCAGCCTTTACCATGGCATGCTTGCCCTGTGAGTGCATCCCACTGCAAGAACAGAGCACTTCATTAAAAGGGGAACAGCAGCAAATTTAGGGAATTTGTCTAACTACCTAAACTTCTCTGAATTAGTGTTGGACTATCTCAAAGTGCCTCTCCCCTGAGGAAAACAGCAAATCTACTGACAGTAATTACATTCTGTCAGCGAACATGCACTGAACAAAAATATAAATGAAACATGTAAAGTGCTGAAATAAAAGATCCCAGAAATGTTCTGCACGCACTAAAAGCTTATTTCTCTCAATTTGTTTAAATCCCTATTAGTGAGCATTTCTCCTTTGCCAAGATAATCCATCCACCTACCAAGTGTGGCATATCAAGAAGCTGATTAGACAGCATGATCATTACACAGGTGAACCTTGTGCTGGGAACAAAAGGCCACTAAAATGTGCAGTTTTGTTACACAACACAGTGCCACAAGTGTCTCAAGTTGAGGGAGCATGCAAATGGCATGCTGATTGCAGGAATGTCCACCAGAGCTGTTGCCAGAGAATTGAATGTTAATTTCACTACCATAAGCCGCCTCCAATGTTGTTTTAGAGAATTTGTCAGTGCGTCCAACCAGCCTCGCAACCGCAGCCCAAATGTAACCATGCCAGCCCAGGACCTCCACATCTGGCTTCTTCACCTGCAGGATTGTCTGAGACCAGCCACCTGGACAGCTGACAACTGGGTTTGTACAACCGAAGAATTTCTGCACAAACTGTCAAATTGTTTCAAGGATGCTCATCTGCGTGCTCATTGTCCTCACCAGCGTCTTGACCTGACTGCAGTTCACCGTCGTAACCGACTTCAGTGGATAAATGCTCACCTTCGATGGCCACTGGCATGCTGGAGAAGTGTAATCTTTACGGATTAATCCCGGTTTCAACTGTACCGGGCAGGTGGCAGACAGCATGTATGGCGTCATGTGGGCGAGTGGTTTGCTGATGTCTACGTTGTGAACAGACTGCCCCATGGTGGCAATGGGGTTATGGTATTGGCAGGCATAAGCTACGGACAATGAACACAATTGCATTTTATTGATGGCAATTTGAATGCACAGAGATACCGTGACGAGATCCTGAGGCCCATTGTCGTGCCATTCATCCGCCGCCATCACCTCATGTTTCAGCATGATGATGCATCGCCCCATGTCACACAGATCTGTACACAATTTCTAGAAGCTGAAAATGTCCCGGTTCTTCCATGACCTGCATACTCACCAGACATGTCACAGATTGAGCATGTTTGTGATTCTTTGTATCGACGTGTACGACAGCGTATTCCAGTTCCCGCCAAAATCCAGCAACTTCCCACAGCCATTGAAGAGGAGTGGGGCCTAAATAATTTAATTGACTGATTTCCTTATATGAACTGTAACTAAGTAAAATCTTGAAATTGTTGCATATTGCATTTTTTTGTTCAGTGTAAATTCAGGAAGCCTAATTGATTAAGATACCACAAACATTCAGAGGTTTAGGCACTTCTTAGACAGAGTTCCCCTTTAAATATGTGTAAATGTTGGTTGGGGGGACTGGTCAGGTCTGGCTCTGTATTCTACCTCTTGTAGAGCTGCAACTCTTCCTGGGCCACCAATAGCTGTGCCTTGAGCTGGTTCCTCTCCTGAAGCACCTCCTTCAGCTCCTGCATTGTGAAGCGTGGTCTGTTGGGATCTTTCATGTCTACCACCAGTTTGTTTGGTCCTAGTGTTTGCTGAGAGAAGGTATTGATTAAAGGGATAAACTCATAACAAAAAGGAGTCCACACAACTGTGTGTTGCAAAGTAGAGTGTATAGCAACCCAGTGAAACGTAAAACAACCTTTACATACCCTGACAGAACCTAGTCCAGTTAGACATGACCACGTTATGGGAAATTAAATGTATCGATTCTGTCCACAACTGTTAAAAATTCCTGGTCTGAAAACATCAAACTCACCTCTTTCTGACCGACAGAACTTTCTCTCACGATTCTATCCAGTTCACTTTTCAAGTTGTCTCGTTCCATTTTCAACTCCTCCAGCGATAGGTTGTGCTTATTCACTAACGTTTCAAACATCTCCAAAACACGAACAATTTTGTATTGCAAATCTGAGACTTCCTCGCCTGTATTAATTATTTTCAACAAATCTCTGCCAATGACGTATGAAATGTCATAAACATCTTCCACTGTCAGCCCAAATGCGTCCTTCTCGAACGCAGAAGCGGGTGAGGACTTGGACTCGTTCAACTCTTCCATTTCTCGTGTTCCAAAAACGCACCGAATTGGGTTGAAAGAAACACGAATATCTTTTCTCAACCGGTGGGACCGATTTCTCAAATCCACCGTTATGACATTTAACATATAATAAACGTATGAGCTGTAATAAATGTAGTTCCATGCGAGCTACAGTAGCCACTTCAAGTTAGTAACTGAATGGACCATCCTCTTTGAAAATGTTCAATGGTTGACCAGAGTATAGTGACATACAAATAAGCCAATAGTGATAGCCTGTTCCGCCGCTTGTAACAAGAGAGCAACGTTTCCATGGCGACCGTGAAGCCATGCGCATAATCGGCTAAACAGCACGTGATGTTTCCCCGTTATTTTCAACTTTGTACTTGGAACTTCAATGTCTGAAGTTAGATTGACATTCCGTCAACCAGGGGGCCTTGTGGGCATCAGAAAGCTTGAAGGGATCCCTGAAAAAGCAGCGATAAAATCATCAGAATTAACAAGGCAAACAAATATGCTAGAACTGACAGGCATTAAAACATTGTGCAATTTTATGTTTGAGTGTCCAACAATTGAGCAAACACTGAGAACAGGTTGAAAACAATATCTATTGGAAAAAATAGCCTTTGATCATAGTCACATCACATTAAAAACACTGCAATTCTATATGTTTGAGTGTCGAAAATTGAGCAAACATTGAAAACTGGGTTGAAAACCATATCTATTGAAAAAATAGCTTCTGATCATATTCACATCACAGGTAGTCAACAATATGCCAGCTTGTAATACAGTCTACTTACTGCTAGTATAAAGCACCATATCTGTACAACAAAATATTTATTGAAAAGGCACAGGATATCTCAGATAGCACATTCTTCTCTCCAGAATGAATCTCTCATTGTCCCATCAGGACAACTTTGTCCTGACAATCCCACTTGGCATAATGCTTTTTATGACTTTCTTCATAGGTTCATCTTACTCACTTTAGGCCTCAAAACACCAAGCTCTCCTGTCAAATACGCCCTGAATATGAGTCATCTGACTATCCCAGCCTGAGCACATATTTTTGGTACTGTATTCAACCAGTACTCCAATAATTCACCCTCTGGCGCTCCCCTACACCCTCTGGTGGTAACTGGCTGTTGGACATTCCCATGACAATTGTTGGTGCAAGGACTCCCATGACAATTGATGGTGCACGGACCACAAGCCCATTCCTGTACTGTTTGTACTTGGAGACCACCAGCACGGGACATTATAGGTCCCAGCTAATGGATGCTTCAGTGCCTCCTGAGCCTGCTTCGTGTGCAAATAATCTCCTCTCTTCCACATATCTGGCACCTCCTCTGGTCGCCTCATGTCTCCGGAGAAGATGCTGAACCTGGAGAGGTGCAATGAGAGAAATTAAAAACTCAGGTTACACCCTGCCAATAAATGTCCTAGCCATGCCAATACTACTACTGAGATCAATAGCAATACTTTGGTTACACTTAAGATTGTTCATGAAGTGATAACAATGAGTTCTCCAGGGAGGACATCATGCATGTGGATTTGTGGCTTGTGGCACATGTGGCCTTCTAAAATGAATGGAAGATGGAGGTAGTAATAGTGAGTTGCTTGATTAGTATATTGGCAAAGGAGGTGAAAATATTAATGATCATGGCATTTATTATGATGAGCTGATTAAAGATCTGAATTAAGATCTACACATTATCAGCCAATAAGAATACTCCCACCACACATCATGCAAACATGATCACAAGGAAGTATTGCATTTGAGATTACATGAGGTACTGTGCTTTGGTACAGTGGAGGTGCTTGGCTCAAGAACAATGACATCAAAAATGTTGAGAAAATACAATTAAAGTTCATACAAAGGACATAATATTCTGATTGGCTGTAACGTTGGCTCGTCTGCAATCAACCCTGCTGCTACCATCGGCATTACTGCAGTGAATATCCTGTCCAAAGAAGCACAGACGGTGACATAAGTGAAATTACTATTCAGAGTTGTGGTGTAATGTGACTTCTTTACAACACTCAGGTTGGCGAGGTAGGCGAGCCAGACCAAGACGAAGTAAGCTACTCAAATAATCATTATCATCCATCACAATTTGTTTGTGGAGTGAGGTAATTTGTCTCCCCTTCATGAACTTTACAATACTTTTTTATTTACCTTCATGAAATGATTATGATAGTTGAAAAATGTCATGTCACAGAAGGGTGCTGAAACTTCATCCAGGTTCACTCCAAGCAAGCATTGTGGAAACGAAGTTTGTTTTACTGGTCAGTAACCACGTTTCCATCCACAGTTTTTATGCGAGTAGTCATACAGTATAACAATAAAATACAACGACAGCTGTGATGGAAACAGGAAGTTTCGGTACAATTTTATAAATGCACACACAAAATATGTTCGTTCGACATAGTAGCATCTTTTTGTGTTGGTAAAATTAAGTGCAAAATGCAAGAAATTGTGGTGGAAACGCCTTTTATGCACAAATATTGATATAATAACCATCATATCGAAGTACATTTGGAGTCACTCGATGATATGGCGTATGGTCCTCCTCTTAAACTACAGATTAAATAGATTATGAATAATTTAACAGGGTGGTGAAAGTGCATGGTGATGAGCTTGATGCTCTTTTCCAATAAATATCGAGGGTCTTATTCTGGTGACATGATTGTTGCACGACTGCCGTTTGGAAAATACAAATATTATCCATAATAATCTCATCATGTAGACTAGCCTACCCGCACTGTATCTGCAAACTGTTGGCTAGAGCTCATGTACCAAGACCAGAGTAGACATGTGCTATTTAACACAACAGTTTTTGTGACAAAACTATTGGTAGAGTTGAAAATGCGATATAAACACATTGAACTTTTGATTTGTATTTGGTACATTAAAATGTAAGCAAAAAAAATAAAATGTGTGAACTACGTCATCACGCACTGATTTTTATCGGCAACAAGTCAGTTTGATGGAAACACCATTGTTGGGTGTGGACATCCCATGATGTAAGTCCGAAAAGTGCTCTTTCCATTTTTTGGATATGGCTCACCAGGTTACAACCGAAAGAGCCAGTGAAGACTGGTAACCCACCCAAATGGCTGTGACCTGGGGTTTTGTCCTGCTTGTTCCGGTGGCGCCTCAGGGTTTTGGGTGGCACATTAAAATCACGGGCAGCTGCCTTAAGGCCCTGCCCATTTTCAATAGCATTCAAGGTATAACGAAGCACATCTTTACCATAGCCATGTACCATGTTTTGTGCTGCTACCATGTTGTGTTGCTACTATGCTGTGTTGCCATGTGATGCTGCCTTGCTATGTTGTTTTAGGTCTCTCTTTATGTAGTGTTGTGTTGTCTCTCTTGTCATGATGTGTGTTTTGTCCTATATTTATATTTTATTTGTTTATTTTTAATCCCAGGAGGCCTTTTGCCTTTTGGTAGGCCTTCATTGTAAATAAGAATTTGTTCTTAACTGACTTGCCTAGTTAAATAAAGGTTAAATAAAAAATGAAAATAGCCACCAGAATCATAATTTCTTGTAAACTCTCATCTGAAAATAAAAAATGAAATGTATTTTAGTAATCAAATCAAATTTTATTGGTCACATACACATGGTTAGCATGCAGTAATATGCAGTAATATCTAACAAGTAATCTAACAATTTCACAACAACTACCTTATACACACAAGTGTAAGGAATGAATAAGAATATGTACATATAAATATATGGATGAGCGATGGCCGAACGGCATAGGCAAGATGTAGTAGATGGTATAGAGTACAGTATATACATATGAGATGAGTAATGTAAGGTATGTAAACATATAAAGTGGCATTGTTTAAAGTGACTAGTGATACATTTATTACATCCAATTTTTAATTATTAAAGTGGCTAGAGATTTGAGTTAGTATGTTGGCAGCAGCCACTCAATGTTAGTGATGGCTGTTTAACAGTCTGATGGCCAATGTTGGAGAATGGTTGAGAATTGGTGGAGAATTGACCCCTAATCTAACCCTAACACCTATTCTGACCCTAACCTAACTCTACACCCTTCTGACCCTAACCTAACCCTATTCTAATCCTAACCGCTATTCTAACCCTAACCCGTATTCTAATCCTAACCCTGACCCCCATTCTAACTCTGAACCCTAATCCTAATACTAACCCTGCTAACTGGGGGCTAGTAAACTATGCTAGCAGACATTAGCTAATGCTAACTAGCTGGCTAGCATTTATTTAACTTCATACTTTCTGCTAGTGAGGTTACTAGTTAGCTAACTGGGCTAGCCAGTGCCTAAATTACATCTAGAAACAAATGATCAACCATAAAGGGGCGAGATGCCATTGGAGTGGGGGCATCTTGCCCCCAACATACTAGCCTAACATATTACTACTTTACTAAAAAACAAAAATTTTCTCTCTAAACAAGTGGATGAATAATCTTAAGGCAACCCTACATGTATATATAAAAAACAATTGATCTAACTTCATTTGTTATATCTAAAACTTTTTCTAAATTACAAAAAATGTGATCAATTTACCACTAAATTGTTTTGATGGAATGTTTTAAAAAATATTGATGAAACAGATACAATTTGTAGTTGATCAAGACTAGTAGCAGCCAGAGGAACTGTTGAAAAATGGAACTGTCTCGCCCCATAGTACCCTAATGCCCGGGAAGCCGGTGTTTGGAGGATATATTGTCAGGGATGTTGTGGCGGGCCAGCAAACTGTGCCAATATATCTTCCAAACACCGGCTTCAAGGGCATTGTAACTTTTATACAATGGGTTACCAACATATTCAAATAATGATTTACATATTTTCATAAAAAATGTTATTATGATGAATTTATTCATACTATTTCATCCTTCCACAAGATATAGTCCCGACACAAATCTAGGGTTGCTACCCAAGCCGGCTGGTTAGCTCTATCGGTTCGGTTGCCAGAGACACGACCCAGACGTTCAGTCTTTTTGTTCTGTATCTACGGATGTGACCCAGTGGTTCAGTCTTTTTATTCTGTATCTATGGATGCTTCCCAGTCGTTCATTCTAAATATTGTCTAACTGGCTGGTAATGTTTTTATCCCTTGCTTGTGTTAGGATTTATGTTTATGCACTATAGGCTGTTAGCATATTGGTTAAAGGTGAATGATGTTTTATTGCACACACACACACAATATAGAGGGGTGTGTGTGAAGGTGGGTAAGGATTGACCACCACAGGCCATAAAAGCTGTGGACAGTCTGGAGAGGGGAGGGGTGCATCTCTCTAGACCAACCAGGAGTTTAGAATACTGGACAATACCATATTAGGAACTGTTTCAGTGAATGGTCGAGGGGGACACAAGATGGAGCTGCTCTACCCAACAACCAGATGTGGAGAAGGAAAACGCCAAGGGGCTTGGACAAGTTTGGGGGCCCACAAAGGAGGAGCAAGAGTATGAACCATGCTAAACCTCTACTATGATAGGCCAACTGGACGAGTTGAGAATGAAAGGGTCATAGTATAAAACTACTATTTTGAGTACATTCCACAGTTCTCTGATCTACCCTGCGCGGAGATCCAGTGAACCCGTATATACGAAAATTGCATTTACCATTTATCGTTTGAGTTTAATTAAAATACTTAAAATATATTCGGTGACTATGAATCACATTTTGTCCTGATGCCAGATTTGAACTGACGCAAATCTCTATCACTTGCTAGCTAGCCAACTATGTGTAACTTAAAGTCACGTCAAACAGCAGCTGTATTTGCATTTGTTTTAGCATTTATTTGGATGCATCCATTAACAATGAGCTAATGAGGTGCGATTTCGCCTGGCATCGAAAATGTGCTCTCTCGTCAGGGCACTGTTGTTCAGAGGAGCTAGCCAACAACAACACAGCTAACACAATCACTTAAATTATATATTTTTTATTTTCAACTTTATTTAACCAGGTAGGCCAGTTGACAACAAGTTCTCATTTACAACTGCGACCTGGCCAAGATAAAGCAAAGCAGTGCGACAATAAACAACAACACAGAGTTACACGTGGTATAAACAAAAGTACAGTCAATAACACAATAGAAAAATATATATACAATGTGTGCAAATGGAGTAAGGAGGTAAGGCAATAAATAAGCCGTAGTAGCGAAGTAATTACAATTTAGAAAATGAACACTGGAGTGATAGATGTGCAGATGGTGGGGCCACAGTGTCTCCTGACCCCTCCTGTCTCAGCCTCCAGTATTTATGCTGCAGTAGTTTATGTGTCGGGGGGCTAGGGTCAGTCTGTTATATCTGGAGTATTTCTCCTGTCTTATCCGGTGTCCTGTGTGAATTTAAGTATGCTCTCTCTAATTCTCTCTTTCTTTCTCTCTCTCGGAGGACCTGAGCCCTAGGACCATGCCTCAGGACTACCTGGCATGATGACTCCTTGCTGTTCCCAGTCCACCTGGCCGTGCTGCTGCTCCAGTTTCAACTGTTCTGCCTGCGGCTATGGAACCCTGACCTGTTCACCGGATGTGCTACCTGTCCCAGACCTGCTGTTTTCAACTCTTTAGAGACAGCAGGAGCGGTAGAGATACTCTCAATGATTGGCTATGAAAAGCCAACTGACATTTACTCCTGAGGTGCTGACTTGTTGCACCCTCGACAACTACTGTGATTATTATTATTTGACCATGCTGGTCATTTATGAACATTTGAACGTCTTGGCCATGTTCTGTTATAATCTCCACTCGGCACAGCCAGAAGAGGACTGGCCACCCCTCATAGCCTGGTTCCTCTCTAGGTTTCTTCCTAGGTTTTGGCCTTTCTAGGCAGTTTTTCCTAGCCACCGTCCTTCTACACCTGCATTGCTTGCTGTTTGTGGTTTTATGCTGGGTTTCTGTACAGCACTTTGATATATCAGCTGATGTAAGGGCTATATAAATACATTTGATTTGATTTGAAGTAGAAATACTGTTGTGCAAAAGAGAAAAAAGTAAATAAAAACAATATAGACATGAGGTAGATAGTTGGCTGGGCTATTTACAGATGGGCTGTGTACAGCTGCAGCGATCGGTAAGCTGCTCGGATAGCTGATGCTTAAAGTTAGTGAGGGAGATATAAGTCTCCAACTTCAGCGATTTTTGCAATTCGTTCCAGACATTGGCAGCAGAGAACTGGAAGGAAAGGCGGCCAAAGGAGGTGTTGGCTTTAGGGATGACCAGTGAGATATACCTGCTGGAGCGCGTGCTACGGGTGGGTGTTGTTATGGTGACCAGTGAGCTGAGATAAGGCGGAGCTTTACCTAGCAAAGACTTATAGATGACCTGGAGCCAGTGGGTCTGGCGACGAATAGGTAGCGAGGGCCAGCTGACGAGAGCATACAGGTCGCAGTGGTGGGTGGTATATGGGGCTTTGGTGACAAAACGGATGGCATTGTGATAGACTGCATCCAGTTTGCTGAGTAGAGTGTTGGAGGCTATTTTGTAAATGACAACGCCGAAGTCGAGGATCGGTAGGATAGTCAGTTTTACGAGGGTATGTTTGACAGCGTGAGTGAAGGTGGCTTTGTTGCGAAATAGGAAGCCGATTCTAGATTTTATTTTGGATTGGAGATGCTTAATATGAGTCTGGAAGGAGAGTTTACAGTCTAGCTAGACACCTAGGTAGGTAGAAGCTGTTGAGGAGCCTTTTGGTCCTAGACTTGGCGCTCCGGTAACGCTTGCCGTGCGGTAGCAGAGAAAACAGTCTATAACTTGGGTGACTGGAGTCTCTGACAATTTTATGGGCTTTCCTCTGTCATGCCTATTATATAGGTTCTGGATGGCAGGAAGCTTGGCCCCAGTGATGTACTGGGCCGTTCACACTTCCCTCTGTAGCGCCTTACGGTCAGATGCTGAGCAGTTGCCATACCAGGCAGTGATGCAACCGGTCAGGATGCTCTCGATGGTGCAGCTGTAGAACCTTTTGAGGATCTGGGGGCCCATGGCAAATCTTTTCAGTCTCCTGAGGGGGAAAAGGTTTTGTCCTGCCCTGTTTGGACCATGATAGTTCGTTGGTGATGTGGACACCAAGGAACTTGAAACTCTCGACCCGCTCCACGACAGCCCCGTCGATGTTAATGGGGGCCTGTTCGGCCCACCTTTTCCTGTAGTCCACGATCAGCTCCTTTGTCTTGTCACATTGAGGGAGAGGTTGTTGTCCTGGCACCACACTGACAGTTCTCTGACCACCTCCCTATAGACCATCTCATCATTGTCGGTGATCAGGCCTACCACTGTTGTGTCGTCAGCAAACTTAATGATGGTGTTGGAGTCGTGTTTGGCCACGCAGTCATGGGTGAACAGGGAATACAAGAGGGGACTAAGTACACACCCCTGAGGGGCACCAGTGTTAAGGATAAGCGTGGCAGACATGTTGTTGCCTACTCTTACCACCCGGGGTGGCCCGTCAGGAAGTCCAGTATCCAGTTGCAGATGGAGGTGTTTAGTCCCAGAGTCCTTAACTTAGTGATGAGCTTTGAGGGCACTATGGTGTTGAATGTTGAGCTGTAGTCGATGAACAGCATTCTCACATAGGTGTTCCTTTTGTCCAGGTGAGAAGGGGCGGTGTGGAGTGCGATTGAGATTGCGTCATCTGTGTATCTGTTGGGGCGGTATGCGAGTTGGAGTGGGTCTAGGGTGTCCGGGTGGATGCTGTTTATGTGAGCCATGACCAGCCTTTCAAAGCACTTCATGGTTACTGACGTGAGTGCCACGGGGTGGTAAACATTTCGGCAGGTTACCTTCGCTTATCTTGGGCACAGGGACTATGGTGGTCTGCTTGAAATATGAAGGTATTACAGATGCGATCAGGGAGAGGTTGAAAATGTCAGTGAAGACACTTGACAGTTGGTCTGCACATGCTTTGAGTACACGTCTTGGTAATCCGTCTGGCCCAGCGGCTTTGTGAATGTTGGCCTGTTTAAAGGTTTTGTTCACATCAGCTACCGAGAGCATTATCACACAGTCATCCAGAACAGCTGGTGCTCTCGTGCATGCTTCAGTGTTGCTTGCCTCGAAGCGAGCATAAAAGGCTTTTAGCTCATCTGGTAGTCTCGCGTCACTGGGCAGCTCATGTCTGGGTTTCCCTTTGTAGTCGGTAATAGCTTTCAAGCCCTGCCACATCCGACGAGCGTCAGAGCCGGTGTAGTAGGATTCAATCTTAATCTGGTATTGACGCTTTGCTTGTTTGATGGTTCATCTGAGGGCATAGCGGGATTTCTTATAAGCGTCCAGATTAGTCTCCCGCTCCTTGAAAGCGACAGCTCTAGCCTTTAGCTCAATGCGGATGTTGCCTGTAATCCATGGCTTCTGGTTGGGATATGTACGTACAGTCAGTGTGGGGATGACGTCATCGATGCACTTATTGATGAAGCCAATGACTGAGGTGGTGTATTCCTCAATGCCATTGGATGAATCCCGGAACATATTCCAGTCTGTTCTAGGAAAACAGTCCTGTAGTGTAGCATCCGCGTCATCTGACCACTTCCGTATTGAGCAAGTCACTGGTACTTCCTGCTTTAGTTTTTGCTTGTAAGCAGGGATCAGGATGGAATTGTGGTCAGATTTGCCAAATGGAGGGCGGGGGAGAGCTTTGTATGCATCTCTGTGTGTGGAGTAAAGGTGGTCTAGGATTTTTTTTTTTCTGGTTGCACATGTGACATGCTGGTAAAACATTTGTTAAAACTGATTTAAGTTTGCCTGCATTAAAGTCCCCGGCCACTAGGAGCGCCGCTTCTGGGTGATTCTTTTCTTCTTTGCTTATGGCCTTATAGAGTTGGTTGAGAGCGGTCTTAGTGCTAGCTTCGCTTTGTGGTGGTAAATAGACGGCTACGAATAATACAGATGAGAACTCTCTTGGTAGATAGTGTGGTCGACAGCTTATCATAAGGTACTCTACCTCAGGCGAGCAATACCTCGAGACTTCTTTAATATTAGACATTGCGCACCAGCTGTTATTGACAAAAAGACACACACCCCCACCCCTCGTCTTACCAGAGGTAGCGTCTCTGTTCTGCCGGTGCATGGAAAATCCCACCAGCTCTATATTGTCCGTTTCTCCGTTCAGCCACGTCTCGGTGAAACATAAGATGTTACAGTTTTTAATGTCCCGTTGGTAGGATAATCTTAATAGTAGGTCATTCATTTTATTTTCTAACGATTGAACATTAGCAAGGAGAATGGAAGACATTGGGAGTTTACTCGCTCGCCTCTGCATCCTCTTTTCCGGCGTATTTTCTTCACGCAAAAGGCTTGGATCTGGGCCTGTTCCAGTGAAAGCAGGATATCCTTCTCATCGGACTTATTAAAGGAAAAAGTTTCTTCCAGTCCGCTGCTTTTCTGATGTCCAGAAGTTATTTTCGGTCATAAGAGATGGTAGCAGCAACATTATGTACACAATAAGGAAAAAAATAAGTTACACAAAATGCAAAAAATATAACAAAATTGCACAATTGGTTGGTAGAATGTAAAACGTCAGCAATGTTCTTCAGCGCCATCTTTATTTTGACCCCATCCTTCCCGCTAATTGTGCAACTTTAGATGGTTTTTGGTTGTCTAAATTCTGCAAATTAAGAGGACTCTATGTATGTGTAGACGTTGGGGCATTGGCGACCCGTCATTCAGGGCAGCGCGCCACCTGTTTTGAGCCCCACCCGTTTAGCTAAAATATATATATTTTTGCCTGTTTTCCATGTTATTTTGGTATTAATACATGTCACATGTCAGTTTGCAAACAATGTAAAAAATATAACAATAATTTAGTTAATAAAGCTGCATACAAACAGGGTGTCTTTTTTGCTTTCTTGAGTAAGGGAGCTCCAAAATGCAGGTGTTTCAGCGTAGCTCAGTGCGTTCTGTGGTGGTGGGGCAGCCAGTGGCAAATACGGAGTGTAGGGGTAATGTTCTCTAGTTGCGCTGTGATTGGCTCAGTGTTCTGTCACTCATTGGGACAGCTCGAAAATTCCAGCCCCTTGGGTGCTGTCATAGAATTACATTAGAAGTGCCCATCCAAGGCTCAAGGTCATTGGCCACAGATAAAATTACATTTAATCACATTAGATCTACAGTAGCTTTGATTGGACTGATCATGTCAACATCATACTTTCAAAATCTTAGCTAGCAAGCTAGCAGTCATCATGAATCAAGTCGACAATCTACTGGCAAATCATTTTCAATCTTCAAAATAATGAAGAGAAATTATAGATAAAACGTATCAGTGCTCATCAGCCATTGAACATAAACATTACACAAGTTGGAAAACGCAAATTCAACAATGAGTGGTTTGAAAGGAATCAGTAGCTAACTGCAAGCATTGCAAAGCAATCGCTAGCCTGCTATTCAGTGGAGTGGGTGTGTGGTCCAAGCCTGGGTTTAAGGTTTATTTTCCAAGCTTAAAAGGATAAACATTCAACATTGGCTATGCTGTCAATGAAGCATGACTTCTGCCGTGCTCAAAACAACTGGAAACTCAGAACTGGGAAATCTCAGACTTCAGTGAGTTCAAGACAACTGGGAACATGGAAAAAACAAATTCAGACTGGGAAAATACATTTTGAATGGTCATCCAACTTGGAATTGGAAGTCGGGAACTCGGGCCTCATTCTTGTGCTCCGACCTGAAGATCACTGACGTAGTCATGATTTGAC
The DNA here is from genome assembly GCF_016432855.1 of Salvelinus namaycush. Lineage (NCBI taxonomy): Eukaryota > Metazoa > Chordata > Actinopteri > Salmoniformes > Salmonidae > Salvelinus > Salvelinus namaycush. The sequence continues at coordinate 27,449,099 of NC_052307.1, read as the reverse complement.
CTTGATTTTTTCAGAGTTCCCAGTTGTCTTGAAAGCACCATAAATCCAGGCTTTGATGACAATGGCCCATGAAGGACCGCCACACCACATTCCTGTTCAAATGATCACAGCACAAGGTGAGTCCAAAAATGTATTGTATGCTGCTGCATAAATTATGTATACTGCAGCTAAGAAAGTAATAGTAAGTGTATATTGTGCAGTAAGCTGTTAGTAGCCCATGTGCCTCACCCTAATAATTTGGTCCCATTTTCCCTCATTATTTAGCCTACTGTTCTGACTTGGTGAGGCACATGTAGCCTAAAGCCTGTTTTAGAGAAATATAATCACTCATTGTCTGCTTATATGCCCCCTTTATTTATCCTACGGTTCTGAACAGGATTATAATAAATTCCTGCTTTGATGTCATACAAGCAAGCCAAACACCTGTGAGTCCAAAATGTGCATTTCACATTTCCATATCATAACTAATATATATTGTTCACTATGTTTGATGTAGCCTACAGTGGGTTGTTCTGAACAGAATGAGCCTATGCTTGTCTATTGTGAAGAGAATTTGCCACGGCACACACCCGAATGCACTCAACTCCTTTCCATGCGCACTCCTTTCCCTGAATTGCATTGTGAAAGCATTACACCGTAATATCATATTTTATCATTTAGCTAGTCATGTTGGCAACTGGCTTACAAATGAATTACATCAGTAATTGTGCGATGGCAGGGATACAGGGTTGTGTTCCAAACAAGTGTGCTTGCTCCAGTTCCACAAAGGCACAGCTAGGAGAGCTCAAAAAGCACCGTATAAACCAGGTTTCCAACCATTTCATGAGGATGAATTACCTGAGGCATGAAAAAAAAGTCACGACTGGGCTGATAAACATGCAATGTTTATCCACAAAAAGGCCCGTATGGTTGAAACATCTCTGGTGGGAAAATGCGCAAATTATTTTATGCAGGTTTTAGAATATTTGCATGAAAATCTGTCTTGGATGGAAATCTAGCTAATGTTGAAGACTCTATAAGTCATAAAACTGCATTAGGAATTAGGAACTACTTAAGACTGTGCACTTCGGAGAGGTGAATAGCCACTTGGAAACACCAGTTAGTCCACTCACTCAAACCCTTGTCATTTGTCTCATGTTGCCCTACCTCACATTAAGATATTATCATGTTACTGAATGTATCCAGAGTATTTTCCAATTTTGTTATCAACAAATGCGGCAAAGAGTACAGTACATGTAAAATGCACAAAATCAGCAGTGTAATGTTTGGATTCAGTCTTGTGTCAGGTGAACTGTTGTGGCCTCACCTTTGGTCTAATAAACATTCCTATATTCTCCAAACTGTTGCCCTTCAATTGCTACCAAATAAAAATGTTATTTGTCACATTAGCCAAACACAAAAGGTGTAGACCTTACCAGCCCTTAACCAACAATGCAGTCAAGAAAATGTAAAAAAAGTAACAGTAACGAGGCTATATACAGGGGGTACCAGTACCGAGTCAATGTGCAAGAGACAGGTTAGTGGAGGTAATATATACATGTAGCTAGGGGTAAAGTGACATACAGAAGAAATATTAAAAGTAAGAAACATTTCAAATGTATCCCTATCCACAGGTCAAGACCCACAATGGTAAAGGATCAAAATAAAAATAAACCTGCTCATGATAACTATTGTGTCCAAAATATAGAGGCACAAACATACACACTAACATTTGTTTATTTGACATGTATAAAGAGGAACCACAGTAACAGCAATCTTTACTAAAATATATTACTAGATTTTAATATATAAAATACATGTTTAATACAGAGGAAAGAGACAAGCAAGCATTTTATGCTCCCAGAAGCAAAATGGTTCAACATACTGTATATCCTGTATAGACCCCTTGTGCCGTCACCCTCTCACATTATATTCCATCCCTTTTCAGCCTGGGAAAGTAGCAAAAAAGTCCCTTTAAAAAAAGGTGAGACTTGTTCATTGTCAAGTACAGAGATTCCCTTTGTGTGCCAACATTTTTAACCAATGTCCTGTAACTACATAGCCAGTTTTACATACCCAGTGTTAGAGACATTCAGTGTCTAGGGGGCACATAAGAGATGCAAAGAATAATTTGTGATGTGCAGATTAAGTCCCTATTGAGTAAATTTCCTATTGTATATAAAAATACATAATTGTACTTATGTCCATGTGTATAGTTACTGATCGAGCGGTTCTTGGATCTGCGGGTAATTGGTCAAATCTAGAATCAAATGCAGTAACCTAAACAGCGTTGGAAGATCTCTCTAAACATCTTCACCCCCTGGTCTTACTGATCATGCATGTAGTGATATGGAAAGAGGTGAGGACGAGACTACAGTCCCAATTACATATAGGGTCAAGCTAGGGGGAATGACACCCTGGAACTTATGCAGAGACATCGAATAGGGACTGTGTAAAAATGTGCTTTTCCACATGATCTGTGCGCCAATGTCTCCCTCCTTCCCCCACACAGCAACCAACATAGAAAAATAACAAAAAAAATACAGTGACACTCCAGAAAAAGGCTCCCAAACAATGTGCACCAAGAGGCTGTCCCAGATATGGCCTAATTCAATACTCTTGTCATTTTATGATGTTAAAGTGATCCTGTCCATACTAATACAATTATATGCACAATGGTCTTTTAAAAGTAGCTATAATTAAAAAGCTCAGACACAAAATGACATTGTTCCATTACAAACGATTTGCATAATTTCATAAACATTTTCCCTTTCAGTTCTTGATACCATTATGGTCCACAAAAACAAAGAATACCGCCTCGGTGGCACATTGTGGTTTATCTATAAAAGAAGGATAGAGCGTATCTCTTTCACAGGCAGAAAGCACCGAGAGATAAAACCAGGCTGAAGAAGAGGGGAGCACAAGTTCCAGTTTGGCAAAAGAAATAGGCAGAGAGTTTGGGTTTGGGACAGAGGATTGTCCGGTTGGAGGCAGCTCAAAAGATCCCTGTGTCTCAGATCAACCCAATCATCCACTATGAAGATGTCCTCTAGCCTGTTGCTGTCTACCTGAACTGCAATGACGAGAAAACACACAAATTTGAAACAATAATTTACCATTAATGGTGCAGCATAAGAGCATTTTTCAAATGTGGCAATTTTTTCAGTACGTTCTACCCTAAACATGAATACAAACCCAGCGATTGTGTTCTCTTACCATATTTTTAGGCGGTAAGTTGGGTTTCTGAGCCAAGTCAGGTTTCCTCATGACACTAGGCTTGGAGGGTTTGGGTGAGGAGGGTGCAACAGGGGCAGGCGAGGGGTCCAGGCCGTTGCCCTCTGAGAGGTCTGCTGCTGGAACACCTGCAATATCATAGTGCTTCTTCCTGAGCTCTCCCAGGCGCAGACGCTCATTACCCAGCTGATTCTCCAGCTCCAACACCTTCACCTACTCATACAGTAGAGGGTTACAATCAAACAGAAACGCATGCATGCAGACAGACTCAAACAGACACACACAGGGACTCACCTGTGACTCGATTTCTTCCATTTTTAGCTTGATGAGAGACATTCCAGAGAAGTCCATGGTATCTGCAGAAGAAAAAGGCAAACATCAAACACAGCCATATGACTTATAAGGGCCTGAGGGGATTCACATCTTCTGTTTGGTCGGACACACACACACACACACACTAACCCTTGTCCTCCAGGTGCTCCTGGCCTGTCTTGGTGGAGGCCACCACATTGGCTGCCATCTCGTTCACATGGCGAGAAGCCTGCTGGAGAGCTGTCAGTTTCGTACTGTTGCGGTCTGCTTTTACCTAAACACAGAGGAGAGAGGGAGGGTGAGAAAGTGATAGGGGCAGAATTTGAATATATACAGTATCAGTCAAAAGTTAACACACCAACTCATTCAAGGGTTTTTATTTTTATTATTTTCTACATTGTAGAATGAACACATCAAAACTATGAAATAACACATATGGAATCATGTTGTAATCAAAAAGGTGTTAAATCAAAATATAGATTTTTTATTTAAATTCTTCAAAGTAGCCACCCTTTGGTGACACTCCGATCCCTACTCTGCCTTGACAGCTTTGCACATTCCTGGCATTCTCTCAACCAGCTTCGCATGGAATGCTTTTCCAACAGTCTTGAAGGAGTTCCCACATATGCTAAGCACTTGTTGGCTGCTTTTCCTTCACTCTGCAGTCCAAATCATCCCAAACCATCTCAATTGGGTTGAGGTCAGGTGATTGTGGAGGCCAGGTCAAATAAACCTTACACAGCCTGGAGGTGTGTTTTGGGTCATTGTCCTGTTGAAAAACAAATGATCGTCCCACTAAGCACAAACCAGATGGGCTGGCGTATCACTGCAGAATGCTGTGTAAGCCATGCTGGTTAAGTGTGCCTTGAATTCTAAATAAACCACTGAGTGTCACCAGCAAAGCACCCCACACCACCTCCTCCATGCTTCACGGTGGGAACCACACATACTCTGCGTCTCACAAAGACACGTTGGTTGGAACCAAAAATGTCACATTTAGACTCACACCAAAGGACAGATTTCCACTGGTCTAATGTCCATTACTCATGTTTCTTTGCCCAACCAAGTCTCTTCTTATTATTGGTGTCCTTTTAGTAATGGTTTCTTTGCAGCAATTTGACCATGAAGGCCCGATTCACGCAGTCTCCTCTGAACAGTAGATGTTGAGATGTGTTTGCTACTGAACTCTGAAGCATTTATTTGGGCTGCAATCTGCGGTGCAGTTAACTCTAATGAACTTATCCTCTGCAGCAGAGGTAACTATGGGTCTTCCTTTCCTGTGGTGGTCCTCATGAGCCTGTTTCATCACAGCGCTTGATGGTTTTTGCGACTGCACTTGAAGAAACAAAGTTCTTGACATTTCCAGATTGACTGACCTTCATGTCTTAAAGTAATGGACTGTTGTTTCTCTTTGCTTATTTGAGCTGTTCTTGCCATAATATGGACTTGGTCTTTTACCAAATAGGGCTATCTTCTGTATACCACCCCCACCTTGTCACAACACAGCTGATTGGCTCAAACGCATTAGAAAGGAAAGAAATTTCACAAATTCACTTTTAACAAGGCACACCTGTTAATTAAAATGCATTCCAGGTGACTCCCTCATTAAGCTGGTTGAGAGAATGCGAATAGTGTGCAAAGCAAAGGGTGGCTACTTTGAAGATACTACATTAACAGTTATTTCGTTACTACATTATTCCATGTGATATTTCAAAACAGGAAGCAAGCCTTAAACGAAAATAAAAACCCAATTTCAGTTTCAGCTTCCTCACAAGACAATGCATATGAAATTTGAAGGACAGTTTGTCGTCCAACCATAAACCTAGGTATTTGTAGGATGACACTTTTTCAATGCATGTGCCTCCAGATTTGAAAATGCTAACCCTTTTCTAGCTGAGAGCGAGATCTGGTAAAGGTCATCATTATTGTTTTTGTGCATTCAAGACCAGTTTGAGACCATATAGGTGGATCTGCAGTGACTGAAAGGCAGTCGAACTCTTCAACCTCCTGAACCAGAGAAGGATCTTTTGAATCGATGACCTAGTCATCTGCATACGGATGCAACTTGTCTGGTTGCAGCCCATTTCCCAAGTCATTAATACAAATTAACACAGAAGCTAAAAATGGAACCGAGGGAATATATGAGGGATAGAGGAAAATAAACAGAGATTGTTAAGGGGAAAGGGAGCACTGAGTTCAAACGTTTGTGTGAGTTTGTTTCTCACCTTGGAGGATGCGACCAGCTGTGCCGTGCTGGCAGCAATCTCGTGGGAGCAGACAATGAGCTCCTCATATTTGCCAGTGTGCAGCACCACCTTATCAGCAGACTCACTGTGGGAGAAACCAAACAAACAACACATCATCATCCCAATCCTCTAACATGGGACATTTCTGTATCACTCACACAATAACCACACTATGATAAGCTGAGACGACCCTCATGATAATGCACTTACACCATCTGCGTAGCTCCCCATCCCACAGCTTTGGAGGCAGAGATGAGTCCCTCAGTCCAACGGGAGTTCCTGGCGTAGAATTCCTTAATAGTGGCTGCACCCTAGAGAGAGAGAACATCAAGTCCAGCAGTGGTCAGGACGTTCATCTTTTAGCTAATGATAGGATGGATTTACATTTTCAACATTTAATTTTATATTTCAAGACTCACCCTTCCACCCTCAACAATCTCCTTCTGTAGGTCGGTGGATGTCAGGACCAACAGGTGGATGGCCTGAGTGGGATAGAGGAGAGGAGGGAATGCAAAAAATATATATAACACACTGTGGCTTGTAGGCCTCGCAAGGTCTCGCACCCACTGTGAAATTTGGTGGAGGATCGGTGATGATCTGGGGGTGCTTCAGCAAGGCTGGAATCGGGCAGATGTGTCTTTGTGAAGGACGCATGAATCAAGCCATGAACAAGGTTGTCCTGGAAGAAAACTTGCTTCCTTCTGCTCTGACAATGTTCCCCAACTCTGAGGATTGTTTTTTCCAGCAGGACAATCAAGGTGTGGATGGAGGACCACCAGCTCAAGACCCTGTCATGGCCAGCCCAATCTCCAGACCTGAACCCCATTGAAAACCTCTGTAATGTGATCAAGAAGAAGATGGATGGTCACAAGCCATCAAACAAAGCTGATCTGCTTGAATTTTTGCGCCAGGCAGGAGTGGCATAAAGTTACCCAACATCAATGTGAAAGACTGGTGGAGAGCATGCCAAGATGCATGAAAGCTGTGATTGAAAATCAGGGTTATTCCACCAAATATTGATGTCTGAACTCTTCGTAAGTTAAAACAGTATTGTGTTGTTTAAAAAATAAATATTAAAATATTTTCTTTGCATTATTCGAGGTCTGACAACACTGCATATTTTTTGTTATTTGACCAGTTGTCATTTTCTGCAAATAAATGCTCTAAATAACAATATTTTTATTCTGAATTTAGGAGAAATGCTGTCAGTAGTTTATAGAATAAAACAAAACATTAAAATTTTACCCAAACACATACCTATAAATAGTAAAACTAGAGAAACTGATCATTTTTCTTAATTTTTTCCAGAGCTGTATATATATATATTTTTTTAAATGGAGCATTATTAGGATGCCGATCAGACCTTTTGTGTAAGTCAACCGAAACAGTCATCTTACCTTCATCAGGTCTGTGCAGCTGTAGAGGATTCTATAAAACAAGGAGAAATATCATGGTGAGTGAAAGGGGATGAATGCATAAACAGTGCAAGTAACACATAGTACTGACCTCTCATTGACCTCGAGTTTGACCCCTGAGGTGTCCATTCGGGCCTGGTTCATCATTTCCTTTAGATACAGAAAGACTGCAAATGAGAGATGTCTAGATATAGAATGACTTACCCACGTTGTAAAACATAGGGTTGAGCTTTATATGGCATTCCTCGCTACAGTACGGTGCTCTAGATTCTATATGGTTGTGATCCTCACATCGATTCTGCGCACTGCCTTCTCAATTGCGGCTGATGTGGCTGCCATCTCCTTGTCCACCAGATCTCCCAGCTCATCCTGTCGCACATCCATGCCTTTAGGTCGCAGCTCCTAAACATTGGAAGAGGAGATGAGATTAAGAAGTAGGAAAAGAAGAGCGGGAGAAATGGAGAAGACTGCCCAGTAGCCTCTCACCTCCCCCAGCCTCAGGATCTTTTCAACCACTATGCGAATGGAGGCCGGGTCTGCCCTCTGAAGGGAGGCCTTGGACTTGAGATCCTTCAGGAACTGCAGACTCTGAGTGGCACAGCCCCTGCAATTCTCTGTCAGACCTGTAGAGTGCAAAAGTGCAAGATACACTCTGTGACACTATAATCACACACCAAATGGATTCAATATGTCATCCAGTAAGATACAACAAGATGCCTGTTTCAAACAATAATTCATTCTATTTGAAGAGAAGAATGTTCTTACGGTCGGAGTGGTCAGTGGGAGCCAAGTGTGCTGTTGCACTGCCGTTGATGATGGTGTCAGCAGCCAGGTGGGAGAAGTTGGTCAGGGCCCTCAGTAGCCCACCAGCATCTAGAGAACAGAAACACGACCAGAGAGAGAAGGTATCACTGCCAATTCTAACACAGCCCAGCTCTGTCACTTATGACTATCACTGTGGTTGCTCAAAGACTACTAATTACAGTATATCAAAAACACGAAGTACCAAGTAATGAGCAACTCACCTCCCATGTTCGTCAGGTAGTCGGAGTGACCTTTTTTCACTTTGTCAATGGAGCCCAAAGTGGCCTCTGCCCGACTGACCAGGTAATCTGTGGTGATGGAGAGACAAAGGAAACGTTTGAAATGCAATATTGTTCTAGATCCAAAAATAATGAATGGAATGATGAGTAGATATACCGGATGAATAGATAAACGAATGGATCTCTCACTTTCTATTCTAAGTGACATGAACACCACTACTAGCTAAGGATCCCTAAGCACCCTCTCTGTGAGCATGTTCACTTATTTTAACCTGGGGAGCTGGTGCAGCGGATATGCAGGGGGTCGTCCAGCTTGGCCACAGCATCCTGAATGATGCACTCAGCCTCAGAGACCGTTCCCTGCAGCAGGGAGAACTGCTCCTCCAGCAGCTTCTGCTGCAACTGCACCTCACGTCTTGACTGCAAAGATGCAACAACAGTCAAACCCACAGTCACAGGGAAAAATAGATGGCACATACATACTAATGGGTTATCTTATATTGTGCACAGACAGCCAAATAGTTAATTGATTCAAGAAAATCTTTCACTTTGCACTGCACAGTGAGTAATGTGGGACTTGACCAGCGGTGTAGCTTTTACATGTCTATTTTCTCTTCTGCTATCAGCAAATTATATAGACAAGACAAAGCAGCGGACTGAGCTAGTCACTGCTCTGTGTGGTGTTGTCCTGACTCACCTTCTCCTGCAGCTTGCCCTGCAGCTCTCCCAGCTCCCTGGTGCTCCGCTCTCTCTCCTGCTGTAGAGAAGACTGCTGCAGCTGTGCAGCCTGGCTCAGGGACGACAGCTCGGCCTCCTTTTCACTCGCAGAGCGCATCAGGCGCTCTTTCTCCGCCTGCAGCGCCAACATAGAGCTGGTCAGCTGTTCCCCCACCTGGGAGAGAGGGAGTGATGGAAGGAGGAGAGAGAGGAGTGGGGAGAGAAGAGACAGAAAGAGGGAGATTGCATAACAATAGGTGCATTAACTGTTGTGAAGACAAGCATTTTCTGATGTTTGTGAGACTCATATGTTATCACAGAGTGCAGCTTCCTATGGGCTTTTCAGCCAATTATGGTTTTCATGACAGGAAAGTGCAACAATTCTTTTGCATGAGGGTGAATCAGATGAGCCATTACATAAGCGAGGGAATCCACTTTCTTTATTCAATATTTACTGCATCATCAGCACACACACACCTTCTCAGTGCGCTGCAGAGTGCCTTTGACATGTTCCACCTCAGCCCGCTTTTCATCAAAATCCCTTTTAAGCTTCTTCATCTCAAACTTCTGCTCCTCAAGCTGCAACAAGAAGAATATTCAGTAATTTTATTAAATGGCTAATACAGTACTGAAATATAACATTAACGGTACTAGATCACTATTGTCAATACTCAGAATAAAGTAACCTTCATGTCAGCGTCCAGTTTGATGCGATCCACCTCGAAAGCCAGCTGCTGCTTGGTCCTCTCCACCTCCTCCTGGGTCTGCTGTGTTGCTGACAGAATCTTCACAGTGTCTGCACTCTGCCAGCACAATGTCACATGCACACTTTGTTAAACATTCTATTAACATTAAACAGAAAAATAATTCTCAGGTGAGTGTACAAGTAGTCACTTTTGCTCCCAATGAACCAAACAGAAAACCACAGAATGACAACAGAAGTGAGGTTCTGTACCTTCCTGAGCAGTTCAGCATGGCTGGACACCAGCTCAGTGTGCTTCTCCTTTAGCTTGGTGTAGCGCTGCTCTGTGGCCTGGGCTCTCGCTGGACAGTACAGAAGGGGTCAGAGATGAGAGAGATGTCAGAATGCGTTTTAAATAAAGTGTGACTGAACACGTATGCCAGACTTAGTGAGTGGCCTCTTACTCTCCGCCTCTCCGAAGGTGGCCTGCACGATCTCGTGTTCAGCGTTGCGGCGCCGCGTGGCCTCCAGCTCCATGCGCAGCTGTTCATTCTCCACCAGGGCACGCTGTTTCTGCACCCGCTGCTCTTCCAGCTCTGTCTCAAGGCTGTTAATCTGGGACTTGAGCTGTGTGATGTAGCGCTGGGCCTGCAGGAGGGAGGAGGCAGGCAGGCAGACAGACAGTCAGTCACCATAGTAAACCTCCTTTGGATAGATTATCAAGTACCACCATGGCATGGCACTAGTGGATGAGAGCCTCACAGGAGAAACATGTGTTGAGTGGAACAAAATAATTCTGAAATGTATCAATGTTGGGTTAGGGTGGATTGATTGATTCAATAGTGATAGCTATGATGCTAACTACTAACATAAAAACATACAAATTCTGCGTAGTTTAACAGGCCACATAAGGAGCCAGCCATTTGCAGAAACCAGGGTAAACAGTACATCTCTCCCCAAGGCACTGGTCTTCTCTGAACACAGACATCATTTTCCATTCTGAGACTAGTTGCCACATTCCACATGTCAAGATCAGTCTTTGCATCCACCCAACACATTACCTAAATTCATTTCCCATTTACACAAACAAATGTCCACCAGTCACAACTTTGTTATACATAATTAACATTTAAATATACTGAAGAAAAATATCAAATGCAAAAATTTACAGTTCATCAGTCAATTTCAATTAATTAATTAGGCCCTAATCTATGAATTTCAAATAACTGGGAATACAGATATGCATCTGTTGGTCAAAGATACCTTAAAAAAAAAAAAGTAGGGGCATGGATCAGAAAACCAGTCAGTATCCGGTGTGACCACCATCTGCCTCAAGCAGCACGACATCTCCTTCGCATAGAGTTGACTAGGCTGTCGATTGTGGCCCGTGGAATGTTGTCCCACTCCTCTTAAAATGTCTGTGCGAATTTGCTGGATATTGGCTAGAACACGCTGTTGTTCACATTGATCCAGAGCATCCCAAACATGCTCAATGGGTGACATGTCTGGTGAGTATGCAGGCCACGGAAGAACGGACATTTCAGCTTCCAGGAATTGTGTACAGATCCTTGCGACATGGGGCCGTGCATTATCATGCTGAAACATGAGTTGATGGCGGCGGATGAATGGCATGAGAATAGGCCTCAAGATCTCACCACAGTATCTGTGTATTCAAATTGCCATCTAAAAAACGCTAATTGTGTTTGTTGTCCGTAGCTTATGCCTGCCCATACCATAGGGCACTGTGGTGGTGGGGTATTGTTAACAACTTTGACATCAGTAAACGACAGGCACACACACTACCCCATACGCGCTGCGCTGTCTGCCATCTGCCCAGTACAGTTGAAATTTGGATTAATCCGCGAAGAGCACATATTCGGTTGTGCAAACCCACAGTGTAATCAGCTGCCTGGTCTCAGACGATCCCGCAGGTGAAGAAGCCAGATGTGGAGGACCTGAGATGACATGGTTACACGTGGTCTGCGGTTGTGAGGCCGGTTGGACGAACTGCCAAATTCTCTAAAACAACGTTGGACGCGGCATATGGTATCGAAATTAACATTAAATTATCTGGCAACAGCCCTAGTGGATATTCCTGCAGTCAACATGCCAAATTGCACACTCCCTCAAAACTTGAGACATCTGTGGTATTGTGTTGCGTGTCAAAACTGCACATTTTAGAGTGGCCTTTTATTGTCCCCAGCACAAGGTGCACCTATGTAACGATCATGCTGTTTAATCAGTTTCTTGATATCCCACACCTGTCAGGTAGATGGATTATATTGGCAAAGGAGAAATACTCACTAACAGGGACGTAAACAAATTTGTGCACAACATTTGATAGTATTAAGCTTTTGGTGCATATGGAACATTTCTGGGATATTTTATTTCAGCTCAAGAAACATGGGACCAACACTTTATATATGTTGCGTTTATATTTTTGTTCAATGTAGTATTATTACAAAGAGGAACAATAGATATTTGTTAACACGCACATCCTTAAAAATGCATAGGTGCTGAGCTAAAGACTGAATATGCTGCCAATTAACCACCTTTATTGACAATGTTTCAATCAAACATGGCTCTTCATCAGGTATAAAGAGCAACAAGTCATTTATTATTGCAACAAGCATTTAAATCAACAAATGTGTACAACTGTAAAAATCTGTTTAAAGGAGTTAAAACACATGTCTACTTACCTCTCCTTTGACCCTTTCTAGATCTGCCCTCAATAGCACCAAATCCTGCTGGAGGTTCTCAATCTGGATATCCCTGGAGACCAGAAGACATTCACTAACCATTAGCATACATAAGCACTGGCACAACAAGAAAATATCCAAACATACAGTACCAGTCAAAAGTTGACACCTACTTATTCAAGTGTTTTTATTTTTACTATTTTCTACATTGTAGAATAATAGTGAAGACATCAAAACTATGAAATAATACATATGAAATCATGTAGTAACCAAAGAAGTGTTCATCAAAATATATTTGAGATTCTTCAAAGTAGCCACCCTTTGCCTTGACAGCTTTGCACACTCCTGGAATTCTCAACCAGCTTAATCTGGAATGCTTTTCCAACAGTCTTGAAGGAGTTCCCACATATGCTGAGCACTTGTTGGCTGCTTTTCCTTCACTCTGTGGTCCGATTCATCACAATTTAGTTGGGTTTGGGTGATTGTGGAAGCCAGGTCATCTGATGCAGCACTCCATCACTCTCCTTCTTAGTCAAATAGCCCTTACACAGCCTGGAGGTGTGTTGGGTCATTGTCTTTTTGAAAACACAAATGATAGTCCCACTAAGCCCAAACCAGATGGGATGGCGTATCGCTGCAGAATGCTGTGGTAGCCATTCTGGTTAAGTATACCTTGAATTCTAAATAAATCAGACCGTGTCACCAGCAAAAATATTTAAAAAAAAAATAATAATAATTTAATCACACCTCCTCCTGCATGCTTCACAGTAGGAACCACGCGAGGAGATCATCCCTTCATCTTCATCTGCGGTTGTAACCAAAAATTCTCAAATTTGGACTCATCAGACCAAACGACAGATTTCCACTGGTCTAATGTCCATTGCTCGTGTTTCTTGGCCCAAGCAAGTCTCTTCTTATTGATGTCCTTTAGTAGTGGTTTCTTTGCAGCAATTCGACCATGAAGGCCTGACTCACGCAGTCTCCTCTGAACAGTGATGTTGAGATGTGTCTCTTATTGAACTCTGAAGCATTTATTTCGGCTGCAATCTGAGGTGCAGTTAACTCTAATGAACTTATCCTCTGCAGCAGAGGTAACTATGGGTCTTCCTTTCCTGTGGCGGTCCTCATGAGCCTGTTTCATCACAGCGCTTGATGGTTTTTGCAACTGCACTTGAAGAAACAAAGTTCTTGACATTTCCAGATTGACTGACCTTCATGTCTTAAAGTAATTATGGACTGTCGTTTCTCTTTACTTATTTGAGCCGTTCTTACCAAATAGGGCTATCTTCTGTAACCACCACTATCTTGTCACAACACAACAGATTGGCTCAAACGCATTAACTTTTAAGGCACACATGCTCATTGAAATGCATTCCAGGTGACTACCTCATGAAGCTAGTTGAGAGAATGCCAAGAGTGTGCAAAGCTGTCATCCAGGCAAATGGTGGCTACTTTGAAGAACCTCAAATATATTTTGATTTGTTAAACACTTTTTTATTTACTACATGATTCCATATATGTTATTTAATAGTTTTGATGTCTTCACTATTATTCTACAATGGTGTCCAAACCTTTGACTGGTACTGTATGTCAGTTAAAAAATAAATCAAATCACCAGGTGAGTTCAACACGGGTTCTGTTTGCAGCAAACATGTTACTTAGTAACAATTTCAGTTATACAATTTGAATGAACTTCCCATAATGTTACCGTGAAACATCAAACAGCTACTATTTGTAAGGACTACCATAGATTTTTAGAGCAATAATAAAATTGCAAATTACTTTGCTATTCCTACTACATGTAATGGAAATTCTACATGTCCACATTATTATTTGTAGCGGCAGTTAAGACCCGAAACAGACACTTACGTTGGCCACACACTACCTTCTCAGACTTTAGCTAACGTTAGCAAACGGTCGCAGCTAACACAAAACAAATTAAATATGTTAGCTAACTATTTCACTTGTTGAACGCACCCCAGTTTACATATCCTTTATTTTCAAGCACACCAATGGTAAAAGATGACAATGACTAACCTGTCATTGGCAGGTCCGAAAGTCTGATCAAATTTGTCGAACTGCTAAAAGAAAAAGTCAGATGACACATTAATGTTTACACAATCTATAGCCAAAATTAGTGATACCTTTATTAATAAGACATGAATATCCAAGGGGCCAGACCTGTAATCTCAGAGATCATGACCGTGACCTATGAGTCATACCTGTGGCACCATCATGCTGGGCATGGTGACGTCGCTGACATTGATAAGCGGTTCTGGGTCATCATCGTCATCATCCTCCTGCTGCTCGGGCTCATCCTCACTTGCGATGACCACCACTGGCCTCGCATGCTTGGCCAGGGAGGCCGCATGCAGGAAGTTAGGAGGAGACTGAGGATGAAGACACATAAATAAGACAGAGGACTGTAAACACAGATGGATACATTATCTAGGAAGTGTGGTTGAGTCCCAATACAGTGTCTTTCCCCTACTATGTCTGTTTATGCTCTCACTTCTGGCAGCTTGGGGATCTGGATGAGTCTCTTGAAGTACAGCATGTCTCTGGCTTTGTTGAAGAAGGTCTTGAGGCTGTAAGGCAAGGCAAAATATTCCAACCACTGATTCAAATGATGCTTCCAAAATAGGAATATAACATTTTCGAAACTGTGTTGTTTCATATACAGTATGTGTATAGGACAGAATGCAATAGAATACACTTCAGGTGGTAGCGGCAGGTGGCCTATTGGTTAGAGCATTGGACTAGTAACCGAAAGGTTGCAAGATCGAATCCCCGAGCTGACAAGGTAAAAATCTGTCTTTCTGCCCCTGAACAAGGCAGTTAACTCACTATTCCTAGGCATCATTGAAAATAAGAATTTGTTCTTAACTGACTTTCCTAGTTAAATAAAAGGTAAAATAAAAATAAATAAATTGATCTGAAGAGAAATTAGTTGGTTATCTTAGGTACAAGGTACCCACTATCCAGAGGCACTAATACATCAAGCTTCCTCTCTGCCATCTTTCTGGGCTGATCATTGTGCAGGTCGATAACATTAACATGTCACCTGGTACACTGCTCAGATTCAACCTCTTTTCACTTTCAGAGGTGTGCATAGGATACCGATGTCATGATGACACATTGAAATGGGTGGAAGTTGGGTGGTAGGGATGAGTATATTTGCATCGACTCAGGGTAACACAGGCCAGGGAGAGGCAAGATTGTGTTTTGCAGCCTCCCCTATTGTACTTAGGCTCCCTCCCTCTCTTCCCTAACGCCCTCATTTAATAACAGCCTGAGGCCCTGGGTGACTTACCTGTGGAACTGGTCATGAAAACGATCACGGTGTCCTTGCAAGGTGTCTGCTGGGAGACCTGAAATCCAGGACATGCAAGAGACAGTCACTAAAAAGACTGAAACAAGTTTTGTTATCAAGTCACCAAAGTATAGTTTTAAGCAAGTAGAAATACTAAACTACTATTAAAACATCAAGCATACAGATTTCTGATCTCCAGTTATGTAACTCATTGATGTTACAGTACATGTTGAAAAATAGAATCAAGCAGTTAAGTTAGTGGAACTGACAGCGTTTGAACTACTTTGCCGATATGAAACACAGTCAATCATAATGTCAGTAAAAAATATCAAATTCCCAGTTTAACGACTTATCCACAGTTAGCATATCGCTTAGTTGTCAAGCAAATGTACTTTGCATCGATCAAATTGGCTGGCAGGCAAATTCCAATTCAGTTGTCAAAACGTGGGTTGGGACCAGGGGTGAAATAGGCAGTACAGTAGGGTATGGCGTGCCAGCAAAATAAATAGTGGTGGTACGCCGTACCGGTAAAACGTGAGCCTATCACAATTAATAGGCTACAACATGCCAAACAAACTATAGGCTATTAAACATTACTGCATGTCAGACGTATAAAAAAAAAATAGGGAATGGACTTTAAACCAGGTAGTATACGCTCCAAATTGCGTTGTGGTTTGAGGATTACACTTACATTTTGTCAAGGCGGAGATGAGTGTCAGAGACGCTCGCGGATAAAGCGGAGATGAGTGGCGGAGACAGATGCGCGCGTGGACAACTGGATACACCAATTCAGGCTACAAGTGTAGGCCTAATGACAATCGCAGAATGTCATTACAATACATGTAGGTGTTTTGTAACAGATCTCTTTCCATTCACCAAATTGCCGGTGCACAGGGCACTGTTGGGGTTTGTATGCTGAAATAATTTTGTGAGTGGGCGAATGTGCGCAGGTAGCCTACAGGAGCGCTTTTGTTAAGTGATTGTTTGACAATCAGATGAAAACATCATGACTGGTTGTGTTTATGCCACAACAACAAAAAAAGGTATAAACGGCGCGTATCCATAAGGCTAGGGGAATCTAAGCTTTCCCTAAAGTAAATTTAATTGGCAAAATTATATAGCTTAATTAGCTTACTCCTGTCTATACATAAATAAAATCATTCAAAATAGGCTACTACACCAGAACGCACGATAAGGCCACAGAGGATCATTAAAGATGAATTTAAAAAAAACTGTGGATAGCCTACAGTCGGAAGTGCCCGCAATTTGGCAGCACGCGCTGTAAATACCAAACAGATTATTGTTGAGTTGCGACAGTCAGTGTAAAGCAGAGACCCAGCCAGGCATATCGCAATATTTAAAAATACAAATCGCGGAAAAACTGTTTGGAAAGCAAATGACTGTTGATGTAAAGATATGACTCAAGTCTGTCTTTTAGTTATCAACATTCTTAACTTAATTGAGCTAACAGTAGCCTTTCTTATTGGCACCAGCTGAGAACATCGGCCATCTCCCCGGTGAGGGCTACCCTGTCATTTTTGTAGTATAAAAAACAATGTGTGCGCAGACTTGGGTGTCCCGTACCATTAAGCAATTACAATGTACTTTCACTTACGGTTGGGACACGCATGCTATGGCGGGCAAGCTGCAGAAGGAGGAGCAGGCTACTATTCCCCGTCGTTTATCAGTGCAATTTTGACAGCTAAATAACTGAAATGTTGACAGTTCATCTATATGGTTGTTTCATCGATAGGATTGCGTTCCCAAATGTAAGAGGACTCCCATTTGCAGAAATTGGCAAATGCTTTCTAATGATCTAAAGTCGCACTGTTGCTACTGCCTGTAAACACATAGTCCACTTCAAAGTGAATGATGGCAGGCTTGTGTGGCAAATGGCTTATTTGCATATAGGTCTACTGTTGCTCCAATTTGCTATGGCCATCGGTCTCTGGACAGGACAGATGTTTTTATTTCCTGCAGTGTCTATTAATTGTCCAAATGCACAGCCACTTTCCCACTCTATATTGCTATAGAAATTTCAAAAATGCTTTACTATAGCACATTCCCAAACATTTTATACATAAAAAAAAATTACCATATGTAAAAAAAAAAATATATTAAAAAGGTGTCTATTCTTCCTGGGGGTGTAAATTAATAGATTTTAATAAGATTTCATGTTGCTAAAATGCTGTCAGTTCCACTTTAAAAGATACATAAGTGGTCAAACGTACAGGCATGCAGTTTGAAAAGCAGCTTGACGGTGAAGTGGTAGAGGTGACTGCAGTCCTGGATGACCTGGACGAGGGGGGACAGGCGACACTGGCCTGACGTCGTCGTAGAGATAGCAATGGACGTGTTGAGCTGCCGGATCACTGCAGATCACAGAAACACACCAATGTAGGAAAAACATAAACACATCCTCACAAACACACGGCCTCAATTGGCAGGATTTGGAATTGATGGCTTGCCTTGCCTTCTCTGTCACTGGTTCAGAAATACAACACTGAGACAATAGCTCACATATTCATGAATCACCCACTGAGTGGGTGGAAAATAGTTCTCAGCAGATCTAGGGTGGGTAGAAGGAAGAATGCAGTTAGGAACTCCCATGTTTCCTAAGTACCAGATGTCCAAGTTAGTAAGTCAGGCAGGGTTGTTTACAATTGCAGAGTTTGTTTATGGTTGTTCAGGATGACAGGCTGTGACAACATCCTGCAGGGCATGATGTCATTACAGCCAATCAGAAGAAACATAATTAATGTCCTCTAATTGCAAACATTTAGAACTTATTAATATGGTTTTGGTGAAATTACATCGGAGGGCCCTAATCATATTAAACAAGTGGTTTAGAAATGTGTTTAATTTACACAAGGTAAACATCCCTTGATAAAGTATAGTCATTTTGGGCGATTAAGTCACTCCCTCGACAGCAGCACAAGTGTGCTCACAAGTTTTATTTAGCTGGCTGCTATCCTGTCCCTATTCCATTTCCGAAACAAACAGTTGATGGAAACAGGCCACTGCCCTGTAGCTCTGGTTACCCATCCTTTGACAGGTGGAGGTAGGTAAATAGGGGAGAAGCGGGAGATTCTCACCTGTCTCGGCTAGCCTCAACTCTGCATCCAGGTAATCAAACACTTTCACAGTGAGCTGGAACCTACAGGAGGGAAGTCAATACCACCCTTAGTAACACAAGGCTAATAACTTCCTTAAGGAAAGACCAGCAGGCTCGCTCCCCAGTCTCCACAGTACTCCAACTAAATGGTATGATAGTTTCCTTTGAATCAGAGAGCATGACATTTGTATCTTATATCAATAATTGACTTCCCCTGAGTTATGCCAATCAAATGTATACGGATTTCTATGACATATCAGAATATCATACAGAGAACTCAATAACAGGAGAGGGAGTGCACAGCCAAGAGTGCCAGGGATGTGTGGAGAGGGAGGAGTAGAGAACACTCACACATTATTGACGTCTGTTCCTGCAACACGCTCTAGAACCTCATCTGTCACCTCTAGGTTGGATCGGATTTCAGAATGCTGCATGGAAGACAAAAGGATGGCAAAAGTGATCCAACATTAAAACGATCTAAATCACATTAATTCAAATTACATACATTGTTTGTTCAACTAGGTGGCATTTTGTGAAAGCACTTGTGGCAAAGCAATGCATACAATGGTAAGATTAGCCAATGTCCCATGGTAAAACATGCCGTCCCCCAAAACTGTAGAGGGTGCTCTTACCTTCATGTGAAACTCCATCTTTGTGCAAAGGAGCTTACAGTACAGAGCCACCAGCTGTCCATATCTGTCATGAAGGTTGCCCTGGAAACAATAGGAGCAAGCAACAAGCATTACGCTTTGCTGCAACAAATATTTAGCTTTGCTTTATTTGAAGATGGAAAGAAGAAGCCTTTCCTCTCGACACACTCCTCTCTTCAAGACATGCTCCAGTACTTTGGCGACTAGTAAGTATGTTTTAAACCTCCCACTTTGGGCTGGATGTGTCAATGTGTAGTTCATACATGCATAATCTATGAACAGAATTACTGTCTTAATTACTGCCTCAAATAGCCATGAAATCCCTAGTTTGAAAGCAACTTTTCTGGAAGCTGTGCTACGCCATTTTCCCTACATTTCCCCCCACATGGGCCAGCCCCTCACCATTTGAGTGACAGCTAGCAAGAATCACACACAGCCGCGCAAGAGAGAGAGCAATGACGTAGTACGCAATTTTCGGGGACCACTTTTGGCTCGTGAGCGCTACTTTCAGAACTACTGGCTAAAAAGTATACAAAAGTACCAGATAATCTAACTGCAGCCAACAGAGATCAACTCTGGCTGCACAAGAAGCACAATTACTGTATGAGGGGAAAAAGAAGATGATTGAAAAGAGGTTTTCAAAAACTTCTGCATTTTTACCTAAATTAAAAAATTCAAGCAAGGGATGTTTCCCCATTTTAAGTAATTTGACATTGAATTTCTTCACCCAAAATCTCAACCTATTCAAGCACCCCTTGACAAAAACACAGCACAATCCCCACTCACCCATAGTTGCCCCATCTCAACTATGTTACCGTGATGTCTCATGCAGTCCTGAAGGCTCTGGAGGGCAAAAGGGGGAGTGATAATGTCAATTCAATAATAGTACTGTAACTTAATTTTCAATTTAGCAATTATACAATTTCAGCATTAAGCCAATATTACTGGACTAATTAAGGCCATGGAGGTCAGCATAAAAAAAAACCAATGCTTAATTAATACACCGTCTATGAGTTTGAGAGCTCTGCTCAAAGCAATACGGCATTGTTGTTGTTTTTTTTTTAATGTAGGCTACCAATTAGGCAGGACTTTTAGGCAGGAATTTTTCCACCGGCACATGTAGGTTCCTTTTCTCTACATGTTTTTATATGCATTTGATTATGTGGAAATAAAAACCCTAATACAGAGTAGTGTATAGAGCAGAGAACAGGTTTTTACATTATGGTGGCCATCCCGCAGCACTTTGTGAAGCACGTGACAGAACTTCCAGCTGAGGATGGAGTTGCTGGACAAGGGGATGCCCAAGACATAGGACCAGAAGGTAAAGGCCCCCTTCTCCCTGTAGGTCCCCAGAATTATCCCTGTAGGGGCCATCAAGGAAGAGCCAAACAGCAAAATACAAAGCCAAAATAATACCTTCACTTGGTCCCTCACATATAAATTTTACTTTCTCTCCCTCTCACATGCGATGGAGACAGTAATAAAATCACACCATTTCAGCCCCTCTATTTTACTACATTACATATAACAAAACACAGTTTAATAATGTATACTGAACACTAAATCACCCCAGGAGCATAAAATACATTGTAAATTGAGGAGAGTTAGCAAGTCATTATTCCACTGTACCGTGTGCACGTGACCAATAAACTTTGATTTCATTTGATAATAAGCATTGTTGCCATAGAATACATTTAGCAGTAAAATATCCTGGGTGAATGCTAGGTTGAAGATAACTTATACCATGGCATTGATGAATACTCGTTTCGGATTGGCTTGAAGGGCATTCTAGAGCGTGCATTACTTCCCTATAACGCATGGTATATCAGCACGGTAGAATTCAATGGCTATATACTCGGGACTCCATGCGTTCTCTGGAAAACAATTCAACTCCGTGGGAGGTTAGTTCCACTCCACTAGCGCGCCGTGGAACACACCTTCAACATTGTTTATTATTTTCCATAGAACGCATAGCCCCTCAATTATTCCTTACATAATAATTCCATGCAGAAAATAAACAAATTCACTGAACCAGCGCCAGAGCGAAAATGACAGAACGGTAGCAGTACAGAAAGTTTGCAATTGTAGTGAATTTCAGATAACTACTCAACAAACACATGGCATAACTGTTTGTCATTCTATTCATTTAAACTTTTTTCAAATGATCTACAGCCACTTTATTACTTGATTTTTCCGGCCGCTGGTTACATTTTCAATGCTAATCCTGCAGAATCAGCAACAGCACTGGTCCAATGAATGTGTTAATTTTCAAACGCTCTGCATGGAATTATTTTGGTCTTAACCTTCATTATTTTTATCATTGGAGTGATGTATAGCCTACATGATGGCAAAAGTCAGCTCTAAAAACCAATTACCTTTACAGAACACATGATTACATTGTACAGTATATCAAACAGGGTTGGGGTTCAACAGTGTAACTCCCCAGTGGTTAAAAACAGCCCAGTTATTCGGCACAGTGGGTTATCAGGCATACAAAGTTTGGAGCACATAATAGCAAAAAAGGTTTACTGTTCCCAGTTTGGTGTTATATTGAAGGATACGGCGTGCATGTTTCTCTTTCACAGGCGCCTCGTTGGAGTTGATGGCTTTGCTGATGCTGCTGAGCTGAAAGAGAGAGGAGAGAAAGGACAGGTTGAGGCCATCAGTTACTATGGCTACTGAACTACCACTCAGTGACAAAGCATATTTTAAAGGGATACTTCAGGATTTTGGCAATGAGGCCATTTATCTACTTCCCCAGAGTCAGCTGAACTCGTGGATACCATTTATATGCTTCTGTGTCCAGTATGAAGGAAGGAAGTTAGCATTGGACTCGTGAAACTATTTCTAACTAGCTTTAGCACAATGACTGGAAGTTTATAGCTATCTGCTAGCATGCTAGTAGATACCCATAGACTTCCAGTCATTGCACTAATGCTTATTACAGAGGATTTTGTAATAAAAGTTAATAATCTCTCAATCATCTGGTTGTTTTAGGCTACCGTAAGTAATGGGGACTGAAAAAGCCACTAGTATATCTGTTCTATATACTTGGGTGTGTCCCCCCAAAAAATGTTGTGACCAACTTTTTATTTCGTTTTGTAATTTTATTTTCCGTCCTGGCTTCTCAGGCATCTTGGCCAACAGGTAGAACTAGTCTGAGTGAATGGAGAGAGGAAGTGAGAGAAGCAGATAGTCAGAGCTAGGTCTCAACACTTTCCTCAAAGCGTATGAGTTTCAGTGGCGATCGGTGACGTTTAAGCTGAGGGAGGAGTTTTTTAATTAATGAGCATGGCTTTATTTCTATTACAGCATATTGGATGACTGTCATTCAAATTCCATTCACCCAGTTTAATATCAATAGGTTTAGGCTACTACATGACTCAAATTTTCCATATACAGTGACACATTCAATACCACCTTGCACACTCTTGCCTGCATCTAGCTGACCTAGGGTGTACTCATTAGTCCAACAGTTGCAAACAGTTTTTATTGGAAAATTCAGGTATTTATCCCAGTTTCCTTCTGTTTAAGAAATGTTTTTCAACAGAATCGGCAGAATGAATACACCCCTGATCACACGCAAACAGTTCACTTTCATAGCCACATACAAAACACCTTGTTTTCCTTCTCGCATCTACGTGCTCTTTTCCTATCTCCCTTTTCACGAGCAGGCCCAGTGACAAATTAGTAAAACCAAAAGAAAAAAAGTTTACCTTGACTTGGAAGAGTTCCAGTGTTGGATAGTCATACCCAGCTAGCTAACATAGCATCCTCTGTTCGAGTAGGCGAAAGGAGCTAGCTAAGTAAGTGAACCAAACGTTTTTTTTTTTAGAAATCTCTCTGCCCCTGTCTCAAACTGTTGTCTTTCTCTTTGAGTCATCTACTCAGCACATGTTATGCACTGCAGTGCTAGCTAGCTGTAGCGCATGCTTTCAGTACTAGATTAATTCTCTGATCCTTTGATTGGGTGGACAACATGTCAGTTCATGCTGCATGAGCTCTGATAGGTTGGAGGATGTCCTCCAGAAGTTGTCATAATTACTGTGTAAGTCTATGGAAGGAAGGGGGTGAGAACCATGAGCCTCCTAGGTTTTGTAATGAAGTCAAGCTAGCTGTCCTCGGGCTCCACCATGGCATTACCCTACAGAGTACTGTTGAGGCTACTGTAGACCTTCATTGCAAAAAACTGTTTTAATCAATTATTTGGCGACGAATATATTTTGTCTAGTTATCTAGAAAGGACAACTTCTTAATTTTTATTAAATTCACAGGAGGATGGTCCTCCCCTTCCTCTGAGGAGGAGCCTCCACTGGTGTTTGTACAGTACATGGGGTTGCCCAGTCATTGATAAAGGCTTAGTTAGTAACACCAGAAGATAAGGGGAATACTCTGAATCCCAAACATGACAAGCATATTGTGACATCTGATACAAATACCAGTGTCTTTTCAGCCAGTCACCCTTAGTCTAGCTTGTCCCAACATAAGATCTGTAATGCATCTTCAACAGTTATGAACATGCAGAGAACAAGCTATTTTCTGACTGACCCATATGGACCCACTGAAGACAAGCTCTACCGATTTCAATTAATAAATGAGGGAAATATGGGTAACACATAATTCTGTAGCACATGTCCAAATTCTGACTCCAGACTTGAGTGAAGGGAGGAGCAACAGCACTGAACAATGGACTAACAAAGCATTCCTCACACAAAAACACAGAAGCATTGGCCAATAGAAACTCATTCTGAGGTCACCACCCACTCTCCCTGCGGCCCTGAATGAATACACATCAAGTGAAAAGGACAAGACGTTCAGAGCTCTGGATCCCCTGTTCACTCACAGCCTGCTGTTCTATTTAATTTAAATTCATTACATAACCAACTGACTAATCCAGCTTGGAGTGACATGCATGAGCTGTTATGGTTCATTTATGCGGATTCTCTGGTACCGTCATGGCCTTCAATAACCCACAAGTCCCAAACCACCACCCCGACAGAAGAGACAATGGTATGTTACACCGAGCAGCGGAAAATGTAAGTCTGTACTCACACACGCATACATTCTGCCCCACTGAGTCACTCAATTGCAAAATAATCCCACAAACAGGCTCACACAGACTAACACATTTCCTTTACCAACTTGCTGTATACACAGTCACACAGTTAATTCCCTCACTCTAGAATGCACACATCTTATCATACACATAGGGGAGGAGGAACACAATCTCCGCAATGTCACAAACCAACAAAAGACCTACCCCATCCCCCACTCATTCATACAAAGAAACAAACAGCATTAAAACATTCAACAGCAATGCCATAAGGTCAGAAAAGTTTACATTAATCTGGTTGGAAACAGGAGAAGCTGGTCAACTGTGATCTATGTAGGCCAGAGACAGTCTGACACCATAACATTGAACCTGGTCCCAAACATGTCTAAAATCCCCCAATAGAGGGAGAAGTAGTGAGAGGGAATGAGGGAGAGATGATCCCAGCCTAATCCCTGAGGCCAGTCGGAAGTTTCATCACCAGAAACTCGCCACACACACACTCCACTTCACCCCTCCCATCCCATCCCCGATCACTCCCTTCTTACCTTTTCATCTTCTCCCTTCTTGCCTTTAAGCAGCAGTGTGTCTATGTGCTTAGACATCCCTGACAGAAGGACTATAGCTAGTGGAGACAGCAGCAACACCTCTAGTCTACTCCACACTGGGCAGTCAGGTGCCCTGCATTGACTCTAGGTATTGCATTTCTTATCAGCTTAATTCAACAGACTGCTGCTGCGGCTCTGGCTGTCAAGGTCAGACACAGATCCAAGCACTGCACGGCTGCCACTATTAATGCTGTTAATAAACTAGTGTAAACACACTGCTAATGAGGCTGAACAGACTGTCTGGTTATGTGAGCATTAACCAGTCTAGCACTAATTCACTGGGAGTGTTGAGAAGAGTGGAGCAGCAGTCTAATGCACTGCATCTGTGCTAGAGGCGTCACTACAGACACCCTGGTTCGAATCCAGGCTGTATCACAACCGGCCGTGATTTGGATTCCCATAGGGTGGTGCACAATTGGCCCAGCGTCACTGTAAATAAGAATTTGTTCTTAACTGACTTGCCTAATTAAATAAAAGGTTAAATAAACTAAAAAACATTTAATTTCAACAAGTCAGTTTCAATTATCATTATCCCAACATCAAATACTAGCTGTTTTCATAAAACAGCCTTTCATGGCCATTATGTAAATTTCCCTGTTGTGTTACATTTTTCCTTGACTCCTGCTTTCTTCTATTTTGTCTCCCAGACAGCACAACAATTGCTGGCTCAGTCTCTTACAGCGATGATACAGACAGAAATCTGAGCCCCAACTAGACTGGCCTTTGATGAAACTATTCTGTCCTCACCCCTGCTGCTTCTTCTCCTAAGCGAGACATCCTACACAGATATACAGTGCATTCAGAAAGTATTCAGACCCCTTGACTTTTTCCAAATTGTATTATGTTAGCCTTTTTTTTTTTTTTTTTTTTTTTTTTTTTTATATTAAATTGTTTCCCCCCATTATCTACACACAATACCCCAGAATGACAAAGCAAAAACAAGTTTTTGGAAATGTCTGCAAATGTATTAAAGATAAAAAGCTGAAATAATCACATTTACATAAGTATTCAAACCCTTTACTCAGTACTTTGTTGAAGCACCTTTGGCAGCGTTTACAGCCTCAAGTCTTCTTAGGTATGACACTACAAGCTTGGCACACCTGTATTTGGGAGTTTCTCCCATTCTCTCTGCAGATCCTCTCAAGCTCTGTCAGGTTGGATGGGGAGATTTTCTGCACAACTATTTTCAGGTCTCGCCAGAGATGTTCGATCTGGGCCACTCAAGGACATTCAGATACTTGTCCCGAAGCCACTCCTGCGTTGTCTTGGCTGTGAGCTTAGTGTTGTTGTCTTGTTGGAAGGTGTACGTTCTCCCCACTGAGGTCCTGAGCAGGTTTTCATCAAGGTTCTCTGTACTTTCTCCATTCATCTTTCCCTCGATCCTGACTAGTCTCCCAGTCCTTGCCGCTGAAAAACATCCCCAAGCATGATGCTGCCACCACCATGCTTCACCGTAAGGATGGTGCCAGATTTCCTCCAGACGTGACCCTTGGCATTCAGGCCAAAGACTTCAATCTTGATTTTATCAGACCGGAGAATCTTGTTTCTCATGGTCTGAGAGTCTTTAGGTGCCTTTTGGCAAACTCCAAGCAGGCTGTCATGTGCCTTTTACTGAGGAGTGGCTTCTGTCTGGCCACTCTACCATAAAGGCCTGATTGGTGGAGAGCTGCAGAGATGGTTATCCTTCTGGAAGGTTCTCCCATCTCCACAGAGGAACTCTGGAGCTCTGTCACCTCCCTGACCAAGGCCCTTCTCCCCCGATTGCTCAGTTTGGCGGGGCGGCCAGCTCTAGAAGAGTCATGGTGGTTCCAAACTTCTTCCATTTAAGAAGGATGGAGGCCACTGTGTTCTTGGGGACCTTCAAAGCTGCAGACATTTTTTGGTAACCTTCCCCAGATCTGTGCCTCGACACAATCCTGTCTAGGAGCTCTGACATGTACTGTCAATTGTGGGATGTTATATAGACAGGTGTGCCTTTCCAAATCATGTCCAATCATTTGAATTTACCACAAGTGGACTCCAATCAAGTTGTAGAAACATCAAGGACAATCAATGGAAACAGGATGCACCTGAGCTCAATTGAGTATCATACCAAAGGGTCTGAATACTTACAGTACCAGTCAAAAGTTGACACACCAACTCATTCAAGGGTTTCTTTATTTTTACTATTTTCTACATTGTAGAATAATAATAGTGAAGACATCAAAACACATATGGAATCATGTAGTAACTAAAAGTGTTAAACAAATATATTTAATATTTTTCAAAGTAGCCACTCTTTGCCTTGATAGAGCTTTGCACACTTGGCATTCTCTCAACCAGCTTCACCAGGAATGCTTTTCCAACAGTCTTGAAGGAGTTCCCACATACTGAGCACTTGTTGGCTGCTTTTCCTTCACTCTGCAGTCCAACTCATTCCAAATCATCTCAATTGGGTTGAGGTTGGGTGATTGTGGAGGCCAGGTCATCTGAAGCAGCACTCCATCACTCTCCTTCTTGGTCAAATAGCCCTTACACAGCCTGGAGGTGTGTTGGGTCATTGTCCTGTTGAAAAACAAATGATAGTCCCACTAAGCGCAAACCAGATGGGATGGCGTATCGCTGCAGAATGCTGTGGAGCCATGCTGGTTTAGTGTGCCTTGAATTCTAAATAAATCACGACAGTGTCACCAGCCCCACACCTCCATGCTTCACGTTGGGAACCACACGTGGCAATCACACGTTCACCTACTCTGCATCTCACAAAGACACGGCGGTTGCAACCAAAAATCTCAAATTTGGACTCAGACCAAAAGGACAGATTTCCACCGGTCTAATGTTCATTGCTTGTGTTGGCCCAACCAAGTCTCTTCTTATTATTGGTGTCCTTTAATAGTGGTTTCTTTGCAGCAATTCGACCATGAAGGCCTGATTCACGCAGTCTACTTTGAACAGTTGATGTTGAGATGTGTCTGTTACTGAACTCTGAAGCATTTATTTGGGCTGCAATCGGAGGTGCAGTTAACTCTAATGAACTTATCCTCTGCAGCAGAGGTAACTCTGGGTCTTCCTTTCCTGTGACCGTCCTCATGAGAGCCAGTTTCATCACAGCGCTTGATGGTTTTTGCAACTGCACTTGAAGAAACAAAGTTCTTGACATTTCCCGCATTAACGTAATGGCCTGTCGTTTCTATTTGCTAATTTGAGCTGTTCTTGCCATAATATGGACTATTTTCTGTATACCACCCCTACCATGTCACAACACAACTGACTAGCTCAAACGCATTAACTTCTTCGGGGTAGGGGGCAGCATTTTCACTTTTGGATAAATAGCATGCCCAAATTCAACTGCCTGCTACTCCTCCCCAGAATATAAGATATGCATATTATTAGTAGATTTGGATAGAAAACACTGACGTTTCTAAAACTGTTTGAATGATGTCTGTAAGTATTACAGAACTTATGTAGCAGGCAAAACCGAGGACAAACCGTTCAGAATTTTTTTTGGGGGGGGGGTCACTCTTTTCAATGAGTTTTCATTGGGACACCAGATTTAAGGGACTTGTTTGCAGTTCCTACCGCTTCCACTGGATGTCACCAGTCTTTGGAAATTGTTTGAGGTTATTCCTTTGTGTGATGAAATAGTACGGCCATCGTAAACAAGGTTCACTTGAAGTAAATTGTTTGAGAGAGGCACATTACCAAAAAAGTTGCGTCAGTTTGTTTTCTTTTTGTATTGAATACAGATCATCCCGTCTTCAAATTGATCGATTATTAACGTTTAAAAATACCTAACGTTGTATTACAAAAGTAGTTTGAAATGTTTTGGTAAAGTTTACATGTAACTTTTGATATATTTTGTAGTGACGTTGCGCAAGTTGGAAGCTGTGTTTTTCTGGATGAAACGCGCCAAATAAATTGACATTTTGGATATATATCGACGGAATTAATCGAATAAAAGGACCATTTGTGATGTTTATGGGACATATTGGAGTGGCAACAAAAGAATTTCGTCAAAGGTAAGGCATGAATTATATTTTTATTTTTGCGTTTTGTGTCGTGCCTGCAGTGTTGAAATATGCTACTCTCTTTGTTTACTGTTGTGCTATCATCAGATAATAGCATCTTATGCTTTCGCCGAAAAGCCTTTTTGAAATCTGACATGTTGGCTGGATTCACAACGAGTGTAGCTTTAATTTGGTATCTTACATGTGTGATTTAATGAAAGCTTGATTTTATATCATTTTATTTGAATATGGCGCTCTGTATTTTCCCTGGCTATTGGCCAGGTGGGACGATTGCGTCCCACCTACCCCAGAGAGGCTAAGGAAAGAAATTCCACAAATTAACTTTTAACAAGGCACACCTGTTAATTGAAATGCATTCCAGGTGACTACCTCATGAAGCTGGTTGAGAGAATGCCAAGAGTGTGCAAAGCTGTCATGAAGGCAAAGGGTGGCTACTTTGAAGAATCTCAAATAAATATATATAGATTTGTTTAACACTTTTTTGGTTACTACATGATTCCGTGTGTTATTTCATAGTTGTGATGTCTTCACTATTATTCTACAATGTAGAAAATAGTAAAAAATAAAGTAAAACCCTGGAATGAGTAGGTGTCCAAACTTTTGACTGGTACTGTATGTAAATAAGGTATCTGTTTATTTTTAATACATTTGCCAAAATTTCTAAAAACCTGTTTTTCGCTTTGTCATTATGGGGTATTATGTGTAGATTGATGAGGGGAAAAAAGATATAATCAATTTTAGAATAATGCTATAATGTAACAAATGTGGAAAAAGTCAAAGGGTCTGAATACTTTCCGAATGCACTGTAGGTGACGCAACAAGGACTTGCCATTGCTTCAAACCATCCTACAATGGTTGGATATAAAGGGGAGTGTTCTGTGCTGGAGACACACACTTCCTCTTCTGGACAACAAGCCTGTGAGATTCTGATAGAACCCAAACATCCCAAGCGATCCGTCTTGCCCACACCCACTCAAGGGAGGCAGAAGTCTACTACCACTGCAGTGTCACTTTAAAATGGTACTACAGTCATTCCAGTCTCCTCCTCCACCTCTCAAAAATGTTCACATTAGCCCTGTGTGTCAGCACCATGACTATGCTACCGGATGTTTGCGCTTTCACTCCCCTAAGTGTCTAACTCTATGCTGTGCCACCCAAAATTGATGATGTCAGCTGTAAATAATAATAATAACCCTTACCAAACCACCCCCACCATAGCTCCCCTGGCTTCTTCATTTTCCCGTAGATGCTTGGACAACCCAGGGAATTGTACACTGGCAACAAGGATGCGTTGCACTTAAAAGCAACAGGTCAAACTGAGGTAAGTTAGTCATCTAGGTAAGTACTTAAACAGCAAGAAACTGGTTACAGTAAATGGAAAGAGGGGGCTTGTGTGTGTGTGAGATGTCCAGAGTCAGACTGTTTTAAAACTCGTTTTGACCACCAGACAAAAGAAAACGAAAACAGTGACCCAACTGTGGATTGTGAATATTATGATTTCCCCATTGTAGCCAATTCAGTTGCAGTAATTCCATTACTGATTTTTTGTAATTTCGTTACCAATTTGGAACTCCAATGTGAATTGTCCGCATGCAAATTGTGAAATTCCAAACGACGAGCTATTGTGGTGAAATATAACGATGCATAATGTCAGCAGCTGTCTGCCTCTCCATCTAGCCAACTATCGCTGTATCTATATTGCGTTTAGACTTAAATTTAAAGAACACTTAGTTGAAACATAAGGAAAAACAAATTATCTTTCATTGCAATGTTGAAAACCAGTACTTTCTGGTAGATTTCATTTTCATTGGACAGATGAAACTACTCCACGTTTTCCCAGCTGTACTAGCCTCCCTCCACAGCAACCATCTGAACCTGAATGATGCCTGGGCAGTGGTCACAGATAATGCCTCCTACTGACTGAAGGCATACAAGGAGGTTCTGAAAGGAGTGATGCCCAACAGTGTCCATATAACCTGTCTCTACCATGTCATCAATCTGGAGGGTGAGACCTGGCAGCACTGCAAATACTTTTCTGAAGTTGCATCACTTGTGACATGGATGAGATCTGTCTTCTTCAAGAAGCCTGCCACAAAGAGAAGACAGGTGAGCTTCCTCATTATGAAGGAGTTTGTGCAGGCCAAGGCTCCTCCTGAAGCAGTGAGCTCCAGATTAAATAGCTGGTTAGAGGCAGTGAAGTACCATGCAGAGCATGTTCATCTGTACAGAGAGTTTGTTGGCAGAAAAGTAATCAACCCAGGCAGTCACAAATATCCTCAGCCAGCTGAAAACAGAGGAGAATGTGCAGGCCCTCACTGTTAAGCTAACCTTTATCTCGGAGGGCTGCTCCAAACTGATGACAGCCCTGTCAATCCTGGAAGGAACCCACCTTCCCACAGCAGTGTCTGCATACAAATGTCAAAGGATCTGGGCTCTTACCTAGTGAATGGAACTGCAAAAACATGTGGGTATGGCGCCAAGACCGCTCCATGATGCATTCTACACATCCAGCCAGAGAGGTCTACAGGCTGGCTACGGTGTTCGATCCTAGGCAGGCTCCAGCCATGGAAAAGCAGATTGAAGCCTGCACACAAGTGAAACCCATGGCAAGCCCATCAACAGAGCTCAGTGAAGAATGGATTGCCTATCAGCACTGTGTCCAGGGAGCCCTCACCTGCTTTGGAGCTTTCGGATTACTGGAGGGGCCTGAGTGCGAGATTCCCAAGAGTTGCAGACGTGGCAGTGCCCTACATCTACTTCCCAGTCAGCTCAGTCGACTGTGAGAGGAGTTTCAGCAAATACAAGACTCTACTCACAGACAAGCGAGAGGCACTCACCGAGCTCAACACAAAGAGGCTGACAATCATGTACTTCAATGGAGATGTCTGTGATAAATGGAAAACTTACAATGGGCAGACATAGGAGCTCATAAGTTAGTTCCATAGGTTTTGCCTATTGCTGCATTATTGCCTAGATTCTTGCATGAATCTTTTTTTAAATGTATTTATAATGAAACACTTATGTGAAGCACTTTATTTGACAAAAAACAATATGCAAAGTTTAGTTTTTTTACATAAGTATAACTCTAGGTTTTGCTTATTGCTTGCTGCATTGTTGCCTAGATTCTTGCATAACTTTTTTTCATTTATAATGAGACACTTAGTAGAACTCTGTATTGAAGCACTTGCTTTGATAAAAAAAATAGTGCAATGTTGTGTTGCATCATTACAATTGTACGGTTATATTTTATTAAATTGTTAACGTTTTATTCATTCACATTATTAGACACGCTTTCTGATGATAAAATTAGCATTAATCGTAAAACACAGAAAGAATTTAAATGGAAAAAACAAAATTTGGAAAAGAAATAATGGATTTCATAGGGCCCTACTGACTAATGGCTAGACCTAAAGCCAGTCACTGTTTGGGTGTAACATGTCAGGATCTCATGTCTATGGCAGCGCTGAACAGAGACGTGCCAAGGGCATGTGACTGCGCCTCTTACATGATCTGATGTGCTAATCTTTGACAAATTTAAACATCCAGTCAACAATGCAGTCAAAGGGACCACACAATCTCCCTCTCCTTCCATCTAGCAGGCCAAAGGAATGTATTTTCTCTTCCTCATTGATTCAGTATCATCACTGCCTAACTTTGTCTGGCTGACCTTGTGTGCCTATAGGTTCTAGTGTTGTCATGAAACCAGTATTGCGATACTATGAAACCAGATTTTCCTTGGCAAAAAAGAAAACAAAGCAGACTAAACTCTACGGTTCTTTAAAACATACTTTGTAAATTATTGTACATTAGCTTGCAAAATAAACAAATGTGACCCTGTGTCACAACATAAGGCTGTTTTTTCCAACATTAGAACTGTTTTCCTCAAACTTTGTCCGCTTCATGTTGTTTCCTTTGCTTCCTTACTTCCTAGTATTCTGATACTGGAAGTGTGACAACACTAATAGGTTCTGTATTTTTGCAGCAAATCAATCCAATATATTCAAATGAGGTACTGTAACAAAGGCACAAGGAGATGGCAGAGATTTCTCTTGCCAGGGTCACACAGACTGTTGCCGTTTTGCATTTGCTGGACGTCCAGTCATTCCAGATGGAGCAGTCCAGCAGGTTACAACGTTATTTCAACTTCGGTGATGCATTTGCCATGCGGCGAACCATCCACAGGAAGTTGTTTCTAAAGTTAGTTTGCACTACTATTTCAATACACTCTATAAAGGATAGCTCTGGGTCTGCCGCCACAGTCTCAATTAACGGATTTAGGAAAAAGAGCAAGGGGAAAGTCAGGACAAGGTAGCCAAACAAGAATGATTAGCTTAACATGATAGGCCTTGTATTGAGAGCCAAGACTTCCTTGAGAGGCAGACACTGTATTGCCAATCAGATCCCTGATAGTAAGTAAATCACACTGAAGAAAATAAAAGCAAATACAAATTCTAAAATACTTCAACAAAAAAAGGTCTACTACTGACGATGTCATTAACACGACATCGTGTAATTTCCTAATAAATTATTTGGAAATAGATGATTAGGCTATCAATTCTGGATGATGGTAATGATGATACAGTTAAAATGTCTGGACAGTGAGACGTATATATTTTTGCGATAGCGACATGGCTGATCAATGTAAAGGAATTAGGCCTACATCTCAACCTCAATTATTCATCACAAGCAACCACTACCAGCTGCTTGAATGGCATACAGAACGTTCAATTATGTTGGGAATAATGATTCGCCACGCGGGGTGCCACTGGCCTACCAAAATAGCAACTCGTGTGATGGACCAGGTGCAGATTTTGCATCAAAACGTTCTCGAGCATCATATTACAGTTATACAGTTCACAAGCGCTGTTTTGGGAAACACGCTACCCTGCCTGTGCGCAAATAAAATTAACATTGGAGAAATTAAAGACCTCACATGCTATTTCAAACACTGGTTTGTCGAAAAGCGCCAAAACAAACAGCTGAGCTGGGCAAATGCATCCACCATCACAAGGTTATTCATATTTACCTGCTGCTTGTCAAAATGTTCCCTCTCCGCACCTAAATTGGTTTCGGTCATTTTGGTTTTCACCCTTGAAGGCACCCGTCGTATGGAATTCATCCTCGCGTCTTGGAAGCCGGTTAAACTCTTAAAGGATATTCGACATATGGAGTGTTTGTAACAAATTCCCACTCGAGGAAAATGTTCGGTTATAAAACCAGTGAAAGTATTTATCTCCTTCAAGTTTTTGGTAGAAGCAATGCACAAACAACTGGTTCCAGGCGTTAGACGTCCGCGAGTGACATTTGGAGGCAGCAACCTTAACCAGATGAGGTAGAAGCGAAATGAATGTAACGTTTCTTTTTACGTGGGGATCGTCGTCTACGGAGGATACCACAGTAGTTCGCACATAGAATCACGGGGGGAGCCCATGCTACAGGGAGACCGTTTACGTCACTCATGAAGTAGGCTATTAAAATGGCACGGGTTTATTTTTCTTCACCTCACAACTGAAATGTTATTATAAGACTACAGAGCTGTTGTGATGATATAGCTGGCGTTTTATCAGCAGCCCCATGGAAGCCCTTTCCCGCTACCCCCCCCAACAAAAAAAAATCTGAATACGCGTTATGAGATAGTAAGTCATAATTATGAGATAGTAAGTCATAATTATGAGATTGTAAGTTATAATTATGAGGTAGTAAGTTATAATTATGAGATAGTAAGTCATTATTATGAGATACGTTTAGATGATCTGTATCACATGAATCCAATGTGCACTTTGCATCATGCCCTCCAACTTTCAAGGATAACCTTATGTATATATTATCGTCAATCACACGTGTGAGTGTGCATGTGTGTATTAATGGATTGGAGTTTTGTTGATGTGTGTTGGTGCCTGTTGGATGACATCAGGTTGACATCAGATTTAATAAATTCATTAATTCAATTCATTCCATTAATGGGGCAATCTGGGATTTGTACATCCATTTTTGGACTTATTATTAATATATAGCTATTGATTCTTGAATAAATGCCTCATGAGCAATGGTCTTACCCCATCAGAACTCAAAATATAAGCTTGTTTTACTCCGTTATTTGTAAACAATGTCATTGTAAACAAACACTGTATAGTTTCAAAACATGTTTAAAACTATAATTTTGATCTGGATGGTCAGTAATTGCATCCATATGTGAGAGTCCTTGCATCTATATATTTGAGAGTGGTTACATTTCTCCTACCCCATTCCTCAGCTGTTTAACAAAATAAGGTGACGGCGAAGGCGCTTTGTTATTGTTTGAATCCCAGATTGCCCCTTTAAAAGGCTCGCCCTGCAGGACTATTTAAAGATCTTATCTGTCAGAAAGATATCAGTTTGTCTCCGTGGATGGTTTGTCCTCTGACAAATCAATGGTAAGTTTCAGTGTTCCTCAAGGTTCCGTTTTAGGACCACTATTGTTTTCACTATATATTCTACCTCTTGGGGATGTCATTCGGAAACACAATGTCAACTTTCACTGCTATGTGGACGACACACAGCTGTACATTTAGATGAAACATGGTGATGCCCCAAAATTGCCTACCATCGAAGCCTGTGTTTCAGACATAAGGAAGTGGATGACGGCAGATGTTTTACTTTTAAACTCGAACAAAACAGAGATGCTAGTTCTAGGTCCAAAGAAACAAAGAGATCTGCTGTTTGATCTGACAATTAATCTTGATGGTTGGACAGTCATCTCAAATAAAACTGTGAAGGACCTCGGCGTTATTCTGGACCCTGATCTCTCTTTTGACGAACATATCAAGTATATTTTCATATTTTTTCCATCTTCGTAACATTGTCAAAAAAAATTGCAGAAAAGCTAATCCATGCTTTTGACACTTAGACTACTGCAATGCTCTACTTTCCGGCTACCTGGATAAAGCACTAAATAAACTTCACTTAGTGCTAAATACGGCTGCTAGTAATATAATTTTATCATATTACTCCAGTGCTATCTTCTGGCTTCCTATGAAGGCTAAGGCTGATTTCAAGGTTTTACTGCTAACCTACAAAGCATTACGTGGGCTTGCTCCTACCTATCTCTCCATGTTGGTCCTGCCGTACATACCTACACATATGCTACGGTCTCAAGACGCAGGCCTCCTTATGGTCCTTAGAATTTCTAAGCAAACAGCTGAAGGCAGGCCTTTCTCCTAGAGCCCAATTTTATGGAATTGTCTGCCTATCAATGCAAGAGCCGCAGACTCGGTCTTGACCATTATTTCTTTACTGAAGACTCATCTCTTCAGTAGGTTCTATGATTGAGTGTAGTCTGGCCCAGGGGTGCGAACGTGAACGGCAAGGCACTGGAGTGACGAAGAGTGGGTTGAGTTACTGACCTGATCTTCCTGTCCGGTCTTGCGCCCTCTTGGACTCATGCGGTGGAGGAGATCTTCGTGGGCTATACTCAGCCTTGTCTCAGGGTAGTAGGTAGGTGGTCTGTTGACATCCATCTCTCTCTCTCTCTCTCTCTCACACTTTCTCGCTCTCCTCCCAGAGAGAGATCTTATTTGAGTCAGAAAATTATGTTCATTTGAGAGGGAAGATAACCTTGCAGGGAGCCTATCAAACTGACAAACTCTAGAAAAAAATATAAACTATTGGAACTAATTCTTAAAAATAACTGATGTTGGCACAAGATTGAAGGAAAGTTGAAGCATAACTAATGAAATTAGAGTTAACAAACACATATGCTTAATCCAGTATAGACTAATGTATAGAATGTATTATACAATTCAAAATTCACAAATTCTACAGCACAATGGCAGAGTCATGTCTTAAGTGTAAAACTAATAATGACTCACTGATCCATGCTTTCTGGGAATGCTATGAAGTCCGGAAGTTTGGGGTTGAGCTAGAAAGTTGGCTGTCAGAAGTATTATGAAATACATTTTATTTTAATCTATCTGTCTGCATGTTTCAAGACATGAGATATGGGTGGTGTAGTGAGATACCCAATGGGCTGGACGATTCTCTTCTCATCACTCATCTTGAAAAAACATATACAAAAAATATACAGTATATAATGTATATATATATACACTACTGGTCAAAAGTTTTTAGAACACCTACTCATTCCAAGGTTTTTGGGTGGGAACCACACGTGGAGATAATCCATTCACCTACTCTCACACAGACACAGCGGTTAGAACCAAAAATCTCAAATTTGGACTCATCAGCCAAAGGACAGATTTCCACTGGTCTAATGTCCATTGCTCGTATTTCTTGGCCCAAGCAAGTCTCTTCTTATTATTGGTGTCCTTTAGTAGTCGGTTCTTTGCAGCAATTCGACCATGAAGGCCTGATTCCCGCAGTTTCTCTGAACAGTTGATGTTGAGATGTGTCTGTTACTTGAGCTCTATGAAGCATTTATTTGGGCAGCAATTTCTGAGGCTGTTAACTCTAATGAACTTATCCTCTGCAGCAGAGGTAACTCTTGAGTCTTCCTTTCCTGTGGTGGTCCTCATGAGAGCCAGTTTCATCATTGCGCTTGATGGTTTCTGCGACTGCACTAGAAGAAACTTTCAAAGTTCTTGAAATTTTCTGGATTGACTGACCTTCATGTCGTAAAGAAATGATGGACTGTCATTTCTCTTTACTTATTTGAGTTGATCTTGCCATAATATGGACTTGGTCTTTTACCAAATAGGGCTATCTTCTGTATACCTCCCCTACCTTGTCACAACACAACTGATTGGCTCAAACGCAATAAGAAGGAAAGAAATTTCACAAATGAACTTTTAACAAGGCACACCTGTTAATTGTAATGCATTCCAGGTGACTACCTCATGAAGCTGGTTGAGAGAATGCCAGAGTGTGCAAAGCTGTCGTCAAGGCAAAGGGTGGCTACTTTGAAGAATCTCAAATATAAATTATATTTTGATTTGTTTAACGCTTTTTTGGTTACTACATGATTCCATATGTGTTATTTCATAGTTTTGATGTCTTCACTATTAATCAACAATGTAGAAAATGGTCCAAAAAAAAAAAATCTTTAAATGAGTAGGTGTTCTAAAACTTTTGACCGGTAGTACGATGCTCCAAAGATCATTTGGAGCATCATGACCGTATATATTTTTTAAGAAATAGATTTTTCTCCACCACTACAGTGCTGTCCATTTATCACTGTCAGAGAGTATGTCATTCTGATTCTGTGCTTTGGCCTGTATTATCATAATAACCACAAAGGAGGGGACATGCAGGTTGGATAATGGCCAATATGACCTAATAAAATGCTTTTTGGCCTCACACGATGCAATGGGCTAATGTAGGTGCTTAGAATAGAGCCAAGTAGGCTTGCCATGCAGCCACCAACTCTTTTCAGGCATGGCCACATCACTGCAAAAGCTAATTCAACCCATCTGACGCAGTTATGTACTTCATTTGCTAATCATAGCCTATAGTCTACCCTTGTAGGCCTGTTCTGTGAGTGCACAGCAGCATATTATGTGGATAGGCCACCTCTCATCCCATTGTTTGAAAACAGCCTGTCTGCTGTTTTTATTGTGGGATCAAATTTAACAGCACCCTCATCACTGCAAGCGAGGAATGACCAGCAACTACTGTACCCATAAAAGGCTAAGTTAGATCAAGTGAGCATAAAAGTAAAATAGTCAAGTGTTATTTTGCTGATTTTGTCCTTCTTTTATTCTCAAACTCGAGTACTACTTTACCCTTAAGCTAAGAATACTATTTTCTCTGTGAAAAAAAGGGAGGCACTTGTGGAAATCATTGCCTGCTTTTAGGTCAACAGGATTAAAACAGGGAATGGATGTATCAGAAAAGTAATCTTAGATTAAACCCAGAGAGAAGCAGATGTAAAGGATTAGGCCTACATTAGGACAATGCATTCAGTGACATGTTTGAGAAAATGAATATGCATAACAGTAGGCCTTAATACTTAATAAAAAGTACGCAATTATGTAATAGAAAACAACATCCACCAAACTTAGATTAAAAAACAGCTTTATAAAAAGAGGCTAACAAAGATTACGAAGTTCAGTTTGATCAAAAAAGCCAAACACCAGAAAATGTACTGTCACTTTGTTTGTAGTGGGGGAGATATTGTAATAAACAATAGGGGAAACAGAAGGGAATGAAAATTATTTGATGGACACCATAGGAGAAGGTTATTCAATGCTGAATATTAACCATTCTAGAAATGTATAGTGTCATCCTGTATAGTATGATTTGGACAGTAGGATAATTGCCAGTTATAGTTGACACCTTTTTTGGAGAAATTAAAAGGACTGAAGGCTTGCTCCTCTGAAAGCATATAAGAGCTTGTTTTGTTTTGGCGTGTGCTGCAGAAGTGCAGTGATCCAGCTGCCACTGGACACATGCTCAGACAGTGGCAGCTGGTAGGGTGCACTCACTGTATGGAGGAGCTGCCTATGGGAGCTACAGGTGTAACAAGATAGTTTGGAGCATCATGACCGTATCATCAGTGTTTTTGAAAGCTAATGGTGAGATGCCACTAGGTCAGGGGTGGGCAACTTTAATGGGGGTGGGGGGCACAAAAAATCTGAACTCATCTTGAAGGGCCGCAGTGGCTCAAGGGTCTACGTACCAACATCCATACCCACACTTGCAGTCAGAACCAGCCCTAGCCTTTTGGGGGCCCTAAGCAAAATTTTGTTGGGCACCCCACCTTGCGAGCAAAACATTTTAGTGGCCTCCTCTTGACAGCAGATAGAAAAAATGTAGGTTTTAAAGTGCATTTCCTGCAATTCTACACATTTTGCCATGGGGCGTAGAGAAAATGTTGCAGTTATAAAGCAAGTTTGCTGAAATTCTACACATTTTGCTATGGGCAGAGAGAATATTTTGCAATTTTATAACTCATTTCATGCAATTCTTCTCATTT
Source organism: Salvelinus namaycush (assembly GCF_016432855.1). Taxonomy (NCBI): domain Eukaryota; kingdom Metazoa; phylum Chordata; class Actinopteri; order Salmoniformes; family Salmonidae; genus Salvelinus; species Salvelinus namaycush. The sequence goes on along the minus strand of NC_052307.1, from coordinate 27,409,120 downwards.
TGCCATGCAGTGGGGAGAAAAATTTGCATTTTTACTGCTAACTTCCTGGAATTCTACACATTTTGCCATAGAATGGAGAGAAATGTTTTTTTTTTTATATATGATATCTGATGATAATAGTCGATAATGGGGATTTGGTATGGTCTAGGGGATTGTAGGTTTATGGTGGCCTGAATTGGTTCCCAATCAGAGACAGCTGTTTCTCGTTGTCTCTGATTGGGGAGCCTATTTAGGTTGCCATTTACCATGTTGGTTTTGTGGGTAGTTGTTTTCTGTTTTGTGTGAGTACCTGACAGAACTGTTGCAGTTTTTTTTTTTTTTTTTTTTTTCTTCCCCCAGTGTTAAGGTTATTAATAAACATCATGAACACGTGCTGCGCTTTGGTCTACTCCTTCTTCCTCAGACAAACATCGTGACACTACGATTACTACAAGTTTAGATAACTGGTCGCTAGAATAAATTATCAATCTAAAAAAGGTTAGCTGACATGGGTTAATTGAGTGACTGTCGGTGACTGACATAGCAAGAGCAAAACTGCTGATGCATTTAGAAATTGCCCAAAGTCAACAGTATGTTTTTGGAAATTGATCCGCCAGTTGCCCATCCCTGCACTAGGTAATATCTTGCTTCACTATTTGACAAAATTCTTTGAGATGTTGTAATACAGACAGGTGCACCTGGAGATCTCACTGACCCTACTTGACGTGGTGGAAGAATGCAAATGATGACTTTAAGCATTTTGAAATACCAAATTGGGGATATGAGGGAGTACTTTTTTCCTTCACCTCACACAGAGCAGTGTTTTAAAATTGTTTATGAGACATATTATTCAAATCTGTCACTAAGTAATCACAGATCATCCCTGGAAAGAGCACTGCGATCATGTTTTATTTTATTTGAACAGTGGATTAGTACCTTGATGGGGAGATTGAGATGTTTCAGGGTGAAGGTGACAGAGAATGTAATCATTCCTTTTTGTTGTTTTCCATTCCATACTTAGTCTATCTGCTATTTAAACATCATGGTTGCAGGACCTGAATTTCCTGTTCATGGCACCGTGTGGAGCAGCAACTATAACGCTCCGGAGTCAGGTATGCAGGTGTGTGAAACAGGAAAGATTTGGCGACTTCAGGAGCACAGAGAAGAGAGCAAAGGTTTGCTTGCACCACAGGACAAACTGGCTCTCTCACATTCCTCTCCTGCCCTGGTTAGCTATGGCTTCAAACCGCCCAACCTCATCACTGGCATTGTCAGTTCCACTGCTATGGCTATGTGAAAGGAAAAGGCCCAGAAAGGCTAGAGCACAAAAATGCAAGCATGAAAGCCTGAGGCTCTGCCAACCCTCAAGAAACTTGTCTGACCTCAACTTCCAATTAAAAACTGTAAGCTTAATCTTTGGAAATGGGTCACAAATCACACATTTTTAAAATATTGCTAGTAGATTACATCGACAATGACTTGTAATTCCAAATACAGTAACAGGGTAATTTATACCACAGAAATTAGAGCTCAATTTGCTCATGGGGATGAATTGTATAGACATAGTGATACACATAGCCAACAGAAGTGCTTATGTAAAGACACAAAGATAATCAAAATCAAAACACATTTTATTGGTTGTGTACAAATATTTTGCTGATGTTATCGCAGGTGCAATGAAATGCTTATGTTTCTGGCTCTAACAGTGCAGTAATACCTAACAATACACAAATAAAAAATTCTAATAACAATTACGAAATGTATTGAATATAAATATATATAATGGTGTGAAATAGGCAGTATGGACAGTATTTGAATAGAAAAGGTGTGTACAGCTGTAGTTATATAGGATTAGCCTCAAATAAAATACAGTATATAAATATGAAGTGGGTAAAACAGTATGTAAACATTATTAAAGTTACCAGTGTTCAATGACTATGTATATAGTGCAGTAGTCTGTGGGGTAGAATACCGGGTGATAGCCGGCTAGTAACAGTGACTAAGGTTCAGGGCAGGGTACTGGGCCAAGGCCGGCTAATGGTGACTATTTAACAGTCTGATGGCCTGGAGGTAGAAGCTGTATTTCAGTCTCTCGGTCCACAGCTTTGATGCACCTGCACTGTCTCTGCCTTCTAGATGGTAGCGGGGTGAACAGGCCGTGGCTCGGGTGGCTGAGGTCCTTGATGATCTTCTTGGCCTTTCTGTGACACTGGATGCTGTAGATGTCCTGGAGGTCAGACAGTGTGCCCCCAGTGAAGCGTTGGGCTGACCACACCACCCTCTGGAGAGCCCTACGGTTGTCAGGATTTCTGAAAAGGAGAGCAGATGGTCCTTCCCACTTCCCACTTCCTCTACTTATTTCTCCAACCACCCTCCTGTGAACAAGCATGTGTATGAAATAACACATATGGAATCATGTAGTAACCAAAAAAGTGTTATATTTTATATTTGAGGGATGTAGTGCTCCGGCAGCACTACACCCCTGCTCCAGCGGCACCTAGCCTACACCTCACGCGTGATGCAGAAACGATAGACAAAGTCTTGCTGTTTTATAAAAATCTGACAATCTGTTAAACAAATATATTTTATATTTGAGATTCTTCAAAGTAGCCACCCTTTGCCTTGATGGCAGCTTTGTACACTCTTGGCATTCTGTCAACCAGCTTCATGAGGTAGTCACCTGGAATGTATTTCAATTAACAGGTGTTCCATGTTAAAAGTTAATTTGTGGAATTTCTTTCCTTCTTAATGCGTTTGAGCCAATCAGTTGTGTTGTGAGAAGGCAGGGGTGGTATAAAAGAAGATAGCCCTACTTGGTAAAAGTCAATATTGTAAATAAGAATTTGTTCTTAACTGACCTGCCTAGTTAAATAAAGGTAAAAAAAGAGAAGCAGAGAGGCTGGACTGGGGGCTTGTAGGCCTGTTGTAAGGCAGGTCCTCACCAGACATCACCGGCAACAACGTTGCCTATGGGCACAAACCCACCATCGCTGGACCAGACAGGACTGGCAAACAGTGCTCTTCACTGATGAGTCACGGTTTTGTCTCACCAGGGGTGATGGTCGGATTCACGTTTATCGTTGAAGGAATGAGCGTTACACAGAGGCCTGTACTCTGGAGCGGGATCGATTTGGAAGTGGAGGCTCCGTCATGGTCTGGGGCGGTGTGTCACAGCATCAGACTGAGCTTGTTGTCATTGCAGGCAATCTCAAAGCTGTGCGTAACAGGGAAGACATCCTCCTCCTTCATGTGGTACCCTTCCTGCAGGCTCATCCTGACATGACCCTCCAGTATGACAATGCCACCAGCCATACTGCTCATTCTGTGCGTGATTTCCTGCAAGACAGGAATGCCAGTGTTCTGCCATTGCCAGTGAAGAGCCTGGATCTCAATCTCATTGAGCACGTCTGTGACCTGTTGGATCGGAGGGTGAGGGCTAGGGCCATTCCCCCCAGAAATGTCCGGGTACTTGCAGGTGCCTTGGTGGAAGAGTGGGGTAACATCTCACAGCAAGAACTAGCAAATCTGGTGCAGTCCATGAGGAGGAGATGCACTGCAGGACTTAATGCAGCTGGTGGCCACACCAGATACTGACTGTTACTTTTGATTTTGACCCCCCCCCCCCCCCTTTGTTCAGGGACACATTATTCAATTTCTGTTAGTCACATGTCTGTGGAACTTGTTCATTTTATGTCTGTTGTTGAATCTTGTTATGTTCATGTAAATATTTACAGATGTTAATATTGCTGAAAATAAACACAGTTGACAGTGAGAGGACGTTTCTTTTTTTGCCGAGTTTATTATGGCAAGAACAGCTCAAATAAGCGAGAAAGAGAAACGACAGTCAAATCAAATCAAATTCTATTAGTCACACGCGCCGAATACAACAGGTGTAGTAGACCTTACAGTGAAATGCTTACTTACGAGCCCCTAACCAACAATGCAGTTTCAAAGAAATACGGATAAGAACAAGAGATAAAAGTAACAAGTAAATAAAGAGCAGCAGTAAAATAGCAATAGCGAGACTATATTCAGGGGGGTACCGATGCAGAGTCAATGTGCGGGGGCACCGGTTAGTTGAGGTAGTATGTACATGTAGGTAGAGTCATTAAAGTGACTATGCATAGATGACAACAGAGAGTAGCAGTGGTGTAAAGAGGGGGTGGGGGGTTGGCACTGCAAATAGTCTGGGTAGCCATTTGACGAGATGTTCAGGAGTCTTATGGCTTGGGGGTAGAAGCTGTTTAGAAGCCTCTTGGACCTAGACTTGGCACTCCGGTACCGCTTGCCGTGCGGTAGCAGAGAAAACAGTCTATGACTAGGGTGGCTGGAGTCTTTGACATTTTTTAGGGCCTTTCTCTGACACTGCCGGGTATAGAGGTCCTGGATGGCAGGAAGCTTGGCCCCAGTGATGTACTGGTCCGTTCGCACTACCCTCTGTAGTGCCTTGCGGTCGGAGGCCGAGCAGTTGCCATACCAGGCAGTGATGCAACCAGTCGGGATGCTCTCAATGGTGCAGCTGTAGAACCTTTTGAGGAGCTGAGGACCCATGCCAAATATTTTCAGTCTCCTGAGAGAGAAGAGGTTTTGTCGTGCCCTCTTCACAACTTTCTTGGTGTGCTTGGACCATGTTAGTTTGTTGGTGATGTGGACACCAAGGAACTTGAAGCTCTCAACCTGCTCCACTGCAGCACCGACGATGACAATGTGTATGTGCTCGGTCCTCTTTTTCCTGTAGTCCACAATCCTCTCCTTCGTCTTGATCACGTTAAGGGAGAGGTTGTTGTCCTGGCACCACACGGCCAGGTCTCTGACCTCCTCCCTGTAGGCTGTCTCATCGTTGTCAGTGATCAGGCCAACCACTGTTGTGTCATCGGCAAATGTAATGATGGTGTTGGAGTCGTGCCTGACTGCAGTCATGAGTGAACAGGGAGTACAGGAGGGGACTGAGCACACACCCCTGAGGGGCCCCTGTGTTGAGGATTAGCGTGGCGGATGTGTTGTTACCTACCCTTACCACCTGGGGGCGGCCCATCAGGAAGTCCAGGATCCAGTTGCAGAGGGAGGTGTTTAGTCCTAGGGTCATTAGCTTATTGATGAGCTTTGAGGGCACTATGGTGTTGAACGCTGAGCTGTAGTCAATGAATAGCATTCTCACATAGGTGTTCCTTTTGTCCAGGTGGGAAAGGGCAGTATGGAGTGCAATAGAGATTGCATCATCTGTGGATCTGTTAAAGCGGTATGCAAATTGGAGTGGGTCTAGAGTTTCTGGGATGATGGTGTTGATGTGGGCCATGACCAGCCTTTCAAAGCACTTCATGGCTACAGACGTGAGTGCTACGGGTCGGTAGTAGTTTAGACCGGTTACCTTAGTGTTCTTGGGCACAGTGACTATGGTGGCCTGCTTAAAACATGTTGGAATTACAGACTTGAACAAGGAGAGGTTGAAAATCTCAGTGAAGACACTTGCCAGTTGGTCAGCGCATGCTCGCAGTACACGTCCTGGTAATCCGTCTGGCCCTGCGGCCTTGTGAATGTTGACCTGTTTAAAGGTCTTACTCACATTGGCTGCGGAGAGCGTGATCACACAGTCCTCCGGAACAGCTGGTGCTCTCATGCATGTTTCAGTGTCATTTGGCTCGAAGCGAGCATAGAAGTAGTTTAGCTCGTCTAGTAGGCTCGTGTCACAGGGCAGCTCTCGGCTGTTCTTCCCTTTGTAGTCTGTAATGGTTTGCAAGCCCTGCCACATCCGACGAGCATCAGAGCCAGTGTAGTACGATTCAATCTTAGTCCTGTATTGATGCTTTGCCTGTTTGATGGTTCGTCGGAGGGCATAGCGGGATTTCTTATAAGCTTTCTTATAAGTCCCGCTCCTTGAAAGCGGCAGCTCTAACCTTTAGCTCAGTGCGGATGCTGCCTGTAATCCATGGCTTCTGGTTGGGGTATGTACGTACGGTCACTGTGGGGATGACGTCATCGATGCACTTACTGATGAAGCCAATGACTGATGTTGTGTACTCCTCAATGCCATCGGAGGAATCCCGGAACATATTCCAGTCTGTGCTAGCAAAACAGTCCTGTAGCTTAGCATCTGCTTCCCCTGACAACATTTGTATTGATCTGCACATTTACCATGCTGATAGAAATTTGGTTAAACAGATTTAAGTTTCCCTGCAAAGTGTCCGGCTACTAGGAGCGCCGCCTCTGGGTGAGCGTTTTCTTGTTTGCTTAGGGCGGAATACATCTCATTCAATGTTGTCTTAGTGCCAGCCTATGACTGGGGTGATATGTAAATAGCTACAAAGAATACAGATGAAAACTCTCTCGGTAGGTAGTGTGGTCTACAGCTTATCATGAGATACTCTACCTCAGGCGAGCAATAGCTCGAAACTTCCTTAGATATCGTGCACCAGCTGTTGTTTACAAAAATACATAGACCGCCGCCCCTTGTCTTACCAGACGCCGTTGTTCTATCCTGCCGGTACATCGTATAACCAGCCAGCTGTATGTTGATGTTGTCGTCGTTCAGCCACAACTCCGTGAAGCATAAGATGTTACAGTTTTTAATGTCCCATTGGTAGTTTAATCTTCCGCGTAACTCGTTGATTTTATTATCCAAAGATTGCACGTTTGCTAGCAGAATGGAAGGAAATGGGGGTTTATTCGATAGCCTATGAATTCTCAGAAGGCAGTCCGACCTTCGGCCTCTCTTTCTCCACCTCCTCACGCAGATCACGGGGATCGGGGCCTGTTCCCGAGGAAGCAGTGTATCCTTCGCGTCGGGCTCGTCAGAGTCGTGAAAGGAAAAAAAGGATTCTGCTAGTCTGTGGTGAGTAATCGCAGTCCTGATGTGTAGAAGTTATTTTTGGTCATAAGAGACGGTAGCGGCAACACGATGTACGAAATAAGTAAAAAAATAAGTTACAAACAACGCAAATAAAGAACAAAAACATCTGCCATCCTCTCCGGCGCCAAAATACTCTATCATTCATCTTACTCTATCCATCATTACTTTAAGACATGAAGGTCAGTCAATATGGAAAATGTCAAAAACTTTGAAAGATTCTTTGTGCAGGCTGCAGAGGATAACTTCATTAGAGTTAACTGCACCTCAGATTTCACTGTTCAGAGGAGAGTGCATGAATCAGGCCTTCATGGTCGCATTGCTATAAATAAACCACTACTAAAGGACACCAATAATAAGAAGAGACATGCTTGGGCCAAGAAACACGAACAATGGACATTAGGCCTCCAAAGTTGAGATTTTTGGTTCTAACCGCTGTGTCTTTGTGAAACGCAGAGTAAGTGAACGTGTGATCTCTGCATGTGTGGTTCCCACAGTTAAGCATGGAGGAGAAGGAGATGTGATGGTGTGGGGGTGCTTTGCTGGTGATGCTGTTGATGATTTATTAGAATTCAAGGCACACTAAACCAGCATGGCTACCACAGCATTCTGCAGCGATACGCCAGCCCATCTGGTTTGCGCTTAGTGGGACTATCATTTGTTTTTCAACAGGACAATGACCAAACACACCTCCAGGCTGTGTAAGGGCTATTTGACCAAGAAGGAGAGTGATGGAGTGCTGCATCAGATGACCTGGCCTCCACAATCACCCTACCTCAACCCAATTGAGATGGGTCATAATCAAAATTATGATGTAGGCCACACTGTCCCGCAAAATCATCTTGTTGTCTCCCATTTTAGTATTTTAAATGTGGTGGTCACCCTAGCCCCCCTCCCAAGGTAGGTCCGGCCGGCCAGGTCGGTAGATACAGTGGCTTGCGAAAGTATTCACCCCCCTTGGCATTTTTCCTATTTTGTTGAAGTACAACCTGGAATTCAAATGGATTTTGGGGGGTTTGTATCATTTGATTACACAACATGCCTACCACTTTGAAGAAGCAAAATATTTTTTATTGTGAAACAAACAAGAAATAAGACAAAAAAACAGAACTTGAGCGTGCATAACTATTCACCCCCCCAAAGTTAATACTTTGTAGAGCCACCTCTACAAAGCAATTACAGCTGCAAGTCTCTTGGGGTATGTCTCTATAAGCTTGGCATATCTAGCCACTGGGATTTTTGCCCATTCTTCAAGGCAAAACTGCTCCAGCTCCTTTAAGTTGGATGGGTTCCGCTGGTGTACAGCAATCTTTAAGTCATACCACAGATTCTCAATTGGATTGAGGTTTGGGCTTTGACTAGTCTCAAATCTCTGGAAGACTGAAACAGATTTCCCTCAAGATATTCCCTGTATTTAGCACCATCCATCATTCCTTCAATTCTGACCAGTTTCCCAGTCCCTGCCGATGAAAAACATCCCCACAGCATGATGCTGCCATCACCATGTTGTTCTCGAGGTGATGAGAGGTGTTGGGTTTGCGCCAGACATAGCCTTTTCCTTGATGGCCAAAAAGCTACATTTTAGTCTCATCTGACCAGAGTACCTTCTTCCATATGTTTCCACATGCCTTTTGGCGAACACCAAATGTGTTTGCTTATTTTTTCTTTAAGCAATGGCTTTTTTTCTGGCCACTCTTCCGTAAAGCCCAGCTCTGTGGAGCGTACGGCTTAAAGTGGTCCTATGGACAGATACTCCAATCTCCGCTGTAGAGCTTTGCATCTCCTTCAGGGTTATCTTTGGTCTCTTTGTTGCCTCTCTGATTAATGCCCTCCTTGCATGATCTGTGAGTTTTTGTGGGCGGCCCTCTCTTGGCAGGTTTGTTGTGGTGCCATATTCTTTCCATTTTTTAATAATGGATTTAATGGTGCTCCTTGGGATGTTCAAAGTTTCAGACATGTTTTATAACACAACCCTGATCTGTACTTCTCTACAACTTTGTCCCTGACCTGTTTGGAGAGCTCCTTGGTCTTCATAGTGCCGCTTGCTCGGTGATACCCCTTGCTTAGTGATGTTGCAGACTCTGGGGCCTTTCAGAACAGGTGCATATATACTAAGATCATGTGACAGATCATGTGACACTTAGATTGCACACAGGCGGTCTTTATTTAACCAATTATGTGACTTCTGAAGGTAATTGGTTGCACCAGATCTTATTTAGGGGCTTTATAGCAAAGGGGGTGAATACATATGCACGCACCACTTTTCCGTTTTTTATTTATTAGAATTTTTTGAAACAAGTAATTTTTTAGTAGTAAGCTGTGTCATGAGAGGAGATGCTCATTACAGGGATACAAGTCCTTTGTGAAATGGTGTGAGGCCAATTACTAGGACCTGAATGTACTGAAGACCAAGGAGCTAGTGGTAGATTTTAGGAAAAACAAAGATGTTTTAATCCCATTTCTATTAATGGTTTAGAGATTGGCAGTGTTGACTCTAAGTACTTGGGTGTAATAGTGGACAACAAACTGAACTGGAATGAGAATTCTCAGTGTCAACAAAAAAAACAATCCAGACTGTACTTTTAAAAGAAGCTTAGATCTTTTTTTTTTTTTCAATTTAAAGTTTTATTAAGTTTTCAATCAACCAACCAAACACATTCCACATTCACAGATGTGACTTAAAAAAAATAAAAAAAATAATAATAATACAAAATTGTTTTATATATATATATATATATATATATATATATATATATATATATATATATATATATACATATACATACATACACATATACATATACACACACACACACACACAAATAATAATTATAACAAAATTGAAATTATAGAACTTGCAGCAGCACTATCAAGGTTCTTATTAGCTATTTCCAGCCTTAGCTGAGATGACGAGCCAATAATTAGTTTTTAGATTTTACAGCACCTTACACAACACGCATCTGCTCATCTCCCTGATTCCCCCATTCACTCTGTCCAATTTGAAATATAGTTGAGTAGGGGAGACCAGAGTCTATCAAACTTGGGCTGTCTCTTGTGGAGGTCATAAGTGAGCTTTTCAAGAGGGAGAAAGTCAACAATCTGGTCAATCCACATTTTAAATGTAGGAGAAGTATTAGAGGCCCACAATAGAAGAATACATTTCTTAGCAAAGTATGTAATGGTCATGAGCAAATTTTCTCTGTCAGGATCAAGAACAAAGTCCTGCTGGGCATTAAGAAGATAGAGACACGGGGTCATATCAAACTGTACATCTAGTATTTTCTGTGCAGCAGTATGTATAGATTGCCAAAATCTGGCAATCTCTCTACAGCTCCAAAATACATGCATATAGGTTCCACTTTCAGAGGTACATCTTTTACAGTTAGGAGAAATGTCTGTTTTCATTTTATGGAGTCTCAGGGGAGTGTAATAAAATTTGTAATTAGATTCTTTCATTTTTACATTAGTAGAGGAGCAGTATACCCTGTCGCAAACCTCCGCCCATAACTCATCACTGATAGTCAGACCAAGGTCCTTTTCCCATATTATTTTCAAAGGAGTAAAGGAGGATCCTCCTTTCTCAGAAAGGAGTCTATAGATATAGGATATTTTGCCTTTAATGGATTGTGCTGTGACAAGAAGGGTTTCAACTTCATTCAACTGAGTTCTAAACCTCCTCTTGGAAGTAAATGAGGAGATGACATGTCTAATTTGAAGATATTTTAAAAAATGGGATCTTGGCACATTGAATTCATTGCAGAGCTCTTGAAAGGATTTCAGTGTAGTGGTCTTCTGATGAAATAGGTCTGAAAAGGTCCTGATTCCTAGAGTATGCCAAAGATTAAAGTTGGCATCCCTCAGGGCTTTTGGCAAGTCTGGGTTGCCTACTATAGGCGAGTGAGAACATATTTGGGAGGAGATGCCCAGGTATTTCTTACAGTCCCTCCACGCTCGTAGGGTGCTGTAAATCACAAATGATTTGGCTATGTTGCCCACTTCACTAAAGTTATTAATTAATATAGTTGAGCTTAGTGGCAATGAACCACAGGATTGGGCTTCTATCTGGATCCACGTTGACTCTTGTCTGTTTGTGATCCATGTTAGCATGTTGCGGATTTGGGCAGACCAGTAGTACAATTGAAGGGAGGGAAGGGCAAGACCACCCTTAGATTCAGGTTTCGATAGAGTGGAGAGCTTGATCCTAGGTTTTTTATTGCCCCATATAAATTTGGTGATGCTTTGGTTAATTGTTTTGAAAAAGGAAGCTGGGAGATAGCATGGGAGCATCTGAAATAAATAGTTCAGTCTAGGGAGGATGTTCATACGGATGACATTAATTCTTCCTACTAAGCTAATTGGGAGGGAGATCCAGGTTTGGAGGTTGTTCTTGATTCGATCCAGGAGTGGAAGATAATTCTCCTTGAAAAGCCTATTCAGATCTGGTGTTATGAATATCCCAAGGTATTGAAACCCCTGTGTCTTCCATTGGAATGGGCATAGTGTCTTCATAGAACTGGTGAGTGTAATATTGAGAGGGCAGACAGTGGATTTGTTAAAATTAATCTTATAACCTGAAAACGTGCCATACTGAGCAATTGTGTCTAAAATGGGAGGAAGGGATTTCTCAGGGTTGGATATGTAGAGCAAGACATCATCCGCGTAAAGCGAAATCTTGTGCTGCAGGCCGCCTGCAGGAACACCCATAATACTTGGATTGCTCCTTATCAACTCTGCCAGAGGCTCCGCCCCCAACAAGTAGAGCAGGGGGGACAGCGAGCACCCTTGTCTTGTGCCCCGTCCCAAAGGGAATCTGTCAGAGTTCAGTCCGTTAGTAGTCACCATGGCATTTGGATGAGAGTATAGTGATTTGATCCATTTAATAAAGTTTGGGCCCATGTTGAACTTTTCTAAGACTGAGAACAGAAAGCTCCATTCCATCCTGTCGAACGCCTTCTCAGCATCCAGTGAAGCCAGCAGGACAGGGGTCTTCTGTGCGTTTACTTGATCAATAATATCAAAAAGACGGCGAATGTTATCAGAAGAGTATCTGTCTCTAATAAATCCCGTTTGGTCCGCTTTTATTATTTTGGGAAGAAGAGTGTTTAGTCTTTTGGCGAGCAATTTGGTAATTATTTTGTAGTCGAAATCCAACAAGCTTATGGGCCGGAAGGAGGAGCAGGATAGGGGGTCCTTGTCTTTTTTGAGCAACACTGTAATGCGAGCTGTGTGCATTGAGTCTGGGAGAACTCCGTTTTTGCAAAAATCCTCCAGCATTGGCATGAAAATAGGGCTAAGCTGGGGCCAAAAAGCTTTGTAGAACTCTCTGGGGAATCCATCTGGGCCTGGGGACTTGTTAGGTGGCATGGAGGTAATTGCCTCCAGGATCTCCTCAGGAGTGAAGGGGGAGTTGAGATCCTCTTGGTCGGTCTCTGATAGTTTAGGTAGCGAGATTCCCTCTAGGAAGGAGTGGAGTTCTGCCTCCGTGTGTTTTCTCTCAGAGGTATATAGTTTGCAGTAAAAATCATGAAAAGTTAAATTGATCTTTTTTGGGTCATATGTGACCTCATCCTCTGCTGTTCGGATAGCCATAATTGTACGCTCTGACTGCTCTTTTTTTAATTGATAAGCAAGCAATCTACTAGGCCTATTGCTATACTCATGGTATTTCTGTTTAGTAAAGAAAACTTTTTTTTTAATCTCCTGAGTATAGTCCAAATTCAGTTTGGCTTTGGCTGCTTTAAGTTGACTCCAGGAGGTGCTGTCTGGGGATTGTTTATGTACTTTTTCACAGCGTTCCAGCTCCCTCTCCAGATCTAGCCTGTGTGCTTCCATTGCTTTTTTCTTAGAGGAAGCATATGCAATTAGATGACCTCTTAGTGTGGCTTTAGCAGCGTCCCACATTGTGGCCGGAGAAACAGGAGAATCTTTGTTGTCTTGTGTGTAGTTGTCTATCCATGTAGTTACCAATGTATGGAATGCTTCGTTTGATAGCATGGAGGTGTTGAATTTCCAGCTCTTTGATCTCGGGATGTTTTTGCAGAGGTCAAAGCGGAGGTGGACAAAGGCGTGATCCGAAAGCGCTATGGGTCCGATTGTACACGTGGCTGAATTTATGAAACTCTTTGGGATAAAAATGTAATCTATACGGGAGTAGGTGTTATGGACATTAGAGTAGTATGTATAGTCCATAGCTGAGCTATTAGTCTCTCTCCAGATATCTATCAGTCCCATCTCTTTAGTAAGAGAGTTCAACATCTTTGCAGATCTAGGATTTGTGGTGGGGACTTGAGATGATTTGTCTAGGGTTGGGTTCAGGGTACAATTAAAATCTCCGGCCAACACTCCAAAGGAAACACAATGCTCATTGAACAGGGTTATCATTTTCGACATAAAAGCAGGAGTATCTGTGTTAGGGGCGTATATGTTTAAGATAGTAATTGGTTGCCCATACAGTGACCCAGTTATCAAAATAAATCTCCCCTCCGGATCAGATATGTTTTTGTCAATTATGAATGGAACATTCTTATGGATAAGTATTGCTGTACCTCTACTGTTGGATTTGAAAGATGAGAAATACACCTGTCCCACCCAAGCTCTGCGGAGTTTGGCATGTTCAGCATCACAGAGGTGTGTCTCTTGCAATAGCGCGATGTCTGCTTTTTCCTTTTTTAGAGCACATAGTATCTTTTTCCGTTTTATTGCATGGCCTAGACCGTGGCAGTTCCATGTCAATAGATTTAAGGTACTAGTCATCGAACAGTAATCGAACTTTAGTGCAAGTCATCTCTGGGTAAAGGTGGATAGTAGTTACAGCTGCGTTCACATAAAAGGAAAATAAATGGTTTACATAAAATAACAATCTCTGAACACCCCAGCCGAGTTCCCAAACAACTCGACATATCCCGTTGGATCTATTACCTCCCCGCTCAGTCACAATTCTGTGTTACAACAAAAAAAAGACCGGGAACAGTTAGCAACGCACAACGTCTCCCCCTCCCCACCAAAGAAATGCCTCATCCTCTCCGCCCCGCATTGAGTAAATGACAACGTAGCCCCCGTCCAGACCACATTAAAAAAGGGAGAAAATAAAATCAATAGCCCAGCCTACATATAGTAGGCCTAGGTTATAATATGGGGCCTATCCCTCTCAGCTAAAGGAACATAAATATAGATTGGACGGCTATAATGACATTTAGCAGGGCGGTGGGTCTTTGGATATCGGCTATATGTTGTCTTACCTCCTTTAGTAATAACAGTAATCGCATTTAGTCAATGGTCCATTTCTCATTGACCGGGGTTGTCTTTCAAAAAACGTTTTGCCTCTTCGGGAGTTTTGAAGTGTCGCAGGGCTCCTTGGTGAAGAATCCTGAGCTCGTTTGGGTATTTGAATCCCCTAAAGATGCCTCGGTCAATGGAGCATTTCTTCACCTCGTCAAACTCTCGGCGCATTCCAGCTGACAGGTCCTGGAGTAAGGTGAGTTTGGCGTTTCCCACTGTAATGGTGTTGGTTTTCGCCGCCTGTAGGACTCGTTCCTTGTCGGTGAATCTCAGGAAACGTATGGTGATTGGGCGCGGTGGTTGTCTGGCTGCTGGTGGGGGCCTCAGTGCTCGGTGAGCTCTCTCGAGTTCTATGGGCCTGTCGGTGGACAGGTGGAGCCACTCGGGAAGTTTGTCTTGCAGGTAGCGGATCAGTGGCATGTTTCCCTCTTCTTTTTCGCCCAGATTTAATAGAACACAATTATTCCTTCGCCCCCTGTTTTCCAGGTCCTCTGTTTTCTCTTCCAGCTGCTCTATTTTTTTTTTAGCATATGCTATTGTTTCCATGGCGTCTGTCAATAAGTTTTCCGTGGATAGGATTCGCCCCTCTGCCTCGTCCAGGCGCCCCGCGTTTATGGTTATCTTGTTGTTTATGTCAGGCAAAGCATTTTCCAGGATTGTCACCTTGCCCCCTATCGCACTGAGCTGAGCGTTAATGGCATCTAGTTTAGTGTTGAGTTCTGTACGTTGGGATCTCAGCTCAGAAAAGATGTCTTCGACAGAGTGCGAGGTTGGCATTCGTTGGGCCTCGGGGGGGAGCGGGTCCTCTTTCTCCTGGCTAATGGCGCTAGCTTTTTCTGAAGCTAGCTGCTTCTTGGAGGCTTTTTCCGTCGCTAGTACTCGAGTCCGGGTAAAAATGTCACCTGTAGTGTTGCCTTTTGAAGCCGCCATGACTTTTTGACTAAAGCTAAATGAGTTTAAACTTGAAGTGGAGGTAAGATTAGGAATTGGAAACTACTTGTGCGGAGCTCCTAGTTCATGCGGCCATCTCGTTCAGGGGTCACGTGATCCCTAGCTTAGATCTTTTAATGTATGTGACAAAATGCTTTGTATGTTCTATAGCAGTGTCGTGGCGAGTGTAGTGACCTATGCCATTATGTGCTGGAAAGATAATTTATCTAAGGAGGACTTAAACAAGCTCAACAAAATCATTAAGAAAGCCAGTGCTACAATTGGCTGTAGACTGGAATCAATGCAGGACATGATCATAAAAAGGCTGCAAGTAAAAACACATATGATCATGGACAATGACACAAACATACTCCACAGCACTTTAATGCAACACAGGAGCATTTTCAGTAGCAGGTTCATCCTGCCCCTTATGTTCCACAGAGAGGTTTACCCACAGCTATGGGGCTTTTTAATGAGTGTAATTGATTAACTGTTTTATAAGTCCTATCAGAAAATGTAGTTGCCCGTTTTCCCCAGAGTAGGATAGAAAACAGAACTGGAATCAGACTATTATTTTAGGGATACTATGGTGAGTATGCCCTTGTGTCTTAATATGTTGTTTTTTATCATGTGTTGGTCATTGTTGCGTATCCTGTCATTGAAAGTTGTCGTAGAAATTACCACCAGAGACACTTGAAGTCTATATTAAATTAATCATTATTTAATATCAGCAAGCTGGAGAGGTTCCAACAAACTCAATGCACCAAGTAGTTTACAGCTGTCAGGAGCTCCGCCCTGGCAGTCCCGTTAGTTCTCTTATATACTGCTTACACAGACAAGTTACATTTGCATGATTTAGTTTATTCATTATTCATAATTAATTCATCATTAACGTTTGGTTCATGCATGTGACCAACCAATACCTCACAAGGCTTCTTCACTACAAGCTGAGACCTTGAAACTGAGACACCCCTTTCGGATCTTAAAACAATGTTCTGGGCGTACTGCCAAATTGCATTATACTGATAGTGAGGATTCCTCCCAGGCACGATCAATCAATCAGTCACTTGCATGAACCCAGTCGAATTGGTTATTAGAAAAGCACAAACATGACATTTTCCTTCACAAAGTCATTGATGATGCATGCTGTGATAAAACAATTTCCCAAATTGGGATTCATATTTAATACTCTACTCTCTAGCTAACGTAAGCTAGCCATCTAGTCCACCCTTGTCTGCAAAACACGGTTACTAAAAATATAATTTTTTGATATAGCTAACTGACTCTCGGTGTGTTGGCAGTAATGAGGAATGTGTATAAATTATCTATGGTTGGTTAGTTGGTTCTCAGCTGGCTAACAATATTGCTGCCAATTTAGTGATGCTACCAGCAAGCTGACAATATTGAAATGTCCATGTTAGGTGTGCAAAGCTAGCCAGTCTAATATAAATCAATACAATTAATGGGGTGAATAAACTGTGTATTGTTGTTGTAGGTGGTACATAATCAGATTCCACCAGCATGTGTTCCCAACCCCAAGCTCTGCACAAGGTGAAGGTAAATTTGCTAAGATATTTACGAGCTGACGGCTAAAATAGCTCTATTTACAGTAAGCATGGCATAAACATGAATTGGACCACAGAGAACCTTCCAGACCATGTAATCAATTTTGGTCTACCCCTTTTCTCTTAGTAAAACTCAGGTTATCTGGAGTCCTTCCACAGGCCCTGCTGAAAAATACTCCAAAGCGGTAGTATGAGGGAGGGGACACACCTTGTGGTTATGGAGCACAACAGGATTGTTGGACAAAAACCAACAAGGGACAGTGAAAGGTATAAAATCAAGACAACAGTAATGACACAACCACCTCATTCTTCTCTCTGCAGATTCTCAAAATACAATATAAAGACACGTCTACAAAATTCCCCTGCTACTATTGACGAGAATTATCTGTCAAAGTCAATGGGCTGGGGGAGGTTTACAGATAGGTCTTTGAGATGAGGAAAGGGGGTTGTGTTTAGAGACAGTAAATGTATTGTTGTGTATGAGAATGATTGAAAGGTGCCATTTCTCCTCAATCTCCCATACACAGCAATACATACTGTGTCGGAACTGCCCTCCTAAGACTTTCACACCTTTTGCAGCCCCCCCCAGATGTTGACTGATATTTATTTATAAAAGCAGCTCCCAATGTCCCACATTGTCCCTAAATAAATACACTAGTCTGTCTCTAAACACTTAGGTCCCAATCAGTTGACACTTTTGTCAAAAAAAGTGTAAAATGGTAACACCACAACCATGTGATTTTTGGTATCCATTACTGGGAGTTACAGGATAGGTACTGTTTGGTGTAGCACAGAGAACTTTCAACCAACCTTAGCTTGGCGATGCTGTCTGCGTCCTCAATTCGTAGAAACAGGAGTCTCATAAAATGTCTGTGTCCAGCTGCAGGGGGTCATTTTTTATTTAGACATTTGCTACATGAAGTAATTCAACAATGTTTACTCCACCATCTTGTCTATTTCAAGTCTTCTCTCATTGATTGAGACAGGTGTCAGTCATCATGACATGCGGCACTTTGGGGTGGACACTCGATCAATGAGAGAAGACTTGAAATAGATAAAACGGCGGGGTACACTGTTGGATTACTTCATGGAGCAAAAAAGTATTTATTTTATTAATGGAGCATTTTCTAAATTCAAACCGGTGCTACACCAAACAGTACTTATCCTGTAACTCCCAGTAATGGATACCAAAAATCTTTGGTTAAATCACATTATCTGGTGTAACAATCTGTAGCGAAGAGAACTAGTGATTAGCAGATGATGGAGAGGTGGTCATGATGAAATTGCCATTCCAAAGAAACATACAGTAAATTCAGGGAACACTACCTGTTCACTACCCTCCGGGGATGTGCAACTCAATCCTGGGCCTAACATCACCGAGCCAGCGATACTCACCGGAGTGGAAAGCAGTGGATGGCCTCGTCCACTGATCGTCGCCGCTGTGGAAGTGGGTGAGTGCTATGGTCCCATGGTTTCTCTCGAATCACCAGGCTCCAGGATAGATTTTGACTCTTCAAACATACCCAAGTCGCTATATGCGATCCCTGACTCTGCTTCTGGTACGCAAGCTGTTTTAATTAGTTCCCCGCATCCAGTGCAGGCGGGAGGGATTGTTAATTGCACTACCGAACTGCACCTAATCAAAACGGCCTAAACCCAGCTATCAGAAAACACAGAAAATGTAACTTTTTTCAATGTGTCAATCACTCTCGAGTCATCTGGGACCCACGAGCTAAGCCCACGGGACTACTAGGGGGGCACTTGAACATTCGTAGTGTCATTACAAAAAGTGATCAAATTCAACATCTACGCACAGACTCCAACCTTGACTTCCTCTGCCTCTCAGAGACATGGCTCCATAAAAACTCTCCATATGCTGCTTTGATTGTGCCTGGCTACAATGTTTTCAGGAGAGACAGGATTGAAGGAAGAGGTGGGGGTGTGATGATTTACATTAAAGAACATATCCGATGTAAACAAATTGAGTGGTCATGTGATAATGAACTAGAATGTATTGGCCTGAACGTTACACTGTCTCCCCAAATGTCTTTTACCCTTATTGGAATGTATAGGCCACCTTCCACCAAAAGTGTGTTTTTTGATCAGTTTAATAACATGCTTAGGGAATGGGATTTTGGGAAAGAGGTCATCTTAATGGGAGATTTTAATATTAATTATGAAGACAAGTCTTGTAGGAAAACCCTCAAACGGATCACTAATACCTTTGACCTTACACAGCTAGTTAAATGGCCAACCAGGGTGACTTGTTGCTCTAAAACACAGATTGATTTGGTGTTCAGTAATAAACCAGAGAGAGTGACTAAATCATTCAATATGGTTACTGGGCTATCTGATCATAATCTGACACTTATAGCCAGAAAGCTGTCTAAGAGCAGGTTTAACCTCTCTACTGTTAGAAAGCCGGATCAACTAAGAATACCTAAGAGTGAATTAAACTATTTTGAAAACGCAATTAAGGGAATTAACTGGAATCTCTTGTCCTATACAGACGTGGAAGCTGATAGTCAGGTTTTTATATCCACAATCCAGACTACAATAAATGGTTTCCTAAAGAAAATCACATCCAAACCTGGCCAAAAGAGCACTCTTCCTTGGCTAAATGGAGAAATCTGGAAATTGATGAAAGAACGAGATTATGCTCTAAAAATAGCCCTAAGATCCAAATTAGAGCATGACAGACGTAGGTTTACCATGTTGAGAAATAAGGTGATGAAAGAAATCAGACAGGCCAAGGCAAACTTTTTTATTAACATAATTGGTGAAGCAAAGGGAAATTCTAAATTGATCTGGGAGAATCTAAAAAAGTTAACAGGGAAAGACCATAGTAACACTGCAAAAAGACTAGAAATCATGGTGATGCAGTCGAAATAGCAATAGCCTTCAATTCCTACTTTATTGACTCTGTCAGGGTACTGACACAGAACCTCTCCACTGGTTTCTTGGGCTCAGTGCTAGTAAATGACACTCAACCAGTCTTCATCATAAGGGAGGTTTCTGAGTCAAAGGTGAACAAGGTGATTAGCTCACTAAAGAACTCTAAAGCCAAAGATGTGTTTGGGCTGGACTCTACCTTTCTTAAAAACTACAAAGAGTCACTCATTGGCCCCATTACTAAGGTCACCAACACATCTATTGGTCTCGGGGTGTTTCCAAGGGTATGGAAGTCGGCCATAATAACGGCCATCTTTAAATCGGGCAACCCTGCTGACGTGAGTAACTACAGGCCCATTAGTATACTACCTGTGGTGTCAAAGGTTGTTGAAAAGTGTATAGCAGAATAACTGATTGCTCACCTCAACAACAGCCCCTTCACATTACACTCCATGCAGTTTGGCTTCAGAGAGAAACGCTCCACAGAAACGGCCAACCGCTTTCTTCTGGAAAATGTGAAGTCCAAGATGGACAAAGGGGGCGTTGTTGGGGCTGTGTTTCTGGACCTAAGGAAGGCTTTTGATACTGTTAACCATGAGATTCTCATTTCAAAATTGTCCAAGTTCAACTTTTCCCCCGATACCTTGAGATGGATGAAATCATACCTTGAAGGCAGAACTCAGTGTGTCAGAGTGAGCAAGGAGCTGTCGCCCACTCTTAGCTATGATGTGGGCGTGCCCCAAGGGTCAATACTGGGGCCCCTCCTGTTCAGCCTGTACATTAATGATCTGCCTTCTGTCTGTACCGGGTCTGAAGTTCAAATGTATGCAGATGATACAGTGATATATGTGTATGCAAAGAGCAAACAACAAGCTGCACAAGAACTCACTACTTTAATGGTCCAGGTTACAAAGTGGCTCAGTGACTCGTGTTTGCATCTCAATGTGAAAAAAACTGTTTGCATGTTCTTCACAAAGAGGGCAACAGATGCTACTGAGCCAGATGTCTATGTGTCAGGGGAGAAGCTCCAGGTGGTATCTGATTTTAAGTACCTTGGCATCATACTTGATTCCAACCTCTCTTTTAAAAAGCATGTGAAAAAGGTAATTCAGACAACCAAATTCAACCTAGCTAATTTCCGATTTATACGAAATTGTTTGACTACGGAGGTAGCAAAACTGTACTTCAAATCTATGATACTCCCCCACTTAACATACTGCTTGACTAGTTGGGCCCAAGCTTGCTGTACAACATTAAAACCTATTCAGTCTGTCTACAAACAGGCTCTCAAAGTGCTTGATAGGAAGCCCAATAGCCATCATCACTGTTACATCCTCAGAAAGCATGAGCTCCTGAATTGGGAAAATCTTGTGCAATACACCGACGCATGTCTTGTATTCAAGAACCTAAATAGCCTGGCTCCCCCTCCACTCAGTATTTTTGTTAAACAGAAAACCCAAACATATGGCAGCAGATCCACAAGGTCTGCCATGAGAGGTGACTGTATAGTTCCCTTAAGGAAAAGCACCTTTAGTAAATCCGCTTTCTCTGTGAGAGCTTCCCATGTCTGGAATACACTGCCATCAGACACACATAACTGCACCACATATCACACTTTCACAAAATGCATGAAGACATGGCTAAAGGTCAATCAGATTTTTGAACATAATCCCTAGCTGTGTATTGCCACTTTCCATGTTGTCTGTTGTCTGTAGCTTGTGAGGTGTGGAAACACTCTGTTGCTTTTATGAATTTTGTCTTACTGCTTTTAGTTCTATGTTGCTCTGTCTGTATGCTATGTCTTGCTTGTCCTATGTTGCTCTGCGTTTGCTCACTGCTCAATGATTGTTTATATTGTAATTGTTTTTAATAACCTGCCCAGGGACTGCGGTTGAAAATTAGCCGGCTGGCTAAAACCGGCACTTTTACTGAAACGTTGATTAATGTGCACTGTCCCTGTAAAAATAAAATAAACTCAAACTCAAACTTGTACAGCAGTGGGAGGAGTTGTCATGATCAAACTGCCGTTCGGCTCCTCTTGAGTCATCTTCTGCTTGAAATCCAGCATAATGTCCAATCGATCGAGAGGGATACAGTTCACAGGATACAGTTTTGCTACAATGACACACGCAGGCAAAGGAATTATGTTTCTCTCCAAGAATCCACGCCAGAAAGAAGCCCATGCACCACAGAGTATTGTCTAAGACAAAAATATATAATAAATTATACTCCATGGCACAGTTTGAACGACAGTTGAACTGTGCCAGCATATCACCATTAGGATAGACTAGTTGAACATGCATACATGTGCATAGGCACAGAAATTACTTTAAAAAAAATATCTAGCCTAATAGAAAGAAATATGGATTAACCCTCAATATTATAGTCATAGCTTGCCGTTTAGTAGCCATATCTATGACTAAAAACTGAACAGGTTTTACAGTTGAGATAAAATATATCTGACTGTAAAACCACTTCTATTTTTAGTCATAGATATGGCTACTTATAGTTGTTTAGATACTTAGCTAGCTAGAATAGATACCTACTGTATCTAGCTACTTAAGTTAGTAAACATGTTTTCTCCCAGCAATACACAATATGGATTTCAGTAGGTACACTAAAGTTAGCTAAATATTTGTATGAACAATTCTACAACAGACTTGAAATGAACAAGTTCCACAGACATGTGACTAACAGAAATGGAATCATGTGTCCCTGAACAAAGGGGGGGTCAAAATCGAAAGTAACAGTCAGTATCTGGTGTGGCCACCAGCTGCATTAAGTACTGCAGTGCATCTCCTCCTCATGGAGTGCACCAGATTTGCCAGTTCTTGCTGTGAGATGTTACCCCACTCTTCCACCAAGGCACCTGCAAGTACCCGGACATTTCTGGGGGAAATGGCCCTAGCCCTCACCCTCCGATCCAACAGGTCACAGACGTGCTCAATGAGATTGAGATCCAGGCTCTTCCCTGGCCATGGCAGAACACTGACATTCCTGTCTTGCAGGAAATCACACACAGAATGAGCAGTATGGCTGGTGGCATTGTCATGCTGGAGGGTCATGTCAGGATGAGCCTGCAGGAAGGGTACCACATGAAGGAGGAGGATGTCTTCCCTGTTACGCACAGCTTTGAGATTGCCTGCAACAAGCTCAGTCCGATGCTGTGACACACCGCCCCAGACCATGACGGAGCCTCCACTTCCAAATCGATCCCGCTCCAGAGTACAGGCCTCTGTGTAACGCTCATTCCTTCGACGATAAACGTGAATCCGACCATCACCCCTGGTGAGACAAAACCGTGACTCATCAGTGAAGAGCACTGTTTGCCAGTCCTGTCTGGTCCATCGACGGTGGGTTTGTGCCCATAGGCGACGTTGTTGCCGGTGATGTCTGGTGAGGACCTGCCTTACAACAGGCCTACAGGTCCTCAGTCCAGCCTCTCTCAGCCTATTGCGGACAGTCTGAGCACTGATGGAGGGATTGTGCATTCCTGGTGTATCTCGGGCAGTTGTTGTTGCCATCCTGTACCTGTCCCGCAGGTGTGATGTTCCGATGTACCGATCCTGTGCAGGTGTTGTTACACGTGGTCTGCCTCTGCGAGGACGATCAGCTGTCCGTCCTGTCTCCCTGTAGCACTGTCTTAGGCGTCTCACAGTTCGGACATTGCAATTTATTGCCCTTGCCACATCTGCAGTCCTGATGCCTCCTTGCAGCATGCCTAAGGCACGTTCACGCAGATGAGCAGGGACCCTGGGCATCTTTCTTTTGGTGTTTATCAGAGTCAGTAGAAAGGCCTCTTTAGTGTCCTAAGTTTTCATAACTATGACCTTAATTGCCTACCGTCTGTAAGCTGTTAGTGTCTTAACGACCGTTCCACAGGTGCATGTTCATTAATTGTTTATGGTTCATTGAACAAGCATGGGAAACAGTGTTTAAACCCTTTACAATGAAGATCTGTGAAGTTATTAGGATTTTTACGAATTATCTTTGAAAGACAGGGTCCTGAAAAAGGAACATTTCTTTTTTTGCTGAGTTTAGTTGGCTTGCAGGAAAATGTACTTACTTAGCTAGCCAACGTATTTGTCATCTGCCCTTTTGGTGCTGGCAAATAAAATAAAATTTTATTTGTCACATATGCCGAATACAACAGGTTTAGACCTTACCGTGAAATGCTTACTTACGAGCCTTTAACTCTTAACTTATTTCTTGAACTGAATTGTTGGTTAAGACAATATTTACTAAATATTTACTACATAAACTAAAGTAAAAAATTCAATAAAAAGTAACACAATAAAATAACAGTAACGATGCTATATACAGGGGGTACCGGTACCAAGTCAATGTGCGGGGGTACAGGTTAGTCGAGGTAATTTGTACATGTAGGTAAGGGTAAAGTGACTATGCATAGATAATAAACAGCGAGTATCGCTGTAGCTGAGCATCTAGCTAAATCCAACTCTTTATTTCGAATCCTCTTCACTATATTCCGGTTGAAACATGTATGGTTGAATGTCACCATGTAGCAACAAAAAAAAATCTCCAATTTCGAATTCGTGTTGATGAGAGGAATCACGTGAAGCCATTGTGGTCTGGTCAGTTCTTTCAGTTTTTCCCAAAGGATTGTGTTAGTGTCCGCCTCCCTTTCAAAAAAGCCTGCCTTAGGGGAGGGACTGGGCCAGAGCATGAACACAGCCCCACACAAGTTGTAGTCTTTCAGAGTCTGGAAAAAAATGTGTCAGCTTGTATATTTAGCAATGAATCCTGAAAGATGTCCAATGGCTCTATCGAACAAGGACAACCATATCCACACGCACAAAAACTTATAGTGCGATCAGTATCACATAGAGCATTCGCGAAATGCCACAAAGCAGGACTACATTTATTGTCAGATTTCTAGCAACAACTGGGACCTAAAAGACACCCACCATTCTCAAGACAGGTATGTACGGGTACCTTGGTATACCTAACGATTCCACCCCTTTTTGGGGGAAAACAAACACAAATCACTGAAGCTGGAGACTCATATCTCCCTCACTAGCTTTAAGCACCAGCTGTCAGAGCAGCTCACAGATCACTACATCTGCACCTAGCTCATCTGTAAATATCCCATCCAACTACCTCATCCCCATACTGTTATTTATTTGATTTATTTTGCTCCTTTGCACCCCAGTATCTCTACTCATCTTCTGCACATCTATCACTCCGGTTTTAATTGCTATATTTGTAATTATTTCGCCACTATGGCCTATTTATAACCTCCCTTATCCTACCTCATTTGCACACATTGTATGTAGACTTTTTCTATTGTATTGACTGTATGTTTGTTTATTCCATGTGTAACTCTGTGTTGTTTGTGTCGCACTGCTTTGCTTTATCTTGGCCAGGTCGCAGTTGTAAATGAGAACTTGTTCTCAACTAGCCTACCTGGTTAAATAAAGGTGAAATATATATATTTTTATAAAGACGTCAATGTAATTTCACATATTTTACACACCGGTATTTTATTAGCCTAAACACATAAATTGATTATTGTATGTGCAACAGACATGTCGAGTGATTACTCTGTAACGCTGCCCGCCCTCGATCGCTCGTGTTACACAGAAAAGTTCAGATAGAGCCATCTTCCCTCATGCCCCTTCAGTCTCCCTACTTCAAACTGGAGCAATGACCCTACACAGTGTCCAGACATTTCCTACCTGGACATCTAGAGAGATCTCCAGTTAAGTTATAAGCTCTAAATAGCCATTCCTGCTGCTATATATATATATATATATATATATATATATATATATGTGTCAGTGAGATGCTTGATTTTTCAGGCTTGGTTAGCAGTCCTACGTTTATTGATGCTGCTAGCTTGAGTGTGGGTGCCTGCTTGATTTGGCAGTGGTCTGCACAAACCATTTAGCTTGAAAATACCTTGACATCTGAGTCCACAGGCCTTGTTATCCAAATGCAATACATTTGAGTTGTTTTTACAGTTTAATGGTACATGCATTCAAATTCTAAATTCGTTAGCGCAGCCGTACATTTTCACATGGAATAGTTAATGATAGTTTCCTTTTTATTTTCATAAAATAGGAATTTACACAGCAAATAAAATGAAGAACTACAGATCTCTGGAAGCACACAAATGATTTACAAGTGGATGGGTGCAGGTGATTTACCATGTAAAACCTGAAGCTTCTGACTGCACTATCTTCACGACCCAGGTCAAACCATCCTGGAGGGTTACTGAGAAGCCTCACAACACCTGACTGGCTGTTAAAAATTATGTGAAGATAATAGCTGCTCACTGTGACTGGATGAAAAAACAAGATCCACTACCGATAACATTCTAAGATTTTCAGAGAACTTCAAGAAAAAAGAACTTACCCTGGTCGTTTTCTTTGATATAGAAAACGCATTTGATAAGATGTGGCACAAGCTATCGGCTTGCAGATTCAAATCTTAAACTACCACTCTCCATCAGAAACATCACCACAACCTTCCTCCATAACCGCACAATTAAAGTGAAGGTCTCTACAGCAAAATCACCACCATTTACCCCCTCCCACAGGGGGCAGTCCTAAGCCCACTACTTTTTCTACTGTACATATCAGACATTTATTAACCCCCACACACCACTGGTCAAGTCTCACAGTTTGCCGATGACTTTTGCTATTGGTCCAGCTCCAAATGTCATTAACTTGCTGCAAAAAAAACCCAGCAGTCTATTGAAGAGATCGAGACGTGGTCTAACATGTGACGCGTAAAGCTGAATCCACAAAATACTGAATGTGTCCTCTTTACAAGAAGCACCAGCAAAAAAAAACAGATCTCAAGCTTTACGGCGAAATAATAAAAGTAGAAAAATAAGCAAAATTCCTTGGAGTCACCTTTCAGAAGAACATGCATTGGACAACACACATAGCGAACATCAAGAGAGAGGGACGAAAAAGACTCAACCACTTAAAAACGCTGTGTGGAAGAAAATACGGAGCTTCACCTTAGACAGTGCTGAAAAGTTTTACAAAGTCAGTTACATCCGATCTCTCTTTGAATATGCCCTACCAGCCTCGACATCAGCTTCACCACAGCAGATGAATCAACTACAGATAATCCAAAACTTAGAAATAAAAATGGCCTACAGACTACGAAGATACATGAGTAATAATTACACCCACAGCATATCTGGACTCACATCAATCAACAATAGACAGTCAATCATTGGTCAGAAGTTCATCAACAGAGCCATCCATAATCCATCATTGAAGGAAGCTGTAGGACAGGCTAAATGGACCACAGACACACCCATGTCCATAATGTTGAAACTGACCTAAACATATCCCCATATTCACAACATAATCATGCAAGACTGACTTTAATCCCACATCATAGTTTTTTACAAAAGTAACACAAAATAAAAGTATTAAAAAATATATTAAAAAATAAACTAAAAAAGTGTGCGTGCACGCATGTATGTACGTATGTGGCTTGATTATTTTACCCCACCCCCTTCCCTTTCCCCTCATAGTTTCAAGCTTTTACTTTAATACATTTGGTTTTAAATTAAATCAAATGATGTCGGGCAAGGAAAATAGTTCAATATTTTACTTCTGTTATAA
The DNA here is from genome assembly GCF_016432855.1 of Salvelinus namaycush. Taxonomy (NCBI): domain Eukaryota; kingdom Metazoa; phylum Chordata; class Actinopteri; order Salmoniformes; family Salmonidae; genus Salvelinus; species Salvelinus namaycush. Next base: position 27,382,022 of record NC_052307.1, on the reverse strand, counting down.
TAAGTATTTTAAATCTACTTAGACTCGATGGATGCCTTGATTGACCATACCCTCCTTCCTTGCTCCTGGTCTGCCTTGCCTTTTCCACTTATCCATTTGTTTTTATGGACAGAAAAGAACAGAAGCTCTGAGCTGCCCGATCAGGCCCATTGTCTATATTGTCGTGCATGCAGGGTAAGCATAAACAGTAACTACCTACCTTTAAAGTGCACTTAAATTTATCAAATATTAAAAGCTGACTTCATGTTGGGGGTCAATTACATTTCAATTCCAAAAATGTACTTCCTGAAAGAGCAGTACTTTTTTAGCATTGAAATCTGGATTGGTGTAAATTAAATGAAATTGGCCCCATAACTGACTGCTTTCATTTATTCTTCAGACTAGACAAAAGCTGTTCACATAATTGTTGCCGTTCAAGTTCGAAGCCTCTGTCTGCCTGGGTTACACAAGCGTAGCATGTACCAGCATCGCCTGTGTATGGAACAAGGTATCTACCAAAACAGTAGAACCAGCGATGATTAAAGACATTGAATTCTACAGTGAAAAAGTTTTTTAAAATGAGGAAGAGGTAGGGAAAGGAGACCCATCCCCAAAGCTTCAACTTCACAGGAAAAGCAGCTGCTTCAGATGCTCTCAGCAACAAAGAAATTTCCCATTGGCCTCAGTACATTCAAGGACCATACTGACTTTTTCACCCCCAAACCCTGGTTCAATAATCTCCAAGTTGTTACAGATGAGCAAGTTTCTCAGGTGGAGAAAAAAACAAAAGATCAGGCTGCTTGTAAGGCTTGGCACCATCATAGAGCAGGACGGATCACAAGCTCCTTTGCACACAGGGTTGCTCACACATCACTGGAAGAACCATCCCAAGCACTTATTAAAGACAAAAAGACAAAAGACAAAAGTCGATCAGTTAACAACCAACTCCAAAGGCCATGCATTCTATGGGGCAAGGACCATGAGGTGGAAGTACAAATATGCTTTCGTCCCAGTGGCGAACTGTCATTTAGACCAGGTGGGGCAGAGGTTGAGCCCCACTTTTTTGTTGTTGCCTGTTTTGCATGTTATTTTGGGATTAATACGTGTCACATATCCGTTTAAAATAGTGTAAAAAAATACATCTTTGAGTTAATAAAATCGCATACAAACTTGGTCTCTTTTTTGCTTTCTTGAGTAAGGCAGCTCCAAAATGCAGGTGTTTCCGTTTAGCTCAGTGCTTTCTGTGGTGGTGGGCCAGCCAGCGGAAAATACAAAGCGCAGGGATTGGTAATGTTCTCTAGTTGCGCCGTGATTGGCTCAGTGTTCTGTCACTCATGAGGACACTAGGTCACCGCAAAATATACGGGGATAGCTAGAAAATTCAAGCCCCTCTAGGGTGCTGCCACAGAGTTACATTAGAAGTGCCCAGCCAAGAAGGCTCAAGTTCATTGGGCACAGATAAAATTACCTCAAATCACATTATATCTACAGTAGCTTTGATTGGACTGATCAACATCATACTTTCAAAATCTTAGCTAGCAAGCTAGCAGTCATCATCATGAATCAATTCAACAATCTACTGGCAAATAATTTTCAATCCATGTCATATGAAGAGAAATTATGAAGAGGAATTATAGATAAAATGTATCGGTGCTCATCGGCCATAAACATTACACAACAACTTGCAAATTCAACAATGGGTTTGGAAGGAATTAGTGGCTAACTTCAAGCATTGCAAAGCAATCACTAGCCTGCTATTCAGTGGAGTGGGTGTGTGGTCCCAGTCTGGGTTTAAGGGTCTCTTCTCCAAGTTTAAAAGGATAAACATTCAACATTGGCCATGCTGTTAATCCAGCATGACTTCTGCCGATTTCAAGACAACTGGGAACTTGGAAAAAAATGAGCTCCGACTGGGAAAATATGTCATCCAACTAGGAATTCCAAGTTGTGAACTCGGGCCTCTTTCTAGCGTCATGATTCAACCTTGTCTTTTTTTCGAGTTCCCAGTTGTCTTGCTGACATACAGGTATTTATCAAAGCTGCACACTCATGTACAATTTTATAAATTGTGGCCTACTCCCTGTTTTCCATTTCGTCCCGCAGAGTCTTCACAACCTGAAGAGGAAGAGGCCCATCAAGAATATGGAACCGACCATTCAAGACGCCAATCACCCGCTCTATAACAAAATGCACATTCATATTTTCATTGTATTATTTTAGTTTGTGAAATACACTACATGGCCAAAAGTATGTGGGCACCTGCTCGTCGAACATCTCATTCCATAATCATGGTTATTAATATGGAGTTGGTCCATCCTTTGCTGCTATAATGGGCTCCCGAGTGGCGCAGCGGCCTAAGGCACTGTATCTCAGTATCACAACCGGCCGTGATTGGGAGTCCAATAGGGCGGTGCACAATTGGCCCAGCGTCGTCCGGGTTTGGCCGGTGTAGGCCGTCATTGTAAATAAGAATTTATTCTTAAATGACTTACCTAGTTAAATAAAGGTTAAAAATAAATAAAAAACAATCCTTTCAAAAATGTGTAAAATAACAAACTCCACTCTTCTGGGAAGGTTTTCCACTAGATGTTGGAACATTGTTGCGGGGACTTGCTTCCATTCAGCGACAAGAGCATTAGTGAGGTCGAGCACTGATGTTGGGCGATTAGGCCTGGCTTGCAGTCGGCATTCCAATTCACCCCAAAGGTGTTCGATGGGTTTTGTGGTCAGGGCTCTGTGCAGGCCAATCAAGTTCTTCCACACTGATCATGACAAACGATTTCTGTATGGACCTCGCTTTGTGCATGGGGGTCTTGTCATGGTGAAACAGGAAAGGGAATTCCCCAAACTGTTGCTACAAATTTGGAAGCACAGAATGGTCTAGAATGTCATTGTATGCTGCAGCGTTAAACTTTCCCTTCACTGGAACTAAGGGGCCTAGCCCGAACCATGAAAAACAGCCCCAGACTATTATTCCTCCTCCAACAAGCTTTACAGTTGGCATTATCCATTGGGGCAGGTAGCGTTCTCCTGGCATCCACCAAACCCAGAGGGGTGTGAATACTTTCTTAATGTAATGTATGTATAGTTTATAGTTATCGTTGTTGGTGTGGATGGCCCTTAACTTCAAAACCTCTAATGGCCAAAACGGCTAAGGTATTGTAACGACCCTGGGTTTATAAGCGCGGAAATCGACTCTGCTGCACGAGCATGCTTTTGCGGCACAGTCGATAGCGTGCCGGACCTCGGGCTAGAAGGTCGAGGGTTCGAGACCTGCTCCCTGCCTGTTTCATTACATTGGTGTCAGAAGTGATCGGACCTTGCATCCACGACAGTGCGTGTGCTTGGCCGGTGAGCGCGTTCCTGAAAGACGTAGAGTCGCAAGCTGGCGCGAGGACGCGCTCTTTGAAAGGACCTGCTCCCTGCTGTTTCATTACAGTATAAAATTATAAACTGAGTTATGAAGATACAGCTGGACTCACCTCTGTGCTATGAACATACATGAGATTGTCCACCACCAGTATTTTTCTCACCCCTACAATACAGATGTGGGAGAAATGTGATTATGACATTAATACACGACAATTCAAAATCATGCTAAAGCCTAACTATTGTCAACATTTATAATTATACACGTCTGACAATGAATGACATCTCTAAATATTTGATATACAGCTTTGTGTCTATGCTTATAAAAGGTTGGTAAAGATACTTTTTTTTAAAGCAAAGTATACAGCCCCACTGTGAAGGTTTAGAATTTGGCGGTAAATTTTGCCCTCACGAGAAATGAGAGATGCAAAACTCTTGTAAAAACTGCTGTAATGAACACTTATGAGAATGGTGGACTGAATTTTCTGGACTTTACTACTTTAAATAATACTTTTAAGATCAATTGGATAAAACAATTCCTAAAAAGACCCACTTCTATCTGGAATTTTATTCCTCATCATGTCTTCTCTACTTTTGGTGGCCTTAACTTCATGTTGTTTTGCAATTATAATATTGACAAAATTCCAGTGAAACTTTCTGCTTTTCATCGGCAGGTTTTCTTGTCATGGTCCTTAATTTATAAACACAATTTTTCTCCACACAGATATTATATATGGAATATTCGGGATATATTGTATAAAAATACTTCTTTGTTTTTTGGTTCCGAAATAATATCCTATTGGTGAGCCAACTGGTAAATGCAGAGGGTCTTTTACTCAATTATAAGGAATTCTTATCACTTTACAAGGTCCCTGTAACACCTAAAGATTTTACAATTCCCTCAGGTGTTGCTCTGTTATTCAGGAACGTGTCAAGACCTGACCCTCAGAGCCAACCTTCTATTGACCCTGTTGACTCATCAGTAGGAAAGATTTGTTTCTCTTTTGGTCCATTCAACAACAGAGCGATACGAACCTTGTTTCAGCAGGATGTTGTATCTATCAATACCTTATTGGAATGGATTTATTGATAATATCTGTTGGAAAAAAGTTTGGATGTTGCCACACACATACCTACTTGTAAACAAAATTAAGGAAGTTTCCTTTAAAATTATTCATAAATATTATCCTGCCGACCACTATATGAAGAAGTTTAAGGAAAACATTAACTCAAATTGCTCCTTTTGTAATGACCACCCAGAAATAGTGTTGCATCTTTTTTTGGCATTGTATTAATGTAAGAAAACTGTGGCAAGACATCAGTAGATTTATAATTGAACACATTTATGAAGATTTTACACTATTGTGGAGAGATGTACTGCTTGGATTCTTTACATACGATAGAAATAAGCTGAAACATTTTTATGTAATTAATTTCATTATTCTTTTGGCCAAATTTCATATACACAAATGTAAATTTACTAACAAAAAAACACATTTTCTTACCCTACAAAAAGAAATGGAACTGTATTTTAAGACAGTTAAATACTCTACTAACAAAAAAGCTGTTAGAATTGTAAGTGTATGTATGTCCCTTAAGGTCCTTGTGTAATTGTAATGTGATATTGTACCCCCTAACTCGATTGTCCATTATATATAATCTATATATACTTGTGTTCCTTTATGTACTTTCTGTATTGATTTGTTGTTAATAATTTTAAAAAAATACATAAAAAATAAATAAATAAATAAACATAATAAATATTTAAAAAACTCTACTTACTTCCGGAAGCTGTGTAGTGGGACCAAAAAGAGATATGATTATTTAAAACCTCTGATAATACTCTAATTAGTTTTACTCATTTTTTGGGACTATGACATTTATGAACTAATATAAGGGTGTTTGTTTATTTATTTGCGCTCTTTAGATTTACGGAAGTCGCTATCAGAACAAGAGGAAGGAAATTCAAATAGCCATTTTCCCCAATATGTGATATGTGTGCGCACGCGCAAATGATGATAGTCATCCAGGTTATAGCTAGCCGCTAGCGAGTAGAAGAGACTGGGAGGACTGGAATAGCACGGAAAGAACAACTCCAATCTAATTTTAGGGAGTTCCTCAAGTGTACCATGACGGTAATTGTTTACAAAATAACACAAAATACATTACCATCAACTTCATATAATAATTTGTTAACTATTGCTATTTTAAATATGTTGTTTCATCAAGATGGCGTCTCTCTGCCCGTGGCAGGCATAGCATTAGGAATTACAATACTGTAGTGGCAGCCATGTCGACAAGCCTGCGAGTTTAGGTTAGTTAGATCAATTAGCTAGCCATCTAAAGATACTTTGGCCTGATAACCGTCATTAGCTAGCTAGGTTGCTTTTACCAGGTTGGCATGTCGTTTTGATTTTGTAAATAAATGGAAATTCTCCTTCATATAGTTATTGATCAAAGTTTTCTTGCACAGCCGTTACTTAAACCTAGCTAGTTAACGTAAGCTAGACAGCTATCTATGTAATTTAGCGATGCATGAATGAGTGATGTTGTTTTGCCACTTGCAATCTAGCTAATTAATCTCTGTTTAGAACGACCCCCTTCATTAATTAACTAGTTTTGTAGCTCCGGTATGGGTTACGGCCTCCCTTTTTATAGGTGTGCAACTTTAACACACCAGCTGCCCATGGCCATCAGGATCTTCATTGGGTGTATTGGTAGGGTTGGAGAAAATACCTGCATTGCCATTACCTGTCCAGGAGGAGGGTTTTTTACTTCTGAGATTGCTTTTTGGGAAACAAATACACAATCTTTAGTGAATCAATGTTAGTGTAAGGGAGGTACAGTGTCCAGTTGCGTCGGTGTGACTGACGAGTAACCTTGTCAAAGAAACTTGTTGGGCCTCAGAACTAATGTCTAGGTGCCTAAAGATATGTTACCATGGTTACTCTATGATATCAGTCTGACAGAAGTCGCTGTAAAAAAAAAGGTCTGTCTCTACAAGCCAGAATATTGAATACAATGATGACATTTTAAATGCACTTTACCTGTTGTCTGTGTTGTTGGTCCTTTTGGTGGTAGGAAGTGTAGATGGGGTAACGACAGGAAAGTGTTGTTTAACTGACATTTGGCGGCGCCGTTAGGTTCTGTTTGTATTTGCCATCACGTGATGCACAATATGTAAACAATAGCCGAATGTAACAACGTTGTCCTTATGTAGGAGGTAATCCGAGACAACATTTCAAATGTTATTAACCTAAGCGTGTTCCCTCGCAATCAGTGGAAGTGCTTGTGACTTGCTCATTTGTTGAACACGGCACCTGTATAACAAAAACCAGTTAGCAAGTAGGAAATTAGTTTCCTAGTTCCGACTAGCACGTAAACGCAATATTGTGTGAATTGTTGAAAATACAAACCGATTTTCAGACCAGCGTACTGAAAGTTCGATTAATAACACTCTTGATATTTTGTCCTAGATTACCTAGGACAAAATCAGAGGGCAACAAAGTACGTTCAAAATAAGTTTATTCAACAGTCTGACTTGTGATGGGATAGTTCTCAAAAAGTGAGCCTACATGTTAGAGGCGAGAGTGGAGTCTTCCACTCTCGGGAATTGTAGAGGCTAATGTCTAGGCCATAGCTCCATGTGCTAACACAGGCTTGAGTCGTCATTCATTTCCCCTCAAACCTAGTGGAGGGGACACTGTTTTGTGCTGAAACAGTAATCACAGATTGCTGCTTTAAAGGACCAATAACTATAAGGTTGAATAGTGTGTGTGTTTTCTTCGATTTAGGCACGTGACGCCGATTCGACTGATTTGCTACCCTTGATGGGCTCTCTTTACACGGACAAAAGAAAACACATTATGGAATCATCCAAATCGCCCAGAAGCTCCAAACACCACCATTCACGATCGAGGTCACGCTCCAGGGACCGAAAGCGCAAACCAAGTAAGTTAAATGCACTGAATTTGATAATGCATAATGTTTGTAGCTTGAGTTAACACATTCTGGTCACTTGGTAGGTCACACATCCATCTTCAGATCCCAGGCAAACTGGTCATGGCATTTGTCTTTTGACATAAGTTTAGGGACAGAGCTGTACCTTGTTGACAGAAAAGTCAGAAATAGTCAAGTGCAACAGGTGACTCATCAGGTTCTAGACTGAGTGGAACTCGGGTCTAGTTGTATATACCTTGCGTGTTATTTCCCAACCTGTGACCGTGTTCGGGTTGGGAATGCGCCATTTGCATCACCAAACAGTGCCCAATAAATAATTAAATCCAGTTGTTTGATTGACATCCATATTTGATTTGGGGAGGGGGGAATAGAATCTAGTAACTGGATTTCATAATTTCTTGTGCACTGCTAGGTAATGTAAGGGATGCCAGTTTAATAAAACTGTCTTCTGACTATGATATACAGTCGTGGCCAAAGGTTTTGAGAATGACACAAATATTAATTCTCACAAAGTCTGCTGCCTCAGTTTGTATGATGGCAATTTGCATATACTACAGAATGTTATGAAGAGTGATCAGATGAATTGCAATTAATTGCAAAGTCCCTCTTTGCCATGCAAATGAACTGAATCCCAAAAAACATTTCCACTGCATTTCAGCCCTGCCACAAAAGGACCAGCTGACATCATGTCAGTGATTCTCTCGTTAACACAGGTATGAGTGTTGACGAGGACAAGGCTGGAGATCACTCTTGTCATGCTGATTGAGTTCGAATAACAGACTGGAAGCTTCAAAAGGAGGTTGGTGCTTGGAATCATTGTTCTTCCTCTGTCAATCATGGTTACCTGCAAGGAAACACGTGCCGTCATCATTGCTTTGCACAAAAAGGGCTTCACAGGCAAGGATATTGCTGCCAGTAAGCTTGCACCTAAATCAACCATTTATCGGATCAAGAACTTCAAGGAGAGTGGTTCAATTGTTGTGAAGAAGGCTTCAGGGCGCCAAAGAAAGTCCAGCAAGTGCCAGGACCGTCTCCTAAAGTTGATTCAGCTGCGGGATCGGGGCACCACCAGTACAGAGCTTGCTCAGGAATGGCAGCAGGCGGGTGTGAGTGCATCTGCACGCACAGTGAGGCAAAGACTTTTGGAGGATGGCCTAGTGTTAAGAAGGGCAGCAAAGAAGCCACTTCTCTCCAGGAAAAACATCAGGGACAGACTGATATTCTGAAAAAGGTACAGGGATTGGACTGCTGAGGACTGGGGTAAAGTCATTTTCTCTGATGAATCCCCTTTCTGATTGTTTGGGGCATCCGGAAAAAAACTTGTCCGGAGAAGACAAGGTGAGCGCTACCATCAGTCCTGTGTCATGCCAACAGTAACGCATCCTGAGACCATTCATGTGTGGTTGCTTCTCAGCCAAGGGAGTGGGCTCGCTCACTCACAATTTTGCCTAAGAACACAGCCGTGAATAAAGAATGGTACCAACACATCCTCCGAGAGCAACTTCTCCCAACCATCCAGGAACAGTTTGGTGACGAACAATGCCTTTTCCAGCATGATGGAGCACCTTGCCATCAGGCAAAAGTGATAACTATGTGGCTCGGGGAACAAAACATTGATATTTTGGGTCCATGGCCAGGAAACTCCCCAGAACTTAATCCCATTGAGAAATTGTGGTCAATCCTCAAGAGGCGGGTGGACAAACAAAAACCCACAAATTCTGACAAACTCCAAGCATTGATTATGCAAGAATGGACTGCCATCAGTCAGGATGTGGCCCGGAAGTTAATTGACAGCATGCCAGGGCGGATTGCAGAGGTCTTGAAAAAGAAGGGTCAACACTGCAAATATTGACTCTGCATCAACTTAATGTAATTGTCAATAAAAGTCTTTGACACTTATGAAATGCTTGTAATTATACGTCAGAATTCCATAGTAACATCTGAGAAAAATATCTAAAGACACTGAAGCAGCAAACTTTGTGGAAATTAATATTTGTGACATTCTCAAAAGTTTTGGCCACGACTGTACAGTACCAGTCAAAAGTTTGGGGACACCTACTCATTCAAGGGTTTTTCATTATTTGTACTATTTTCTACATTGTAGAATAGTGAAGACATCAAAACTATGAAATAACACATGGAATTATGTAGTAACCAAAGAAGTGTAAAACAAATCAAAATATATTTGAGATTCTTCAAAGTAGCCACACTTTGCCTTGATGACAGCTTTGCACACTCTTGGCAATCTCTCAACCAGCTTCACCTGGAATGCTTTTCCAACAGTCTTGAAGGAGTTCCCACATGCTGAGCATTTGTTGGCTGCTTTTCCTTCACTCTGCAGTCCAACTCATCCCAAACCATATCAATTCAGTTGAGGTTGGGTGATTGTGGAGGTGCAGTATGCAAAAATCGCGCCGCCATTTCCTGGTTGCAAAATATTGTATTTTCAGCAGTTTGAAGCTGGTGTACAAAACCGAAAGTAAATGGCGCAAAAACGAAAGTTAAGAATGGGAAGCATAGAAATAGCGCAGATAGAACAGACCTCACGCTTCTTGGACTTGCTTTCAATGAGTGATGAGTCTCAAACTCACATTTCTATGTGAATTTAGTCGGGTCACCCCAAAAAGTAACATTGCAGCTTTAAGTGTGTATAGACGGCGTGCGCTCCAGGGCTAAGGCAACCCTAATTTGAAGGTGCAATAGAATTGGTCACTGTTCTCACCAATCCGTTTTGTTACTTTTACAGGTGACAAAAAGCACAGACGAAGTCGGAGCAGGAGCAAAGAGGTAACTAATATTAGTTCATTTTAGTGAACTAAAGTACAGCATTGTCACCATCTTGAATGTCGTTAGTTTTTTGTCTTAGATCATGGTAAGTACCAAACAACAGTGTAGGCTATTTCACCTGAATCAAAGTTTAAGATATTAAGATGGGCATGGAATTAATTCAATTGAAGAAGAGAGAAATATTTTTTTATTTACATGAACTTATTCTTCTTGGACATCTGTCACTAAGTGTAGCCGTCCATACTAGATGGTGAAGATTGAATATGTAGGATATTTTTCTTTTGAATAAATCCTGTGTGTAGATCACATGATAACATTTCTACAATAAATCATACTCAGCGTGCTAAAGCACGAAGAGACACTGAACTGAAGACGCTGCTGACATAGCAAAATTATATGTCTACTACTCGGACAGGTAACTATCAGCCATTCAAATTCATACTTGCCTCCTAGAATTAAGAAAATAAAGGAAATTACAGCCTTTTACTGGGTTCAATTCAAGCTGCATTGTTATTACAATTACTCAAAGACAAACAGTCTGCTGGCAGTAACCTTATTATTCCAATTCATTCTTAGCCTGCCTTTTGAAAGCTGCGCTTGTAGTTGGGGAAGGGAATGTAGTGTTACATGAACCAAAACAAAGCTATTAAAGCTGTCTCTGAGATGATCTACGGTAACCTACATTGAGTTTAAGGCTTTTAATACATGTACCTACCGTTATATATTTGAAACAAAACTAAGTAGAAGTGGCTGTACTTACTTGGTGCACTTGAGTAGGTGGTGGACATGACAAAACATATGCACTATAAGTTGGATCTACTAGTCTAATAACACTGAACAAAAATATAAATGCAACATGTAAAGTGTTGGTTCCATGAGCTGAAATAAAAGATCCCAGAAATGTTCCATACGCGCAAAAAGTTTATTTCTCTCAAATTTTGTGCACAAATTTGTTTGCATCCCTGTTAGTGAGGATTTCTCATTTGCCAAGATAATCCATCCACCTGACAGGTGTGGCATGTCAAGATCATTACACAGGTATATCTTCTGCTAGGGACAATTAAAGGCCGCTCTAAAATGTGCGGTTTTGTCACACAACACAATGCCACAGATGTCTCAAGTTTTGAGGGAGCGTACCATTGGCATGCTGACTGCAGGATTGTCCACCAGCGCTGTTGCCAGAGAATTGAATGTTAATTTCTCTACAATAAGCAGCCTCCAGCGTCATTCCAGAGAACGTGGCAGTACATCCAACCAGCCTCGCAACTGCAGACCACATGTATGGCGTCGTGTGGGCGAGCGGTTTGCTGATGTCAACACTGAACAGCGTGCCCCATGGGGCGGTGGGGTTATGGTATGGGAAGGCATAAGCTACGGACAATGAACACACTTGCATTTTATCGATGGCAATTTGAATGCACAGATACTGGCGAGACCCTGAGGCCCATTTTTGTGTCATTCATCCTCCGCCATCACCTCATGTTTCAGCATGACAATGCACGGCCCCATGTCGCAAGGATCTGCCCCGGTTCTTCCATGGCCTGCATAATGACCATACATCACCCATTGAGCACATTTGGGATGCTCTGGATCAACATGTATTCCAGTTCCTGCCAATATCCAGCAACTTTGCACAACCATTGAAGAGGAGTGGGACAACGTTACACAGGCCACAATCAACAGTCCGATCAACTCTTTGCGGAGATGTGTCGCGCTGCATGAGACAAATGGTGGTCACACCAGATACTGACTGCTTTTCTTATTCACGCCCCTACATTTTTTAAGGTCTCTGTGACCAACAAATGCATATCTGTATTCCCAGTCATGTAAAATCCATAGATTAGGGCCTAATGAATGTATTTAAATTGACAGATTTTTTTATAAACTGTAACTCTTAATTTCAATTACTGCGTTTTATATTTTTGTTCAGTATACATTGGAGTTGGAGGGCAATTCATTGAAACATTTCTCTCCAGTTAGCCTATCAAGCTGTGAAGACTATCAAGCTCCTTCGAGCCGTTTATACTTCTGACATACAGTGCATTCTGAAGTGATTCAGACCCCTTGACTTTTTCACATTTTGTTATGTAAGAGCCTTATTCTAAAGTGTGTGTGGTATGTATGTGTATATAAACTCAGCAAAAAAAGAAACGTCCCCTTTTCAGGAACCTGTCTTTCAAAGATAATTCATAAAAATCCAAATAACTTTAGATCTTCATTGTAAAGGGTTTAACCTTTCTAGGACACACGTTCCGCTAGCGGAACCCCTCGACAACATTCCGCTGAAAAGGCAGCGCGGGAAATTCAAAAATATTTTTGGGAAATATGTAACTTTCACACATTAACAAGTCCAATACAGCAAATGAAAGATAAACATCTTGTTAATCTACCCATCGTGTCCGATTTAAAAATAAATAAATAAAAAAAATGCTTACAGCGAAAACAAAACATATGATTGTTAGATCACCGCCAAGTCCAAAAAACACAGCCATTTTCCCAGCCAAAGATAGGAGTCACAAAAAGCAGAAATAGAGATATAATTCAGCACTAAACTTTGATGATCTTCATCAGATGACACTCATAGGACATCAGGTTACACAATACATGTATGTTTTGTTCGATAATGTGAATATTTATATCCAAAAACCTCAGTTTACATTGGCGCCATGTTCAGAAATGCCTCCCAAATATCCTGAGAAATTGCAGAGAGCCACATCAAATAACAGAAATACTCATCATAAACTTTGATGAAAGATACATGTTTTACATAGAATTGAAGATACACTTGTTCTTAATGCAACCGCTGTGTCAGATTTTAAAAAAACTTTACGGAAAAAGCAAACCGTGCAATAATCTGAGACGGCGCTCAGATAGAAACAACATTTCTCCGCCATGTTGGAGTCAACAGAAATACGGAATTACATTATAAATATTCCCTTTGATGATCTTCATCAGAATGCACTCCCAGGAATCCTAGTTCCACAATAAATTGTTGTTTTGTTCGATAATGTCCATTATTTATGTCAAAGTAGCTACTTTTATTAGCACGTTTAGTACACATATCCAAACGCTCGTGCAGGTCCAGGCGAACGTCGGACGAAAACTTCAAAAAGTTATATTACAGGTCGGATAAACTTGTCAAACTAAGTATAGAATCAATCTTTAGGATGTTGTTATCATAAATATTCAATAACGTTCCAACCGGAGAATTCCTTTGTGTCTATAGAAGTAATGAACCGCAAGTCGATATCATGTCGAATGTGCGTGACCAGGACCTGGCTCTCTGCCAGACCACTGACTCAAACAGCTCCCATCTGGCTCAACATCACAGTAGAAGCTTCATTCAACGTTCTACAGACTGTTGACATCTAGTGTAAGCGCAAACAGATCCATATCCCACTGGGATTTCAATAGGCGATGAGTTGAAAATCAACCAGCCTCAGAATTCCCACTTCCTGTTTGGATTTTTTCTCAGGTTTTTGCCTGCCATATGAGTTCTGTTATACTCACAGACATCATTCAAAGTTTTAGAAACTTCAGAGTGTTTTCTATCCAATAGTAATAATAATATGCATATATTAGCATCTGGGACAGAGTAGGAGGCAGTTCACTCTGGGCACGCTATTCATCCAAAGTGAAAATGCTGCCCCCTATCCCTAAAAAGTTACACTGTTTCCCATGCTTGTTCAATGAACCATAAACAATTAATGAACATGCACCTGTAGAACGGTCGTTAAGATACTAACAGCTTACAGACGATAGGCAAATAAGGTCACAGTTATGAAAACTTAGGACACTAAAGAGGCCTTTCTACTGACTCTGATAAACACTAAAAGAAAGATGCCCAGGGTCCCTGCTCATCTGCGTGAATGTGCCTTAGGCATGCTGCAAGGAGGCATGAGGACTGCAGATGTGGCAAGGGCAATAAATTGCAGTGTCTGTACTGTGAGACGCATAAGACAGTGCTACAGGGAGACAGGATGGACAGCTGATCGTCCTCACAGTGGCATACCACGTGTAACAACACCTGCACAGGATCGGTACATCCGAACATCACACCTGCGGGACAAGTACAGGATGGCAATAACAACTGCCCTAGTTACACCAGGAACGCACAATCCCTCCTTCAGTGCTCAGATTGTCCGAAATAGGCTGAGAGAGGCTGGACTGAGGGCTTGTACAGTACAGACACTGCATGTTGTAAGGCAGGTCCTCACCAGACATCACCGGAAACAACGTCGCCTATGGGCACAAGCCCACCGTCGCTGGACCAGACAGAACTGGCAAAAAGTGCTCTTCATCGACGAGTCGCGGTTTTGTCACACCAGGGGTGATGGTCGGATTCGCATTTATCGTCAAAGGAATGAGCGTTACACCAAGGCCTGTACTCTGGAGCGGGATCAATTTGGAGGTGGAGGGTCCGTCATGGTCTGGGGCGGTGTGTCACAGCATCATCGGACTGAGCTTGTTGTCATTACAGGCAATCTCGACACTGTGCGTTACAGGGAAGACATCCTCCTCCTTCATGTGGTAACCTTCCTGCAGGCTCATCCTGACATGACCCTCCAGCATGACAATGCCACCAGCCCTACTGCTCGTTCTGTGCGTGATTTCCTGCAAGAGAGGAATGTCAGTGTTCTGCCATGTCCAGCGAAGAGCCCGGATCTCAATCCCATTGAGCACGACTGGGACCTGATCGGAGGGTGAGGGCTAGGGCCATTTCCCCCAGAAATCTCCGGAAACTTGCAGGTGCCTCGGTGGAAGAGTGGGGTAACATCTCACAGCAAGAACTGGAAAATCTGACGCAGTCCATGAGGAGGAGATGCACTGCAGTACTTAATGCAGCTGGTGGCCACACCAGATACTGACTGTTACTTTTGATTTTGACCCCCCATCCTTATTTCAGGGACAAATTATTCCTTTTCTGTTAGTCAAATGTCTGTGGAACTTGTTCAGTTTGTCAGTTTGTCTTAACATATGTAAAAAAATATGTTACGTTTGCTGAAAATAAATGCAGTTGACAGTGAGGACATTTCTTTTTTTGCTGAGTTTTATATAAAAATCACCAATCTACACAATACAAAGCAAAAGCAGGTTTGAGAAATTTTTGAAAATGTATTTTTTTTTTTTATTACATTTTTCTTAAGTATTCAGACCCTTTACTCAATACTTTGTAATTGCTGCCAAAAGGTGATTCAACAGACTCGAGTCTACTTGGGTTTGACTCTACAAGCTTGACACACCTGTATTTGGGGAGTTTCTCCCATTCTTCTCTGCAGATCCTCTCAAGTGATGTCAGGTTGGATAGGGAGTGTTGTTGAACAGCTATTTTCATGTCTCTCCAGAGATGTTCGATCGGGTTCAAATCCGGGCTCTGTCTGGGCCACTCATGGACATTCAAAGACTTACACTCCTGCGTTGTCTTGGCTGTGTGCTTAGGGTCGTTGTCCTGTTGGAAGGTGATCCTTTGCCCCAGTCTGAGGTCCTGAGCGCTCTGGAGTAGATTTTCATCAAGGATCTCTCTACTTTGCTACGTTCATCTTTGCCTTAATCCTGACTAGTCTCCCAGTCCCTGCCTTTGAAAAACATCCCCACAGCATGATGCTGCCACCACCATGCTTCACCGTAGGGATGGTGCCAGGTTTCTTCCAGATGTGACGCTTGGCATTCAGGCCAGAGAATCTTGGTTTCTCATGGTCTTGAGAGTTTTTAGGTGCCTTTAGGCAAACTCCAAGCGGGCTGTCATGTGCCTTTTACTGTGGAGTGGCTTTCATCTGGCCACACTATTGTGAAGGCCTGAGTGCTGCAGCGATTGGAGAACCTTCCAGAAGGACAACCATTGTTGTAGAAAATATTAAATCAAATACTTCTCAGATACAGGCGCTTGTAAATTCAATTAGACTTTATAACAAAAGTAACAGAAGCCGAGCAATTCCATGGAAAAACTGCCTCCTCATTCTTAGTGCTGAGCTTTTATACAGTTTTAGACTTATATAACATTGTCACTCCACTTTACGAATCATGTTGTCTTACTTAGTTTCCATTGTCTTATTGGCTCAGATATTGGGGCATAGATTCTATTAGTGGCGTGATATGCATACCCCTTAGCTAATATTCCTGTCCAAAGGTCTTCACAAGTTCAGACCTATATTGTCTATGTATGATTAACCCATGTGCGTGTCCAGTAGCCTTCACAAGATCAGAGATGGCGCAGACCAGACACGTCTTGTTAGTGTATCTTGCCTCATCTACACAGATTCTGCTTACGTTCTGTTTTTTACATGTCCAATGATCCAGCATTGTACACTCACATGGGCTTCAGCCTTCATTCTCCTTACACATACCTAATATTTAAACTTATATTGATTTATTCTTTCTACTTCAAAGAGAACCGTATAGGTACTGAGAATCATCAGATGACTGGAAAATCTCCTACACCATCTCCACAGAGGAACTCTAGAGCACAGTCAGAGTCACATTCCTGACCAAGGCCCTTCTCCCCCGATTGCTCAGTTTGACCGAGCGGCCAGCTCTAGGAAGAGTCATGGTGGTTTTGGTGGTAAATTGGTGGTAAATTTGCTAAAATTTCCACGCCTGTTTTTACTTTGTCATTATGGGGTATTGTGTGTAGATTGATGATAAAACAAATTATTTAATCAATTTTAGAATAAGGATGTAACATAACAAAATATGGGAAAAGTCAAGGGGTCGGAATACTTTCTGAAAGGCACTGTATGGTCGGTCGGTTTCTGGTGATAAGTCTAAATCTGTCTGAAATGAGCAAGAGTTCTCAACATGCTTTGGTATTTTCTGTATCAAACCGTTGTACTAACGCTCTTTGTTGCACTATTTTCCTGAAAGAGACAACTTCTTCTTAAAACAGGCACGAAGGAGGGACTCTGAGAAGCCATCAAAATCTCACAGCAAGTCGGATGAGCAGCCGGAGCAGACTGAGAGGGGCAGGGAGAGACTTTCTGCAGAGAATGGGGAGGAGCGACACCGGCGCAAAGACAAGAAGGGGCGGAGCCACTCCAGGTCACACTCACGGGACAGGTGGGTCTAAGTTCATGGAGATGGTACATGCTGTCTTGATATGTATTGAGACTAGTAACCGTAAACTGGGGAGCATTTTATTTTCACACTGTTTTAGACGTCATCGCAGCAGAAGTCGGGACAAACGGAGATCGCGGTCCCCGCGGGAGAAGAAGAAGAGGGCCAGCTCCCGGTCGGGTTCAAAGACCAAACACCGCCACAGGAGCAGGAGCAAAAGCAGGTGGGTTTCTCTTGCGACTCTCCCTACCATTCTTTGTGTTTGTCTTTGGTAACTATCTATCGCAGTCCTGGCTACCTACCGGTCGGTCGTTACTAGTTACCACAGCCACAAAGTCATAAACCCCGCCCACTTCTACACTTTCTCTTCTGTAATTTTAAATCTAACCACACTGCTGACCTTATGCCTAACACTAACTATAATTTTTGTTTTCATACATTTTTACAATATATCCCATTTTGACTTTGTGTCTGTGGTAACTAGTGGAAACCCTACCAGACAGCGCTCACCTTACTGCTGTCCCCCACCCACTCAGAAATGATGGTATTAATGCCGTTTTAGGTTCTCTGTTGTGTGCCGCGCCTCCATGTCAGTACGTACTTCATGTTCCACTTCTAATCAGTTTGATGGCTCGTTGCAGTGATGTATGACCGCATGCTCTTAGACATCCAACAATCTGTTAATGCCACGTTTTGCGTTTGAGAGCTAGCGCTTTGTACTTACAAAGCAATCACCATACAATTTCTCTATCGGGGCTGTCACGGTTTTTCGACATGGCATCTTGTAGTCTGGTTCTAGATATGTCATTAGGGGGTTTTGAAGCTGACATCCTCTACCATTGACAATGGCTGCATATCAACAGTAATCATTTCTGTCATCAGCGCTGTGATTTTCTTTCTCATTCCCTAATCACACTGCTACCAGCAACGGGTTGGGTCTCATGGTGACTCCCTTTCAGCATTGCACCTGTTCTGCCACTGTAGCTCAATTCCACCACAAAGTTTGCATTTCATCACCTTCTCATTGAACTTTTCAAAGTATTGCCATACAGGTCTTTGCTGCTGTCACTTCCCTGTCTCACTCTGCCATTTTTCCAAATGTTAACGACGATGATGTGCGGAGCACTTTATACCTATGGCAAATAATTTAAAAGTTTAATATCTCCTACTAACGTTACAGCATTGTTGCATTAGGTAATTGTTACTTTTTCCGATGATGGTCAGGACCTGTTAGTGGTAGTTTTGTGATGACTGTACTGTGGTTGTCATTTTGTTTAAAAAAAAAATTGGTTCGGGTAGGGATTTTTTCCCCTATATGTTTACACGTTCACACCCCTATTGGTAACCACTCCTGTGTGCCTAATGTATGCCCCTCTGTCAGTTTGTAACCGTGTGTGTGAGAATGCATATCTTTCTGTGGATCTTGAAACGCTATGATGTCTCTTTAGGGAGCGGAAGAAGAAGACTGATAAGGTGCGCAGAAAAGAGAAGAGTCGTAGCAGGTCTGTGAGCCCCCCGGCTTTCCGGGGCAGAAACAATGCCATGGACGCACAGGAGGCGCTGGCCAGAAGGTACTGCAGTGACTTAGAGGAACTGTGACATGAAGATTTGTTTGTTGAGTGTCTGTTAGGTAGTTCATGTTTTAATGTCACGTGCACCAGTACAGTGAAATTCCTTTCTTAAAAACTCCAAACCCAACAATGCAGTAATCAAAATCAATGTTGCACTAAAAATATCAGAACAAAAACACACCAGAAATGGAAATAAATAAGAACACAAGAAGGTAAGTAGCTATATACAGGGTCAGTTCCAATACCATATTTAAAATGTGGAGGGATACTGGAGTGATCGAGGTAGATATGTACAGTGTAGAGGTCGAGAGATTGATTTTTCAACACCTATACCGATTATTGGAGGACCAAAAAAAGCCGATACCGATTAATCGGCCGATTTTGTTTATTTTTTAAATTATTATAATATTTTTTATTTGTAATAATGACAATTACAACAATACTGAATGAACAATTAATTTAACTTAATATAATACATCAATCAAATCAATTTACCCTGAAATAAATAATGAAACATGTTAAATTTGGTTTAACCTCACTAGGGGACGTGGGACGGTAGCGTCCCAGAAATACTCATTACAAGAATTCATGAAGCATACAAGTGTTATACATCGGTTTAAAGATTAACTTCTTGTTAATCCAACCACGGTGTCAGATTTCAAAAAGGCTTTACGGCGAAAGCATACCATGCGATTATCTGAGAACAGCGCCCAGCAGACAAATCATTACAAACAGGAACCAGCCAGGTAGAGGAGTTACACAAGTCAGAAATAGTGATAAAATGAATCACTTACCTTTGATGATCTTCATATGGTTGCACTCACGAGACTCCCATTTAGTCAATAAATGTTAGTTTTGTTCGATAAAGTCCCTGTTTATATCCAAAAACCTCCGTTTTGTTCAGGAATCCACAGGCTCAAACGCAGTCACAACAGGCAGACGAAAAATCCAAATAGTATCCGTAAAGTTCGTAGAAACATGCCAAACGATGTTTATAATCAATCCTCATGTTGTTTTTAGCCTAAATAATCGATAATATTTCAACCAGACAATAACGTCGTCAATATAAAAGGTAAATAAAGGCGCGCTCTCGGTCTCGCGCATGAAAAAGCTCTGGGCCACTGCAGTGTCCACTCATTCAGAGAGGTCGTACTCCCTAATTTTTCAGAATACAAGCCTGAAACTATTTCTAAAGACTGTTGACATCTAGTGGAAGCCGTGGGAAGTGCAATTTGAGTCCTAAGTCAATGGATACTGTAATGGCATTCAATAGAAAACTTCAAAAATAAAAACATCCCACTTCCTGGATGGATTTTTCTCAGGTTTTTGCCTGCCATATCAGTTCTGTTATACTCACAGACATTATTTTAACAGTTTTGGAAACTAGAGTGTTTTCTATCCAAATCTACCAATTATATGCATATCCTAGTTTCTGGGCCTGAGTAGCAGGCAGTTTACTTTGGGCACGCCTATCATCCGGAAGTGAAAATAGTGCCCCCTACCCTAGTGAAGTTAAATAATGCAAAAACAAAGTGTTGGAGAAGAAAGTAAAAGTGCAATATGTGCCATGTAAAAAAAAAGCTAAAGTTTAAGTTCCTTGCTCAGAACATGAGAACATATGAAAGCTGGTGGTTCCTTTTAACATGAGTCTTCAATATTCCCAGGTAATAAGTTTTAGGTTGAGGTTATTATAGGAATTATAGGACTATTTCTCTCTATACCATTTGTATTTCATGTACCTTTGACTATTGGATGTTCTTATAGGCACTTTAGTATTGCCAGTGTAACATTATAGCTTCCGTTCATCTCCTCGCCCCTACCTGGGCTCGAACCAGGAACACATCGACAACAGCCACCCTCGAAGCAAAAGCCAAGGGGAACAACTACTCCAAGTCTCAGAGCGAGTGACTTTTGAAATGCTATTAGCGCGCACCCCGCTAACTAGCTAGCCATTTCATATCGGTTACACCAGCCTAATCTCGGGAGTTGATGGGCTTGAAGTCATAAACAGCGCAATGCTTGATGCATTGCGAAGAGCTGCTGGCAGACGCACGAAAGTGCTGTTTGAATGAATGCTTACGAGCCTGCTGCTGCCTACCACCTCTGTCAGACTGCACTATCAAATATCAATCATAAACTTAATTATAACATCATAACACACAGAAATACGAGCCTTAGGTCATTAATATGGTCAAATCCGGAAACTATCATTTCGAAAATAAAACGTTTATTCTTTCAGTGAAATACGGAACCGTTCCGTATTTTATTTAACGGGTGGCATCCATAAGTCTAAATATTCCTGTTACATTGCACAACCTTCAATGTTATGTCATAATTACATAAAATTCTGGCAAATTAGTCCGCAACGAGCCAGGCGGCCCAAACTGCTGCATATACCCTGACTCTGTTGCACAGAACGCAAGAGAAGTGACACAATTTCCCTAGTTAAAAGAAATTCATGTTGACAGGCAATATTAACTAAATTTGCAGGTTTAAAAATATATACTTGTGTATTGATTTTAAGAAAGGCGTTGATGTTTATAGTTAGGGACACATTGGTGCAACGACAGTGCTTTTTACGCGAATGCGCTTGTTAAATCACCCGTTTGGCGAAGTAGGCTATGATTCAATGATAAATTAACAGGCACCGCATCGATTATATGCAACGCAGGACAAGCTAGATAAGCTAGTAATATCATCAACCATGTGTAGTTAACTAGTGATTATGTTAAGATTGATTGTTTTTTATAAGATACGTTTAATGCTAGCTAGCACCTTACCTTGGCTCCTTGCTGCACTCGCATAACAGTTAGTCAGGCTGCCATGCAGTTTCCTCGTGAAGTGCAATGTAATCGGCCATGATCGGTGTCCAAAAATGCTGATTACCGATTATGAAAACTTGAAATCGGCCCTAATTAATCGGCCATTCCAATTAATCTGTCGACCTCTAGTACAGTGCATTCGGAAAGTGTTCAGACCCCTTCCCCTTTTCAATATTTTGTTACGTTACAGCCTTATTCTAAAATGGATTAAATAAAAATCCTCAATCTACACAATGCCCCGTAATGACAAAGCGAAAACAGGTGTTTAGACATTTTTGCTAATTTATAAAAAATATTTAAAAAACACATACCATATTTACATAAGTATATCGACCCTTTGCTATGAGACACGGAATTGAGCTCAGGTGCATCATGTTTCCATTGATCATCCTTGAGATGTTTCTACAACTTGATTGGAGCACCTGTGGTGAATTCAATTGATTGGACATAATTTAGAAAGGCACACACCTGTCTATATAAGGTCCCACAGTTGACAGTGCATGTCAGAGCAAAAACCAAGCCATGAGGTCGAAGGAATTCTCCGTAGAGCTCCTAGACAGGATTGTGTTGTGGCACAGATCTGGGGAAGGGTACCAAAACATTCTGCAGCATTGAAGGTCACCAAAAACACAGTAGCCTCCATTCTTAAATGGAAGAAGTTTGGAACCACCAAGACTCTTCCTAGAGCTGGTCGCCCGTTCAAACTGAGCAATATGGGGAGAAGTGCCTTGTTCGGGAAGGTGACCAAGAACGTGATGGTCACTCTGACAGAGCTCCAGAGTTCTTCTTTGGAGATGGGTGAACCTTCCAGAAGGACAACCTTCTCAACATCCTTTATGTTTCTACAATTTGATTGGAGTCCACCTGTGGTAAATTCAAATAATTGGACATGATTTGGAAAGCCACACCTGTCTATAACACTCCACCAATCAGACCTTTATGGTAGAATGGCCAGACGGAAGCCACTCCTCATAAGTCACATGACAGCCCGCTTGGAGTTTGCCAAAAGGCACCTAAAGGACTCTGACCATGAGAAACAAGATTGAACTGTTTGGCCTGAATTCCAAGTGTCACATCTGGAAGAAACCTGGCACCATCTCTACGGTGAAGCATGGTGCTGTGGGTATGTTTTTCAGCAATAGGGACTGGGAGACTAGTCAGGATTGAGGGGAAAGCTGAACGGAGCAAAGTACAGAGAGATCCTTGATGGAAAACATGCTTTAGATTGCCCCAGTCTGAGGTCCTGAGCAAAGGTTCACCTTCCAACAGGACAACAACCCTAAACACACAGCCAAGACAACGCAGGAGTGGCTTCAAGACAAGTCTCTGAGTGGCCCAGCCAGAGCCCGGACTTGAACCTGATCAAACATCTCTGGAGAGACCTGAAAATAGCTGTGCGTCGACACTCCCCATTCAACCTAACAGCTTGAAACAATCTGCAGAGAAGAATAGGAGAAGCTCCCCAAATACAGGTGTGCCAAGCTTGTTGCGTCATACCTAAGAAGACTCAAGGCTGTAATCGCTGCCAAAGGGGCTTCAACAAAGTATTGAGTAAATGGTCTGAATACTTGTGCAAATGTGATATTTCAGTTTTTATTTAATTATTTTTGCTTTGTCATGTATTGTGTGTAGATGAGGGGGGAAAATAATTGAATCAATTTTAGAATAAGGCTGTAACGTAACAATGTGGAAAGTCCAGGGGTCTGAATACTTTCCGAATGCACTGTACATAGGACTAATTTGTTGTATTACTTGTGAGGCACAGCTGAGTGAGCTTAATATTATTTTTAAAATGTACCTGACTGAAGGCCTGCATCTGTTCAGTCTGAGGGGAGTGAGGAAGCAGCGTTGAGGCTGCATCTCATCCGATTCACCGTCCCTCCGCTCTCCCTCCCTCCACTGAGAAAAGGGTACACAGACTTCCAGCTGATGGTGCATCTCAAGAGTCACTACATTATTTCTGCCTTGTGCAGCAATTCATGTCACTCCTATGACCAGAGAAAGTGAAATATTCCTTCATATGAAGAAGAAAAAAAAAAACACAACCCGCTAATACAGTGCGAGCTTATCGGAACATTATGCTATACTCATTCACTGCTGCGGCAGTGCTGGTTGTAGCTTGACTGGAATTAAGGTAAATGCACATTTGTATGGCTTCTAAAAGTGTATATAGTGCTGAATAACAACTTAGTCAATAAAACAGCAGCTCTTTGCTCTATTCGTTGAGTCTCGTAGTCATCGCAGTATTAACTTTGGTGTGCGTTCGAGTCTTCTTTTTACAGTTTATGGCCAGCTGTAGGCCTATAGGTGTGTTTAATTAAAAAATAAAGACCTCAAGGCTTTATCGTTGGGTTTTCTACAGAAATGTTTGGTGATCGACCAGTCGATTGCGATCAACCAGTTGGTGACCACTGGTCTAGGATGATGGAGTTGTGTGCATAACCAGCCTCTCAGCACTTCATGATTACAGATGTGAGTGCTACAGAGCGGTGGTAGTCATTGTGGCATGAAGCCTTAGTTCTTGAGAACAGACATTATGGTAGTGAGATTTCAGACGGGACAAGGAGAGGTTGAAAATTGAACATGAATAAGCCTGCCAGCTGATCTGCACATGCTCAGAGAACGCGTCCTAGAATGCCGTCCAGCCCTGCGGCCTTGTGAGTGTTGACCCGATTGACCTTCCGCATGTCGGCCTCAGAGCGAGCTCTCCTAATCCTCTGGGTCGGTGGGGGTGCTCACGCATGGTATGGTGTTATTGTCTATGCATCCATAAAATGCATTGAGTTCATCTAGAAGAGAGGCATCGTTGGGCAGATGTCAGTTGGGTCTTCCCCTGCCACATGCATTGGAACCTGTGTAGTATGATTCCGCCTAATTCCTATATTGCTTGTTTGATGACTGCGTGGAGGTCGTATCGGAACTTCTTGTACTTGTTAAAGTAGCGGACAATCTGCTCCTAAAGCCTGGCTGACATATGAACACTCTTTACTTGCCTCTATCTCCAGGTTGGAAAGGGCAAAGAAACTGCAAGAGCAGAAAGAAAAGGAGATGCTGGAGAAACAGCAGCATCAGGAGGTACCTGCAGGTGAGACGCTCTCCTCGGCCATCAATTACACCTACAAAAAATGTTATCCATGAGGAAAACCATAAAAACGGGTCACTAACATAGACCCACTTTGTTTTTTGCATTTCTAGTTCTAGCTCCCCTGCTGTCTGACACAGTAGTAGTTGCTGCTGCAGCTGCTACCAACCCTGTCCTCAATGTGGCAGCTCTCCTGGCCTCAGGGACCCAGGTCACGCCCCAGATCGCCATGGCAGCGCAAATGGCAGCCCTACAAGCCAAAACCTTAGCAGAGACTGGCATTGCTGTGCCCAGTTATTACAATCCCTCTGCTGTCAACCCCATGAAGTTTGCCGAGCAGGAGAAGAAAAGGAAGAAGCTCTGGCAGGGAAAGAAGGAAGGGGTACGATTTTATGCTATGTAGTGCAATACGTAGAGCACTGGTTATTTGATGGACAAGATTATCTTTACTTTGTAACATCCGGAATGTAGAACTAGTGACTTAATGAAAATAAATATTGAGAAAAACATGCAACTTTGCTTATGGTGGCATGATTGTTGCAAGTTACTAATACATGCAAATTGTTTGTTTTGAAGGACAAGTCACAGACAGCTGAGTTGTGGGAGAAGCTGAACTTCGGAAATAAGGACCAAAATGTTAAATTTCGTAAACTGATGGGCATCAAAGTATGTATAACGGAGTCCTTTTATTTTCTCATTTGAGTGTGTACCATGCTGCAGAGCCTTGCATTTCTAACACTGTGGTTTCTGTCCTGTCAGGGGGAAGAGGAAGGCGAGGCCTCAAAGCCACTCAATGACGAAGGCCTGAAGACCCTGCAGCAGCAGGAGGAGATGTTCCATAACCTAGACGTTCAGTATGAGATGGCCAGGTCCCAGACCCACACTCAAAGAGGCATGGGACTAGGCTTCGGCTCTTCATTCTCACGGGGCATGGACACCATCTAATGCCAAACCATGCACTGGCTTGCCCTTGCTTTCTTTCTTATTGGTCTCTCCACTCACAGCTAACACTCAAGCTTGCATGGATGTTGTTGCATTGGATCTGTCATTTTATTTAGAAACAATCTCACGTCTTTTAAACATTCTCATGTAAATAGATGCTGAGTTTTCCTCAGTGTACATCTTTTCAGAATTATGCAATAGTTTAATGACAGTGATGCTGGCTGGATTTAGATTTCTGTTTGAGAAATGTGATTGCATATCTGTTTTTTACAAAAAAATGTATATATTTTGGATGGTTTGAAATGGAACATTATGTAGATAAAGTATAATTATTCTGTTTATGTTCATTTACCAAGTTTCTTTACAAATTGATCTGAATCCTAATCTCAATATGTAGTGTTATCTTTGTTTCCTTTCTACTGAATGGAAATGTAAAACAGTGGATCATATTACTAAGATGTCTACCAGGCATCTGATGGTTTCATGGAAAGAATGAACAATAAACTTACATGTTCTTGAAATAAAATTCAATTTGTGTTGAAGTGGTCCCAGGTGTTTGTTTAGGCCATACATGCTTTTTACACAGCAACAAAAATGATGTTGGTGTAACAAACATTGTATTTCCAAAGGGTCTTTGCTGAGAGAGGATGCAAACAGCATTGATTAATTAACACTGGAACATGAATGGTAAAATGCACACTTAGGCTTAATCTGGAAATGGCTAATGCCCAAAGATTTGAAGTCCATTAACAACAAATTACATGACTGCTCTTGACATGGATCAGGCTCAATTATTGACAAATAATTTAATAAAATGCCCCTTCACAATAGCCTGGTGAAATATCGGTTGTAAATGACATTTTGTGATCTCAAAATGGTAAAGTCCAGTGGTAAAATTCATCAAGCAGTCTAAAATGTTCTCTAATGTAATTTCTGGTGCAGTTAGGCTTCATGTCTCTGGAGCCCACTTTTTGTACCAGGCTAAATCCTACTTACATATTAGTAAAATGTCATTAAGGTAACAATGTTTCTACTTGAGTAGAATATTTCAGTACTCTTTCCACCCCTGCATGACTCCAACTGCCTGTCTTTATACTGTATTTCTTTTAAAGACTACTTGTGACACCCAGTGAAATCACACCCTTTTGGTTCCTGTGAGGGGGTCTAGTCAAATCAGCTTTAGTGATCCAGCAATAACGGGGAACACTACAAGAGTACACTACAGACTATTGAGATGGAATTGGAACAGATTAAATATGAACTGGTCTTTTCATAACCTACATGATCTGTGTATACTGAGGTTAACATGGAATTATTGGATAAGGAATGACTTAGAACTGTCAGAACTGACTCAGCTTTCATTGTTAAAAAATGTATGTCAGCATGTACAGTTATGCATGGTTTTGAAAAATTGCCCCGGCTGGTGAATTTAAATGTATTTCAGTGTATTGTACTGTTGTATATAACTATATAGTCTGAGATTAGAGGAGACAGTCTGCTCTAGATAGATGGTCATTATGGACCATGTCAAATGTAGCCTGAAATCCAGTCTGTCTGTGCTAACATTACACTCGTTGCTAGTCCTGTTTGGCATGACAAGAACTAGCAAGGGGTGGAATGTTAGCACAAACAGACTGTATTTCAGGCTTAACAGACTGGATTTCAAGCTATGTCAAATTGTCCTTGGGTTTCAACTGTACTGTGGCTACATGACAATCCTTCTACTGTCAACTCATGAAGTTTGAAGAACAGGAGAAGAAAAGGAAGAAGCTCTGGCAGGGAAACAAGGAAGGGGTAAGATTTTATGCTATACAGAGAATGTAGTCCAATATGTAGAGCACTGGTTATTTGATGGAGCAGATTATCTTCACTTTGAAATTGTCCAGTGTCAACTTAAAAAATTATGTTTTATAGCACCAATATGCAAAACAAATATTAATGTTAGCTGGGTAATTATTAAATGAGATGCCATCAGCCAAAACTTCCAGGGGTGATGCGGGGCACTTGTTGGTTGTTTGGAATGAAACAGTCTTCTTTAGGTACATATTTACAATATGATGACAATTTAATAACATCAAACAAAAAATAGCAGCTTGGTAATGTTTCTGTATTGGTGTATGGGACACTTAAAGACGTGTGTTATGCTTGTATGTTACAACAAAAAAGACATCTGTACACAATGTATTTTTAATTTTTATTTAAAAAATACATTATATGCAGTGCAGCTGTCAGTTATCACGGGTTAACGCTGAAGGGATGGAATCTAGGCCCGTGTAACATAGACCAGCACAGGCTCATTTCGATCATTGTATCCTGTGTTTAAAGTTGTCCAATTTGGATTTGGTATGAAAATGGGATTTCTGATGGGATTTCAATCCTTTATCCTCTCACTGTGTACCGTAACATGCTGACAACACCGGCCACGCATGTTGACTTTGTCCATCCACACCAGATATGATCATCACCCGCAGCTTAAAATAGCAAAACCAACTGTGAACCAACTATATTAAAGTTGCAATATGCAGAAATCGCTCTGCCATTTCATGTTTTCTCAAATTTGAATAGTTCTCGAAGCGCTTCAAGAGCAAGAAACAAACAAGCAATATATAGTATCATGACAGGTCTACCAATAGAGGCCAAGCCTTTGAATGCTAATTCCTCTGAAGATTGAGAGGGTCAGTTCATGGCTTGAGTGGAGGGAGCTGGTCAGAGGATGGTAGATGATAGTGATGGAGCCTGCAGATGAGCAGAGGGCAAATCTGGGGACCAGACTGAGTCTTAAAGCCACTGGACTGGGCGATGCCCCAGCAGCTCGAGTACCAGAAAGCTCACCACACAGTTCAGAATAGTAGCCAGTCGTCCTCATTACGAGCCCTCTGCCTTAGCACTGCTATATTCCTCAATCTCCCATTCCCCCCATGCTTCAAGCCACACCTGAAAGTATGTTATCAAAGGATTAGGAACTGGCAGCCAGGTGAAACAAAAAAGTTTCCAAATGCATTTTTCAAACAAAAACATTAGTCAGCTAGCCAAAACAAAAACGATTTATCCTGTCAGTCAATCTGCAAATCCATGTCTCAAAAACACCAGATACAGTGCCTTCAGAAAGTATTCAGACCCTTGACTTTTTCCACATTTTGTTACGTTACAGCCTTATTCTAAAATTGATTAAATAAATACAAATCCTCAGCATTCTACACACAATACCCCATAATGACAAAGGAAAAACTGTTTTTTTATAAATTTTAGCAAATTTATAAAACCTTGAACAATTTTACAGACTCTTCGCTATGAGACTTGAAATTGAGCTCAGGTGCATCTTGTCTCCATTGATCATCCTTGAGATGTTTCTACAACTTGATTGGAGTCCACCTGTGGTAGATTCAATTAATTGGACATGATTTGGAAAGGCACACACCTGTCTATATAAGGTCCCACAGTTGACAGTGCATGTCAAAGCAAAAACCAAGCCATGATATCGAAGGAATTGTCCTTAGAGCTCCGAGACAGGATTGTGTCAAGGCACAGATCAAGGGAAGGGTACCAAAAAATGTCTGCAGCATTGAAGGTCCCCAAGAACACAGTGACCTCCATCATTCTTAAATGGAAGAAGTTTGGAACCACCAAGACTCTTCCTAAAGCTGGCTGCCTGGCCAAACTGAGCAATCGGGGGAGAAGGGCCTTGGTCAGGGAGGTGACCAAGAACCCGATGGTCACACTGACAGTGCTCTAAAGTTCCTCTGTGGAGATGGGAGAACCTTCCAGAAGGACAACCAACTCTGCAGCATTCCACCAATCAGACCTTTATGGTAAAGTGGCCAGACAGAAGCCACTCCTCAGTAAAAGGCACATGACAGCCCGCTTGGAGTTTGCCAAAAGGCACCTAAAGACTATCAGACCATGAGAAACAAGATTCTCTGGTCTGATGAAACCAAGATTTAACTATTTGGCCTAAATGCCAAACAGCACGTCTGGAGGAAACCATCCTTACGGTGAAGCATGGTGGTGGCAGAATCATGCTGTGAGGACGTTTTTTCAGTGGCAGGGACTGGGAGACTAGTCAGGATCGAGGGAAAGATGAACGGAGCAAAGTTCAGAGAGACCCTTGATGAAAACCTGCTCCAGAGCGCTCAGGATCTCAGACTGGGGCTAAGGTTAACTTTCCAACAGGACAAAACACCGCAGGAGTTGCTTCGGGATAAGTCTCTGAATGTCCTTGAGTGGCCCAGCCAGATCCCGGACTTGAACCCGATCGAACATCTCTGGAGAGACCTGAAAATAGCTGTGCAGCAACACTTAATACATTTGCAAAAAATTTACTGTTTTTTCTTTGGGTTTTTTCTATGGGTTATTGTGTCTAGATTGATGAGCGAAAAAAACTATCTAATCAATTTTAGAATAAGGCTGTAACGTAACAAAGTGTGGAAAAAGTAAAGGCGTCTGAATACTTTCTGAATGAGCTGTGTCTATACACAAAGATTTTAAAAACAAACCGGGATTGCACAATAAATTCGGGGTTTATTTCCATTGTGTTCCCTATTTTCTTCATAAATATATACAATTACATAGATACAGGCAAATTACAGAGATACAAAAAAAAAAAACTCTACCTCCAGATGAGTATGAGGGGGAGTTTAAGTACAATTCTTGCAAGCTTGTTTAGCTGATCTGTAGTTTTAGACTATTCTTTAGATGCTTGGGGCTGCTGGTAAACCATGATGCGCAGGCATAATCAAAGTGACACTGTACTAGTGCACTTGTCATAGTCTTTAGAGTGTCTATAGCTAGGTTTCCATCCAATTGGAGACAGATTTTCATGCAAATATTTTTTCATCTGCATAAAAACAATACGTGCATTTCAGAGTTTCCTTTGGGAAAATTTGGCTCCTGACAACATGATGGTGAAGATTTAAATTTACCGGACATTTGAGAAATTTACCAGACATCCATATGCATTCAGATGCGCCATCAATAGACTAGGGATTTTGGCCAAAGGAGCCACATTTATGCGTCCTTATAATAAACCTATAACAAATTATAAAAACACTATTCCTTGGGTTTAGATGTGTAGCATATGGAAAACTGTATAGCCTATTTTTAAAATTGTTTTTAGGCTACTTTCCGAAAACAATAATTGTCCACCTCACGGTTCAGTTGTCGGATATATGATCACTAAATGCATCAGGGCATTGTGTCCACTGTATGATATTCAAATATTTTTTTTTATATACTGTATATAAAGGAAGAGAAGCTTAGGCCAAGCCCCAGAGAGATAAAGAAATGCATGTCGGTGTCGTAGCATGCCACCAGCATATCGCTATCGATCTCTCTATGTCAGATGGCTAGTGTGTCTGCTATACAGATATAGACTTACAGAAGGTGATTTTTTAATCAGAATATTTTGTATAAAGATAAGTTCAACTGTCGGAGTCAGTTGGAGCGCCAGTGTGAACTGCCTTCATATCATAGGCCTGCAGTAGCTAAAGCTTAATAATAGCCACACCATACCAAACCTTAACAAACGTTTTTAAACTTGATTAGGGTAATATCAAAAGTAAGTCAAGCCATTGTTTTTATGGGGCTCCCGAGTGGCTCAGTGGTCTAAGGCACTGCATCTCAGTGCTAGAGGTGTCACTACAGACCCTGGTTCGATTCCAGGCTGTATTACAACCGGCCGTGATTGGGAGTCCCATAGGGTGGCGCACAATTATCCCAGCACCGTCCGGGTTAGGGTTTGGCCGGGGTAGGCCGTCATTGTAAATAAGAATTTGTTCTTAACTGACTTGCCTAGTTAAATGAAAGGTGGAAAATATGAGCAGGCTATTATATTGTGGCGAACACAGCATTGGATCTACAGTTGGAACTTAATTTGGCCAAAGAGAGCACACAATTAAAAAGACAGATCAAATGTAATTTAGCCAATGACAATGTCTCAACAGAATGAAATAAAACAGGTGTGCATAGGCCTATTTATAGAACTGGTTTTGATTAATAAATAGGCTGACAATGATATACAATACTGATAAAAACATATAAATGTACGTTTAAAAATGACATCCTATCTGAATAGGAAGTGGCCTACATGTGGCTGCGTCAAAGCCAATCCTGGACAATATGGCCAGCTACAATTTTAACAGCTGGCTATTAGCTGGCAATTAGACCTACCGGCTAAGGGGAACCCTGGTGCATCAAAATTGCGTTTCCATCAAATTGACTTGATGTCATTATTATTTTTTTATCCGACGTGTAGGCTACTTTACTCTCATAAAAAGGTTGGATGGAAACCTGGTTAATGCCAAGCCATTTTGAGAATGGTGAAATGTATATTTTGGATGAACGTGTTCAGGCCTACAGGAGACTTTTTAAGTACCCTAATCAGATTAAAACATGGTGACTGGTTGTGTTTATGACACATATAAAAGGTAATACATTTTAAAAGTTAAATGATAAATATTTAGCCTATATTGAAGTGTTGGGTTCCAAATGCGCAAAGAATAGCTGCCCGGATTGGAAAGGAGGCAGAGTGTGTGTTAAGAATTCCCTTATAACTGGGCCTGCTTTCCTGAATAACTGGGTCTGCCGGGAGCATATGTGGCCACATTTTTGTTGTTATTCAAATTACATTTTCAATGTAGCCTAGAGTAGAATTTTGTACTCGCTTGAAAACAATAAAATGCAATTATTCATTGCATTGTGGTGTTCTATGCTAGTCTAGGTAGGATAATTGTATTGTCCCTAACAAGATCAAAAGGGGAGCTTTTTGAGCTGTGTGTCTCATGTCTTCACTGTTCTTTCATGCGCAATGATGCACCTGGCCTCTCCGCTGCCTATTTGTTCTTGTGGATTCATATTACAATTGATGCAGCTTTAAATGATTTTATATGTGGCATGATTGCTAGTTAGCCTATTGCAGATCTGGACAAACGATCCACCTACCACAATTGTCACTATGAATGGTGGATGGAGTGTCGGATAGACCGTTAGACTGGTAAACTATAGTGACCTGTGGTATAGTAAAAGTTAGCACATGGAAAAGCGTAGTGCATAAGGGAAGTACCAAAACACCTTGATATAGGAGAACCACATGCAAGTAGATGAGGAAATGTGTCTAGGAAGGAAGAAATTATATAGTAAAACCTGCAAATAGTGAATGTAAACCAGTGGAAAAACAACACACACCTGTGCCCAATAAAAAAACACCCATCCCCCCAGTAAATTGCGATCTGTCCCTTATCATTTCCAACATTTGGAAGGTCATATTATAATTTCTGACATTTGGTAGGCCATTTGTTTGTCAACTATAGTCAGATACGTGCAGCTTATCTTCTGTCATAACTTGTTGCCCCAGAAGACTATAAAGTAGTGCTCACCAGAATAATGTTTTACATGATAGAATGAATGCATTAGTAATCTACACTGAACAAAAATATAAACGCAACATGCAACAATGTCAAAGATTTTTCAATTGAAATAAATTCAGTAGGCACTAATCTATGGATTTCACATGACTGGGAATACAGATATGCATCTGTTGGTCACAGATACCTATAAAAAAGGTAGGGGCGTGAATAAGAAAAGCAGTCAGTATCTGGTGTGACCACCATTTGCCTCATGCAGCGTGACACATCTCCTTCGCATAGAGTTCATCAGACTGTTGATTCTGGGCTGTGGAATATTGTCCCACTCCTCTTCAATGGCTGTGTGAAGTTGCTGGATATTGGCGGGAACTGGAACACGCTGTCTTACACTTCCATCCAGAGCATCCCAAACATGCGCAATGGGTGACATGTCTGGTGAGTATGCAGGCCATGGAAGAACTGGGAAATTTTCAGCTTCCATTAATTGTGTAAAGATTCTTGCAACATGGGGCCATGCTTTATCATGCTGAAACATGAGGTGATGGCGGCGGATGAATGACACGACAATGGGCCTCAGGATCTCGTCACGGTACTTCTGTGCATTCAAATTGCCATCGATACAATGCAATTGTGTTCGCTGTCCATAGCTTATGATTGCCCATGATATCTGCCTGGAACAGTTGAACTCGGATTCATCTGTGAAGAACACACTCTTCTCCAGTGTGCCAGTGGCCATTGAAGGTGAGCACCTGCCCAATGAAGTCGGTTACGACACTGAACTGCAGTCAGGTTAAGACCCTGGTGAGGACTACGAGCACGCAGATGAGCTTCCCTGAGACGGTTTCTGACAGTTTGTTCTCAGAAGTTCTTCAGTTGTGCAAACCCACAGTTTCATCAACTGTCAGGGTGGCTGGTCTCACATTATCCCACAGATGAAGAAGCCTAATGTGGAGGTCCTGGGCTGCCGTGGTTACACGTGGTCTGCGGTTGTGTGGCCGTTTGGATGTACTGACAGATTCTCTAAACAACTTTGGAGGTGGCTGTGTAATGATCATGCTGTTTAATCAGCTTCTGGATATGCCACACCTTTCAGGTGGATGGATTATCTTGGCAAAGGAGAAATGCTCACTAACAGGGATGTAAACAAATTTGTGCACAATTTGAGAAAAATTAGAATTTTGTGTGTATGGAAAACATCTGAGATCTTTTATTTCAGCTCATGAAACATGGTCTCATGAAACAACACTTTACATTTGTTTATATTTTAGTTCAGTTTAGTTAACACCTGTACAGTTGTCTGTTTCCTTTAGGGACGAGGGAGAAAACACAAAAACAGTGGAAATATTGTTATTGTGCAAAATGTCATCAGTTTGACCAGTTTTAAGGAAATGAAAAGCTGAGAAAACGACGAAACACGTTTCTGATAAGACTTCAGTTGGTCTTGGGTGCATATTTTATGTGGTTGAAATACTGTCTGCTTGCATAACAAGTGTCAACGATAAGACAGACACGCATTCACATTTTCTCAAGAGATGCTGAAAGAAAGATATCATATTTCTCCACTCCTGTTCCTGAGACAAAATTAACATTTGTTGTATGATTTTATTGCAGTTAATATTATATTACGCTACATGTGAAAATGTATAGGCCTACAGTCAGTGTCCATATTTCAGTTATTATTCCATTTAACCAATATGAATTTAAATTAGGAATATTCTGTTTATTCATGGATACAGGGATACTTGTAAGTAGGATAACACAGGTGCATGTAAACAGTTTATCCCGAATACGACCTTAAGCGGGATATGAGCTACTATCCCTAAAACTGTGCGCATGTAAACGTGGTCACTATATCCAAATATCTGTTTTATGGTGTCCCTTGAACATGTGGCATAAAACAACCAATCAACGCTCTTGCGTGATAAAGTTTTGACCTCTGAACTCTGGCCAGCAACAACAGAGTGAAGATGGCGGAGGTTGATTTTGGTGACTGTGAGCTCTTTGAACAATTGGAAGAGAGTATGCCTGTTGCTACTCACATTCGGTTCACGGAGGAAGTTGGAGAGGAAGGCTCTGAGCTCAGTGAAAGATTGGAGGAGTGTGAGGAGACAATCCGGAGTCTAATAGAAGAGAATATCCTTGTGTGAGAAGCTAGCGGGTGCTAGCTAGCCACCATGTCTGTGGCCTAACTTTAGCTAGTAAACGAGACATCTTTATTTCACCGCTCAACCAGTCACTGGTTGGACCTGCCTCTTGACAGCATTTCAGCTCACTAGCTTGCAAACAATTTTGTAATCGCAGCTAAAAAACATACTAGCTAGAACCCATGGGGAAAAAAATCGACGTTTACTACGAATTGCCAAATAGCTAGACAGAAGACTAGTACGCTAACTCCCTAGCCGAATAAACTCAACAATTTACGATGAATTTGAGCGGCAACTAGTGTGGGTGAACTGGAGCTCCGACATCACATAACTTAATTTTATCAAAAACTACTGATTTCAGGACCGAAAGAATAATCTGCAATTACACATAACAAAACCTTAATTTTATGTGACATCTGACAGTAGTCGCCACTCAACATCGTTAATCGTGGAGTTGAGTTTAATCGTCTAGTAACTCCCAAGTCTGGTGGGGGGGAATGATAACGTCAGCCTAAAACTGTTAAATTTAGTCACACTCTTGAATAAACACTGCTTAGTTTATGTACAATGCTAGAAGCAGATCCACTTTCCATTCATCCAAATATAAATAGTTTGTGGTTAACTGAATAACCTTTTCCAAACAAACTAGCAGATTGGTTGAACGTGCTAGATGTCTATGTTGTTTTGATCAAAAATGCCTCAGTATTATTTTTCTTTAACCTATTGTCCACATCAAGAGTTGAAGAGAAAATTGAAAGTTTTGACAAGGCCAAGGTAAGTTATCGATGTGCTACTCACTACAGGCATAACCTGTGTGTAATGTCCTCATTCAAATATTTTTCTTCCAGTGGCATTAATGTTGAAAACATCAAGATTGATGGGCCTCTTCTACAGATCCTTTTCGCAAATAATAGCATCTCAAAGTAGGATTTTTTTTTGGTTTCTTAGTCAATTTCTCCAATGATTTTTGTAACTTTATTTCTATGTCTATGGGTGTTAACATGTGAACTGTTAATCTTATTTTCCCAGGCAATGCCGTCAAGAAATTGAAGACTCCATCTGTAGCATTGTTCAGAAACATCAGCCGCATGGAGAAGTTGAAAAAGGAAATCCCTCCGGCAATGTCAACCCTCAGGTACATTTTCGGATTTGGAGATGGTCTTGCTCAAGCTTCAAAGAAGAAAATATGTTTTACAGGGAAAATATTTCACATCTGTTTCATTCCACATGCAGTCTTCAAGTTTCATTATGGAAGAAGATCAGAAAACCAAGAGCTGTGACATCAAAAAGATTAAGGAGGCCTTCAGTGTGGGTGTTTTAATAAAAAAAAAAAAAAATGTTTTTATGTCAATCTAGGTGTCTGTCCCCTGCATGTCTTGTAAAATGCACAATTTGCATTTGTTTGTCTGGATATATTTGTGTGTCTCTTTTTCACAGATGGTGGGAAGTGTCCTATATTTCACCAGTTTCTG